>NC_086445.1:154804927-156004927 GCF_028390025.1 Pseudophryne corroboree
AGAATTAAGATCAATCATGTCTGAATTCCCTGATCCCAGGGAAGATTTAGTTGCATGTCAGAGATTTATTAAAGAACTAGGAAACTCAACAGAACCCACCAACAAAGATTGGCGGACAGTGCTGAGGGCATGTTTGCCCTCCAGTGTTGAATCTGAGAAATTTATTGCTGATTGTAAATTAGACACAGAGGTACCTTGTACGGAGGAACACAATCAGGAATGTATTAAGCAGATCAACCGACAGTTAGAAATATATTTCCCAGCCATTGTCGAGTGGAACAAAATCTTCTCCATAAGACAAAGCAAAGGTGAAAGTACTTCTAATTATTTCCACCGGGCATTGCACGACATGACTAGGTATACAGGTATAGAAAACATCGAAACAAGTGCACCGCACAGAGAAGTGGTAGTATCTGTGCTAATGGATGGTTTAAAGGAAGTGTTGAGAGCAAGGATACAGATCACCAATCCATACTGGAGAGATAAACCAGTAGCTGCATTAAGGGACTCTGCTGTTGGGCATGAGCAAAGCATCAGCAAGCACAGGGAAACAAAGAAGCCCCAGATTCTGGAGGGTAAGTCAAAGGTGAAAAGCTGTTACAACTGCTTAAGAGAAGGTCATGTTGCACGAGATTGTAGGTCTAAGAACACACACAAGGTATATACACCCCCTAGACAACGACATGACCATAATAGTCAACGAACCAGAGAAACACAGGAAGAGCGGTTGATGGCGATGGGCATCCAAGCATTAGAGGAGACATCAAATCAACCAAAACCCCAGGCCATTGGCACATGGAGGAACTCAAGGATTTGTTATCGTTGTAAAAGAGAAGGGCATTATGCCAGCAACTGCAACAGCCCACATAAAGTCAGACCCCCTAGACATGAAAAAAGAAATGAGCAAAGTTATGACACACCAAATTGTAACCAGGGATCAGATAGGAAGAATTTTGGCCCACACCCATGATATGTAGCCAGGAAAGGTGATCACTAGGACAGATGGTAAGCCTGAGGTTATTGTTAACAAGTTGGGAGGTCATTCCTTGAGGACACAGGAATGACCGGGTAAAATTTGTAATGTATCTGTGAAATGATTTATTTTTCCCCATCTCTGACAGTCATCGGCAGGACTCAAACATTGCATAGCTACTTGGTCCTTGCAGAAGTCTACCAAACCCCAGCATGACCTACCCGCATCAATGTATCCTGGCCAGATACAAAGGGTGGAGTATGGAGGTGCTGGTGGGAGGGACTGCGCAAGGATACCATTGGACATGTAGATATGACAGCCTGATGAACAATGTTTTAAAATGTTTTTCCCTGTTGTTGTTTATTGTTGGTTTATGTAATATATATGTATATGAATTGTTCTCTCTCTCTCTCTTTTGTTTTTTTTGTTTTCTCTCTTCTCATTCATGTTGTCATGTTTTAAAGATGGTATGTCACACATCAGTTAGACAAATGGTAATGCAAGATTTTTGCCTCTTACTGAAAGATCGCTGGTTTGGAAGAAATATTGTATCACCGGAGTGTTCGGTTGGAAGACTGAGAGACAGCACCTTTGAGATGACAGCAGAACAAGAAGAACAACAAGACTAGAGAACTAATTATCGTAACAAGTTTCTCTCCCCCCCTCAAACTGTTTTCCTGTACCCCCATTACAAATTTCTCCTTTCTCCTCCTGTAAGATGGACTCGCCTCGAGAGACTGTGAGCCGTGTTTTCATGTTGACCCTGATGTTGACCAGAGCAGTCTGTTTCGGTGAGAGTACCAGTGAGGTCGAGAAAGGATCCAGAATGGATTTCTGATGACTGAGACGGAGGTGTAAATTTCCAATAGCAACACAACCACCGAGAAAAGGCGAGTACCGGAAACGATCTAGCAGCCATGTTATTTGTAACCGTTGTGAAAACCTGTTAGCTGAAGAGAACTGTATCTGTAGACACTGTGACAGTGTAGTTGAGGATGGGTGTATCAAGAAATGCCAATCCAGTTTTAATATCCACATGGACCGGCATCCATTGAGTGACTATCACTCCTTAGTGGGTAAAGTGTTAAATCAGACAGATTGTTGGGTATGCTCTCAAGTACCTCAAGGCCATAGCAAATCAGGAGTGCCCTTCCCATTAACTATAGGGGAGGTACTTGAGCTAAGTGGTGGGAGGCCGGTGGACAGGAGGTTTAATATCTCCAGTCCTCCTAGTTTGAAGCTCCACCAATATCATGTGGATAGATCCATAGTATGTTTTAACATTTTCAATCCCCGAACGCCGGGAAATTGGGAAGTGTCATGGAATAACCAAACCATGACCTTTTCATACAGAGCCGATAGAATGCCAACAGATACAGAACTTATACGCCACATAGCCGGTAGTGGAAAATATTTCCGATATAGGTATACCCTAGGAAGTAGGACCATGAGAGTTGGAGAGGTATCACCAGGATACTGTGCACATATCATACAAACTGATACGTGTACTAAACAGATGGGAGAATTAGGGTTAGGAAATTTCATATGGAAAATGTGTAATATGGTTATGTCCTACTCCGTCCCATATGTTCTCCCCGATGATGCATATTTCATATGCGGGAGGAAGGCGTATAAGTGGCTTGCCCCAAACTCAGAAGGGTTATGTTATATTGGAAAAGTACTGCCTGAAGTAATGACTGTATCACATACTAAAATGAAAGATATTCACCGCAGTGCCCAAGCTCCTTATACTCACATTCATTACGAGCACATCGTTAAACGGCACCTGATAGAGAGAACAGAGCATCCGGCCTCTGACCTGATCAGTGAATCCACCGGGATTCAATTCCTAATCGCGTTAGATATCACTCGTACCGCCAGAGGAGTGATAAATTATAAATATATATCTGCGCTTGCAAATTTATTAGACAACATCACTGAAATGTATGATGACACATTCAGGTATACTGGAAGGGAGCTCCAAGCTTATAAAACAGAACTGGTTCAGCATAGGATGATTCTCAATTATCTCACAGCTGTGACGGGTGGGTATTGTGTCACCCTAGCAACTCAGTATGGAATAAAGTGCTGCACGTATATCACAAACAGCACCGAGGACCCGGTCGAGGTCATAGACCAAAAGATGGACGACATTCTCCAATTAAAGTGGGAATTCCGCAGGAGACACAATCTCACCCTTGCTGCTGTGGGTAATGAGCTGACCGGTTGGGTGTCATGGTTGAACCCGCGAAATTGGTTCTCTGGTTTAGGAGAATGGACCCAAGGTATTATCATGGATGTAGGGAAATTCCTTTTGTGTGTTCTTGGTGTCATCATATTAGTCGGTCTGATATTTAGATGCGTTCGGGTTTTAACAAAGTGTAAACGTAGCGCCCGAGTGATGAGTTTAAGGAGTGAAGATACTGTAATAACAACGACTGATGTGATTTATGACCCAACGATAGAGACAATGCTGTGATGAAAATGTGATTCCGCGGTCCGTTTCTTTCACCCGTTTCTCCTTTGTTTTCCTCCAAGGTAAAAGGACATCCGCCTGGAAGAAGAATTTGACAACCTTTTACACAGACAACTGATGGACTATGCCATAGACCCCCATATCCCTAGTACCTTTAATTTTACGCTAGCCCAACACTTTTTGTAAGTCTATGGACATTGATAAAGCTTTGCTTGCGTTTATTGGCAAAAGCACAAAGAGACTACAGTCAACATGTACATCGAGACAAGACAAGACAAGACAAGGCACAAGACAAGACCTCAATCGGCAAATGTATATTAAACTCACATAGTTTATCACTGCATTTACCATAATTGTTTCTTATCTTCATCTCTACAACCTTCAGGTAATGACACACATAGTCGATAGGGAATACAGGCACAGATATCAGCATTCACATATCCCCCATTCATGTATCATCAACTAAAATGTGCTCCCCCATTTTGTTGCAACCAAAAGCCGAAGAGAGCTCGGTAAAGTTTGACAGCCCATCCACAGACCCGTACCACGGGATAAGAAGGAATTCAAATGTATACTTCGCAATACCTCGAAGCTTGATTTAAAACACGTACGGCACGATGATACATGACCCCCCAAACATGGATTCATACACACATGCTTCTGCTATCTCACTAGGTCATACCCTTTTCCTACCTTCTCCTCTCCTCCCCTACCCAATCATAGAAATGTATTTACACATGACATATATTTTTCTCTTTTTGAAATGTTTTAGAAAGTGGCAGTTATTGGTGACTGCCAAAGGGTGGACTGTCAAAGTCAGAAAAATATCACGCTACACACTGCCATATATGCACCTCATGCGAGTGCCTGCTGCGAGTGCATGAGCTCTCCCGTGCGTGTGCATACTCGCTGTTGCGTGCACCGCAGGCGCACGGTATGCGCATTTACGGTAAAGTTTATGTGCGTCTAGCGGGCGACTCAATCGTTACATATTTTAACCATATAATGTATTTTGTAGATTATGGTCCCTTTGATAGAATCTGAAAGTTTAGTTAATGTAGCATGTTCATAGACAAAGAGATCCCTCTTTGATTGATACGAAGGGTCAGACAGGGGTTATACAGTGGTGTTTAGTATCCATCGGAAGAGTATTTAATTAGCAATATTCCGGTGTTGGTTTGAAGCGGATTAATCGCTCGTGCGAATAGTTATGGACATAAGAAGTTTATGGACTTTTACTGTATTTGCACTTTATTATCCATGCGGCGGGAAACCTAGTTTCCCACCCACCTGAGCAGTTGGAAATAGTCACAGCCCATCTGTATGAATCAACCTATGACCTTTTGTTATAATGCGAAGACGAATTCCTGTGTCCAATGAACAATAAGAATATAGGGACCATTGTACTGTATTGTGTGTAGTGTATAAAAGGACAAGCCGATCTGGGCCAGCTCTCTATTCTCTTCAACGGTTCTCATTGCTGATAATCGGGAGCTGGATATCCAGAAGGCGCATGCGATTGTTTCCCTTTGTGCGTAAGTTTCTCTGCAATCATATTATCTTTATTGTTATAAGCCATTCTCTCTCGTTCTCTCTCACTTTCTCTCTCTCTCTCCCCTTTCCCCCTTTAAAAGTAATTGTATCTTTATTGTATTTTATGTGTAGTTACTTGGTTAGATATTCTATGTTATTTTGGTAGTGTATAACTTGTATTGTATTATTCTTTTTGAACGTTCATTCATTTCCTTAAAAGGCGTTAGACCCTTAGACCGGTATTTGACTGTTTATTATATTGCTAAGGGGTTCTCTGAGCGTCACATACGCTCATACAGCTTTTAAACTAACAAGGTTACACTGTGTTGCATTTACACCTTATCACTAAACAAGGGTTTACAGCATAAGTATATTGTGTATGGTATAGTTATAAAGGTTTAACACTGTGAGCGTCAGCGCCGCTGGTGATCTCCTCGTGGTCCCGAGCATCCGCTACGCTGATAGCGTATCATTACATTAGTCGGCAGCCTATAGCGTGCTTGCCTGTACGCTCTAAGCCGTGAGCGAACGTGCCGCTCGTGCGTCTCGACCACGGCTAAGCGTTAGATACGCAACGTGCGTACCCTTACGGTATTCCATACGCCAATAGCGTACTGTGTTCTTTAACCTTTTAGAGGGATCTAAGTAAGATAAATATTAGGCTTTATCAGATAGACTGCAGGGGCATTTCCAAGGACTGGCTTCTTTCTCGCCTACATCCACCCCTCACATCACAAAAAAAGGTGATTTCACCCTACTTATAAAATACTACCCAAATTGATTTTCCCCCTTCCTCCTGGGACTGTAGTCTGCCCGACGATCTTGGTCACAAATGCCCCCTCCCATTGTAGGTCCTGATTTAAATGCTCTGTGCTCTATTAAGCTCCCCAACAGCCTAATTGATGGGACAACACTAGTTCTGTCTCTCATGCCTATGGTACCCATAGTCTGCAGCTCTGAACACCATTTGTCAAGCTTTGGTCAGTCTGGTCTACTATCTGACGATATAGTATATGTGTCATCTTCTGCATCTTTCTCTCTCAATAACCCCATGTGCTGCCCATTGGACATACCAGCCGTACCGATAGCCAGTTGCTTCCCATTAACCTCACAGATCCAATCAGATCCCCATTTATACCACACTTCTATCTGCAGCATCATCTATACTCATCACTACATAGTCAACCTCATTCATATCAGTGCTCTGCTAATCTGCCCATCTCACAGTGCTCTATTAACCTGCCCTTTTCTTTTTGCATGGCACTACAAGTCTCAGCATTTTAGCACCTCTTATTATGCTTAAAATTAGGCTATGCTCTTCAGTCACCCCCCATTTTTTCTTCTGGCAGTCTGGCCTGTTGTTCTTAGCATTGCATTAATAATATTATCTAACTTTATTGCTTTGCCCAACTACATATGTGTGTTTGACATTACAATGTACTGACCCAATCTGCCCGCTGATCTTGCTCTGCATATTTGCATCTGCCTGTTTGATATTACCATACACCGACCCAATCTGATCTCTGAATTCTGCACATCTCCATTGCCTGTGCTTAGTATACTACTGTGTATGGGATTCTGGCTCTGAGATGATGTCTCAATGTGATTACTGCTTGCTCTTATGTGAGCCTCTGTGCACCTGGCCATTGTATATCATTCTGGACTCCCATTACGATATCTATGCATTTCCCGATAAACTGGGTATTGATTACTGGTCTGATTGCTGTCTGTGACCTCCTGGAAACTACAAAACAGATGAGTAGCACTGAAAGAGATGTAGGGCTAGATTTACTAAGTGGCGGCTTTTGTAAGCACACCGAGCATTACACTGAATGTGAGTGCTGCCTTCAGTTTCTATCTCCAACCCACTGAGAAGCACCAGCTTACAAAAGCTGCTGCTACATAAACATAGGGCCCGATTCAGATCTGATCACTGCTATGCGTTTTCGCACAGCGGTCGATGAGGTAATAACTGCGCATGCATATTCATCTGCAATGCGCATGCACATCTGCAAACAACAACAGGCATCGGCGGTCAGCGACAGGCTGGTGCGAAAATTCTAATTCTAATAATTATTGACAGGAGGAGGCCATTTGTGGGTTATAACTGACCGTTGTTTTGGGAATGTCAAGGGATACACAGGTGTTCCCAAGCGTTTTCAGGGAGGGTGTGTGACATCAGCTTCGGCCGCGGTCAGACCGTTCTGATCGCACTGTAGGAGTAAGTCCTGGGCTGCGCAGAGACTGCACACACAGGGCAAATCATTCACTGGTGAGTGAGTAGAGAAGGATTTGCAGCTGTCTGTTTTAGCAGCTCGGTGTACACTTGTGATCGCACACTTGCACGGCAAATGTACACTCCCCTTGGGCGGCAACTATTTGATCGCAGGAGTACAATTTTAGCAATCTAGCGATCAGGTCTGAATCACCCCCATAGTCCATAATGTAAATTACTTTTGTTGCTTATTATCAATTGCAATATTGTAAAATGTGTCCTTGCTATAGGCGTTGTACGGAGTACATAGATAAAAAGCATAATTGCCTGTGACAGCACTGTATTCAGCAATTATCTCTTTCGCTTGAGTGTGTATGACCTATTTTTTTTATCCAATCAGATCAGTAGAATGTTCATAGCAGCAGGAGATGGGTGGGCTTATCTTTTGGAAGGCAGTGACCTGTCTACATACAGTACAGTATGTGATGCTGTGTGAGGAGAGCTCCTGGTGTGACAAAGGCAGAATCATAAGAGAGGGAGTGGATCGGATGCAGGAAGAGAGTGAGATAGCTGAAGGAGAAAAGGTTCCTGTTATATTAATGCTGGGATATTATGGTGTCAAAAATCTCCTCTCTGCATGAAATGAACTTCATATATCTACAGTGTTTCATTTTTTCAGCACAATTTCAACAAATATTACAATAATGATGAAATGACAGCAGTTAGATAAAGATAAAAGTCTGAACATTTATGCTCTGTTAAATACAATTCATACTTGCCTACTTCTGAAACAGCATTTCAGTTACATTGTGAAAGTAACACCTACAGTATCAGTGCGGACATGTAGTGCTACATCTGAGAGGGGTGGTATTCATGTGACCGGCGGTCTGCTGACCGACAGTCACATGACCTCCTCCACCATCCCGCCGGCTCAGTATCCCGATGGTCGGCATGCCGACCAACAGGGACTATTTCCACTCGTGGGTGTCCACGACACCCATAGAGTGGGAATAGAACCGAGCCCGCAGCGTGGCGAGCGCAGCGTGCCCGCAAGGGGCTTGCTGCACACGCCCCTCCCCGCCGGGATCCCGGCGTCGGTATGCTGCCGGGATCCCGGCGTCGGTAAGCTGACCGGCGGTCAGGAGACCGCCGGTCAGCCATACTACACCCATCTGAGAGGCATGACATACAAAACAAATGACTTACATCCAAATGTAAATGAGCACCAAAAGTTAGTTACAGCTACTTGTTGAAGAAAAGACACCGATATTTTTCAGGATTTGTTTGTGTATTTTGTTTTACAAGAGGTTCCATATACTGTAAATGGCCACAGGAAACCTTATTTAAAATGCATGTAGCCATAGGGATCATTGAGGCAGATGTATTAAGCCTGGAGATGGCATAAGGAAGTGATAAACCAGTGCTAAATGCACCAGCCAATCAGCTCCTAACTGTTAATTTACATATTGGAGCTGATTGGCTGGTGCGTTTATCACCTTGCACTTATCACTGGTATCACTTCCTTATGCCATCTCCAGGTTAATACATCTGCCGCATAGTGCTTTATAACCAATGCAGGGAAATGGCCTGATCGCATTTGAATGTATGTATCTCTGATTTCTTTTTTTTTCGCCAAGAATGTAACAGCTACATAATGGGGGTAAGGTGCAATCAGGGAGATTGCTGGTCTATTCAGGGAGTCAGGGAGATTGCTGCTATTTCAGGGAGTCCCCTGCAAAATTAGGGAGGGTAGGCAACTAAGATACAATTACTACTCATGCTTAAAATAATAAGTAAAATTAAATAAAAATGTGTGTGTGTGTATGTATCTATATATATATCTATATATATATATCTATATATATATATATATATATATATATATATATATATATAGCTAAACCTGACTATACAGTAGATGATGGTTTGGGAGCATGGGAGCAGCTTCATAAAATGTGCAGTGATAAAAGATTTCATTTAAACACATCACCTTCCATTTGCAGCCTAAAAGGCTTTGCAGTGTATTATTTGGAACAATGAAGCAGATGGTGATATAAGTGTGTGTCAGCACTCAGAGAAGTATGTCAGTCAGTGTGCTATGATTGGTTGCATTTATAGGTTATGTACTTGTGTTTGTGAAATGAAGATGCCAAGTTCCTAGAAGAGGTTTCTAGTTTAAAGTCTGTTTAATACAAAACATTTTAACAATAACAATGAGTACTGATTAATCTGCATCTTATTACTGCTATTAGAAATGAGTCAGTAATTGATATATCTAAAAGCTGCTGCTAGATCCCTGAATACATTCTTCTTTGGCACAGCTTGGAGGTAAAGATAAAAGGGTTGCTATTGTATTGCCTGAACTCTTTACTGAATAAACACATACTGTAGGGCTATATTTCCTGAGCAGGAGGATGTCAGAGCTGCTGATTGTTGGCAGGTTTATCCACGGGATATAAAATGTTGTAATATTAAATGTAAAACCTTACCAGGTACTGTATGTATATTGAAATGTAATATTGTTGCTGTCTTTAAATCCCACGGACAAACAACAAACACCTACAGTACAATCAGCAACCTAATAATTAGTGCCAAAATATCAGTACATTTATGTGAACCAAAGAGTAAATTTTATATATATATATATATATACACACAGAGTAAAAACCACAGCACTCACCGCACCAGAAGCGGGGCACAGCTATGCACTTACCGCTCACAGGGTGGGGTGCATGTAACACTGCACTCTCCACCACAGAAGCGGGGTACACAGCTGTACTTACCACTCACAGGGCGGGGTGCATGTAGCCCATGACCACATCGCTCTAATAAATACAAACAGAGAACCCAGCACTCACCAAAGTAAACTCACTTATCCTCAACAATTCCAATAAATAAATGATGGGGGTTTAGTTGGTGGATTGGCCAATGCACGGAAGCCTGTATACCGATTCAAGGTACCCCACCTTCATACAGGTCCTACACTATCACAGAGTCTTAAAACCTGACTACCACACTGCTGCATCATCTGCCTGCTAGATGTAATGTGTACCTGCCACAGACTTTATGGCTTTTAAAGGCACACTAGTCACCTATTGCACTGGCTCAAAGATGATTGCTAAAAAACAGCTGAGACAGGTTCAGGATAATAAAATCCACACAGGGGTGCATGAGAAAGCTAGTGGCCACGGTTAATAAGAGCTAACCATAGATTAACCCCTTCATATACACACAGAGTAAAAACCACAGCACTCACCGCACCAGAAGCGGGGCACAGCTATGCACTTACCGCTCACAGGGTGGGGTGCATGTAACACTGCACTCTCCACCACAGAAGCGGGGTACACAGCTGTACTTACCACTCACAGGGCGGGGTGCATGTAGCCCATGACCACATCGCTCTAATAAATACAAACAGAGAACCCAGCACTCACCAAAGTAAACTCACTTATCCTCAACAATTCCAATAAATAAATGATGGGGGTTTAGTTGGTGGATTGGCCAATGCACGGAAGCCTGTATACCGATTCAAGGTACCCCACCTTCATACAGGTCCTACACTATCACAGAGTCTTAAAACCTGACTACCACACTGCTGCATCATCTGCCTGCTAGATGTAATGTGTACCTGCCACAGACTTTATGGCTTTTAAAGGCACACTAGTCACCTATTGCACTGGCTCAAAGATGATTGCTAAAAAACAGCTGAGACAGGTTCAGGATAATAAAATCCACACAGGGGTGCATGAGAAAGCTAGTGGCCACGGTTAATAAGAGCTAACCATAGATTAACCCCTTCATATACACACAGAGTAAAAACCACAGCACTCACCGCACCAGAAGCGGGGCACAGCTATGCACTTACCGCTCACAGGGTGGGGTGCATGTAACACTGCACTCTCCACCACAGAAGCGGGGTACACAGCTGTACTTACCACTCACAGGGCGGGGTGCATGTAGCCCATGACCACATCGCTCTAATAAATACAAACAGAGAACCCAGCACTCACCAAAGTAAACTCACTTATCCTCAACAATTCCAATAAATAAATGATGGGGGTTTAGTTGGTGGATTGGCCAATGCACGGAAGCCTGTATACCGATTCAAGGTACCCCACCTTCATACAGGTCCTACACTATCACAGAGTCTTAAAACCTGACTACCACACTGCTGCATCATCTGCCTGCTAGATGTAATGTGTACCTGCCACAGACTTTATGGCTTTTAAAGGCACACTAGTCACCTATTGCACTGGCTCAAAGATGATTGCTAAAAAACAGCTGAGACAGGTTCAGGATAATAAAATCCACACAGGGGTGCATGAGAAAGCTAGTGGCCACGGTTAATAAGAGCTAACCATAGATTAACCCCTTCATATACACACAGAGTAAAAACCACAGCACTCACCGCACCAGAAGCGGGGCACAGCTATGCACTTACCGCTCACAGGGTGGGGTGCATGTAACACTGCACTCTCCACCACAGAAGCGGGGTACACAGCTGTACTTACCACTCACAGGGCGGGGTGCATGTAGCCCATGACCACATCGCTCTAATAAATACAAACAGAGAACCCAGCACTCACCAAAGTAAACTCACTTATCCTCAACAATTCCAATAAATAAATGATGGGGGTTTAGTTGGTGGATTGGCCAATGCACGGAAGCCTGTATACCGATTCAAGGTACCCCACCTTCATACAGGTCCTACACTATCACAGAGTCTTAAAACCTGACTACCACACTGCTGCATCATCTGCCTGCTAGATGTAATGTGTACCTGCCACAGACTTTATGGCTTTTAAAGGCACACTAGTCACCTATTGCACTGGCTCAAAGATGATTGCTAAAAAACAGCTGAGACAGGTTCAGGATAATAAAATCCACACAGGGGTGCATGAGAAAGCTAGTGGCCACGGTTAATAAGAGCTAACCATAGATTAACCCCTTCATATACACACAGAGTAAAAACCACAGCACTCACCGCACCAGAAGCGGGGCACAGCTATGCACTTACCGCTCACAGGGTGGGGTGCATGTAACACTGCACTCTCCACCACAGAAGCGGGGTACACAGCTGTACTTACCACTCACAGGGCGGGGTGCATGTAGCCCATGACCACATCGCTCTAATAAATACAAACAGAGAACCCAGCACTCACCAAAGTAAACTCACTTATCCTCAACAATTCCAATAAATAAATGATGGGGGTTTAGTTGGTGGATTGGCCAATGCACGGAAGCCTGTATACCGATTCAAGGTACCCCACCTTCATACAGGTCCTACACTATCACAGAGTCTTAAAACCTGACTACCACACTGCTGCATCATCTGCCTGCTAGATGTAATGTGTACCTGCCACAGACTTTATGGCTTTTAAAGGCACACTAGTCACCTATTGCACTGGCTCAAAGATGATTGCTAAAAAACAGCTGAGACAGGTTCAGGATAATAAAATCCACACAGGGGTGCATGAGAAAGCTAGTGGCCACGGTTAATAAGAGCTAACCATAGATTAACCCCTTCATATACACACAGAGTAAAAACCACAGCACTCACCGCACCAGAAGCGGGGCACAGCTATGCACTTACCGCTCACAGGGTGGGGTGCATGTAACACTGCACTCTCCACCACAGAAGCGGGGTACACAGCTGTACTTACCACTCACAGGGCGGGGTGCATGTAGCCCATGACCACATCGCTCTAATAAATACAAACAGAGAACCCAGCACTCACCAAAGTAAACTCACTTATCCTCAACAATTCCAATAAATAAATGATGGGGGTTTAGTTGGTGGATTGGCCAATGCACGGAAGCCTGTATACCGATTCAAGGTACCCCACCTTCATACAGGTCCTACACTATCACAGAGTCTTAAAACCTGACTACCACACTGCTGCATCATCTGCCTGCTAGATGTAATGTGTACCTGCCACAGACTTTATGGCTTTTAAAGGCACACTAGTCACCTATTGCACTGGCTCAAAGATGATTGCTAAAAAACAGCTGAGACAGGTTCAGGATAATAAAATCCACACAGGGGTGCATGAGAAAGCTAGTGGCCACGGTTAATAAGAGCTAACCATAGATTAACCCCTTCATATACACACAGAGTAAAAACCACAGCACTCACCGCACCAGAAGCGGGGCACAGCTATGCACTTACCGCTCACAGGGTGGGGTGCATGTAACACTGCACTCTCCACCACAGAAGCGGGGTACACAGCTGTACTTACCACTCACAGGGCGGGGTGCATGTAGCCCATGACCACATCGCTCTAATAAATACAAACAGAGAACCCAGCACTCACCAAAGTATATATATATAAAATCTATGTATCACATACACATGCACCCCAGATCTAGAAATGTAGTGGGTCAATGTTTGTTTAATAAATTGTTTCATTAATCTTTTTGTGATCACATCTTCTCATGCACCCCATATTTAGCTCACTCAGGGGCTGATTTATCACCATCCACATCTGAGGACTCAGATGGGATGTGATAAAATCGATGCAATCAGCACTATAATAATTGATTACATTGGATGTATTAATTATCATATGCAGGGACAGAGTTTGCAGAAAACTCTCTGTGATGCCACTCCGCAGCCAAATTGGGGTATTTTTTGTAAATAATACTCTGAGTATGTGCTGCACATGTGCCACCACTGCCATCCCAGCTACCACCGCTGCCAGGTACTCCACCCTCCCCCACGCGGCATAACCCCCCCCCCCCCCAACCACTGATCATACTCGCCAGAGGCAGTGATCAGTGCTCCTGGAGGGCTGCCAGTCATCATGGGTACCTGCTGCTGTGACCTCCAGTGCTGTAAAGTAAGCTGCCACTTTGCAGCATCACTTTACTGCACTGGGGGTCACAGAGCAGCAGGGAGCCCCATTGACTGGCAACCCTCACCGGAGAACCAATCATCGATACCCGGGTAGGTGAGTATGATCTTTTTTTTTACTTTTGTCTTTTTCTCTGTGATCAGCTTGTGTGTCATCAGACACACATAGTTGATCACAATGGCCGGTATCCTGCACAGCTTTCTCTACCAACAGGAGTGCATGAGTGCAGGATTTGCAGTGAAGATATCGTAATTATCTCAGGGCTCAATACAGTATTTTGTTTCATTGTGTTTTCAGTAAATTTGGCCAGATTGCATTTCCCATTATAAGTACAATATGGGAAATGTGATCTGGTTACTAAAAAAATTAGAATCTAGAATTAAAGGGGCATATCGTAAGAGTAATTCTAATGTGATAGCAATTGCCAATTAAGATAGAGTTTTACTTGCAAAAAATAGGGTCCCTTGATGGCAGCTGCAAGTCTAAATGTTTTGATCAAAATATGAACTAATTCCCCATTGTCTGTTAAGAACGCAGAGCCTCCTACTGTAATATAATGTGTATAAAAAACAAAAAGATGTCCTGTCACAGTAAATAAATATTATATGTCTTATCTGATAGCTCAATGATTCCAACAGATGAATCTCCATGAAAAAAGTTCTTCTTTAATAACGTAAAAACAGCGGATGACATAATTTTGTTTGCCCACAAATTATTGCCAACATACATAAGAATAACACTTGCTATATAAATATAACAATCACACTTATCTGAACAATCCAGAAGACAGTGACCAAAAGAACAGTACCCAATGAGTTTTGTTGTGATGCTGAAGTGTGGCACAGCCAGACTTAGGGGATAAATTATGTAAATATAATATACTGAGTCAAGAACTCACAGTCATTGTGGAGCAATGGAAGTAAATTAAGACTTGAAAAGTTGATGCATACAATTCCTGCAGGTGTCCCAACTTTTGCTGATCACTCGATTACAACCCCCACGTCTGTATAAATGCAATGTTTGAACAGACTGTTATTACGCCCTCTGACATTATATGGACAATGTGGAAGTAGTACAGTATATTGCTATCATAATAGCCAGAAAAGGTAAACAAGACACACCATTATACTCTGTAAAAGAGTTTAGTCTTTCGTTTAGAGAAATTGGAAACAAAACCAAAGCACCAGCGAGTACTGTTTCCTACACCGACAAATGGTATTTAGAAAATGGTGGAAACCTTAAAAAGAGAAGAGGTCTGGCAGCCCCAACCCACAACAGAATCAGGAGACAAGTTCTGAGATTCAGTAGGTTGCATAAGAGGAGGCTGACATGCCAACAGCTTCAAGCACAGCTCTACAGTAAGCAAGGCTTGGAGCTGCAGGTCTGACAAGACAAATGGCAGTAAGAAAGATATTGCCAAGATGGCAAAATAAGTAAAAGTGGCTTGCCTGGGCCATGAAGCCCCCCAGTGGACTGCTGAAGTATCAGAATATAAAATCACGCAGGATATGTATATATATGTACTGTATATATATATATATATATATATATATATATATATACAAGGGATATTTTGTAGTGGTGATCATGGTTAATTGGTCTCATTTTGAATTCTTATGACTAGTTACAGAAACTTGAAGAATTCAATGAAATTACTTCGGCAATGAATTAAATACTGTATCTGCACATTTATCCAGTGTTGAAGGCAGTATTAACAATTTTCTCTTAATATATAAAAAAAAATTATAAGATAAATACATAAGAAGATAGATAGATAGATAGATAGATAGATAGATAGATAGATAGATAGATAGATAGATAGAAAAAAAGCATTCAGCGGTAGTTTCAATTTTAGCAGACTGACAAGGTTGCTTATTACCATAAACATGTTTGTGGAAAAAAAAACATTATTAGATGAAATCTCTTTCTTCCACATGGGTGGCCAATGTTTGCCATCCACCAAGTTTCACAAGTACTTACATATACTGTAACAACCCTGTTTTCAGCTGCCACGTATAAAATGGTGGGGATGATGTGTGTGCAGGTGTTGACATTGCAGCGTTATATAGGCACAACAGCGGATGACTCATGAACAGCCCAGTTACATAACCAGTGGAGTTGGTTTATTGGTAGATAGCAGGTCCAACCATAGTCAATGTTATACACTGCTACTCATGGAGTGGAGCTTAATGGTAGTGGTTGTCATACAGCACACCAGCTGGTGATAGTACAGATGTGTCCTCTTTCATCTTTGCTGGCAACGTGGCAAACGTGCACGAGCATCATGGCATGCAACTAGCCTTGCACACAGGTGACACAGTACATCATGCTGCAGCACTGTTCACACAGCATGCATGTTGTGGCATGCCATTGCAGTGGCAAGGACAGAAAAGAACACATCTGTATGTAGGCACTGGGTAGTAGTGCAGGAATACTGGAATTGCTGTTGATTGAAGGTTGCAGGTAATCGCAGGTCATCCTGGAGCTAAGCAGGAAACTTCTGTCTCCTAGACTCAAGACAAGAAGGCCCATGCACATGCTCAGTAATGAACTTGGTGGTCATCTTGGGAAAGGGCACGAAGCCTCCCTGTAGAACAGGAAGACTGGAGTCTGCGCACTCTTCTTTCAACACCCCCCTCGCTACATGCTTCTCCATTTTACACAAGCATTTAAATTAAGCTTCTCAGTATATACCTGTAAAATATATTGGGTCAAGCATGTCAAAAGGCATCAACATACCACGTGACATTAGCTTGGTCTTCCTGGAAGGTACATTAGTAAATGTTCCTTTACTGACATCATGGGCCATAGCAACAGTCTCTCTTCTCACGAACCTGGGACTTTCTTGATGCGTTTAACAAGTGTGGTTTTTAAATCTTAAGGCTCAATATGGCTGCTGGACTGAATGGAGCTGATTCAGACCTGGACGCATTCGTGCATTCGCATGCAGCAGCCGCACCTAGGTGGTCTGCAAACGCGCACCAGCCATAGTGCGTGACCTTACACATTGCAGCCGCATTCAGGAAGGAGGGGCGTTGTTGCCATGTTGGGTGGGCAGGGCGTCCCGCACGGGAGCTGACTGGGACTGTTTTTTGGCCAGCTGCGTGATGTCAGGCTGCGCTGCCAGGGGTCAACCTTAGTTCCGATGCATCTGCAATCTAATTGCGGATGCACAGGGAGGCGGCCTGACACATGCTGGGCGGCCTTGCCTTGTGCTGGGCGGTCCCCAGCATATCAGGAGATGAACGCATATCTGGCTGCGTATGCAGCGATCTGCGTTCATCTTTCAATATGGTCCAACGTTCGGTAAAGTCAAAATCGAAATACTTAATAATCTCAATGTTAGTGTTTCTTCACTTCAGTTATATTAAACAAATCCAGACCCACCAATTGGAGAAAGAACAAATCATCCATAATTTGATTTGTGCATTGCACAGAGAAATGAATTCACAAATTGGTTATTGCTCTTCTGATTATAACAGCGTTACCTACAGGCAGTTCATATTCAGCTATGTACCTCCACCCATAGAACCATCTTTTTGTATGGTGTGTCTAATGTGAATAGCAGCTACAGAGAGAATGTTTAGCATTTCAGCGTTTGTTGGTTTACATTTGCACTTTTTGGATTTTTACCCTTCACAGCTGTGAAAAGCATTGTTTATAAAAAAAAATCAGTATTTATTGTATTAACTATATTGATAGACAAGTGTGGATATATGTTAGGTAACATAAAACAGAAGAAGATAAAAGGCAATAAAAAAAAAATAATGTAGCCAAATTGCTAACATCTGTAGTTTTCATTATTACTCATCCCTACAATCGATTTGACGTTTGTTTTTTCCAGATACGGAAGGCTCATCATAACAACAAGTATATATGTACACAAGTAAGGAGAAGAAATGCCGACTGAGTTCACATGAAGTGGTAGACTGTTCTTAAAATATACTATGAGAAATCCACAGCCATTAATCTCACTAACCCACCTCACATAGTAGAGGGTTTAAAACAGGGATTTATCTTTGTCTTGTATCTAGCCATCTTAAATATTTGGGGATTAAGATAACAAAGTCTTCTTACAACTTTTCCAATTAAACTTTGGTTATGTTTTAGCATTTCTGCGTGCAGATTACACAAATTGCCAAGCTAAAATGCTGCCTTTGGACATTATTCAGTTCAGTTGCAGTTTTGCTAAAAAAGCAAAACTGCAACTGCTAGCACTCGCATGCTGGGAGCCGCCCAGCACAGAGCAAAGCCGCCCAGCATGCTAATGGCCGCCAGCGATGCAATCGCAATGCAACTGTGATCACATCACAGACCCCGCAAAACAAGGGAAGCACCTTGCCTGCGCAGCCTGGCTGTGAAGGCAAGCGCAGTGCGGTCATCTTACCCATCGAAGTGGCCACGTGTGAAGTCACATGGCCACCCCTAAAATGGCTCAGACCCACCCCCGTTTACAACGCCACGCCCTCGTAATGCTGCATTGCCGCCCGCGAACACTTCTGCCTGTCAATCAGGCAGAGGTGTTCACATCAATGCAATGCAATTGCATCCCCCTGGCTGCACACTCGCAGAACGGTCCCTACGCGTGTACACTGGCCTGAAAATCGGGATAATGCGTTGGCATCACATCTCCAATTCGTACTGAGTAAGGCCTTTAGAGTGGCAACATATATGTGATAAAATGAATGCACTGCCTAAACTCTTATATTTGATGTAGACAATGCCAATTCATATTGCTCCCAAATGGCTCTGCGATATGCAGAATATAATAAAATTTGTGTAGGAAGGTAAACCACAGAGATTAGTCCAGACATTTTGTTTAGATTCATTCATTTATGCAGCCTTCAACTTCAGCCTTCAGCGGGACGAAAACGTTTTTTGCAGTTTCTGAGTAGCTCTGGACTTACTCTGCCTGTGCGATCACTTCAGTCTTTTTGGTCCCCGGAATTGACGCCAGATACCCGCCCTGCAAACGCTTGGACACGCCTGCGTTTTTCCAAACACTCCCTGAAAACGGTCAGTTGCCACCCACAAACGCCCTCTTCCTGTCAATCTCCTTGCGATCAGCTGTGCAAATGGATTCTTTGTTAAATCCATCGCCCAGCAACGATCCGCTTTGTACCCATACGACGCGCCTGCGCATTGCGGTGCATACGCATGTGCAGTAGTAACCTGTTCGCTGCGCTGCGAAAAACGGCAGCGAGCGATCAACTCGGAATGACCCCCTAAGTCAAGTTAAAATGTATTAGCAACACATCAAAATACACAGCCGGTGCAATCACATCAAGCATAAAAATTGTTCCCTTCAGGGCAATATCTATCTAAAATATATGTCACAGTATAATCAATTTTCTATGAGGCTCAAAATATATTTTTCTCAGTGTAGAAAAAGAAAAATATATATTGAGCCTCAGATGAGTACACTGATAATAATGTGGCTACGTCACACCCAGAAAACAGGGCCTACACCCCCCTTCCTTTCTGGAATGCTGCTAGTCGCAGAATGTAAATCATGCTCCTGCACTTGAAGAACTGCATGCATCACGGCAGCCACAGAGCTACATATGCTCAGTGCGGATCCTACTCATGCGCAGGTCTCAAAACATCAGAGATGTGCGTTACTATCAAATAACATGCAACTCTGAATTAGGCACTCAGGTCTTCCCTTGCAAAATCTCTCTGCAGGTAGATTGGTATATCTTCCACTATAAGAAATGTCTCTAATCAGGGAACATTTGGCTACAGCTCAGAGGTTTGTTAATGAGCACAATGTAACCTGATCTCTGAGTCAGACCCAGTCAGTCAGGAAGCTCCTCAGTGGCCATGTGATGGCAAACAAAGGAGGGATTTTGTTATGAGCATGCAAGTTGAGGAAAGGGCATTCTGAAGCCTTTGCTCACAAGGGGGTCAATTTACTAAGGTGAGAGGTTTTTTTTAGAACTGGTGATGTTGCTCATAGCAACCAATCGGATTCTACTTAACATTTATCTAGCTGCTTCTAGAAGATAATAGATAGAAACTGATTGGCTGCTATGGGCAACATCACCAGTTCTAAAAAAAACTGTCACCTTAGTAAATTTACCCCAACATCATGATGAAAAATACTCACCCGTACTTTTTGTCCTCTTAATTGAAACTTTAAGGGACATATATATATATATATATATATAGACAAACCTGTGCAGAAAGTAGACAAATAGGCTATGCAGTGTAGACAGCAGTGTATGTGAGAGTTTAACTATACATTTTAACTGGCAAAACTATGAGTCACATAGAGCATGGTTGCTTACCCTCCAGCATCCCGTGGGAGACACCTGTTTCATTGTGTAATCTACTGCTGCCCTGGATTGTAAATCAAAATCCCTCGATGCTACACTACAGCTCAACTCAGCCTGATGGGAGAGGGGGTAAAGGGGGGGGGGGGGGGGGGGGGGGACTAAGGAGATTTTAGCAGCAGTGCACAGGGGCACATGATCACACTGTGTCATTTATCTATGCTGTGTGCATACCTCCCAACTGTCCCGATTTTGGCGGGACAGTCCCGTTTTTCACGGTCTGTCCCGCTGTCCCACCCGCGGGTCGCAGTGTCCCGTGGGTGTGGGGCCAGTTGGGAGATCCCTCCCTGCTCTGAGGAGAGCAGCGGTGAATAGATGCTGTGCGCATGTGCACAGCGTCTATTCACGGCAGAGAGGGACAGCGGGCATGACCAGCAGCTCTCACAGCGCTGTTCATGCCCCCATAATGATGAAAATGGGGCATGGCTTGCGATCGTGACACTTGCCGCGAGGCCACGCCCCCTTTCCATTAGACCATGCCCCAAAAACGGGGGCGTGGCCTAGTTGTCAAAGTTGGGAGGTATGCTGTGTGTGTGCACTGAACCATACTGAGACTAACAACAACTGAGGGTAAAAAATTGTATTACTAATTATTAGTTAAACACATTTGTTTAATTAGACTATCTGGTGTCCATAAGGATTTGGAGGATGCAATAAAGGTATGCAACATAAAGATAGAGAGGGTCTGCAAGTTGCAGGCCGTCCGCAATAAAATAACATCTAATACACCAAAAAACATACTTCACAGTCTACCCGGCAAGAAATATATATGTTTATGGATGAATTCACAAAAGGTCAGCTTCCATTTGGAATTTATTGCATAGGCATCATATTTATCATGTAATGTATTTCATGTTGAGGGAGTCAAAAAGAAAAATCACAACAAATAGTTGCAAACAAGAAATCCAGCACTGCAGGCAGTAATGTTAGAATCAATACTTGCTAAAATTCCGAAACTATATTGTTACTAAGGTTATAAACTCGTATATCTCACAACAAGCATTTAAACATGGATATGCCCATATGTGCAGTTAGAACACTCCCTTTGGTTAGAGCAAGACATGCCCCCCTCAACAGCGCCTTCGACTACCAACTTTAATCTCCCCGAAATTTGTTTTCAAAAGTAGGCAAGTATGACATATAGGTTTGTCCTTTCATTCTGTACAACTTATGCTGGGTACACACCATCAGATAGATTCTGCACATCCGAGGAATTATTTCATCCTGCATGGCGATTATCAGATCCCTGTACACTCGTACACATTGAGCAATTTCTAGCTCAGTGTGTATTTTCTTCAGATGTTTTCCGTGGGATAAGGAGATCAGGATGTGTAGCACATAAAATCTCTACCCCCAATTTTACAATTGCAGGAACATTTGAAGTAATTTATTGGCTTGTGCTCCTGCATACACACTATCCAGTTATTGGCACAATCAGCCAATGATCGGCTGATTGGCCTGATAATTGCATAGTGTGTACCTGGCTTAAATAGAACAAGTATGAAACTGGCTACATTTTAACAACAGAACTTGTGTAATTCATGAGTGTCACAGTTTAAAGGATAGTGTGGTAAGCCTAGTATATTATGTATGTGACAGTATGTGGCCCTGACAAGGTTCAAATCTAGGCAAAAACCTAATCTTGGCCAAACTACACCACCATGCCAAATTTGGTTAAGCTAGGAACAACACTCTGGCCATGCATAAAGGACAAACAGACAAACTTTCTCGCTTATTAGATAGATATATTTGGATAAAATATTTTATTTTTTTATTATTATATATAAAATATGCATAATTATATATAAAGAATATATATATATATATATATATATATATATATATACATATATATTAAATATACGGTAGATAAATAGATAGAAAGATAGATAGAACTGGATATATAAATGGATACAAATTGTATTCACTTCATTAACACCTCATATTAGACCACAGCTAAGAAAATCTAATTAAAGGATGTAAATGTGAAAATGAGTATATTCAATCATTGCGAGAATACTACACTTTACGTGGTACTAGAGACTAGTTCCTTCGAAACAATGAATTCTATAAAATCTAAAAAGGGTCACTTGCTATCCCCTTTGTCTTAAAATTCAATAAAGCTCAGATAATACTAAATAAACCATAATTAGGAGTTATATACTGTATGGACTGGAGTAATGAAAAATAAATTAACTGTGGAATTCGCTTAAAATATTTTTAATATTAAACTTCTGAAAACATAACATAATAAACATTAAAATCATAACAATGATCAAGCACATCTCCAACACTAATTGAGAATAACAGAGTCATGCAACTTACAGATCTATTCAGTGCAATTCACTTACTGGAGAGAATAAATGCACAAGCATTCAAACTTGTAGCCATGCATTGTTGTGAAAATATTCAATTGTTAACTGATTTAGCAATTTAAATATCAGATATTTCCAGGCTATATACACATTAAGCTAAAAAGCTGTCCATATCATTCCCTGCAAAACCTCAAACTGCTAATTACAAGGAAGAACCAGAAGTTATAAAATATATCCAAAAGATTTTCAAGGAGCAAGGGATAGCCACCACTATAGAATATCACTGCAAGTTCATACGTCTATGGAACACAGCCAGCTGTTTATAACATACAGTTGCAGCATTAAGCATCATAGTGGGTTTTTTTCTAAGGAAAAAAGGAACCAGTACTCACCTCTGCATTGCTGAAGGTTCTGAGCCAAGTAAGTGTCTCCGTGTTCTATAAAGCAGCTGCAATGGAAGAGTCTGGAGATACAAGTCCTAGATAGGAGTACTAAATACACCGGCTATGATAGTAGAACTTCCCACTTTTGAGGAAATTTTTTTTTCCGGTACTCCGAACCACTGAGTACCATTAAAAAAAATGTTTCCGGTACTCTGAACCACTGATTACCATTAAAAAAAAATACACTGGCCACAGTTAATTAAATGTGAGTGTTTTAGAAGATATATTGGCTGTATGTAGTCCAGTTAAATTAGAAAACAGAAGCAGCTTATCATATGATCTCTTCCTTTACACTGTAAGTGGCCATCTTATGAGGGTAAATAGAACTCGTACTCTGATCATGAGTCTGCTGTAGCCATCAATAGGTCACTGTTTCAAGAGATTCCTAGAATTAGGAATCAGCGATATCTTTTATTTATGCAGATTATATACTGTGCTGACTATGGGGGATATTCAAAAGGATGCAGTACTTACTGCAGCTAATTGATACCCGCCTTCCTCCGGGGAAATTTCATTGCCTGCAATGTCGGATTTGTTTTGTGTGCATGTAAAACGAAATCCGCAATATCCATACCTAATAGCCCCATTTTTTTCTAGAAAACACATACAGTAGGTCAGGGAACTTATCCCGGATCCTATGTGTTTTCACCCAGAAAAATATATTACTATTTTTATTTTATTTTTGGGGGGGGGGGGGGGCTGAAAAAAACACAGGGTATAATTGGATACGGAAAAAAAAAATCAGTGAAAAAGTAAAAACAAAAATCCAGAGCCAATTAAGTATCCCCCTATGAAATCATTCAGACTAACACTTTTCATCCTGCTTTTTAATTTTCTCATTTTTTTTTACATTTTATATATGACTAACATTTCTTATTTCTTTAGCTTTGTCTGAGATTTGTGTCTAAACTTTAGAAAATACCTTACAAAACTCAAAAACTTCTTTTTGTTCCTTTAGAATGAATTTCCTCTGCAAGTTGAACCCAGGAACAATGATGTGCTTATTCCAGTGGTTCTCAAACAATGGGGCCAGTAGCGGATCTTGCCACGGGCAAGCAGGACTTTTGCACGGGGCGCCGCCTTCTGGAGGGCGCCGGCGCCATCTGGAGGGCGCCGCGCCATGGCAAGATCCGCTGCTGCTGTGGTGCCCCCCGCTGCCGCGGCCCGCTGTCCGTTGTGAAGGGAAACTAGACGCTACGCGTCTAATTTCCCTTCCTGGAGAGGACCTTCACTGTAATGATGTGCGGTGCGCGTTGACATCATCGCGCACCGCACAGCAAAGGTCCTCTCCACGAAGGGAACTAGACGCTTAGCGTCTAGTTTACCTTCGTGGAGAGGACCTTTGCTGTGCGGTGCGCGATGACGTCATCGCGCACCGCACATCCTACAACAGTACAGGGGGCGTAACTGACCACGCCCCCTATATAAAGCCACGCCCCTAAGGCCGCCCGGGGCGCCAGAAGCCCCGGTACCGGCCCTGAATGGGGCAGATGTATTAAGCCTGGAGATGTGATCAAGCAGTGTTAAGTGAAGGTGATAACGCACCAGCCAATCAGCTCCTAACTGTAATTTTTCAAATCCGTAATGATTGGCTGGTGTGTTATCACTTTCCACTTATCACTACTTTATCACTGCATTATACCTTCTCCAGGCTTAATACATCTGCCGCTGTGTGCCTAGGCACCCTAGGATGCTGGGGGTACTTGCAGGGGTGCCCTGGGTTCAGGGCCGTCTTTCGTATGGGCTCAATGGGCTCTTGCCCACGGCCCCCAGGAGTATAAGGGCCCTAGGCTGATAGCTGAGGGTCCCCTCTTTCCAGATTTATGAAAATCGACTCTGGGGAATCGGAGAAATCCGACTTGAAAGCAGTGGTCCCCATCCAAGCCTGTTAATTGCTCTTCCCAGCCAGATATCTCAGGTTCTGTCAGAGTTAGAGTTTTCTGAGGTTATAATCCAAAAGATGTGACACTTCCCTTTTAATGGACACTGGCAGCTTGTCTGTACTATGCCCAGAACCAGAGATATCAGCCTTCCAGCACCTGGTCCCTGCTCTAGCCCAACACACCTGGTACGCAGTTTTATTTCTCTATCGTCCTAGTGGATGCTGGGGTTCCTGAAAGGACCATGGGGAATAGCGGCTCCGCAGGAGACAGGGCACAAAAAGTAAAGCTTTAGGATCAGGTGGTGTGCACTGGCTCCTCCCCCTATGACCCTCCTCCAAGCCTCAGTTAGATTTTTGTGCCCGGCCGAGAAGGGTGCAATCTAGGTGGCTCTCCTAAAGAGCTGCTTAGAAAAGTTTAGCTTAGGTTTTTTATTTTACAGTGAGTCCTGCTGGCAACAGGATCACTGCAACGAGGGACTTAGGGGAGAAGAAGTGAACTCACCTGCGTGCAGGATGGATTGGCTTCTTGGCTACTGGACATTAGCTCCAGAGGGATGATCACAGGTACAGCCTGGATGGTTACCGGAGCCTCGCCGCCGGCCCCCTTGCAGATGCTGAAACGAGAAGAGGTCCAGAATCGGCGGCAGAAGACTCCTCAGTCTTCTTAAGGTAGCGCACAGCACTGCAGCTGTGCGCCATTTTCCTCTCAGCACACTTCACACGGCAGTCACTGAGGGTGCAGGGCGCTGGGAGGGGGGCGCCCTGGGAGGCAAATGAAAACCTTTTTTGGCTAAAAATACCTCACATATAACCTCCGGGGGCTATATGGAGATATTTAACCCCTGCCAGAATCCGTTAAGAGCGGGAGACGAGGCCGCCGAAAAAGGGGCGGGGCCTATCTCCTCAGCACACAGCGCCATTTTCCCTCACAGAAAGGCTGGAGGGAAGGCTCCCAGGCTCTCCCCTGCACTGCACTACAGAAACAGGGTTAAAACAGAAAGGGGGGGCACTAATTTGGCGTTAGAAATATATAAAAAAGATGCTATAAGGGAAAACACTTATATAAGGTTGTCCCTATATAATTATAGCGTTTTTGGTGTGTGCTGGCAAACTCTCCCTCTGTCTCTCCAAAGGGCTAGTAGGTCCTGTCCTCTATCAGAGCATTCCCTGTGTGTGTGCTGTGTGTCGGTACGTGTGTGTCGACATGTATGAGGACGATGTTGGTGAGGAGGCGGAGCAAATTGCCTGTAATGGTGATGTCACTCTCTAGGGAGTCGACACCGGAATGGATGGCTTATTTAGGGAATTACGTGATAATGTCAACACGCGCCAAGGTCGGTTGACGACATGAGACGGCCGACAAACAATTAGTACCGGTCCAGACGTCTCAAAAACACCGTCAGGGGTTTTAAAACGCCCGTTTACTTTAGTCGGTCGACACAGACACAGACAGGGACACTGAATCCAGTGTCGACGGTGAATAAACAAACGTATTCCTTATTAGGGCCACACGTTAAGGGCAATGAAGGAGGTGTTACATATTTCTGATACTACAAGTACCACAAAAGAGGGTATTATGTGGGATGTGAAAAAACTACCGTAGTTTTTCCTGAATCAGATAAATTAAATGAAGTGTGTGATGATGCGTGGGTTCCCCCCGATAGAAAATATGGGCGGTATACCCTTTCCCGCCAGAAGTTAGGGCGCGTTGGGAAACACCTCTTAGGGTGGATAAGGCGCTCACACGCTTATCAGAACAAGTGGCGGTACCGTCTATAGATAGGGCCGTCCTCAAGGAGCCAGCTGACAGGAGGCTGGAAAAATATCATAAAAAGTATATACACACATACTGGTGTTATACTGCGACCAGCGATCGCCTCAGCCTGGTTGTGCAGAGCTGGGGTGGCTTGGTCGGATTCCCTGACTAAAAATATTGATACCCTTGACAGGGACAGTATTTTATTGACTATAGAGCATTTAAAGGATGTATTTCTATATATGCGAGATGCACAGAGGGATATTTGCACTCTGGCATCAAGAGTAAGTGCGATGTCCATATCTGCCAGAAGATGTTTATGGACACGACAGTGGTCAGGTGATGCAGATTCCAAACGGCACAAAGGTGTATTGCCGTATAAAGGAAGAGGAGTTATTTGGGGTCGGTCCATCGGACCTGGTGGCCACGGCAACTGCTGGAAAATCCACCGTTTTTACCCTAAGTCACATCTCTGCAGAAAAAGACACCGTCTTTTCAGCTTCAGTCCTTTCGTCCCTATAAGAGTCATATCTGCCCAGGGATAGAGGAAAGGGAAGAAGACTGCAGCAGGCAGCCCATTCCCAGGAACAGAAGCGTTCCACCGCTTCTGACAAGCTCTCAGCATGACGCTGAGACCGTACAGGACCCCTGGATCCTACAAGTAGTATCCCAGGGGTACAGTTTGGAATGTCGAGACGTTTCCCCTGCGCAGGCTCCTGAAGTCTGCTTTACCAAGGTCTCCCTCCGACAAGGAGGCAGTATGGGAAAAAATTCACGAGCTGTATTCCCAGCAGGTGATAATTAAATTACCCCTCCTACAACAAGAATAGGGGGTATTATTCCACACTATATTGTGGTACTGAAGCCAGAAGGCTAGGTGAGACCTATTCTAAATCTAAAAAAATTTGAACACTTACAAAGGTTCAAATCAAGATGGAGTCACTCAGAGCAGTGATAACGAACCGGGAAGAAGGGGACTATCTGGTGTCCCGAGACATCAGGGATGCTTACCTCCATGTCCCAAATTTGCCCTTATCACTAAGGGTACCTCAGGTTCGTGGTACAGAACTGTCACTATCAGTTTCAGACGCTGCCGTTTGGATTGTCTACGGCACCCCGGGTCTTTACCAAGGTAATGGCCGAAATGATGGTTCTTCTTCGAAGAAAAGGCGTCTTAATTATCCCTTACTTGGACGATCTCCTGATAAGGGCAAAGTCCAGGGAACAGTTGGAGGTCGGAGTAGCACTATCTCGGATACTGTTACAACAGCAGGGGTGGATTCTAAATATTCCAAAATCGCAGCTGATCCCGACAACAAGTCTCCTGTGCTTAGGGATGATTCTGGACACAGTCCAGAAAAAGGTGTTTCTCCCGGAAGAGAAAGCCAGGGAGTTATCCGAGCTAGTCAGGAACCTCCTAAAATCAGTGCATCATTGCACAAGGGCCATGGTAAAAAAATGGTGACTTCCTTCGAAGCAATTCCAGTCGGCAGATTTCATGCAAGAACTTTTCAGTGGGATCTGCTGGACAAATGGTCCGGATCGCATCTTCAGATGCATCAGCGGATAACCCTATATCCAAGGACAAGGGTGTCTCTCCTGTGGTGGTTACAGAGTGCTCATCTTCTAGAGGGCCGCAGATTCGGCATTCAGTTTTGGATGTTGGTGACCACGGAGGCCAGCCCGAGAGGCTGGGGAGCAGTCACACAAGGAAAAAATTTCCAGGGAGTGTGATCAAGTCTGGAGATTTTTCTCCACATAAATATAGCTAAGGGTAAATTTATAATGCTCTAAGCTTAGCAAGACCTCTGCTTCAAGGTCAGCCGGTATTGATCCAGTGGGATAAAACATCACGGCAGTCGCCCACGTAAATAGACAGGGCGGCACAAGAAGCAGGAGGGCAGTGGCAAAAACTGCAAGGACTTTTCGCTGGGCGGAAAATCATGTGATAGCACTGTCAGCAGTGTTTCATTCCGGGAATGGAAACTGGGAAGCAGACTTCCTCAGTAGGCACGACCTCCACCCGGCAGAGTGGGAACTTCATGGGGAAGTTTTCCACATAATTGTAAACCGTTGGGAATTACCAAAGGTGGACATGATGGCGTCCCGTCTGAACAAAAAACGGGACAGGTATTGCGCCAGGTTAAGAGACCCTCAGGCAATAGCTGTGGACGTTCTGGTAACACCGTGGGTGTACCAGTTGGTGTATGTGTTCCATCCTCTGCTTTTCATACCTAAGGTACTGAGAATTATAAGACGTAGAGGAGTAAGAACTATACTCATGGCTCCGGATTGGCCAAGAAGGACTTGGTACCCGGAACTTCAAGAGATGCTCACAGAGGACTTATGGCCTCTGCCGCTAAGAAGGGACTTGTTTCAGCAAGTACCATGTCTGTTCCAAGACTTACCGCAGCTGCGTTTTGACGGCATGGCGGTGGAACGCCGGATCCTAAGGGAAAAGGCATTCAGGAAGAGGTCATTCCTACCCTGGTCAAAGCCAGAAAGGAGGTGACCGCACAACATTATCACCACATGTGGCGAAAATATGTTGCGTGTTGTGAGGCCAGGAAGGCCCCACGAAGAAATTTCAACTCGGTCGATTCCTGCATTTCTTGCAAACAGGAGTGTCTATGGGCCTCAAATTGGGGTCCATTAAGGTTCAAATTTCGGCCCTGTCGATTTTTCTTCCAGAAAGAATTGGCTTCAGTTCCTGAAGTCCAGAAGTTTGTCAAGGGAGTATTGCATATACAACCCCCTTTTGTGCCTCCAGTGGCACTGTGGGATCTCAACGTAGTTCTGGGATTCCTCAAAACACATTGGTTTAAAACCAGTCAAATCTGTGGATTTGAAGCATCTCACATGAAAAGTGAACATGCTCTTGGACCTGGCCTGGACCAGGCGAGTGTCAAATTGGTGGTTTTTTTCTCAAAAAAGCCCATATCTGTTTGTCCATTCGGACAGGGCAGAGCTGCGGACTCGTCCCCAGTTCTCTCCCTAAGGTGGTGTCAGTGTTTCACCTGAACCAGCTTATTGTGGTGTCTTGCGCCTACTAGGGACTTGGAGGACTCCAAGTTGCTAGATGTGGTCAGGGCCCTGAAAATATAGGTTCCAGGACGGCTGGAGTCAGGAAAACTGACTTGCTGTTATCCTGTATGCACCCAACAAACTGGGTGCTCTTGCTTTTAAGCAGACTTTTGCTAGTTGGATGTGTAATACAATTCAGCTTGCACATTCTGTGGCAGGCCTGCCACAGCCAAAATATGTAAATGCCCATTCCACAAGGAAGGTGGGCTCATCTTGGGCGGCTGCCCGAGGGGTCTCGGCTTTACAACTTTGCCGAGCGGCTATTTAGTCAGGGGCAAACACGTTTGTAAAATCCTACAAATTTGATACCCTGGCTAAGGAGGACCTGGAGTTCTCTCATTCGGTGCTGCAGAGTCATCCGCACTCTCCCGCCCGTTTGGGAGCTTTGGTATAATCCCCATGGTCCTTTCAGGAACCCCAGCATCCACTAGGACGATAGAGAAAATAAGAATTTACTTACCGATAATTCTATTTCTCGGAGTCCGTAGTGGATGCTGGGCGCCCATCCCAAGTGCGGATTATCTGCATTACTTGTACATAGTTACAAAAATCGGGTTATTATTGTTGTGAGCCATCTTTTCAGAGGCTCCGCTGTTATCATACTGTTAACTGGGTTCAGATCACAGGTTGTACAGTGTGATTGGTGTGGCTGGTATGAGTCTTACCCGGGATTCATAAATCCTTCCTTATTGTGTACGCTCGTCCGGGCACAGTACCTAACTGAGGCTTGGAGGAGGGTCATAGGGGGAGGAGCCAGTGCACACCACCTGATCCTAAAGCTTTACTTTTTGTGCCCTGTCTCCTGCGGAGCCGCTATTCCCCATGGTCCTTTCAGGAACCCCAGCATCCACTACGGACTCCGAGAAATAGAATTATCGGTAAGTAAATTCTTATTATTTTCATCGGTGGATTGCTCTGGGTCTTGAACTCTGATCCCCAAGTTCCCAGTACCCCCTGAAAGGTGGGACTCTCTAGTTTTTTATCCATTTGAATGCTAAGAAATATATTTTCAGGAGCTTGAGATATCTGCAGTCAAGCAAACTGCCCTCCCACCTGAAAATTATGAATATTAAACCGACTCCACTATCCACCCCTCCCCTACATATTAAACACCCCCTACCACCCTGGAAGTCATGTACCAGGGCTTCTTCATTCAGCCCAATGCCCCCTTCTACAGTTTAGCCCCATCTGTGCAATAAAGGAGTAATTAGCAGAAATTACTGCTCCAGGTCCTACATGCTGAGCAGAAGACAGAACACCGCCTACCGCATGTGGGACATCAAAGCTGCCACTGATAGCACCCCCCACCCCTACCACTGTAGGATGGCTAGGGGTCCCAGTGCATTGCTGTGCCCAGGGGCCTACACTGCTGTTAAGACGGCCCTGCCTGGGTTGGTGGTTCAGGACCAATTCAAATTATTTACAGTCAATGTAATAGACAAAACCAGTGCTGGTGGTTGCCAATAAAATATAAATATGTGGACAAACATAAGTAAATTCTAATCCTCAGCACAGAACTAAACCTAAGGATGACATATAAACACCATTAAGTAAATCCTAATCCTCACCACAGAACTAAACCTAAGGATGACATATAAACACCATTTACTTAATTTAATATGTTTTTCTGAATTTCTCCATTACTAACTTTTGGCCTAGGGGTGGCGTGAAAAAAATTCTGATACTTTCTAGGGTGCCGTGATTCAAATAAGTCTGGGAACCACTGACTTATGCTATATATGAAGCCAAGACCAGCCCCAACAATATGAAAAAAAGGCAAATCCCTGTAGCATCAGCCATAAAATCTTACATTTGTTATACAGCTTAGAGGTAGTGAAGCACTGTACATCTTTACTATACTGTAGCTGGTGAACTTCAGCTGTGAGGAGCACAGGTTGCTATCAGATACTGTATGCTGACACCTGTGTCTCACCTCCAGACAGAGTAATTCACAAGAAAACTAAAAACAACAAAGGAAACCTTGGAACCCAACAGAGACCACTTACAAATCTGAGAAATGATCTTTGGTTTTACACTATACTCTGGCACCATTACTGTATGCCCCTTTTGCTTTGCAGCAGTTGGTACATTGGGGGTAATTCAGAGTTGATCGCAGCAGCAAATTTGTTAGCAGTTGGGTAAAACCATGTACACTGCAGCGGGGGGCAGATATAACATTTGCAGAGAGATTTAGATTTGGGAGGGTTATTTTGTTTCTGTGCAGTGTAAATACTGGCTGCTTTATTTTTACACTGCAATTTAGATTTCAGTTTGAACACACCCCACCCAAATCTAACTCTCTCTGCACATGTTATATCTGACACCCCCCCCCCCCCCCCCCCCCACTCCCTGCAGTGCACATGGATTTTCCCAACTGCTAACAAATTTGCTGCTGGGATCAACTCTGAATTAGGCCCATTATCTATAACTACTTTGAACTATTCAATAGTGATGAGCGGATTCGGTTTTACTCGGTTTTACTCGGTTCTCAAAACGGCATCTTATTGGCTCACGGATGTCACGTGTATTGGATAGCCAATAAGATGCCATATTGAGAACCGAGTAAAACCGAGTAAAACCGAATCTGCTCATCACTACTATTCAATCTATTTCTCCAGCTATAATATTATCATGTACAGTATTACACAGTGTATTGTGAAGATTAATTGTTTGCTTGGTAGTACAGAGGCGATACATGAGGCTAATATAGGGAAGCCCAGAGAAACTCAAAGGGAAAGATTCAACAATGAATTGCATAGAAAAAGATTGGAGATTTATGCTGTATAACAATAGGATGTGTGACGGAACAGTGTTGAGTTTTAAAGGTACAGTTGTTGAATGATTGACAGTTTGTCAGATTCATAACAAATGTATTTTTTTCGCCACTCTTACTGAGCAGAAGAAAGCAAGCACAGACCTGACTAGCTGCTAGAGGAAAGTTATTCAGTGTATCAACATTGCAGAGATATTGGATACATAGATTTATGCTATTTGAATTAAACTTGTTACAATATAACTGATACACATATATTATATATCTAGTATGGTCAGGGCAGTCGAGAGCCGGGATGGGCCCAGGTACTTTTCAAGGAGTGTAGCCTAATCACTGGAGGTGTGGTCATGTACTCTTAAAAAATAGTATTTTAAGCAACAGCAGCCCAGTACACAGCAGCATGTGCTAGACTGAGGAAAAGAGCTGCTGCTGCTAGGTATGGGGGAGAGGGCCTGGGCTCCTACTGGACCCTCACTGGGCCCCTCCATCAGACCTGGGCCCGGGAAATTTATACCCCCCCCCCTCTCTCGGCACCACTGAGTATGGTAATACGGCATCTGGTGCCTGGTATAAGTAGATGCCTCCTGCATGCATTAGTGATCTGTGCTGAATCCTAGGACACAGCATCAGATCACCTGCAACACCATCGCCCGGATGTCTGACCCATAGGGGTGAGCAAACTGGACGTCACAATTTCTATAACGAGGCCAGGAAATCTCAGTTTTCTGGCTTTGGCACACTATTGTACATCGCCACCCCTTCCAACTCCCAAAGGCCGCAGCCTGTCAGTCACTGACAGTCTGCAGCCGTAGTGTGTTCAATGATGCAGGACCCTTACAGCACATGTGCAGTATGAGTTCCGCGCATTCACAAGGTGCTGAACATCGGTAGTTTGAGTTACAGTATGTGGTGCATATCCAAAGGGACCTGAATTAGAGATTGCTAGTACATATATATTGACAGAAAACTATTTGCATCCAATGGCCGTTTGGGACTGGTAAAAGTCCAGATATGAAAGGTGCTGTATAAAATGCAGAATCTTGCATGTAGTAAGCAGATGGGGGCAATTCAGCCCTTATATGTTCTCTGTAATACAGTATATGTCATCTTGTTCTCTATGATCCTTTACGGAACATGTAAATCATTGTTTAAAAGAACACTAACCTAAAAATAATTTTTGCCTAATTGTGACTATCCTGCAGTAATGATTATGCTATACCAGTAGCGGGCGACCTCCTAGGTTTTGCAGAGTTCACAGGCAATCCTACTTCTCTAAAGAGCTTTTTTCATTTGAAAACAAATATGAATTCTTTTATATATAATTTCATGGGGGTAGTTTTCATGTGACCGCCGGTCAGCTGACCGGCAGTCACATGACCTCATCCACCAGCACGACGGGTCACTATCCCGACGGTCGGCATGCCGACCAACAGGGACTATTTCCACTCGTGGGTGTCCACGACACCCATAGAGTGGGAATAGAACCCATGGCGACCGCAGGTCACCACCGAGCCCGCAAGGGGCTTGCTGCACTCGCCCCTCCCCGCCGGGATCCCGGCATCGGTATGCTGCCGGGATCCCGGCGTCGGCAAGCTGTGTAGCTGTACTACACCCTTTCATGGCACCAGCAATCGATTGGCTTCTCCATTGTGGTACACCAGGTCTTACTATGAGCCCCAGCACTGAGGCTGTTCCTCAGGAGCATCAGCAGCATGGAGAGTGCAAGCAATAGCTGTAAGCATGAACATCACAAGTTAGTCAGGGCCATAACTAGGGTGGTGCGACATGTGTCACCATACTGTCCACTGCAATGCAGTAGGCACTGTTCTGCAGCACCTGTCAGTTTTCTGTTTTAATCAATTTCACTTGCAACTTCTTTCTCTCTAATCCACGGGATCACCTGGCTGACCCCATCTCCTCCTCAAGTCCCTAAGCATCTTTAGTCACACACTACTTTATTTAAAACACACATTTCAAAATCCTTTCATATTTTCCACACAGGAGCAAATAGCTCCATGAGAAAGGTGCCTGACAGCAATTTGGAAGGTCATGAGTTTGAATCCCGGATATGACAGTATTTGTAAATGTGTACGTTAAATAAAGGAGGATGTGACTGAAGGTTCCTGGTATGACTGCTAAAAAATGTGTGATTTTATAATAAAAGTAAAGTAATTAAATGACAAAGAGCTCTCAAATCAAGTCCATAGATAATAGTATAAGAGAAGTTGTGTCCAAAGCCATGTTCTTGAGGCGGAATCTTCTCTATGTATATGTGTTGTATAAGTGTATATATATATATATATATATATATATATATATATTTATATATATGCATATACATCATGTTGGAAGGGGCATCATAGCAAGTGCTTTCACTGGGCACCAGGGCTTGCCTTATATCCCTGTTTGAAAAATATTAGCAACTGTAGCAGTACGGTACAGTAATATATACAGCAGTCACAGCAATGCCCAATGATACTCCACGTACAGCTGTAATATCACACAATATGACACCAGTAGCAGCAATGTGCCATGTGAGGCCAGTAGAAGTAACTCCTAGTACTATGCCTCTCTAGCAGTAAAGTGCTATAATAAGCAACCAGTAGTGGGTAGTGGTAAGCTACTAGTTATATGCAAAAAGATGCCAACAGCAGACATCAATGGTAGTATTGTCGAGAAAATTTTTATTAGTAGTGGCAGTGTCCAGTAACAAGCCATCAATAACATCAATGTCCATTAATACTGTGTGTCAGCAGTAACTTTCATGGGCATTATTTTTATTGCTACTAAATATTACTAATGCTACAGTAAGTTCTTAATGTTATACCATACTGGCCTGTACCACCTTATTTGCACAACTGTTTATTACTGTATGTCATTCTATATCTCTATAGGGAGACCTCGATCTACAAACGATTGTCCATCTCTCATAAAGCTACCTACTGTAACATATACAGCACAGCAGACTGTCTGAAACACATTACCAGCTTTCAGCATTTTCAAAAACAGTGGCTACTGACCACCATGGATCATTATCACCATCAACGTTTGTTTATGAGGTGCCACAGATTCCATATCACCATTCAGTGTGCAACACATACAACAGAGCAAATGTGCACAGAAGTGCACCAGTTTAATTATACAAATACAATTAGTAGTAACAAAGCAAACAATTGTGTCAACAAAAACCCAACACAAGATGGGCTATAACAAAATAGCAATAACAATAGAAAACACAAAGCGGAACATAAACAACCATTTGCATACAGAAAATGAGGTGAGGACTAGAGATGGGAGTAGGAGTAGGATCAGCTTTTGAGAGGTAACATTGTGGAGGGGCGGGGGACAAATGGAGACAATGGGTAGATGGGTACTGACTGAGTGGCTGGTGCAAGTGGAGCATCAGGAAGAAGCTGACTGAGGATTGGCAGAGGTAGGCAAACATGAGTTTAAATACGTTTATATCACTTTTTATATACAGACACACAACTTTTCTGAACCAAAGAGTGTGCTATACTACACAAAAACACAAACAAAACTTTTTACTGTATTATTTTAGTGTGATGAATAAAACCTATTCTATTTGCAAAAGTAGTCTGACAATTACACAAGCAGAACAACAGTAGGTCCTTATGTGAAAACAGTGGAGTCTTGTGTGGCGCACCATAGGTGATTTTTTTAATTATTGTCAGGTTGCTATGCATGACCCACTGCATAGCAACCCCACCATAACATGTCTTGCTCACAACAGTAGGCTCTGATATGCTGCTAAATACAAAGTATATTGGTGGAGGTAAGTTTACATTTATTTAAATAAACTGACAAACACATTGATTTAGAAAAATCGATGCAGCTGTAAAACCCTTAAAAGAGCATTAAATATATATATATATATATATATATATATATATATACTGTATATATAAATTCAGTTCATGATTCATTTTTCTTATTCACAAAAATAAGACTTGTCTAAACAATGCTGTTAGGATTATTGGGAGGGTCATAACATTCCTTATTATCTGCATAAATCAATATTTTATCATCATTTATGTTAATATCTCCTAAAGGATACAGCACACATTTGTAAGGTGTTACAATGTCTAATGATGGAGAGTGCAAAGGAGAATGTTTGAAATATCTTTTCTCAAAATGTACTGTAACTTTATCTAACATAGCGAAGTAAAATGAACGTGATTACTGTTTCCTCAACATCATAAAAATCTAAATTAGGAGAAATGATTTAAGAACCACTTTAACTAGTGAGAAAGCATCATCCAAAGCAGACTGTTGTCTGTAATTTAATGGAAAAAAATGCTCCAGTGTTCTGGATAAGACTAATGATGTCAAATGCTACCAAAAGTCCTTCTACACATAACTAGAACATACTATTAATGCATTTCTTATGCCATCAATAAGTTCTTTTAACAGAAACCATGTAAGTGCCTATGTACCTCAGCAATCGGATAACAATCTGTACAGACCAACCACCACACATCGCATCAAGTCAGAATGTAACAATGTTAGGTTAACAATACTCAACAAACTACACTGAACATCCTATTAAATACTCCAACTATATGAAATGTGTTAAAAATTGACTTAATGTATACATTTCTGAGGTATAATGCAGAATGGTTAATTCAATAAGAAATATATTTGTATATAGATATATAGTCAGAATGTTTAACTGCTTCATTATTATATATTTTTAAACCCAGCAATTATTCTTGTGCAGCAAACTTTGATGTTCTGTTGTATTAGAATTTTAGATGAGAAATATTTGCTTGGAAACTGGAGATTTGGCTTCTCATCCATCCTGCAGGTGTCAGCCTTTCCCTGCTATCTAACAAAACAGCCCCACATCTCTACTGATACAGTAAAACAAATAGTACGTTAAATGACACAGTATATTATCACGTAAAGAAGAATAACCACAATAATTAGAATAGTAAATCATTTTCATCAAAAGCAATGATATAAGTGTAAATATGCAAGGCAAAAGATTCTCCAATTATTAATTTATTTTATAGAGCTTCATATTAATTTAAATGCAAAAACTCAAGTAAAGCAAAAATAAAATGTACAGTAGATGTAGTAAGTTATTTAGCACTTACTTCATGCAGGTGCAATGTGTTTATATCCAGCTCAGTAGTTGTCCTGTTTGGGTCTTCCCAAGTGAAACTTCATTATAGGAGATCATTTAGGGTGCCAGGTAAGACTCTGGAAGCTGCTACATGCTGTTCTTCATGCCAGGAGACTAAATTATCCTTTCACGCAACATCTAGCAGCTTTTAATATACATTGATGGAGAGACACAAGCAACAGAGCTCTGAGTCAGGGTATCCCATGATGACCGCACAAACGCCATCGTCTCATCTCCAGAATGTCTTGTTGCAGTAAGGAAGCATGCACATGAAATGAAGATTTCCAATTGAACTTGTCTGGACTGCTGCTGCCTACATTGACTTATATGGAGCCTGTATTTCTCTCAGCTGTAAAGTGTACGCCTCTCTTATGTGAAATCCCTTAGGGTATCCCTTCATGCTGTTTTGATCTCCCTTCTTTCCCACTCGATTATCTCCTTCTCCCACTCTGAGTACTTCTCCTTCCTCCCACTCTGAGTTAAAGCTCCTCTCGTGCATCTCCCTATTGCTCAGTGATCACTAGCTACTGATTTGCCAGCCCCATTTGCCTGTGCAGTGTGTTTTCTCTTTATGTCACTCATAGCAAATTCTGCTGAGCTACTGTACTTGCAGACAGAGCCTGAGAAAAGTGTTCAGATTTTAATCAGGTCATTGCCATTCTATTCAATTTAAATCATAAGTGTTATCAGGCTTTTGGGGTGGAGTAAAATAAGGAAGAAATAAAAAAAAGCATAAAAGATAAAAAACACTTTGCAGCAAAACATTATATTTATTGTTTTCATAACAAACTAAATACAAAATTCTTTGAAGTCTTAGAAGTTACTTTTGCATCAAACGTCCGTGACTTGCTATTTTCTCCTTACACAGATAGAGCTTCTGTTTTAAATTCAGTTTTATTCTTGTCTTCTCTGCCTACAGGATTTTGGAACTGACAGCATATCTGTACACAGGGCTGAATTTCAGCAGAAAGCCTGGGAGAAATGCTGCATACATCTTCCCAGAGAAATGATACAAAACCTGGGAATACCACTGTGAAACATTAGTTATACCAACCTCCATTTAAATCAGCTTTTTTTTTTTTACTTTCAGTGTGAAATTGAGGATATTGCATTTCTTCTAGTACTCAGCCTTTAATAATACTCTCCGTTCAATGTAAGGAATGTTTTGAAAGCTTCTACCACACTTTTGCTGTAACATAAATTTAATGCCAGTCCTAATCTTCCTCAGCAATTGAGTCGTTCTTTACAATTGTATGCAGCGGTTTTTGGAATATATACAGACCACTTACAGCCCTAGAAGTTTGGTAAGACTGTTAACCACCTCAAATGCGCAGTTTTTCAGCAAACTCACTACAGTGTATTCTAAACAAACCGACTAAATATTGCAAGTGGTATATTTTCAGAGTTTTTCTTTTTTTTAAATACACAGGGGTAAATTTACTAAGCTCCCGATTTTGACCGAGATGCCGTTTTTTCATCAAAGTGTCATCTCGGTAATTTACTAAACACTAATCACGGCAGAGATGAGGGCATTCGTAATTTTTTGCAAGTCCAAGTAAAAAATTACGAATGAATACACCATCGGTCAAAACGCGGCTGTTTAAGTATGAATCTCGGTCATTTACTAAGAAGTGCAAAGCAAAAAACAAACAAACACTGCCGTGAAAAATTACAACTCGTAAAAAAGTGCTAAAAAAAACCAGACCTTTTTTTTTTATTCGTGATTGGATAGGCATGCACGGATCCATGAGATCCGTGCATGTATATCAGTGGGAAGGGGTGGGAAAGTGCTTATTTTTTCATAAAAAATTGCGTGGGGTCCCCCCTCCTAAGCATAACCAGCCTCGGGCTCTTTGAGCCGATCCTGGTTGCAGAAATATGGGAAAAAAAATGACAGGGGTTCCCCCATATTTAAGCAACCAGCATCGGGCTCTGCGCCTGGTCCTGGTCCCAAAAATACGGGGGACAAAAAGAGTAGGGGTCCCCCGTATTTTTAAAACCAGCACCGGGCTCCACTAGCTGGACAGATAATGCCACAGCCGGGGGTCACTTTTATATAGTGCCCTGCGGCCGTGGCATCAAAAATCCAACTAGTCACTCCTGGCCGGGGTACCCTGGGGGAGTGGGGACCCCTTCAATCAAGGGGTCCCCCCCCCCAGCCACCCAAGGGCCAGGGGTGAAGCCCGAGGCTGTCCCCCCCCATCCAATGGGCTGCGGATGGGGAGGCTGATAGCCTTTGTTGTAAAAGAAAAGATATTGTTTTTAGTAGCAGTACTACAAGGCCCAGCAAGCCTCCCCCGCATGCTGGTACTTGGAGAACCACAAGTACCAGCATGCGACGGAAAAACGGGCCCGCTGGTACCTGTAGTACTACTACTAAAAAAATACCCAAATAAAGACAAGACACACACACCGTGAAAGTATAATTTTATTACATACATACACACATACATACATACTTACCTTAAGTTCCCACGCAGGTCGGTCCTCTTCTCCAGTAGAATCCAAGGGGTACCTGTTGAAGAAATTATACTCACGAGATCCAGGGGTCCAGGCTCCTCGGGAAATCCAGGGGTAATCCACATACTTGAAAAAAATAACAAAACGGTGTCCCGACCACGAACTGAAAGGGGACCCATGTTTGCACATGGGTCACCTTTCCACGAATGCCAGAAACCCACTTTGACTTCTGTCTAAGTGGGTTTCTTCAGCCAATCAGGGAGCGCCACGTTGTAGCACTCTCCTGATCAGCTGTGTGCTCCTGTCCTCACTGACAGGCAGCACACGGCAGTGTTACAATGTAGCGCCTATGCGCTACATTGTAACCAATGCTGGGAACTTTCTGCTCAGCGGTGACGTCACTTTAGGTCAACCGCAGGGCAGAAAGTTCCCATCATTGGTTACAATGTAGCGCATAGGCGCTACATTGTAACACTGCCGTGTGCTGCCTGTCAGTGAGGACAGGAGCACACAGCTGATCAGGAGAGTGCTACAACGTGGCGCTCCCTGATTGGCTGAAGAAACCCACTTAGACAGAAGTCAAAGTGGGTTTCTGGCATTTGTGGAAAGGTGACCCATGTGCAAACATGGGTCCCCTTTCAGTTCGTGGTCGGGACACCGTTTTGTTATTTTTTTCAAGTACGTGGATTACCCCTGGATTTCCCGAGGAGCCTGGACCCCTGGATCTCGTGAGTATAATTTCTTCAACAGGTACCCCTTGGATTCTACTGGAGAAGAGGACCGACCTGCGTGGGAACTTAAGGTAAGTATGTATGTATGTGTGTATGTATGTAATAAAATTATACTTTCACGGTGTGTGTGTCTTGTCTTTTTTTGGGTATTTTTTTTGTAGTAGTACTACAGGTACCAGCGGGCCCGTTTTTCCGAAGCATGCTGGTACTTGTGGTTCTCCAAGTACCAGCATGCGGGGGAGGCTTGCTGGGCCTTGTAGTACTGCTACTAAAAACAATATCTTTTCTTTTACAACAAAGGCTATCAGCCTCCCCATCCGCAGCCCATTGGATGGGGGGGGACAGCCTCGGGCTTCACCCCTGGCCCTTGGGTGGCTGGGGGGGGGGGACCCCTTGATTGAAGGGGTCCCCACTCCCCCAGGGTACCCCGGCCAGGGGTGACTAGATGGATTTTTGATGCCACGGCCGCAGGGCACTATATAAAAGTGACCCCCGGCTGTGGCATTATCTGTCCAGCTAGTGGAGCCCGGTGCTGGTTTTAAAAATACGGGGGACCCCTACTCTTTTTGTCCCCCGTATTTTTGGAACCAGGACCAGGCGCAGAGCCCGATGCTGGTTGCTTAAATATGGGGGAACCCCTGTCATTTTTTTTCCCATATTTCGGCAACCAGGATCGGCTCAAAGAGCCCGAGGCTGGTTATGCTTAGGAGGGGGGACCCCACGCAATTTTTTTTTTAAATTTTACAGTGTTTAATTAAAAAAAAAAAAAAATAGAACCCCAGCACGGATCACACAGATCCGGCCGAGATTAATTGTAAAAAAGTCGGCAGTGTTTTGCTAATCACTGCCGTAAAAAACACAAAAAAAACACGAATGACATCGACATCGGAAGAAAAGAAAAACCCGAATACGACAGCTTAGTAAATCCATCGTAACAAATTCAAAAAGTTGCAGTTTTACACTTTCGATGTCATTCGTGATTGAACTTTGACCTGAAACGGGAAAATACGAATCTTAGTAAATTTACCCCACAATTATAACATTGAATTATATTAGTGAGTAAGCTGTATTTCACTAAACTTGGCTCCACACTATACAGTTATTGGGCAAAACAGTCGAAAATTCGTAAGATTGGGGTCATAATTGTACATTGTATACAGTATGCAGGAGCATTACAGGAGTGTTAGCCAATAAGCAGTTTCGAACACTCCTGCAACAGCCAGGGCTGGATTAAGCCTTGGCGGTGCCTGGGGCACTACATCACAACTTGACACATTCTAGGAGGGACAAAATGCTCTCTACCTGGAGTTCCCTCTTAATATATATGATTGATGTCACCTGTGTTGAACTATTTAATTGATATGAAAGGTGTTTCAACCCAGGTGATTGCAATCATAACTTAAGAAGGAAGAGCATGTAGAGAGCATTTTGTCCCTCCTGGAATGGGTCATGTTTGGAGGTATGGATTGTGTATATTCAATTTAAACCAATTGTGTACTGTATACATAATATATATTTAAACTAATAGTTTACTAATGCCTGGGTACAGCGCCCCCTAATTGAAAGACAACTATTTTCTAAAATGTTCTTGTAGTGAAACAAAGACAAATTAAACAACCTTAAACTACACATAGAAAAATAAAATCTATAATTTATCTTGACACATCCAAGAATATCAGCAGCCTCTGTACTTCTTACACACTGGGATAGGACTCAGGAGGACTCTGTGTGTGTCTCTCATTAGATAACAGGTTACTCGGGGCCCAGACACCCAGGTGGGGAGGAGGAGAAGCTGGGATTCTTGTGTCACTTACAGCTCCCCCCCATCTATCTCTCCTCTGGTCAGGGAGCTCTGTCGATACCTCATGAAACCTGTCTCTGCCTGCACTGCATACTGTCCTGCTTGCATTCTGGTTGCCTGTTTTGCTGCTGCATAAGAGGGAAAGCTAGGGAAGTCAGTGTGCTCCGGCCTTGGGGGGCGGGGAGGCTGAAAATGGGGGGCCTGGGGTACAGTATGCCCTGCATCCCCCCTTAATCTGGCTATGGCAATGGGCAGTTCAGAAGGTCAGGGTTTTATGTCCGATCCCCGATTTCCCTCTCCCATTGCAAAATGCACACTAGGAGCAGGATGCACACTGATTGCATAATCGCTCCTATGGATCAGAGCATTTATTTAATCTGCAGAGTAGATCTGTGTGTACCCAGCTTAAGGTCCTCATCTCTTACTGTTCTCCTATCACTGTACCGACCATTAGTCACTGTCATGCTTACTGCATTACTTTTGTCTATCAACCACTATCACTCCTACTGTTATTTATTCGCCCTAGTTATTGCTTTCACCATGTACATCTACCCCACTGTATTTATGCCTGTATGCTATACCGCCACTGGGAGAATGTAGTACACATTTATGTATTCATCCAGGGTATATCATACTTATTATATACACATGTCAGTTTGCCCTTGGACTTGTATGGCTTATCTCCCATAATGTAACCTTTGCAGTGCATCCAACATGGCTGCTTCACCTGGTACACTCATGGATGGGATTGAAAATACATGGACTTGGAAATTTAAAATTCGAAAGGTGGTAACAATCCCCTCTTATCCTGTAGAAGAGATGCCTCCTGCATATAGCTGCGATTCCACCACTACGACCAACGTTGCAAACTGGGATCCAACATTGCAACCAGCTTACTCAGTTGACCAACAGGAGTGGATGCTACGAGGCCAGAAAGTCTGGATGTAACACCATAGACCATAATATGTTTGTTTCATCCTCAGTGGTGCCGAGAGAGGGAGGGAGAGGGTACAAATTACCCGGGCCAAGATCTGATGGAGGGGCTCGGTGAGGGCCCAGTGGGGGCCCTGGGCTTCCTCCCCCTTAACTGGCAGCAGAAGCTAAAGCTCTTCTCCTAAGCCCAGCACACACTGCTGACTACTGGGCAGGAGTGTGGCCATGGTGACTCTTATAATACAATTTTTTGGGGTATTTTTTCAAAGGTTGCATGACCACGCCTCCTGTGATAGGCCACAGCCCCTGAAAATTACCTGGGCCCAGCCAGACTCTACTGCCCTGTATGTGTGTGTAATATCTATCTATATATAGTATATACATATGTGTGTGTAATATCCATCAATATACAGTATATACATATCTGTGTGTGTAATATCTATATACAGTATATACGTGTGTGTGTGTGTGTTTATTATGTATCTATATACAGTATATACATGTGTGTGTAATATCCATCAATATACAGTATATATGTGTGTGTGTGTGTGTGTGTGTGTGTGTGTGTGTGTGTGTGTGTGTGTGTAATATCTATCTATATACAGTATATACATATGTGTGTGTAATATCTATATACAGTATATGCATGTGTGAGTGTGTGTGTGTGTGTGTGTGTGTGTGTGTTTATTATCTATCTATATACAGTATATACATATGTGTGTGTTTATTATCTATCTATATACAGTATATACATATGTGTGTGTTTAATATATATCTATATACAGTATATACATACAGTATGTGTGTGTGTAATATCTATCTGAACATAGATGTCAGTCACATTACATCTAAATTCCATAATATTAATTATTAATGTTTTTAAATAACAGGGTAGCGCTGTAACTAATATTGCTGGCTCACAGCACTGAGGCATCTGTTTGATTACAATTAGGTCCCTATCTGTTTGAAATGAATACATTCTCCCCAATGTTGCATTGATGTCCTCAGAATTAACTGATTTGCTCCAAGAATCCCAAAACAAACTGGTAGATGAAAGATTAGCAGAATTGCGAATAGACACTTCTTAGCAGTTTCTGAGTAGCTCCAGACTTACTCGGCATCTGCGATCAGTTCAGTCAGTTTCGTTCCTGGTTTGACGTCACAAACACACCCAGCATTCGCCCAGACACTCTTCCGTTTCTCCAGCCACTCCCGCGTTTTTCCCAGAAACGGTAGCGTTTTTTCACACACTCCCATAAAACGGCCTGTTTCCGCCAAGAAACACCCACTTCCTGTCAATCACATTACGATCACCAGAACGAAGAAAAAACCTCGTAATGCCGTGAGTAAAATTCATAACTGCATAGCAAATTTACTTGGCGCAGTCGCACTGCGGACATTGCGCATGCGCATTAGCGACTAATCGCTCCGTTGCGGAAAAAAATAACGAGCGAACAACTCGGAATGACCCCCATTGTCTGCAAACACTGCCTAATATGTGTGCACTTTAACCATAACTGTTAATATACACTGCTCAAAAAAATAAAGGGAACACTTAAACAACGCATCCTAGATCTGAATGAATGAAATATTCTTATTAAATACTTTGTTCTTTACATAGTTGAATATGCTGACAACAAAATCACACAAAAATTATCAATGGAAATCAAATTTATTAACCCATGGAGGTCTGGATTTGGAGTCACACTCAAAATTAAAGTGGAAAAACACACTACAGGCTGATCCAACTTTGATGTAATGTCCTTAAAACAAGTCAAAATGAGGTTCAGTAGTGTGTGTGGCCTCCACGTGCCTGTATGACCTCCCTACAATGCCTGGGCATGCTCCTGATGAGGTGATGGATGGTCTCCTGAGGGATCTCCTCCCAGACCTGGACTAAAGCATCCGCCAACTCCTGGACAGTCTGCGGTGCAACGTGGCGTTGGTGGATGGAGCGAGACATGATGTCCCAGATGTGCTTAATTGGATTCAGGTCTGGGGAACGGGCGGGCCAGTCCATAGCATCAATGCCTTCATCTTGCAGGAACTGCTGACACACTACAGCCACATGAGGTCTAGCATTGTCTTGCATTAGGAGGAACCCAGGGCCAACCACACCAGCATACGGTCTCACAAGGGGTCTGAGGATCTCATCTCAGTACCTAATGGCAGTCAGGCTACCTCTGGCTAGCACATGGAGGGCTGTGCAGCATCCCAAAGAAATGCCACCCCACACCATTACTGACCCACTGCCAAACCGGTCATGCTGGAGGATGTTGCAGGCAGCAGAACGTTCTCCTTGTCGTCTCCAGACTCTGTCACGTCTGTCACATGTGCTCAGTGAGAACCTGCTTTCATCTGTGAAGAGCACAGGGCGTCAGTGGCTAATTTGCCAATCTTGGTGTTCTCTGGCAAATCCCAAACGTCCTGCACGGTGTTGGGCTGTAAGCACAACCCCCACCTGTGGACGTCGGGCCCTCATACCACCCTCATGGAGTCTGTTTCTGATCGTTTGAGTAGACACATGCACATTTGTGGCTTGCTGGAGGTCATTTTGCAGGGCTCTGGCAGTGCTCCTCCTGTTCCTCCTTGTACAAAGGCGGAGGTAGCGGTCCTGCTGCTGGGTTGTTGCCCTCCTACGGCCTCCTCCACATCTCTTGATGTACTGGCCTGTCTACTGGTAGCGCCTCCATGCTCTGGACACTATGCTGACAGACACAACAAACCTTCTTGCCACAGCTCGCATTGATGTGCCATCCTGGATTAGCTGCACTACCTGATCCACTTGTGTGGGTTGTAGACTCCGTCTCATGCTACCACTAGAGTGAAAGCACCGCCAGCTTTCAAAAGTGACCAAAACATTAGCCAGAAAGCATAGGAGCTGAGAAGTGGTCTGTGGTCACCACCTGCAGAACAACTCCTTTATTGGGGGTGTCTTGCTATTTGCCTATAATTTCCACCTGTTGTCTATTCCATTTGCACAACAGCATGTGAAATTGATTGTCAATCAGTGTTGCTTCCTAAGTGGACAGTCTGATTTAACAGAAGTGTGATTGACTTGGAGTTACATTGTGTTAAGTGTTCCCTTTATTTTTTTGAGCAGTGTATAATCCAGTATAATGTCTGTCCCTAATATATTTACCGATAGACTGATGGAGGCTTGTGTCCTCTCTTCATCTTTCCCTTGTGTAAACCCCACTCACAACTCCCATTGCCACCAATGAGGGAGAACATACTGCCACCATCACCGTGGTGGTCAGCATACCAATGCCAGGATCCCGGCCGCCAGAATGCCGGCAGGGGGGAGAGGGGGGAGAGTGCAATGAAGCCCCTTTCGGGCTCGCTGTGCTCACTATTCTGTGGATTCGTGGCTCGCCACAGGTTCTATTCCTGACTGCCGGCAATGTAACCACATCCCCCATCACCACCCAGGGCTAGTTTGCCAAGGACACCTTCCCTATCTTCTAAACAGTTACTGTTAATTTTGCTGCAAATCACATATGTGATTTGCAGTATATGTGGCTCCTGCACGTCTGCAATTATGTGTTATATGCATGGCACACATAAACAGTCAAAGAAATAAAAAGCAACATGGTGGAGGTGAGAGAGGAACAGATGTGAAAAAAGGACAAAAATAAAAATACACATAAAGAGTAGAAAAAGAGTGTATATACAGAGACTATAAAAAGCAGGCAAACTCAGAGGGGGGACAAAGAGAGACAAACAGGTCAAAGAAGGGTAAAAAGAGAAATGAGTAGAGAAAGGGGAGAAAGTGATGGGCAGGAGAGTATTTTTATTCTTTTTAAATAGGTATAGTGCACAGATTGTTTTTAATGTTTGTCCTTGCAGATGACAATCTGAGTTGATGGAGGATATTAACATATTGTTTAATGTAATGTTGGTCTCTGCATTAAATATGGTTGATAATATTGTAATGTAGGACCTACATGGGTGGGGGCTAGGCAAAGATATTTAGTGAGGGTGAGTGATATTAATTTATTGTTGGAGCTTGTTAGGGGAAGGAGCCTTACAGTGTTAACTTGGAGCTCAGTGCTCCAGAATCTGAGTAGTACTTAACCCTTTTTGCAAATGATGGAGCTTCAGATACCAGCAGCAGGCAGTTTCTGCCAAAGAAAGAAAACAAAGGCTACTCCTACAGCAGGAATTGAATTATACCCTAGGTAAGCTTAGCTGGAACTTGAAATGGACTTTGCTGCATCAGAGCTAAAGATTGTTTTCTATGTTACATTCTGTTTTAAATTATGGTTTAGGTGTAAAGTTGCTAAAATAAAAAATGTGTTGCATCTGTCCTTTATGGTACTTGTGTATAATTGTAAGTTTCTTGCAGACCCAGATAGTAGCGACTGTACTTGTGTGGTTGTGTACAGTGTTCTCAATCCAATTCACTGGACAGGTTTGAGCAATTTGCTCATTTGGTTTAAGGGGTCCATGTACTTAGACTCTTCTCTTTCATGGAGTTAATGGCGCTCCTGCTTCGCCAGTTATCAGCGCAAAGCAGGAGGTGGCTTCATATTTTCTATAAAAGGTCTTTCCGAAGATTGTTAGCGAAAGTCACTCCCTCGGAGGTACCTGTACAGACACATTCTAGTATGCAGTTTGTGGACTTTCATCTATGCTTTTCTCAACTCCTGGGCAGCACTGCAGTTTTTTTTTTAGGTTTATTGACAAGTGGCCAAACGATCAAGACTTCTGTTTCTACTTCTCCATTTTGTAGAGGCAAATACCGGTACTTAGACGTGACTAAAGCAGGGTACACACTAGACTATGGGGGTCATTCTGACCCGTTTGCACACAGCGGTTCTTCGCTGCAGTGTGAACGGGTAGGAAATTCGCATGCACGGCGGACGCATTGCATACGAGCGTTGTTGCCTGGTGACGATCGTCGCCGGGCAACGACGCCGCCAGCGACAAATGTGATTGCAGCGGCGCTCACAAGAAGATGGACAAACGGGAGGCGTTCCAGGGCAGATACTCACCGTTATCCAGGCGTGCTGAGTCCAAAGCATGGCGTGTCGAGGCGTTTGGTGGGCGGATGTCTGAAGTCAGGACCGGGACCTTCATCGCTGGAGCCGTCGCACAGGGTAAGTAACTCTTACCCTGGTATTGTTTTGCAGGAAACTTTTTTAGCATAGCAGGGCTGCACAAGCGATCGCAGCCCTGCTATGCTAAAATACACTCCCCCATAGGCGGAGATTAGTTGATCGCACCAGCAGCAAAAAGTTGCTTGGTGCGATGAACTTGGAATGAGGGCCTATATGTTGTTTGATCCGGCGTACATTGCCTAGTGTGTACCCGCTATGTTGCTGACGATGCACGCCCTTGCACGTCCTCAGCGACATCCTCCATTGGCCCAGCAAGCAGGGCCAACGGAAGACATTGCTAGTGAAGGCCATGCTGCCAAATGCCAGCATCGGAGAAGATCGCTGATGGTAAGTGACTTCTCCTCTTAGTAACACCTGGGTCACTTAGATCTGTACTAAGCGACCCAGATGCAGCACGATATTCTAGCCTGCACTTAGCGCTAGCAGATTGAAGCCAGAGACAGATCTTTTCTCTGCCTTTTTCATTTAGTACCCTTATCTCCACTTAGTACATTGACCCTTAAGACCTTTTTGCATGTTGCACATCCCTTGTGAAATGTGAGCTTGTATATGTACGGGCAACAAGTGTATTGCATTAGTCACAATGGGTTAACCAATTGTTGATGGAATTATCCATAAGGGAACCCAGTGCTAATGATGTATGAGAAGAACTGTGTTAAATGCTCTATAGCTGTGACTCTAAATGCTCTATAGCAAATGACAAACATTGTAAATAATTTTTGATGTTCATGCGAAATGGAGATTGCTGATTTGTGGAAATCAGGTTTGCCTTCTGTTCAATAGAGATGAGAAATACTGAATGTATAATAATTTATTTTTCCATGTTTTTAATTAATATGTCTGTGTCTTGTCTTTGAACTAACACTGTGATAGGTGTTTTGTTAGATCTTCTGGCAGTCTGTGTATGTGTGTATATGTCTGCATGGTTGTGTGATTGCAGGGGTGGTTTGTCTCCTCTGAGAGCAATTACAGTGCATAATTGTGTTTTGTTAAATCTGTACTTTTAGGAAATTAGATTATGGCAAGGATATAACTATGTGTGTGCGGAGGGGGCATCGCACATAGCGCTGCAGGGTAGGGGGCGCTGTTGGCTGCACTTGTCGATTATCTGTTTTAATTACTTTCAATTGCAGCTTTCCCCCTTTCCTAACCGCCCGTCTCCTACCCTGACCCCTTCTGTTGCTAATACCTACAGTATACAGCATTCATGAACACAACTTGATCTCTTTGTTATTCAGTCACACTGTCCTTTATTACATTTCAAGATGTTGTATGTACTAAGCCACGGCAAGAAATAAAGTACCAACCAATCAGCTCATAACTGTCATTGTTCAAACACAGCCTGTAGCATGGCAGTTAAGAGCTGACTGGCTGGTACTTAACTCTCTCCACTTTATCTCTGTCCAAGGCTTATTACGTTGGTCCCTATATTAGTTGTGTTTGTCAATGCCAGCAATCCAAGTCTATGCAGTCCAAATTCTGTTGCGTTTATTGCCCATGCCCACACCACACTCACCTGTGTATGGCAGAACGGGCTGTGTCTATAACACAACAATCTCACAGATGGAGAGCGCAATGGGAACAATGAGCTTAATAATGTACATGAATTCTCTAAATATTTTATTAATAGTTCTATGTTCATAGACATTAGACAACCTATATTTTAATAATAGTTCTATGTTCATAGACGTCCTATGTGTACATGTGAGTGTATCACGTTGTGCACAATTGTTGCCTACCTAATTTTTGCCTAGAATTTGCTGCATTTCTCTGTGATTAAACTTTGTTCTGATTTTTACCCTCCATTCCCAATTAGCAGCACGGCTTTATGTATTCTTACTCACAAAGTCTCTGAGCTTGTTACACGCACTAATAAAACTGTAATGTGTATTACTGAGCTGGGGAAACCATCCCAGCTCTAGGCATCCTTAATTATAACCTGTTCATTTTATTGTTTTGTTATGAGTATCTTACATTTGTCACAGGGGTCCTCGTGCAGCCCCTGATACGACCATCACAGGCCTGTAGCAGACTGCTCATAGAAGTCCTCTGCTTCGCTGGACTTAGCAGCACATTTAAAGGTAAATTTTTGAACTGCAAAAAAAAGTTTTGCATGCCATAAATATCTATATGTACAAAGAGTTTGGAAATTCCACTAATAATCCACATGCTGGAGGAGTAAATGGGGCAGAGTCCATCTTTTGCCGGTCACATGTCTGTGATGCGTTTCGTATGCACACTTGAAAAAGGATACTGGAGTATACGAAATGGTCGTGAATGCCATGCACTGACGGGGTCTCCTTACCAGGACTCAGAGCCGGCCATAGGCATAGGCAAACTAGGCAATTGCCTAGGGCATTTGATATGCCTAGGGGCATCAGCAGCTTATTCTGATTAAAATTATATGCGGCATGCCTATATTCTGTATGTAGCATTTCATATGCAGATACAGCCACAGTCTCACACAGTATATAGGCATGCTGCATATCAGTTTAATCAGCAGAAGCTGCTTGTGCATCCTAGCCACATAGCAATGCAAATAAAATGCATTTTCATTAACAAAAATGTGCCCGACGTTAGCATTGATGCAAGATTTTTGAGGACACATCTGTATCCAAGCAGTGGCAGAGGTCACAGTGTTAGTGGAAGTGTGAGTGCTGTGTGCATGTGAGTGGGTTGGTTGTGCAGTAGTGTTCGGAATATGTGTAAGGAGCATTATGTGTGTCATGTAAAAATGCATTAATAATGTGCAACATATGTGTAAAGGGCCACTGTGTGTGTCATTATGTGTATAAGGGCATTAATAATGTGCAGCATATGTATAACAGGGTACTACTGTATGTGTGTAATTATGTGTATAGGGGCACTAAGCAAATGTGTAGGGGGCACTGTGTGTGTCATTATGTGCGGCATATGTGTAAGGGACATTATGTGTAAAAGGGCATTAATAAAGGTTGTCATAATGTGTAAGGCGCATTATGTTTATAAGGACATTAATGTGTCTCATATGTGTAAGGGGCATTACTGTGTGGAATTGTGTATAAATGCATTACTAATGTGTGGCATTATGTGTATAAGGTGCTCTACTATGTGGCGTTGCATATAGAAAGGGCACTACTGTGTCGTCTAATGTGAATAAAGAGCAATAAGGTGTGGTGTAATGTGAATAAGGAGCAATTCAGTGTGATGTAATGTGAATAAGGGGCTATACTGTGAGGAGTAACGTTTATAAGGTAAAGTGATACTACTGTGGGATGTAATATGAATTATGGACACTATCGCAAGATAAAATGTGAATAAAGTTGCAGTACTGTGTGGCGTAATTGGAATTGGGGTTACTATTGTGTGGCCATGCCCCTTCCCAGCAAGAAGATGCCCCTTTTTGGGCTGTGCGTCAAATGTGCGAACTGTTCCTATTTAAAATATAGGGGGTACAATGACTGCTATGGGTGAGGGGTGATGGTGCTGGGAAAGAGGTGCAAGGTCAGAGGCAGAACCAGCGGTGGTGCTAGGGGGCACCAGCCAAAATCTTGCCTAGGGCATCATATTGGTTAGGGCCGGCTCTGCCAGGACTTCACCATTGAGGCGAAGCTGGGTGGTGTGTTAATTAACCTGCCTAAAAACTGGACCTTGGCTATTTCATCACCGGTAACCCACACCACCAGCCCTATATGGTATGAGTACATAGGAAGCATTGTCCCACCTTGCAAATTATTTTTAACTCTTTTTTATTGTCCTATTAAAATTGTTTGTATTTCTGTTGTGCTCAATATATATCTGTATGCACTGGAGATACTTTACAACAAAACTACGTGTTTATGTTGTACTACTAAAGTATTATATTGAAGCACTTTATATATGTTTGTCTGAATAAATGTACCTCTATTTTAACCATATCTCTGAAAGAGACATGTTATATGTTCAGACCCATCACACTTCAGTGTGAATGGTAACCTACAGAAAAAAAGCTCTATTTGGTATTTCTTCACTTTTACTTTGGGAACGTATTTATTAAGTGTTTAGTGTTCGCTTATTGGAAAGATTACCATAGTTGCATGTTTTTTTCTGTTAACTGCACTTATATGAGGAAATATCAATTTGTCATATGTTTACAGAAATGGTTTTGTTTGTTGAAAAATTTGTTGACATGGTTTGAAACTCTAACTTGTTCTCTATTACCCCTTTCACATCTCCAATGCCGAATCCCACCCGGGAATTGGAAACTGGTCCTTCCCTGGTGGCTTCCGTCATTGGAGCCACTCTGCTGGCTTCCCGATCTGGCAATATGCTGGGTCGGTTGCCACAGCGGTGGGGGGTGGAACCGTTAGCGGGGGCGGGAGCCGCGCTGGGAGATGTGCTCATCTCCGCGTCGCCTCTCCCTATGTAGTAAATGGGTCCCGGGTCGCATCGACCCTGGAATCTGTTAACGCTGCCACTGACCCGGTATTCAACCTGGGAATAACCCTTCTTATTACCCGGGTTGAATTACCGGGTCAGGCGATCCAGGAATTCTCCAAGGCCCCTTTCACATCGCACACTGAACCGCGTTGACCCGGCGATATGCCGGGTCGATACCAGATTTTTTTTGCAATGTGAAAGGGGTATGTGTAGCACATGTAGAAGCCTCACTTCTCACTAGCTGACAAACACCTTCTCAGCTTTGTAGGATCTAGTCCTACTAGTCCCCAGTAACATCATTCTGTACCTCAGAAATGCATTGTATTAAACCATGCCACACTGCTGCCTGTTAATGACAGCTCTTGTTGTGGGTACACATGGGACCAGTAACTGTTTTCTTATAAGAAACCACATTTCATTTATTACAGTTTAAAATGAGTTAATACATAAATAGATTTTTTTTTGTTTAGAGAAATATTTATTCGAATTAAGATAGTAAATGAAATGATAATAAAATAATTTACCACCATTACTAAATATTTTCATATTTCTCCTACAATGGCAATTATGATTTGCTAATTTAGCTTTGTCAAAGCATCATGAGATCTAGCAATAACAGGGAATGAATAAAGTATTATACAACAGAGAATAATTTATTTACAAAATCAAATGTGACAGGTAGTCTTATGCAGCTATAGTGTCACTGATTCAGTAATGATTGGAAACAGTTATAATAACAAATCAGACAATTAGTGGAATCCAAAGCTCCCTAGGACACTGCACTTTTAAGTGATATTAATTGATTGGATCTGTGAAGTATTCTCTAATTGACTAATATTGGAATCCAACATAGATGTTAGGTGGAATATAAACTGCTCTAGTACACTATGCCCAACACTGGGGGTCATTCCGAGTTGTTCGCTCGGTAAAAATCTTCGCATCGCAGCGATTTTCCGCTTAATGCGCATGCGCAATGTCCGCACTGCGACTGCGCCAAGTAAATTTGCTATGCACTTACGAATTTTACTCACGGCTTTTTCATCGTTCTGGCGATCGTAATGTGATTGACAGGAAATGGGTGTTACTGGGCGGAAACAGGCCGTTTTATGGGCGTGTGGGAAAAAACGCTACCGTTTCCGGAAAAAACGCAGGAGTGGCTGGAGAAACGGGGGAGTGTCTGGGCGAACGCTGGGTGTGTTTGTGACGTCAAACCAGGAACGACAAGCACTGAACTGATCGCAGATGCCGAGTAAGTCTGAAGCTACTCAGAAACTGCTACGAGGTGTGTAATCGCAATATTGCGAATACATCGTTCGCAATTTTAAGATGCTAAGATTCACTCCCAGTAGGCGGCGGCTTAGAATGAGCAAATCTGCTAAAATTCACTTGCGAGCGAACAACTCGGAATGACCCCCACTGATATTAATTGATAATACCTGTGAAATATTCTCTATTTAATCCATTATTGTTATTGTTTGCAAAAAGGGGTTGAAGAACAATAGATATTACCCTTTGATTTACTTTCCCAAAACTGTACGGGGCCGATTTATCGCCATCCGCATCCTCAGATCGGGCACACATAGCTGATTACCGGAGCCTTGGCCCCGCACAGCTTTCTCAGCCGGGAGGGGGGAGGGGGGCAGAGAAAGCTGTGCAGAAGTAGGGATAATTATTGATTTGTTGTGGTAAAACACCATTTTTCAAATTTTTTTGTAAAAATAATGTTAATAAATATGCCCCATAAGTGGTGACTTGTAGGAGTGAATTTTACAGGTGGAAGAAATAGATAAATCTGAGTAACACGACAGCAGAAGATCATTAAGGAAGATATTAGTAAACAATATTGGGGGTCATTCCGAGTTGATCGCTCGCTAGCAACTTTTTGCTGTGCTGCGATCAGATAGTCGCCACCTATGGGGGAGTGTATTTTCGCTTTGGAAGTGTGCGAACGCTTTTGCAGCCGACGGCACAAAAAAGTTTGTTGCAGTTTATTATTAGCTCTGGACTTACTTAGTCGCTACAATCACTTCAGACTTTTTGGTCCCAGAATTGACATCAGACACCCGCCCTGCAAACGCTTGGACACGCCTGTGTTTTTCCAAACACACCCAGAAAATGGTCAGTTGACACCCATAAATGCCTTCTTCCAGTCGACCTAGAACATGTCGACCTAAAGACCCTGTCGACCTAGACACCCTGTCGACCTAGTTACTGTCGACCAATAGTGGTCAACCTAGACATTGTCGACCTAGTTACTGTCGACTTTCAATACCACACCCAGTTACTACTGCTGGTTCAGGGCATTCCTTGTGGTTTATGTACCAGTTGATTTATGTTCTCTTTCATTAGTTTACCCTCTCTGTTAGTCGGTTATTGCCATCTCTCTAGACTACTTCCTCGTGCTATTATCATTGGTTAACCACTCTCTGTAGCTCTCTATACACAGGTATCTCGTTAGTACGTTTACCCTATTACTATTCTTTGTTATTAATTCATTGTTCTCTTGTCTCGTTCTTGTCTCGTAATCTTGGTCTTGTATTCTTGGTCTTGTCTTTGTTGTCCTTTCTACCGACAGATAACTCTGGTCATCTCTGGGGTAAGCTCGTACTGTTGCCAGTAGCGTAAGTTCTGGTTGGCATCCCAGTACTGGTAGGCATATAAAGTCTTAAGGAAAAAAAGGCTCTGAGTGCACGCTGCCAGTCTTATACCCAGGTGTCTGGGGTTAATGTCCAGAAGACAGACCAGTGTCATGTTTATCCAATTATCACCTGCAATCACCCAGTTCTCTGCATCATCAAGTCTAGGTATATCCCTCAGATCATAACAAATATATAAACAAACAACACTACGTTATTAAAATAAGTTGCATTTGTGAATAGATATTTGCTGAACCACAAGGCAGCAGGTTATCTAACAACAATTTTGTGAAATTAAGGATATCATAGAAAATTTACATAGATAAGTGGTGCAAATAAAATTATTAGAGCAATCTAATATGTAGTATGAATATTTAGTACCACCAGTGGTAAATCACATTATCACAATTGTTTTCTTTTTCATTTACTATCTTAATGTTAATAAACAGCAGGTGGGATTTAAATAGTGCAGAGAGATGTATATTGGGAGGGGTGTTTCCAAACTGAGATCTAACTTGTGTCAAGTCAATCTAACAGTGTCAAATTAAATCTGTCCAGTATTTGTGAGCTACATGCAACAGCAGCCAGTATTTATCCAGCATGTAAAACCAATAATTGTGTTTGTACCTGTTGCATCGCAACATGTTTTGTCCAGGGGGGTCATTCTGACCTGATTGCACGCTGCCGTTCATCGCTAGGCAACGACGTCTGTCATTGCCTAGCGATAGCCTCTGCCTGATTGACAGGCAGAGGGGGTCTCTGGGTGGGAGGGGATGGCACGGCGGCGTTTGGCCACCATTTTGTGGGCATGGTCCAGCCAACGCAGGCGTGGCAGGACCGTGCGGGGGGTGGGCGTCAGCGGTTGTGTGATGTCACACGCAGCCGCTGTGACCCGGGCAGCGACGAGTAGCTCCTGGCCAGCACGCAAAAGCTGCACTAGCTGGGAGCTACTCCTGAAGTGCAAAACTATCGCCGCTGTGCAATGCTTTTGCACTTCTGCAGGGAGGCGGGGGGGCCTGATATGTGGGGCGGACTAACCTTGTGCTTGGCGCCCCCCCGCATGTCAGTGTGCCTGATCGTAGTCTTGCAAAATTAGGCCCCAGGTGCACAGTAATTTATTTATTTTTTGCTTTGTTCTCATCGCAGAAACATCCCCTATATTTTGACAACTATAAACATTGTATTCCTATGAGATACTTTGGCTGGGCACACAGATAAAATGTCAGACACACAGACAGACATTTTATCTATCTGTTGTCATTAGATTTTGTGGCCATACACTGTGAAATATCTCACAGTGGCCCTCATTCCGAGTTGTTCGCTCGCAAGCTGCTTTTAGCAGCATTGCACACGCTAAGCCGCCGCCTACTGGGAGTGAATCTTAGCTTATCAAAATTGCGAACAAAAGGTTCTCAAAATTGCGAGTAGAAATTACTTAGCAGTTTCTGAGTAGCTCGAGACTTACTCTTCCAGTGCGATCAGTTCAGTGCTTGTCGTTTCTGGTTTGACGTCACAAACACACCCAGCGTTCGCCCAGACACTCCCCCGTTTCTCCAGCCACTCCCGCTTTTTTCCCAGAAACTGTAGCGTTTTTTCACACACTCCCATAAAACGTCCAGTTTCTGCCCAGAAACACCCACTTCCTGTCAATCACATTACGATCACCAGAACGAAGAAAAAACCTCGTAATGCCGTCAGTAAAATACCTAACTGCATAGCAAATTTACTTGGCGCAATCGCACTGCGGACATTGCACATGCTCATTAGCGACTAATCGCTCCGTTGCGAAAAAAAAATAACGAGCGATCAACTCGGAATGACCCCCAATGTCTGGCCAAAATATCTGCAGTTGTCCCCTGTTGAGGAGACACTTCCATGGTCTTCCACTAATATGGACCAATTATGGGATCTATCAGACATGCTGGACGATTTCAGCATGTCTGACAGACTGATAATTATTGATTATTGAATTATTTTTTTGTGGCAATACACAGTTCAGTTATCGGTCTGTACAGATCAGAAAAATACCTGTAAGTACCTGTGGAGGTATGAAATTGTTTAAAATGATCTACGGGGGTGGTATATTTATACAGTGGGGAGGGGTGTAGTTTTTTGTTGGGGGGGAGGTTGGTGTGTGTTTTATACTGTCTATTGTGGGGATTGTGTATACATTGCCCGTTTCTAGTCTATGTGGCGCCCAGTACGAACGTTTCCTGTGGCGCTCCCCCAGGTAAAATAGAGTTGGTGCGCCCATCCAAAAATAGGGGCGTGGCTTATTCATAGGGAAGGGGCATGGCCACAGTTATCCCCCTGTACTTGTACCCCATGTAGCTGTGCCCCCAGTAGATGTGCCCCAGTAGCTGTGCCCCCAGTAGCTGTGCCCTCTGTAGCTGTGCCCCCAGTAGATTTGCCCCCAGTAGCTGTGCCCCCTGTAGCAGTGCCCCCAATAGATTTTCCCACAGTAGCTGTGCCCCCAGCAGCTGTGCACCCTGTAGCTGTGCCTCCAGTAGATGTGCCCCTTGTAGCTGTGCCCAGTAGATTTGCCCCCAGTAGCTGTGCTCCTTGTAACTGTGCCCTTTGTAGCAGTGCCCCCAGTAGCTTTGCCACCTGTAGCAGTGCCCCCAGTAGCTTTGCCACCTGTAGCAGTGCCCCCAGTAGTTGTGACCCCTGTAGTTGTGCCCCCTGTAGCTGTGCCCCAGTAGCTGTGCCCCCATTAGATGTGACCCCTGTAGTAGCGCCGCTTGCAAACACCAAAAACAAAACAAAAAAAACCCCAATACTTACCAGCTCCACTCCTGCTTCCGGACCGCTGCTGCGCAGTCCTCCATCTCCGGCCGCCGGCTCCTCTCTATGGGAGAGACATCTTGACGTCTCTCCCATTGCAGCGCTGCACAAACACTAGAGGTCAATTATGACCTCTAGTGTCTGTCACTGGAGGCGGCTGCAGCGGGGCGCCCACACAGCCCACGGCGCCTGCTGCAGCCGGGGAGAGCGGAAACTGGGAGCGGGGATCAGGAGTAGCGGCTCTTGTCACGGCGGCGGTGCCTCGGTCAATAAGTCTGCTTGCCCAAGGAAAGAGCCGCTACTGGGTGTATATACTGTTGTGTATATTAATATTGTGTAGCATGTTCACATCCCTGGTGGTACACAGCTTTTAAGGGGAGCTAAAAACCTTCCTTTTGGGTCCAGATTGATCCCCAGGCTGCCCAGGGCACAGATGAAACTTCATGCTAAGTTTTCCTTAGTTACTCTGCCTCAAGCCACAGAAAAACTGAGCAGCCATCCTCACTGTAGCTTTATCATTTTGGAAACAATATAAACAGCAATGAAGAAAATATTATAGAACTCAAAATAAAGACATGGGGGTAAATGTAATAGGGTGTGAGAAACAGGAAGCGCAAGAATGCCCAACAAAGTACAGTATGCCCGTATTTTTAAAGCGGCAATCCTTTACAAGGCAAAACCAGAACACGGAAGTGTGGGACCCCGTGCGAGAATGCTCGTATTTTTAAAGTGGCATTCCTTTACAAGGTAAAACCAACCTGGTTTTGCCTTGTAAAGGATTTCTGCTTTAAAAATATGGGTATTCTCGTACAGAGTCCTGCACTTCCGGCTTCTCGCACCCTATTACATTTACCCCCTGGAGTCAGAAAGGAGACCGACTGACAGAAAGCATGTTTGTTATTCCCCTGTTACTCTAAAGTCTGAGTGCTGCTTTATTAAAGAAAACCTGAAATTCTGAATGGAGTTATACCTGTACAATGATTATTTTGACAAATTTTTACTTCTGCTTTGCTAACCACTTATGTATATTGTTAGACTATGTTAAGAAACCACTGAAATGCAAACTTGGGAAAATGTCAGAATCTCATGAATCAAATGGAGATGGCAGAGAGGCATTTGGACATCCCAGCATAAGAGAAGGAGAGAGATCACAGAAGAAGGACTACATTTGGGTACTGTTTGCACATACAGATGTAGCCATGCTCAGTTTGGCTGCGAATAGGCACACATGCGATCAGTTTGGTGTGGGACAAATGAGCAGTATCGTGCATGCGCCCCATAGGCTTTCTATGGTGGGAAAGTGTGTGCGAATAGTTACACCCTGGTGTACCAAGTCACACCCATGCACGTGTGTCCATGTAGCCGTGCCACAGGATGGATGAACGCAGCTACATCTGTAGGTGGTAGTGTAGCCCAAAGAAGCACATTATTCACTGATAAAAAGGTATAAAGATAGAAAACAATCAGGCTGAAACAGAGTCTTGAGAGACTGTAGCAGTTAGAAAGGGTTAGGGAGAAACACTGAGGAGTTGAACTAGGAGCTAACAGTACTACTGGAAAAGAGATTGCATGAAAAGTGGCAGAGAATTCCAATAGGATAAGTATGGAGAAGGTACACTGACTTTGCTGTGAATAGTTTGTTAGTTTTTCAGTGGGGTGTAGTGAGTGGGGCTCAACAGGGGATAGTTGACAGTGTGGATATTAAAGACTACAGTAAGTTTACTTGGTTGGAGCTGCCCTTATAGGGCTGCACTAAATTGAGGAGTGGTGCAAATGAGTCTAAGAAAATGAATGATTTGAGAACTATCAGATATTGCTCAGCTATGGTGGTGACAGTGGGACAGAAGGCAATGTAAGGATTATTGTGGGCCATTCCGAGTTGATCGCTAGCTGAATTTGTTCGCAGCGCAGCGATCAGGCTAAATAACGACAATTCTGTGCGAGCGTATGTGGCGCAATGCGCACGCGCAACGTACGGGCACAACGTACGATGCAGTTTTGCACAGGGTCTAGCGATGCATTTCAGTCGCACTGCTTGCCGCAGAGTGATTGACATGAAGTGGGCGTTTCTGGGTGGCAACTGACCGTTTTCAGGGAGCAGGCGCTCTGCGATACAAGTGTTCGCACTTCTGCTAAGCTAAAATACACTCCCCAGTGGGTGGCGGCATAGCGTTTGCACGGCTGCTAAAAACTGCTAGCAAGCAATCAACTCGGAAAGACCCCCCCTTGTTGGATAAACTGGGAATAGAGCGGAGACAGGAGAACAGGAGGTGAGAGATGTTGTCCACTGCGAGAGAGCAGAGAATGAAATATTTGTGATGAGGTTGGGGCAGCAATGTGAGGAAGTTTGTCATACCTCATTCTAGGAGACAGTGAAAGCTCCTAGAATGACAGCGAGTAATTCTGGAAGTTAAAGAGCCAGGCCTAAGGCACGGTTTGTTATTTCCAGGCTAATTGCTATGTGCAAACAAAGGGGTAAATAAATGTGCTGCCAAGATATAATGCAGCCAATAAAACAGTAGGAACCTTCACTAACAATTCCACAAGTAACAAACGGATTTTTTTTGTCAAATCGGCGCAAAACATCAAATAAGTCTTACATGAAAAGTATCCTAATAGGCTTAATAGGATATATTCTAATGAAGAAGTTTCTGTGTTCCAAAAGTCCCGTAATTCATATGCCCTTTGGTTCTGTGAGTCAATTTCCTTATCTCAAACAAAGAAAAGAGATCATGGTGCAGATCCACTTTAAAGGGGACAAAGGATTTATTTTACACAAGAAACTCACAATTAATACATATAAAACTAGCATATATCCACTGCAAGTGGAAATGCGGGGTGTTGTCGTTACTGGTAGTCAGAGTTACCCTCCCAGGATGGTGTTAGGGCTGCACTGAAGGTTCCGGATACCATAGAAGTGCAAAGGGCAGTTTTAATGTCCCAGCTCAGATCACCCTCAATTCCAAATCACCAACTGCTCAGCGCGTTTCGGACAGCTGCGGTCCTTCGTCAGGAGCATAGTGGTGAATGGGAAACATACTGATATTTATACTAAAACATAATTAGAAAACAATGTCCACATGTGGCGTTTTTTCCGCCCACAAACGCCGGCCAGGATGTCCGTCACCGGAAGTTCCGCTAACCGGAACCGGCAGTCAATATGCGTTCCACCGCCAATATCCGGAAGTTCACTATGTGTTCCACCTACGGTGTCCGGAAGTTCCTTGTGCATTTTATCGGCTGGTGTCCGCAAAAAGAGGTCCCAAATACAGGATTCCATAGTTTAAAATGGAGTCCAGATAAGTCCAAGTCCATAAATATCACATGTAATTAAAAACAAGAAAGTATATATATTAAAAAATACATATATTCTAATATATTAAATATATATTGCATAGAGACGTATTGATGACTATAAAAGGGATATATAAAATACGAAGATGAAATTAAACACTCAAATAGCAGATAAAACATAAAACTATAAAATTATAAAAACCATTTCAATTCAAAATCCCCATTTAAACCTTCGGGGGTTAGGGTTTTAAGTTTAAAAATCCACTTCATTTCAGATTTGGCTAATTTGCTCTCAATATCTTTATTTTTCCAAGATGAGGTTACCCCTTCTATACCCCAAAAGGCTTTAATGGCAGCTGGATTACAATTGTGAACCTTCTTAAAATGTGAGGATACGGTATGGCTCTCTAGCCCTTTTCTAATGTTATAGGTATGTTCTGCCAATCTTATTTTTAAATTTCTGCTGGTCTTCCCTATATAAACTAGGCCACATATACATTCAAGACCGTATATCACATTTTTCGAATTGCAAGTAAGAAATTCTTTAATCGGGTAGATGTTGTCTTTAACACAGAACTCTCTTATTTTGCTGGGTCCTTTCACCAATTTGCATATAGTGCATTAGCCACATCTGTGGAACCCAACGGTTCTGATGCTCGTCCTTTTTACCTCTTCAATTGCACTATTAACAAGTTTATCCTTAAGCGATCGAGCACGTCTATATATAGAACTGGGTTTTGCTGGAAGTTTGGAACCGATAATTGGGTCCTGTTTCAAAAGTTTCCAGTTCTTTCTAAATATTGATTCAATTTCTTTGTACTGGGAATTATATCCACTGATAAACGCCCAATTAACACTGTCGTTATCTTTATTTCTTGATTTCCCATTTAGAAGACTCTGTCTATCTATATTTAAGGCTTTCACTTTAGCTTTTTCTATAGAAGCCTTTTCATAACCCTTTTCTATAAGGAGATCACCCATTTCTTCCATCTGTGCCTCACAAATAGTGGTTTCAGTACAATTGCGTCTCACCCGTAAGAACTGCCCATAAGGTATGCCGTCGAGACAGTTCTTATGATGAAGACTGCATTTATCTATATAACTATTCGAGTCAGTGGATTTTCTATATGTTTTGGTCTGTAAAGTCCCTTCTTTCGTATAGATACACAAATCTAAGATGAATATTTCATTTCTACTCCAATTAAAAGAAATTGTAATGTTAAAATCATTGGAATTTAAAACTTCAAAAAACTTCATGAGGTCATTTTGGGTACCTTTCCATACAAACAGTATATCGTCAATGTACCTTTGCCATGACACCAGATCCGCGCCCAGAGTGCCACCCTGCCACACCATCAAATCCTCCCAATGATATGGGGATTTTGAATTGAAATGGTTTTTATAATTTTATAGTTTTATGTTTTATCTGCTATTTGAGTGTTTAATTTCGTCTTCGTATTTTATATATCCCTTTTATAGTCATCAATACGTCTCTATGCAATATATATTTAATATATTAGAATATATGTATTTTTTAATATATATACTTTCTTGTTTTTAATTACATGTGATATTTATGGACTTGGACTTATCTGGACTAAAGAGACTCCATTTTAAACTATGGAATCCTGTATTTGGGACCTCTTTTTGCGGACACCAGCCGATAAAATGCACAAGGAACTTCCGGACACCGTAGGTGGAACGCATAGTGAACTTCCGGATATTGGCAGTGGAACGCATATTGACTTCCGGTTTCGGTTAGCGGAACTTCCGGTGACAGACATCCTGGCCGGCGTTTGTGGGTGGAAAAAACGCCACATGTGGACATTGTTTTCTAATTATGTTTTAGTATAAATATCAGTATGTTTCCCATTCACCACTATGCTCCTGACGAAGGACCGCAGCTGTCCGAAACGCGTTGAGCAGTTGGTGATTTGGAATTGAGGGTGATCTGACCTGGGACGTTAAAACTGCCCTTTGCACTTCTATGGTATCCGGAACCTTCAGTGCAGCCCTAACACCATCCTGGGAGGGTAACTCTGACTACCAGTAATGACAACACCCCGCATTTCCACTTGCAGTGGATATATGCTAGTTTTATATGTATTAATTGTGAGTTTCTTGTGTAAAATAAATCCTTTGTCCCCTTTAAAGTGGATCTGCACCATGATCTCTTTTCTTTGTTTGAGATAAGGAAATTGACTCACAGAACCAAAGGGCATATGAATTACGGGACTTTTGGAACACAGAAACTTCTTCATTAGAATACATCCTATTAAGCCTATTAGGATACTTTTCATGTAAGACTTATTTGATGTTTTACGCCGATTTGACAAAAAAAAATCCGTTTGTTACTTGTGGAATTGTTAGTGAAGGTTCCTACTGTTTTATTGGCTGCATTATATCTTGGCAGTGCATTTATTTACCCCTTTGTTTGCACTTGCTTGGACTTCACTTAGTGAATATTTGCTGCAGCCGTGTTTGCTTTTAGAGAGAACAGAAGTGAACTTCTCTCTAATATTTTTGATGATGACAATGATAATAATATATGTGATGAAGATCTTACCTCTATCTTACATAAATTGGAGACAGCAGCATTGAAGGAGAATCGCTTGTTTTGGGAAGTCCTGACATTAGAAAAGTATCAAGCCAAAAGGATAATACCTAAAGGACTTATGATAAACAAGCCATCCTCTTTTAATAGTACTAATGTAAATTTCAATGATGATTGGAATTTAATTTTAGAACAATGTTCTTTTAGATTGATGTAACTAATTATTAAAGAACGCCGTAGCGTAGCAGAGAAACTCAACACTGAGATCTCTAAAATGCAGTTATTAGTAGCTCCTTTTAGAGAGTTAGAGGATTTTAAAGAGACAGAAATCGAAATTATTAGAAAGTTAAATAAAGAGACTAGGGAACTTAGAGAAAAGAAAGTAAAAAAGTTCAGAAGGGATAAAGAGGGACATAAGGTGATGGAGAAAATTATAACTTCTCCAAGTAATAAACCTAATGATATATTAGAAAGAAGGATTAATTTAGACCCACAATGGAAGAAGGTAGAGAGAAAAAGAACCAACATAAGAAAACCTCTTTTATTAAAGATAATTGGAGAACAAATAAAAGGGAAAATTGGAGGAGTAAACAACAGTATAATGATAGATGGGGAGAAAGAGATGAAAGAAGAAATAGAAATTTCACCCGAGGGGTAATTTCCCAACAAATAGGAATAGATATCAACCATTACAAAGAGAAGATGAGGTACACACCCCTTTTTTAGATTGGGGACCCAGATCAGAGAGGAGGCAGTTCTAAAGAGGACAAAGAAACATAAAAGAGGTAAAAGAGCTGGTGTTAAAAATAAGAAGAAAAATCTTATTACCAGACAGGAGAATGTCCCTCCGAGTGAAGAAACATCCTCCATAAAAATCTTCAATCTTAGTAAAAAAAACACTTACAAAGGAGGAAACTAGTGTTTTAAGGAAAGGCTTAAAATATGCCCCGACTAGCAAAATTGATCCCTTTGAATTCTATATTGATTTGGAAAAATGTACTCGTAAATTAACCATTAAGAAATTCTTCCTGAGTAAGGATGGGGACAGTAGCGGATCTTGCCACGGGCAAGCAGGACTTTTGCCCGGGGCGCCGCCTTCCGGAGGGCGCTGGCGCCGTCCGGAGGGCGCCGCACCGTGGCAAGATCCGCCACTGCTGCCCGCTGTGTCCCCCGTCCGCCTCCGCTGCCCGCTGCCCGCTGCCGTCCCCGTCCGCCTCCTGTGAAGGGAACTAGACGCTATGCGTCTAGTTTCCCTTCGTGGAGAGTAACTTTGCTGAGCGGTGCACGATGACGTCATCGCGCACCGCACAGCAAAGGTCCTCTCCACGTAGGGAACTAGACGCATAGCGTCTAGTTTCCCTTCGTGGAGAGGACCTTTTGCTGTGCGGTGCGCGATGACGTCATCGCGCACCGCTCAGCATTCAAGCGGCGCTAGCAATGTACAGGAAGCATAACTGACCACGCCCCCTGTATTAGGCCACACCCCCTTTCCTGCCCGGGGCGCAGAGCGCCCTTGAACCGGCCCTGGATGGGGATAAAACATTAAGTACAGAAAATGAAGGTCCCTCTAATTCTGTATTTAAGCCAAAATCCACTTTTTATCCTGCCCATTGTAAAGGGAGCTTCATTGATTGTTTTAACAAGGTTGTTAATGAGGAAGTTGAAAAGGTATTACAAAAAAAGAATAAAAAATATAACCTTACGAATAAGGAACGTTCTGCATTAAAATCCTTAAGAGATGATAAAGAACTTATTATCAAACCGGCAGATAAGGGTGGAGGGGTGGTCCTTATGGACAAAGTGGACTATATGGCAGAAATTGATAAACAACTTTTGAGTGGGAGCACTTACAAGAAATTGAAGAATGACCCCACCCTTAAAATTCAAAAAGATCTGTTAGATCTCACGAAGGAGGCGGTGTCTACTGGTGCTCTGAGTCAATCAGAGTCTGACTTTATTAATATCGTACATCCATCGGTACCCACTATTTATGTTCTGCCCAAAGTCCATAAGGACCCCCTCCACCCACCAGGAAGACCGATTGTGTCGGGTGTGAATAGCATCACATCCAACTTATCGGCAGTCATTGATGCCTATCTACATCCACTTGTCAAAGAAACAAGAGCTTATCTTAAAGATACTGGAGAAGTTTTATGTACCTTGGGCAACTTTGAATGGAATGTGGATTATATAATGGTCAGTGGAAATGTGTCTACCTTATATACCATTATAAACATTGATTTGGGTATTAAGGCAGTCCAATATTTTTTAGAAAAAAGCACTTTATCTTCAGATATAAAGAATTTTTTAATTAAGAGTATTAAATTTATTTTAACCAATAATTACTTTTATTATAATGGTGTTTATTATTTGCAGATGGTCGGTACCACCATGGGCACTAGATTCGCGCCCAGTTATGAAAACCTGTTTATGGCGTATTGGGAGGATACGATGGTGTGGCAGGGTGGGCGTAGATCTGGTGTCATGGCAAAGGTACATTGACGATATACTGTTTGTATGGAAAGGTACCCAAAATGACCTCATGAAGTTTTTTGAAGTTTTAAATTCCAATGATTTTAACATTACAATTTCTTTTAATTGGAGTAGAAATGAAATATTCTTCTTAGATTTGTGTATCTATACGAAAGAAGGGACTTTACAGACCAAAACATATAGAAAATCCACTGACTTGAATAGTTATATAGATAAATGCAGTCTTCATCATAAGAACTGGCTCGACGGCATACCTTATGGGCAGTTCTTACGGGTGAGACGCAATTGTACTGAAACCGCTATTTGTGAGGCACAGATGGAAGAAATGGGTGATCTCTTTATAGAAAAGGGTTATGAAAAGGCTTCTATAGAAAAAGCTAAAGTGAAAGCCTTAAATATAGATAGACAGAGTCTTCTAAATGGGAAATCAAGAAATAAAGATAACGACAGTGTTAATTGGGCGTTTATCAGTGGATATAATTCCCAGTACAAAGAAATTGAATCAATATTTAGAAAGAACTGGAAACTTTTGAAACAGGACCCAGTTATCGGTTTCAAACTTCCAGCAAAACCCAGTTTTATATATAGACGTGCTCGATCGCTTAAGGATAAACTTGTTAATAGTACAATTGAAGAGGTAAAAAGGACGAGCATCAGAACCGTTGGGTTCCACAGATGTGGCTTATGTACTATATGCAAATTGGTGAAAGGACCCAGCAAAATAGGAGAGTTCTGTGTTAAAGACAACATCTAACCGATTAAAGAATTTCTTACATGCAATTCGAAAAATGTGATATACGGTCTTGGATGTATATGTGGCCTAGTTTATATAGGGAAGACCAGCAGAAATTTAAAAATAAGATTGGCAGAACATACCTATAACATTAGAAAAGGGCTAGAGAGCCAACCGTATACTCACATTTTAAGAAGGTTCACAATTGTAATCCAGCTGTCATTTTAGCCTTTTGGGGTATAGAAGGGGTAACCTCATCTTGGAAAAATAAAGATATTGAGAGCAAATTAGCCAAATCTGAAATGAAGTGGATTTTTAAACTTAAAACCCTAACCCCAGAAGGTTTAAATGGGGATTTTGAATTGAAATGGTTTTTATAATTTTATAGTTTTATGTTTTATCTGCTATTTGAGTGTTTAATTTCGTCTTCGTATTTTATATATCCCTTTTATAGTCATCAATACGTCTCTATGCAATATATATTTAATATATTAGAATATATGTATTTTTTAATATATATACTTTCTTGTTTTTAATTACATGTGATATTTATGGACTTGGACTTATCTGGACTAAAGAGACTCCATTTTAAACTATGGAATCCTGTGTTTGGGACCTCTTTTTGCGGACACCAGCCGATAAAATGCACAAGGAACTTCCGGACACCGTAGGTGGAACGCATAGTGAACTTCCGGATATTGGCGGTGGAACGCATATTGACTGCCGGTTCCGGTTAGCGGAACTTCCGGTGACGGACATCCTGGCCGGCGTTTGTGGGCGGAAAAAACGCCACATGTGGACATTGTTTTCTAATTATGTTTTAGTATAAATATCAGTATGTTTCCCATTCACCACTATGCTCCTGACGAAGGACCGCAGCTGTCCGAAACGCGTTGAGCAGTTGGTGATTTGGAATTGAGGGTGATCTGACCTGGGACGTTAAAACTGCCCTTTGCACTTCTATGGTATCCGGAACCTTCAGTGCAGCCCTAACACCATCCTGGGAGGGTAACTCTGACTACCAGTAACGACAACACCCCGCATTTCCACTTGCAGTGGATATATGCTTGTTTTATATGTATTAATTGTGAGTTTCTTGTGTAAAATAAATCCTTTGTCCCCTTGAAAGTGGATCTGCACCATGATCTCTTTTCTTTGTTTGAGATAAGGAAATTGACTCACAGAACCAAAGGGCATCTGAATTACGGGACTTTTGGAACACAGAAACTTCTTCATTAGAATACATCCTATTAAGCCTATTAGGATACTTTTCATGTAAGGCTAACTGCTATGGAAAACTTTGTGATCGTTCAGTGTGTACACTCAATTGGGCCGGTAATGATATCTTCTGGTTGGCCATCCTGCACAGTCAATCAGCAGATATTGTGTACAATTCCATGCTGCTAAATGCAGCATGACATGGTAGATTGTGCTGTCATACCACTGCATCATGCAGTGTGCACGCACGGTGCAATATTTTGGCCTGTCTGCCGGTAGATCGGCCGGGAACACATCGGGAACACATCTTCTCAAAGAATTGATAGCCTGGGGATGGGGAGCAATATATGAGTGAATATGTGGTGCTGATGAGAATAGACAGAGATTTTGGAATTAGAAGGAATAGAAGTTGGAGTGCCAGGATAATGACATAAAACATGCAACCAGGGTTGAGGAAAATAAGACTCTAAGAACTGCAAGTAAAGTAATGCCAGTTCACCCTCTCCTGCCACCCACTGCATTTCTATCTCCCATTATCTCTCTCCGTCAACCACTGCCTTGCCCTTTGCATCTCCCTTCACTATCTCCCCACCACCTTCTCTCTCCTGTCATCCCGTGCCTCTCCAAGACATCACCCTCTCCCATCACCCGCTGCCTTTTTCATCACCTTCTTTCTGTCGCCCACTGCCTCTCCCCATCACAATTCCTGTCATCCACTACCTACCATCTCCCAATAGCTCTCCCCATCACCACTCTCTCCTGTCACCCTCTCCCCATCACTCACTGCCTCTCCCCATCACCTCAGCATCACCCACTGCCTCTCCCCAAAACCTTCTCCCTGACAACCACTGCCTCTCCATGTCAGCCTTTTCTGTCACCCACTGGCTCGTGGATACGGCATTCTCATTGAGGCCACACTCCTTATTGTGAGGCTACACCCGATTTCCAAGGAGCGCACATGCCAAAGGCACAGTTTACAGTATGCAACCTTTTTCAACTTGTTCTTGAAATAGGTTGCATAAACAGAAACGTTGAACAAGAGGGCACATTTTATCTTGTATTTCTTTATTTTGTGAGACCCATGACTGCGGCAATCTTTGACTATACAGTATTTACAGATGTGTCCTCATATAACTTTCCTTTTTGATTAATTTGGCACAAAATGCTTAGCATGGCTAGGACACTCCACAGCAAGTAGCGATTGGATGGATTACCAATTTTTTGCCTCAAAATAATGGCATAAAGTAGCAGATTAAAGTAATTCACAGGTTGTGGCTATGTAGCAGATTTAATTGCATGGCTATTTTGGCCATACGCTTAATTGGGGAAAGGTATATGTGGACACATCTGTATAAATAACTACGTGTAGCAAGCAGGCAGCACTCTCTTTGGCAGCAGAAAAAAATTAAGAAACAATCCTGTTTAATAAACGTTTCGGTCTTACATAGATACATTATTTTACACAATGGTGCTGAAAGCATCCTGTAAAAAATTGCAACACTTTAGTCAGAGAAATGAAATAAGCAGGCATAAGAAGAATTGAATGCAGCTAATCAAACTATATAAAACAGTTTAGGCTCAGGTACTTGTAAAGGCCATAAAGTGCTAAGGTATTTAAGAGTGTATGCACTGTGTTTCTCTCTGTAATAAGGCTTTCGCCCTATTACCCCCTCTCAGTTTTTAGGTTCTTAATCTATTATTTTATATCTGAAGGAAGACAAGTTATGTTTTGTATGTTCTAAAGTGTTGCGCCACCGGTTGTTCTTGATCACTTCCTTCCAGTGCCAAACGAATGGAAGACTTTAATTTGTTCATCAGATCTTTGTCAGATATTGATTTGCAAGTATTAATTAAAGGTTTATCTTTTGTTCTTACCTGTCATTTCAATAATTTTCAATGGAAATTAGATTATTTTATGCCTTTAATAGGAAATTAAGATTGAAGACGTTCTTTAGCCAACATGATACTTCTGCACAGACCACTAAAAAAATGTACAGTACATGTTGACCTCATTCTAGCTTTGATCCGGCATGTATTTATTTATTTATTTACTAACAGTTTCTTATATAGCACAGCATATTCCATTGCACTTTACAATTAGAACAATAGTAGTAGAACAAAACTGGGTAAAAACAGACAGACATAGAAGGAAGGCCCTGCTCGCAAGCTTACAATCTAGAAATACTTCCCTCAAAAGTGTATCTAGAATGTTAGATACAAGCAGTGGCGTAACTACTGCCCCCGCAGTCCTCGCGGTGGCTTGGGGGCGAGGGGCTGCGGGGGCGCCACTGATTACAGCAGACTGACATGCGGACGAGCGCCCGCATGTCAGTCTGCTTTCTCCTTCCCGCCGCCGCTTGTTGGAGGGACACGGACGGCACAGCGTGTGCCTCTCCTGTGTCCCTCCTGCATCATCTCCGGCGGCCGCGGGTCTAATAGGGGGAAGTGCCGTCCGTGAGCTCTAATTGGCTCACGGACGGCACTTCCCCCTATTAGACCCGCGGCCGCCGGAGATAATGCAGCAGGAGGGACACAGGAGACGCTGTGCCCTCCGTGTCCCTCCAATAAGCGGCGGCACTGGGGGGAATATCTGGTACTGGGGGGGGGGATGTCTGGCACAGGGGCATATATAACACTGGGGGGGAGATGTCTGGCACTAGGGGGGATATCTGGCACTGGGGCATATATGGCACTGGGGGGGGATGTCTGGCACTGGGGGGGATATCTGGCACTGGGGGGGGGGATGTCTGGCACTAGGGGGGATATCTGGCACTGGGGCATATATGGCACTGGGGGGGGGATGTCTGCTGGCACTGGGGGGGATATCTGGCACTGGGGGGGGGATGTCTGGCACTGGGGCATATATGGCACTGGGGGGGAGATGTCTGGCACTAGGGGGGATATCTGGCACTGGGGCATATATGGCACTGGGGGGGGGATATCTGGCACTGGGGGGGGATGTCTGGCACTGGGGGGGATATCTGGCACTGGGGGGGGATGTCTGGCACTGGGGCATATATGGCACTGGGGGGGATGTCTGGCACTGGGGCATATATGGCACTGGGGGGGGATGTCTGGCACTGGGGGGGATATCTGGCACTGGGGGGGATGTCTGGCACTGGGGCATATATGGCACTGGGGGGGGATGTCTGGCACTGGGGGGGGGGATGTCTGGCACTAGGGGGGACATCTGGCACTGGGGGAATATCTGGCACTGGGGGCATATGTGGCACTGGGGGAATATATGGCACTGGCGGCATATCTGGCACGGGAGGAATATCTGTCACTGGGGGCATATGTGGCACTGGGGGGGAATATCTGGCACTGGGGGCATATGTGGCACTGGGGGGGTATATGTGTACCTGGCACATGGGGGGGCTATATTTGGCACCGGGGGCATGTGAGTACCTGGCACCGTGGGGGAATATCTGGCACTGGGGTCATATGTGGCACTGGGAGCACAGCCCTAGCAACAAGGACTACCTCCTAGCAACGAGCATGACACCCAGTGCATGAAACACCTGACAACGAGCATGACACCCAGTGCATGAAACACCTGGCAACGAGCATGACACCCAGTGCATGAAACCCCTGACAACGAGAAGGTAATTGAAAAGTAATTAGAAGCCTTACTGTAGGACTTAATGTGTAATGGGCATTACGGTGTGTGGCATAATGTATCACGGACATTGCGGTGTGTGTCATAATGTGTCACAGGCATTACGGTGTATGGTATACTATGTCGCGGGCATTGTGATATGTGGTATAATGTCTCAGGGTCATTGCAGTGTGTGGCATAATGTATCACGGACATTGCGGTGTGTGTCATAATGTGTCAGGCATTACGGTGTGTGGTATACTATATCACGGGCATTGTGGTATGTACTATAATGTCTCAGGGTCATTGCAGTGTGGCATAATACATAACTGGCATTGCGGTGTGTGGCATAGGGTATAACGGGTAGGGCAATGCGGTATGTGTCACAGGCATTACGGTGTATGGTATACTATATCACGGGCATTGTGGTATAATGTATCACGGACATTGCGGTGTGTGTCATAATGTGTCACAGGCATTACGGTGTATGGTATACTATATCGCGGGCATTGTGATATGTGGTATAGTGTCTCAGGGTCATTGCAGTGTGTGGCATAATGTATCACGGACATTGCGGTGTGTGTCATAATGTGTCAGGCATTACGGTGTGTGGTATACTATATCACGGGCATTGTGGTATGTGGTATAATGTCTCAGGGTCATTGCAGTGTGGCATAATACATAACGGGCATTGCGGTGTGTGGCATAGGGTATAACGGGCAGGGCATTGCGGTATGTGTCACAGGCATTACGGTGTATGGTATACTATATCATGGGCATTGTGGTATAATGTCTCAAGGTCATTGCGGTGTGTGTCATAATGTGTCACAGGCATTGTATGTGCTATAATGTATCAGGGGCATTGCAGTGTATAGCATAATGTATAACGGGCATTGCGATTCCTGTCATAATGTGTCGGGGGCATTACGGTGTGTGGCATAATGTGTCACAGGCATTACGGTGTGTGGCATAATGTGTCACAGGCATTACGGTGTGTGGCATAATGTGTCGGGGGCATTATGGTGTGTGGCATAATGTGTCATGTGCATTATTGTGTGTGGAATAATGTCTAAGGGCCATTGCAGTATGTGGCATAATGTATACTGGGCATTACTATAAGGAGGAAAAATGACAAATAATGTAAGGGGCATGAATCAGGATTATTTTTCTTTCCTGTGGTGGCTAACGTCTGGGCGTGCAGGTTGCAAAACTGGGGTATAAGGTAGTCTTTTCCTGCAATACCACGCCCCTTTATGAGAAACCACGCCCATCCCAACAAAACCACGCCCCTTTTTTTGCAGCGCGCGCATATTTATCCCTTTCTTGCTCCCAATTATGCGGCGGGTGGGGGTGGGGGGGGGGGCGCCAAATAATTTTTTGGCTTGGGGGAGAAAAATTTCTAGTTACGCCACTGGATACAAGGGTATCCAAGCACGCATAATTGCCGAAATATAATTGCTCTAATATACTGTATCTAAACTAGAAATTGATGCTTTAAAAAAATTAAGTTTGAATAAATGGTGGGATCACTATACAGAACCTTTCATAATATAAAAATTAACTATATCGACAACTGAGCGACCAAACTGTGTGTAAAGTAACGTCTGCAGCATGATCCTACCTTTAATAAAGAACTAATGTAGGTATTCACCAGGGCAGAAAAGGATAATAAGATTACTAATTATACTCTTAGGGGTAAATTTACTAAGATTCGTATTTTCCCGTTTCAGGTCAAAGTTCAATCACGAATGACATCGAAAGTGTAAAACTGCAACTTTTTGAATTGATTACGACTAATTTACTAAGCTGTCGTATTCGGGTTTTTCTTTTGTTCCGATGTCGATGTCATTCGTGGTTTTTTTTCTATTTTTACGGCAGTGATTAGCAAAACACTGCCGACTTTTTTTACAATCAATCTCGGCCGGATCTGTGTGATCCGTGCTGGGGTTTTTTTTTTTTTTTTTAATTAAACACTGTAAAATAATAAAAAAAAATGCGTGGGGTCCCCCCTCCTAAGCATAACCAGCCTCGGGCTCTTTGAGCCGATCCTGGTTGCAAAAATATGGGGGAAAAAATGACAGGGGTTCCCCCATATTTAATCAACCAGCATCGGGCTCTGCGCCTGGTCCTGGTCCCAAAAATATGGGGGACAAAAAGAGTAGGGGTCCCCCGTATTTTTAAAACCAGCACCTGGCTCCACTAGCTGGACAGATAATGCCACAGCCGGGGGTCACTTTTATATAGTGCCCTGCGGCCGTGGCATCAAAAATCCAACTAGTCACCCCTGGCCGGGGTACCCTGGGGGAGTGGGGACCCCTTCAATCAAGGGGTCCCCCCCCCCAGCCACCCAAGGGCCAGGGGTGAAGCCCGAGGCTGTCCCCCCCCCCATCCAATGGGCTGCGGATGGGGAGGCTGATAGCCTTTGTTGTAAAAGAAAAGATATTGTTTTTAGTAGCAGTACTACAAGGCCCAGCAAGCCTCCCCCGCATGCTGGTACTTGGAGAACCACAAGTACCAGCATGCGACGGAAAAACGGGCCCGCTGGTACCTGTAGTACTACTACTAAAAAAATACCCAAAAAAAGACAAGACACACACACCGTGAAAGTATAATTTTATTACATACATACACACATACATACATACATACTTACCTTAAGTTCCCACGCAGGTCGGTCCTCTTCTCCAGTAGAATCCAAGGGGTACCTGTTGAAGAAATTATACTCACGAGATCCAGGGGTCCAGGCTCCTCGGGAAATCCAGGAGTAATCCACGTACTTGAAAAAAAAAAAAAAAAACGGTGTCCCGACCACGAACTGAAAGGGGACCCATGTTTGCACATGGGTCACCTTTCCACGAATGCCAGAAACCCACTTTGACTTCTGTCTAAGTGGGTTTCTTCAGCCAATCAGGGAGCGCCACGTTGTAGCACTCTCCTGATCAGCTGTGTGGTCCTGTCCTCACTGACAGGCAGCACACGGCAGTGTTACAATGTAGCGCCTATGCGCTACATTGTAACCAATGATGGGAACTTTCTGCTCAGCGGTGACGTCACTTTAGGTCAACCGCAGGGCAGAAAGTTCCCATCATTGGTTACAATGTAGCGCATAGGCGCTACATTGTAACACTGCCGTGTGCTGCCTGTCAGTGAGGACAGGACCACACAGCTGATCAGGAGAGTGCTACAACGTGGCGCTCCCTGATTGGCTGAAGAAACCCACTTAGACAGAAGTCAAAGTGGGTTTCTGGCATTCGTGGAAAGGTGACCCATGTGCAAACATGGGTCCCCTTTCAGTTCGTGGTCGGGACACCGTTTTTTTTTTTTTTTTTCAAGTACGTGGATTACCCCTGGATTTCCCGAGGAGCCTGGACCCCTGGATCTCGTGAGTATAATTTCTTCAACAGGTACCCCTTGGATTCTACTGGAGAAGAGGACCGACCTGCGTGGGAACTTAAGGTAAGTATGTATGTATGTGTGTATGTATGTAATAAAATTATACTTTCACGGTGTGTGTGTCTTGTCTTTTTTTGGGTATTTTTTTAGTAGTAGTACTACAGGTACCAGCGGGCCCGTTTTTCCGTCGCATGCTGGTACTTGTGGTTCTCCAAGTACCAGCATGCGGGGGAGGCTTGCTGGGCCTTGTAGTACTGCTACTAAAAACAATATCTTTTCTTTTACAACAAAGGCTATCAGCCTCCTCATCCGCAGCCCATTGGATGGGGGGGGACAGCCTCGGGCTTCACCCCTGGCCCTTGGGTGGCTGGGGGGGGGGACCCCTTGATTGAAGGGGTCCCCACTCCCCCAGGGTACCCCGGCCAGGAGTGACTAGTTGGATTTTTGATGCCACGGCCGCAGGGCACTATATAAAAGTGACCCCCGGCTGTGGCATTATCTGTCCAGCTAGTGGAGCCCGGTGCTGGTTTTAAAAATACGGGGGACCCCTACTCTTTTTGTCCCCCGTATTTTTGGGACCAGGACCAGGCGCAGAGCCCGATGCTGGTTGCTTAAATATGGGGGAACCCCTGTCAATTTTTTTCCCATATTTCTGCAACCAGGATCGGCTCAAAGAGCCCGAGGCTGGTTATGCTTAGGAGGGGGGACCCCACGCAATTTTTTTTAATAAAATAACAACTTTCCCACCCCTTCCCACTGATATACATGCACGGATCTCATGGATCCCTGCATGCCTATCCAATCACGGAAAAAAAAAGTAGGTCTGGTTTTTTTTAGCACTTTTTTACGAGTTGTAATTTTTCACGGCAGTGTTTGTTTTTTTTTTGCTGTGCACTTCTTAGTAAATGACCGAGATTCATACTTAAACAGCCGCGTTTTGACCGATGGTGTATTAATTCGTGATTTTTTTCTTGGACTTCAAAATATTACGAATGCCCTCATCACTGCCGTGATTATTGCTTAGTAAATTACCGAGATGACACTTTGATGAAAAAACGGCATCTCGGTCAAAATCGGGAGCTTAGTAAATTTCCCCCTTAGAGCATTATTTAATGATTTCCCGGAGCCCCAGTTATACAGTATATACTCTTCAGAAAATCCACAAAAATTTGACAAGTCTGCCTGGACATCCTATAATCTCAGCCCGTAATTCTATTTACCATAAGGTCTCCCAGTATTTGGATAACTATTTTAAACCAGCCATACAGTCACAGGTAACATACTTGAAAGATACTTCATCATCTATAGTTAAATTACAAGAATTGTCTGCTATTCCCATAGATTGTTTTCTGTGTACCCTCAATGTGACAAGCCTCTATATGAACAATCTCCTATGGGAAGAGGCTTCAAACTGCAAGGATGATATTATCCATGAGTCCAGATTATTCTGTCCCAGATTTAGAATTGTTTTCTAGAATTACTTAATTTAACCAGAGACTACTTTTTATTTAACAGTAATTGATACTTTCAGCTACAGGGCTATGCCATGAGTTCGTCTGTGGGGGATGCGGTAAGATGCCGGCTGTTGGGATTGCAGAAATCGGAATACCAGTTCTGGAATCCCTACACCCATCAGAATGTCAACTTCAGATTCACAACAGCCGGCATCCCAAACGTAAGTTAGTGGGTGGGTTAGGGTTAGGGCCGGGGAGGGGGAGGTTAGGTGTAGGCACCAGCCGGGAGGGTTAGGGAAAGGCTGCTGGGGAGGGGGGTGGTTAACCTTAGGCTGCGGAGAGGGGGGGTTAGATTTAGGCATCACCAGGGAGAGGTTAGGTTTAGGCACTAAGGGGGGAGACTGCAGGGAAGGGGAGGTTTAGGGTTAGGCATCACAGGGGGAAGGTTAGGTACTAAAGGGGGAGGGTAGGATTAGGCTGCGGGAAGGGAGGGTTAGTGGGTAGGGGAGAGAAGGTAACATACTTACCTCGCCGCTGTCGGGATTTCAAACATCGGGTTGCCGACATCAGTATTGTGACCGCCGAAAAATCTTTTCTTCACTGATTCTGCAACTGCATATTGTCTTTTTTACACGCTATATTGGGCACAGAGTCTGACTTTTTGGAATCTGCTTCCTTGATAAACAACCATGAAACCATAAACTATAAATTTCATGGCTAATATCAGTAATACATTGATACATTACCTTGATGTTGAAGTATTCCTGGTTGACATGTAATACACACTAATTTGTACAGAAAACCTACAGATATTAATACTGCATTACATGCTATAAGTCATCACCCGCTGTCCACCAAGTGGGGCTTCCATACTCACAATTCATTGGATTTCCGATGACCTACAAAATTCTAGGCTTCAAATAGACCTGATGGCTGAGCAATGCTGGGCAAGCGAGTACAACTGGGAACATCTTATGAAAGCTAGAGAAGGTCCTGGCAATTCCTAGAAAAGACACTTTAAAGACCAAAGAAACCTCTGATGTGACTACTTCTAAAAAATAAATCACATTTATACAATGTTACAATACTACAAGTAAATTCTCCATTAAAGTGACAAGAGACTCCTGACAATTGTAACTACTGGTCTGGACTTGAAAAATTGTAAGAATTTGTCTCTACTTCCCAGCTTCTTGAGAAGCAGGAATTTGAGGGACCGGTTAGTACACAATGATGTGTCCAGTATATGATGTTCTACAGTACAAACATTTCTGTGCCATAAACCGTGCTGTTACAAATGCACCAGCTGCACGACGTGCGGCTTTATAGAAAGTGGAAGCTCATTCTCTCATCCCCACACTAGAAAATCAATTCCTATAAAACAGGTTCTCACATGGGGATCAGTATGAAATACTGACGGTCGGGATGCCGACCATCAGTATACAGACAACGGCATCCCAGCCATCAGCATGCCAACAGCAGGGCAAGCATAGAGAGTCCCATTGCGGGTGCACTGCGCTCGCCACGCTGCTGGCTCGGTGGCTCACTGCACTTGCCACAGGTTCTGTTCCCACTCTATGGGTGTCGTGGACACCTACGAGTAGGAATAGCCCCTGTGAGCCGGGATTCATTGTCAGCAGTCGGGATTCCGGCATCGGTATCCTGACCGCCGGGATCCCAACTGCCAGCAATTTAACTGCATCCCCTCACATGTACAAGTACACATGTAGTATATTTCATATGGTGCCCCTGTGGCCTCTTATATGTTGGCAAGACGAGACAGTTTTGTGAGAGGATGGCCATGCACAGGTCCTCCATTTGTCTAGCACTGGGAGGTAGCGTATTGTTACCACAGACAATTGCAGGGGTTCCTTAACTAGCAGACCTAAATCATGTAGAAATAGGAGTCCCTTGGCTTTAAATTGTAGCAAGTGCTGTTGTTCTTGGTATCCTTGGGAAGTTGGCACTGTTCGTTGCTTGCAAAATCCTAGGGCTTGGTCCAGGTTTAGTCCAAAATGCAGAGGTAAGTCCTGTGATGTGTGAGGACCAGTGGGGACACTCCACCAAACGTGTTTCGCTGTAGGTCCTACAGCTTTGTCAAAGGTGATTTGCCATGTCACAATTAAAAGACAAGGTATTCCTACACCTGCGTGATTTACATCCGCTAATTATGGAACCCCAACAAATGGCTGTGGTAACTATACACTACTGGATATTTATGCTTGCTCAGTAACTGTATATATCCCATTAAACACATTTGGGAGGACTACCAGGGACTATGGGCCTAATTCAGACCTGATTGCAGCAGCAAAATTGTTCTCTAATGGGCAAAACCATGTGCAGTGCAGGTAGGGCAGAAATAACATGTGCAGAGAGAGTTAGATTTGGGTGGGGTGTGTTCAAACTGAAATCTAAATTCCAGTGAAAAAATAAAGCAGCCAGTATTTACCCTGCACAGAAACAAAATAACCCACCCAAATCTAACTCTCGCTGCTCGTTATATTTGCCCCACCTAAAGTGCATATGGTTTTGCCCATTAGAGAACAATTTTGCTGCTGCGATCAGGTCTGAATTAGGCCCAATACATAACAGGTTACATATCCCTTTATATTGTATTGTAGATTGGACACAAGTTGAACACTAATCCTGGAACTAGATGACAGTGGGGCATACTCATTTCCAACTATTTTAATCGACTGCCACTGCACTTGTTATTGTGTTGTTTATGCTGCTATAACTACAATACAGAAATTGTTTTATTATCTTGTATAAAATCTTATTACATTATTTTTAGATACTAGAACCATTACATATCTAATTAACTATTACCAAGTAGAAGTGCTTTCTTTCTTTCTTTCTTTCTTTCTTTCTTTCTTTCTTTCTTTCTTTCTTTCTTTCTTTCTTTCTTTCTTTCTTTCTTTATTTCGCTTGTCTAACCCCTTGTTACCTACAGCTGCTGTAGAAACTCATCCCAGAGTAGCGCCTGATCAGGACACACTCGTTGTTTCTTCTTTTTTCCAGAAAACTACATATAGCCTTAATGTTGTATTTGTAGCTGATGAGGTCTTCACTCTGCATCATCATGTATTACAATCTTACACACAAAGGCCACTCACTAAAGAGACAAGGATTTTTAATTACAGATTGTCTAGAGCTAGACGAGTGGAAGAAAATGCCTTTGGTATCCTGAGCAACAAGTTTCGCATTTCCATACTCCATTAACCTTCAGTTAGACAAAATAGATAAAGGTGTGATGGCGAGTTGTGTTCTGCACAACTATTTGCACCGTATCACTTCATGAAAATTACTTGCTGTGTGTTCAATTTATTTGGACTATTTTTGTGCATTTTTGCAAACCAAAAGTTATGACTTTGTTAAGAAAAAGAAAAAAGAAAAAGAAAAATTGTTTTGGAGTGATGCAGGACGCAGCACAGGAAACCACACACTCATCACTTTGCATAGCACAATATGTTGCCAGTATTACTATTTATGTGACAAAGTAGAAATAACTAAGTTGTTTTGAAGTATCCCAAGGAAATTTTTCATTTGTTCATTATTATCAGAACACCATGTGCTGTATTTCTTTCCCTTAGTTACCAGGTTTATATCTGCTTAACTGCCTAATGGGATATATATATAAAATATAAACAGTTTAATTTATTTCTTGGACAGCATTTAAGTGTTACTGTTCTTTTCAAAGCAATTTTGTACTTAAGGAGATTGTCCTCGGTGATAACCGTGCTTCTAGTAATAAAACACATCTGTCCCGAAAGATTAACATCAAAAACTTGTTACATACTTTTGTCAAGAGTTTAAGGTTTTACTTCTTACAGTTTGTACAAAACAATATAGCTGTATACTAACAGGTTTTGGGAAAAATTAAAACAGGCACTAATGGGAACAGGTTGTTCGATGACCCTCTGCAAATTATAAATTTATGCCCTCCCTCCCATACATAATAAAGGGATGGTGCTGGCTGTAAAAAGGGGGTCTCACAAAGAAGGGGTGTAGCCACACAATAATACCCCCAATTCAAGTTACACCACTAAGTAGCACAATGTTATTCACATTACACCACATGTAGTGCCTCTGTTTCATATTACACCACATAGTAGTGTAATTTATTCATGTTACGACACACAGTAGCACCCCTTGTTCACATTATGCTACATAGTAGTACCCCTTATTCACATTATGCTACATAGTAGTACCCCTTAGAGAAGTTATGCTACACAGTAGTGTCCCTTATATACAATACCCACAGTAGTAGTAGATTTATGAGAATATGCGGCTATGAGCTACACTGTCCATGTTATTCCTGGATTACACCTGTCAGCAGCAAGTCACTGAGAAATTGGGAATAATGCAGGGTACACACCTGAACAATTTCACTCACAATCCAACCAACTTTATGATTTTCCCAGTGAGGACACGGTCTTGAGAACATCTGATTGCAAAGGGCAGCTTCAATTAGCAACAGGACTTACTGCAAAACTGCAGCTCTACCCTGAGCTATCCAATTACTGCCCACTACTCTGCACGGTAAGCCCTGATAGTTCACTTAACGCAGATTTTTCCTCACAGGAGCTGCGATTAAGCATCAGCATTTAGAACATCTGGAGCCTTACCAGGCAGGATAATTCTGTAGCTCTGGGCACTTGACTCAGAAGTTATGAGTAAAGACAGACTTACTGTGTGTGGAAATTGATGAATAATTGAATAACTCCGGCCATTAAACTCTGAAGCTGCATTCATGCTGTATGTCTAGTGGCAAACTGAATCCCCCCCTAGTGTACACCCTAGTGTGGCCCACAAATACAACCTGTGGCTCTCCAGCTGTTGTCAAACTACACATCCCAGAATGCCCTGCCATAGTTATAGCATTCCTTAACAGCAAAACTGTGTCAGGGACATGCTGGGACTTGTAGTTTCAGAACAGCTGAGGAGCCACAGGTTGGCCAGTGCTGCCCTAACAATTTATTATTCTGATCCAAATGATTATCTTTCCTAGTGCTCACAACAAAAGTGATATTTTTAAATGAACTATGAACAGAAATATTAGATACATGATCGGTAATGCATACACACTTCAAAATGTGCACAATGGGAGTTTCTGACAACTCTCTCTGTTTTAAATGTAGCTCAACAGATCCGGATATTATACACTGTCTCTGGTCTTGCTCAGTAGTACAATCATTTTGGAATGCTGTACAAGTTTATGTTAATGTTAACTTGGGTATATCTTTTAAATTGACAATGCCCTGGGCTTTTTGGAATCATATTAACTATCAGACTCCTCCGTTATCCAAAGGAACAAAGTTGTTATTGGCTTGTATAGCTGACGCTATAAAAAAAAACAACAACTGTTTTGCCCCAACAGATACATCAGGAGCCCATACCCTTATCTCTCATGCTACCTCGCTTGTCTTATCTTTATCAAATGGACCGGGTGGAATGTTCTCTGGATGCAGAGTCTCGTTCCTATAAATTCTTTTCCATTTGGTTACCCTATTTGGCCACACTACCAGTCTCCACTAAAGACTGTGTATGTAGGGTGGTTAGACTAAATGCATGGAACAATATAGAAACTCCTGCCAAAGGGTCCCCGCAATTCTAGGATAATCCATGTGTATTGCTACACTGTTGAGTTGCCATGAAAGTGGTTGCTTCTTTATGATTTAGCTGTTTTCTATACAGTACTACTGTTATTTTTTCCTTCTGTAATTACAGTGTTATTATGCATATTATGTTTTGTATACTTTTTTATGCTATGTCTTTTTTCAATAAACACATTTTTTTTTCAAATGTATTTATTCAGTTTTCACAAAATTTCCAAATAACATACTTTTAACAACACTGCTTGTGATATGCTTAGAAAATATTACAGTTATGAACATATAGCCGACCTGTCCTAAAAACAGTGTGTAGTCAATCAGGACAATATTTAGTTAAGGTAACATCTTGAAACCTCTTCCGGAAGTGAACTCATCTGGATCACTGGAGTTGGTGTTATCATGGTATATTCACAAGCAGTATGATCAAACATAAAGTAAATATAGACACATATAAACCGAAAAGTGGAAAGAGGAGGAAAGGGAAAAGGGGGGAAAAAGGGGGAAAGGGAGGGGGGGGATTAACTGGGGGGGGGGGGGGGGTTCCTATATACCTAATAGTTGTGGCACATTAGTACCATTCCTAAACATGAGTCTGATCTGGAACGTAGGGGTCGGGATAACCTTCCGTAATATATTGAATAAAACTGAGCCTTGATAGGAGTATCGATAAGGCTAGTTCACCTTGGAAAAGTGTGTCTGGAACTTGGCTTTTCTAGCTCTCCCTCGCCATTCCTAGGAGTCATTTCTGGGTAGATTCTATATATGCACCCCATTTTTTATAAAATCTTACAGACCCATTACAATATTCAGATATTACGTCATATTTATCAAAAGCCATATACTTTTCTAGTAGGTTGATCACTTCTCTCAGTGTAGGAGACCTGTGTTTAATCCAAGAATTTAGGATGACTTTTTTACCTATAGTGACTATCATAGTTAATATCGGAGTGAGGTGTCGTCTTTGAACTCCGAGGTCCCAGATGTCAAAATTGGCAAATAAAAGTGGGAGAGGGTGTAATTTCAAGTGCATGTTAAAGTGGTGTTAAGGTGATATAATACTTTGTTCCAGAATTTTTTCACGTGACCACAGGTCCAGATGTTATGTATGAATGTCGCTGATGACATCCCACATTTGGGGCAACTACCATCTTCTTCTTGTACATAGTGGCTCCGTTGTCCCTGAGAAATGTATGCCCTGTGTGTGGTTTTCACGTGCACCTCCTGAAGTACCGAGGAACTTACTATCTTTAGCACTGAGTGATAATATTTAAATATGGTGTCATTCTGTATAAGTATGGGAATGTCTGATGTCCAGGGTCTCATAATTTGATTCCAGGTAGGTTCCCTATTGAGTTGTAATAAAGTTTCATAAGTGATCCTTGGTTTGTATTTGTTTTGTGTATATTTATAAAAAATGTGTTCTAATGGGTCTAGAGGTGTGCATTGGTTAGGCAGGTTAGGAAGTGTGAGAGCATAATGTATCAATTGGGCATAAGCATAGTAACCCGAATCTGGGAGACCGTATGTGGTCTGTAATCGAGTAAATGGGATAATGTGACCCCCAGGGTCGAATACCTGGGACATAGCTTTCAGGCCCTTTTGTCTAAAACGATGGAATGCCGCGTTTTCAATGCCCGGGCTAAACATAGGGGTAACCATTGGGAGTAGCGGGGGTCTCTATCCAGCGAAGTGTGTAGAAAACGCCAGGCCACATGAGTATCCCTGAGAAAAATATTATTATATACCCGTTTGTCTATGGCCGATTTGGGAGCATGTAGTAGGGCCCCTGGAGAGAATGGAGTGAATAAAGCACATTCCACTTCATAATTGGTGTATTGGCTGCGTTCCAGTAACCAGTCCATGGCATATCGGAAGTGTATGGCTTGTGTGTATAGTGATAGATCAGGGAAGCCTAGACCGCCATCTCTCTTGGGTAGATATCATTTTTTGAGAGCTATTTTTGGTTTTTTAGATTGCCAGATGAACTTCGTGCAGGCACTATTGAGGGACTTAATGTCTGCTTTATTTATTTTAATAGGTAAAAGTTGCATAATATAAGTTAATTTAGGGAGAAGGATGGATTTTATAACTTCCACTCTACCCAGTAGGGATAGGGGTAGGTCATGCCATTGTTTAAGATATTTTTCCAGTGATGATAGAATCGGTCGGAAATTTAGTTTATACAGATCTGTAAGGGTATGGGGGATCTGGACGCCTAGGTATTTTATATGGGGGACAGCTAATTTGATCAATGCCACATCATCCGCCTGGGTAAAATAGGTGGTGGGCCCTTAAGTATTAGTAATTCAGATTTGCTAATATTTATTTTGTATCCAGAAAAGGAGCTAAATTTTGATATAATCTAGATGGTCGTTGGGATTGAGTGTTCAGGATGTGACAAGAAGAGTAGCATATCGTCAGCAAATAATGAAAGTCTAAGGTCATTTGAACCTATTGATATGCCCTGGTAAAGGGGGGATTGTCTTAGGGCTATTGCCAGGGGTTCTAATGCGATTGCAAAGAGTAATGGGGACAGAGGGCATCCCTGTCTAGTGCCCCTCAGAATGGGGAAGGGGTCAGATAGCGTGCCATTGCATAATATGTTAGATGCAGAATCCGTGTATAATGTTTGAAGGAAGTGCGTGAATTGTGTTGGGAAGCCAAATTTGGAGAGGGAACAAAATAGGTGGTCCCAGTGTACCATGTCAAAGGCTTTCTCTGCATCAAGAGATAGTATTGCTCTCCCTGAGTTTGACATGGCACACTGGGAATCACTCACCGCCGCCAGAACCTTCCGAATATTTGTAACTGGGTTCCTACCTTGGATAAAGCCCGTCTGGTCAGTGTGTATTAAGGTCGGCAGAAGTGGCTTCAATCTATCCGCTAAGATCTTGGTCATGATTTTGTAGTCTAAATTGAGAAGTGAGATGGGGCGGTAGGAGCCTGGATCGGAGAGGTCTCTTCCCGGTTTCGGCAGGAGTCTTAAAAGTGCTCTGTTAAAATAACTGGGAAGTGCGTTAGTGAAGAGGATTTTGTTATATACTTTAGTCAGGATTGGTACAATGTAATCTGCTAGCAATTTGTAATAATCTGCCGTGAGACCATCTGGGCCCGGCGCTTTTCCCTTCTTAAGATGCGCAATACCATCTCTCACTTCTTGTTGGGATATCTCAGAGATTAAAGTTAGGCCCTTATCTTTGGGTAACTGGGGTAATGAGAGGTTTTCCCAAAACTCAGTCTCCTGGTCCTTATCAGAGTGTGGGGCCAAGTACAGGTTTTGATAGTAGTCGAGCAACACCTGCGCTATCTGAGCATTATCAGTGGTAAGCCCCCCATTTGCCGTTTTTAGAGGATGAATCGTGGAGGGGGGGCGGATACCCTGGAGCATATTCGATAGGAGCTTGCTTGACTTATTCCCGAATTTGTGGAATCTGGCATCCCTGGAAAAGGAGTAAGACATCTCCATTTTAATAAATATTTGCTCATGAGTCGATTTGGCCTTTTGGTAAGCAGATCTATGTTGTGGGGTGGGATTGGCAGCGAAGGAAAGGAATGTCTTAGAGACTAGATCATGTGCTTCCAAATATTGCTTGGTTAGCTGCTTTTTGAGTGTAGAAGAATGCAAGATAATCTCGCCCCTTATAGTGGCTTTGGAAGCCTGCCAGAAGAGGATGGGGTGTGTTTGTTTAGTGTCTTCGTTGTTTGTATCATATGTGACCCATGCATCTAAGACTGCCTGCTTCAGTTTGGATTAGAGATGAGCGCCGGAAATTTTTCGGGTTTTGTGTTTTGGTTTTGGGTTCGGTTCCGCGGCCGTGTTTTGGGTTCGACCGCGTTTTGGCAAAACCTCACCGAATTTTTTTTGTCGGATTCGGGTGTGTTTTGGATTCGGGTGTTTTTTTAAAAAAACCCTAAAAAACAGCTTAAATCATAGAATTTGGGGGTAATTTTGATCCCAAAGTATTATTAACCTCAAAAAACATAATTTACACTCATTTTCAGCCTATTCTGAACACATCACACCTCACAATATTATTTTTAGTCCTAAAATTTGCACCGAGGTCGCTGTGTGAGTAAGATAAGCGACCCTAGTGGCCGACACAAACACCGGGCCCATCTAGGAGTGGCACTGCAGTGTCACGCAGGATGGCCCTTCCAAAAAACCCTCCCCAAACAGCACATGACGCAAAGAAAAAAAGAGGCGCAATGAGGTAGCTGACTGTGTGAGTAAGATTAGCGACCCTAGTGGCCGACACAAACACCGGGCACATCTAGGAGTGGCACTGCAGTGTCACGCAGGATGTCCCTTCCAAAAAACCCTCCCCAAACAGCACATGACGCAAAGAAAAAAAGAGGCGCAATGAGGTAGCTGTGTGAGTAAGATTAGCGACCCTAGTGGCCGACACAAACACCGGGCCCATCTAGGAGTGGCACTGCAGTGTCACGCAGGATGTCCCTTCCAAAAAACCCTCCCCAATCAGCACATGATGCAAAGAAAAAGAAAAGAAAAAAGAGGTGCAAGATGGAATTATCCTTGGGCCCTCCCACCCACCCTTATGTTGTATAAACAAAACAGGACATGCACACTTTAACCAACCCATCATTTCAGTGACAGGGTCTGCCACACGACTGTGACTGATATGACGGGTTGGTTTGGACCCCCCCCAAAAAAGAAGCAATTAATCTCTCCTTGCACAAACTGGCTCTACAGAGGCAAGATGTCCACCTCATCTTCACCCTCCGATATATCACCGTGTACATCCCCCTCCTCACAGATTATCAATTCGTCCCCACTGGAATCCACCATCTCAGCTCCCTGTGTACTTTGTGGAGGCAATTGCTGCTGGTCAATGTCTCCGCGGAGGAATTGATTATAATTCATTTTAATGAACATCATCTTCTCCACATTTTCTGGATGTAACCTCGTACGCCGATTGCTGACAAGGTGAGCGGCGGCACTAAACACTCTTTCGGAGTACACACTTGTGGGAGGGCAACTTAGGTAGAATAAAGCCAGTTTGTGCAAGGGCCTCCAAATTGCCTCTTTTTCCTGCCAGTATAAGTACGGACTGTGTGACGTGCCTACTTGGATGCGGTCACTCATATAATCCTCCACCATTCTATCAATGTTGAGAGAATCATATGCAGTGACAGTAGACGACATGTCCGTAATCGTTGTCAGGTCCTTCAGTCCGGACCAGATGTCAGCATCAGCAGTCGCTCCAGACTGCCCTGCATCACCGCCAGCGGGTGGGCTCGGAATTCTGAGCCTTTTCCTCGCACCCCCAGTTGCGGGAGAATGTGAAGGAGGAGATGTTGACAGGTCGCGTTCCGCTTGACTTGACAATTTTGTCACCAGCAGGTCTTTCAACCCCAGCAGACCTGTGTCTGCCGGAAAGAGAGATCCAAGGTAGGCTTTAAATCTAGGATCGAGCACGGTGGCCAAAATGTAGTGCTCTGATTTCAACAGATTGACCACCCGTGAATCCTTGTTAAGCGAATTAAGGGCTGCATCCACAAGTCCCACATGCCTAGCGGAATCGCTCCGTGTTAGCTCCTTCTTCAATGCCTCCAGCTTCTTCTGCAAAAGCCTGATGAGGGGAATGACCTGACTCAGGCTGGCAGTGTCTGAACTGACTTCACGTGTGGCAAGTTCAAAGGGCATCAGAACCTTGCACAACGTTGAAATCATTCTCCACTGCACTTGAGACAGGTGCATTCCATCTCCTATATCGTGCTCAATTGTATAGGCTTGAATGGCCTTTTGCTGCTCCTCCAACCTCTGAAGCATATAGAGGGTTGAATTCCACCTCGTTACCACTTCTTGCTTCAGATGATGGCAGGGCAGGTTCAGTAGTTTTTGGTGGTGCTCCAGTCTTCTGTACGTGGTGCCTGTACGCCGAAAGTGTCCCGCAATTTTTCTGGCCACCGACAGCATCTCTTGCACGCCCCTGTCGTTTTTTAAAAAATTCTGCACCACCAAATTCAAGGTATGTGCAAAACATGGGACGTGCTGGAATTTGCCCATATTTAATGCACACACAATATTGCTGGCGTCCGATGCCACAAATCCACAGGAGAGTCCAATTGGGGTAAGCCATTCCGCGATGATCTTCCTCAGTTGCCGTAAGAGGTTTTCAGCTGTGTGCGTATTCTGGAAAGCGGTGATACAAAGCGTAGCCTGCCTAGGAACGAGTTGGCGTTTGCGAGATGCTGCTACTGGTGCCGCCGCTGCTGTTCTTGCGGCGGGAGTCCATACATCTACCCAGTGGGCTGTCACAGTCATATAGTCCTGACCCTGCCCTGCTCCACTTGTCCACATGTCCGTGGTTAAGTGGACATTGGGTACAACTGCATTTTTTAGGACACTGGTGAGTCTTTTTCTGACGTCCGTGTACATTCTCGGTATCGCCTGCCTAGAGAAGTGGAACCTAGATGGTATTTGGTAACGGGGGCACACTGCCTCAATAAATTGTCTAGTTCCCTGTGAACTAACGGCGGATACCGGACGCACGTCTAACACCAACATAGTTGTCAAGGACTCAGTTATCCGCTTTGCAGTAGGATGACTGCTGTGATATTTCATCTTCCTCGCAAAGGACTGTTGAACAGTCAATTGCTTACTGGAAGTAGTACAAGTGGGCTTACGACTTCCCCTCTGGGATGACCATCGACTCCCAGCGGCAACAACAGCAGCGCCAGCAGCAGTAGGCGTTACACGCAAGGATGCATCGGAGGAATCCCAGGCAGGAGAGGACTCGTCAGACTTGCCAGTGACATGGCCTGCAGGACTATTGGCATTCCTGGGGAAGGAGGAAATTGACACTGAGGGAGTTGGTGGGGTGGTTTGCGTGAGCTTGGTTACAAGAGGAAGGGATTTACTGGTCAGTGGACTGCTTCCGCTGTCACCCAAAGTTTTTGAACTTGTCACTGACTTATTATGAATGCGCTGCAGGTGACGTATAAGGGAGGATGTTCCGAGGTGGTTAACGTCCTTACCCCTACTTATTACAGCTTGACAAAGGGAACACACGGCTTGACACCTGTTGTCCGCATTTCTGGTGAAATACCTCCACACCGAAGAGCTGATTTTTTTGGTATTTTCACCTGGCATGTCAACGGCCATATTCCTCCCACGGACAACAGGTGTCTCCCCGGGTGCCTGACTTAAACAAACCACCTCACCATCAGAATCCTCCTGGTCAATTTCCTCCCCAGCGCCAGCAACACCCATATCCTCCTCATCCTGGTGTACTTCAACACTGACATCTTCAATCTGACTATCAGGAACTGGACTGCGGGTGCTCCTTCCAGCACTTGCAGGGGGCATGCAAATAGTGGAAGGCGCATGCTCTTCACGTCCAGTGTTGGGAAGGTCAGGCATCGCAAACGACACAATTGGACTCTCCTTGTGGATTTGGGATTTCAAAGAACGCACAGTTCTTTGCGGTGCTTTTGCCAGCTTGAGTCTTTTCAGTTTTCTAGCGAGAGGCTGAGTGCTTCCATCCTCATGTGAAGCTGAACCACTAGCCATGAACATAGGCCAGGGCCTCAGCCGTTCCTTGCCACTCCGTGTGGTAAATGGCATATTGGCAAGTTTACGCTTCTCCTCCGACAATTTTATTTTAGGTTTTGGAGTCCTTTTTTTTCTGATATTTGGTGTTTTGGATTTGACATGCTCTGTACTATGACATTGGGCATCGGCCTTGGCAGACGACGTTGCTGGCATTTCATCGTCTCGGCCATGACTAGTGGCAGCAGCTTCAGCACGAGGTGGAAGTGGATCTTGATCTTTCCCTAATTTTGGAACCTCAACTTTTTTGTTCTCCATATTTTATAGGCAGAACTAAAAGGCACCTCAGGTAAACAATGGAGATGGATGGATTGGATACTAGTATACAATTATGGACGGACTGCCACGGTTAGGTGGTATAAAAAAACCACGGTTAGGTGGTATATATTATAATAATAATACAATTATGGATGGACGGACTGCCTGCCGACTGCCGACACAGAGGTAGCCACAGCCGTGAACTACCGCACTGTACACTGGTTGATAAAGAGATAGTAGTATACTCGTAACAACTAGTATGACACTATGACGACGGTATAAAGAATGAAAAAAAAACCACGGTTAGGTGGTATATATTATAATAATAATACAATTATGGATGGACGGACTGCCTGCCGACTGCCGACACAGAGGTAGCCACAGCCGTGAACTACCGCACTGTACACTGGTTGATAAAGAGATAGTAGTATACTCGTAACAACTAGTATGACACTATGACGACGGTATAAAGAATGAAAAAAAAACCACGGTTAGGTGGTATATATTATAATAATAATACAATTATGGATGGACGGACTGCCTGCCGACTGCCGACACAGAGGTAGCCACAGCCGTGAACTACCGCACTGTACACTGGTTGATAAAGAGATAGTAGTATACTCGTAACAACTAGTATGACACTATGACGACGGTATAAAGAATGAAAAAAAAACCACGGTTAGGTGGTATATATTATAATAATAATACAATTATGGATGGACGGACTGCCTGCCGACTGCCGACACAGAGGTAGCCACAGCCGTGAACTACCGCACTGTACACTGGTTGATAAAGAGATAGTAGTATACTCGTAACAACTAGTATGACACTATGACGACGGTATAAAGAATGAAAAAAAAACCACGGTTAGGTGGTATATATTATAATAATAATACAATTATGGATGGACGGACTGCCTGCCGACTGCCGACACAGAGGTAGCCACAGCCGTGAACTACCGCACTGTACACTGGTTGATAAAGAGATAGTAGTATACTCGTAACAACTAGTATGACACTATGACGACGGTATAAAGAATGCAAAAAAAACCACAGTTAGGTGGTATATATTATAATAATAATACAATTATGGATGGACGGACTGCCTGCCGACTGCCGACACAGAGGTAGCCACAGCCGTGAACTACCGCACTGTACACTGGTTGATAAAGAGATAGTAGTATACTCGTAACAACTAGTATGACACTATGACGGTATAAAGAATGAAAAAAAAAACCACGGTTAGGTGGTATATATTATAATAATAATACAATTATGGATGGACGGACTGCCTGCCGACTGCCGACACAGAGGTAGCCACAGCCGTGAACTACCGCACTGTACACTGGTTGATAAAGAGATAGTAGTATACTCGTAACAATTAGGATGACACTATGACGGTATAAAGAATGAAAAAAAAACCACGGTTAGGTGGTAGGTATATAATAATAAATAATACAATTCTGGTCGGACGGACTGCCTGCCGTGTGCCGACACAGAGGTAGCCACAGCCGTGAACTACCGCACTGTACACTGGTTGATAAAGAGATAGTAGTATACTCGTAACAATTAGGATGACACTATGACGGTATAAAGAATGAAAAAAAAACCACGGTTAGGTGGTAGGTATATAATAATAAATAATACAATTCTGGTCGGACGGACTGCCTGCCGTGTGCCGACACAGAGGTAGCCACAGCCGTGAACTACCGCACTGTACACTGGTTGATAAAGAGATAGTAGTATACTCGTAACAATTAGGATGACACTATGACGGTATAAAGAATGAAAAAAAAACCACGGTTAGGTGGTAGGTATATAATAATAAATAATACAATTCTGGTCGGACGGACTGCCTGCCGTGTGCCGACACAGAGGTAGCCACAGCCGTGAACTACCGCACTGTACACTGGTTGATAAAGAGATAGTAGTATACTCGTAACAATTAGGATGACACTATGACGGTATAAAGAATGAAAAAAAAACCACGGTTAGGTGGTAGGTATATAATAATAAATAATACAATTCTGGTCGGACGGACTGCCTGCCGTGTGCCGACACAGAGGTAGCCACAGCCGTGAACTACCGCACTGTACTGTGTCTGCTGCTAATATAGACTGGTTGATATTTAAAGAGATATTAGTAGTATACAACAATACTATACTGGTGGTCAGGCACTGGTCACCACTCCTGCAGCAAAAGTGTGCACTGTTAATTAATATAATTGTACTCCTGGCTCCTGCTAACAACCTGCAGTGCTCCCCAGTCTCCCCCACAATTAATTATAAGCTTTTAATTTATACATTGATGACTGTGCAGCACACTGGGCTGAGCTGAGTGCACACAGACTGAGTCACACTGTGTGACTGACTGTGCTGTGTATCGTTTTTTTTTTCAGGCAGAGAACGGATATAGCAGAGAGAAGTGAACGGATATATTATATTAAATAAAAGTTAACTAGCAACTGCACTGGTCACTGACTGTGGTAAACTAACTCTGTCTGCGACTCTGCACAATCTCTCTCTATCTAATCTATCTATCTCTATTCTAATGGAGAGGACGCCAGACACGTCCTCTCCCTATCAATCTCAATGCACGAGTGAAAATGGCGGCGACGCGCGGCTCCTTATATAGAATCCGAGTCTCGCGATAGAATCCGAGCCTCGCGAGAATCCGACAGCGTCATGATGACGTTCGGGCGCGCTCGGGTTAACCAGCAAGGCGGGAAGATCCGAGTCGCTCGGACCCGTGGAAAAAAAAGTGAAGTTCGTGCGGGTTCGGATTCAAAGAAACCGAACCCGCTCATCTCTAGTTTGGATGAGGTTGCTAATGTAGATGGGCATCTCCAGTTGATATAACTGCCTCTATCTCGGGAAAGTTGGATTTGTATCCAAATCAGCGCGTGGTCTGATAAATGAATTGGCTCCATGTCAGCCAGGAGCGTATTTGATAAGAGTTTGGTGGAAACTAAGAGATAATCAATGCGGGACATTGTGTGTTTGGCAGCAGATAGGCAGGAGAAATTTCTATCTGTGGGGTGTAATATACGCCACAAATCCAGCAGCTGCAGTTGTTTTGCTAATTCTGGAACCCCTAAAGTCGGTAATTTTCTTTTGCCAGATTGCGATTGTTGTCTATCTAGGTGTGTGTTTGAGATCAAGTTGAAGTCACCTCCTAGCAGAACAAACATATGAATTCGTGGTGTAAGAATGGTTAGGATCTTAACAAAGAACTATCTTTCATAAATATTAGGTGCATAAACATTCATGCAATAAAATAGTTGTTGCTCAATCTTTAGAGTACAAGCGACATATCTACCAAGGGGATCTGAAAGTACGTCAGACACTTCTGCAGGAAATTGGCGTCTCGTCAGTATAGCCACCCCTCTTGCTTTAGAGTTATAGGAGGCCGAAGCTAGCACCACCCAGCCCAGCATATTAAGTTTCAAAGTTTCAGGGGGGGTCAGGTGGGTTTCTTGTAAATATACTAGGTCTAAATGTAATTTACGGAGATAGATTAAAAGGTGTTTACGTTTTTGGGGCGAGTTTATGCCACCCACATTCCAGCAGCCCACTTTAAGTAACTGTGTCATCTAGAATAAGAAGTGGCGTAAAGCAACTCATCAGGTAGTATGCTAAAAGCATTCTCAGGTAATATAGGATGTAAGGGAGGGAGTGGGAGAGGGGAGGAAGGGTTAACTGGGGAAGAGAAAACTTACTAACAAACTTACATACAATCATTCTTAATGAGGAGACATCCTCATCAAACTGTTAGAAGATGAAATCTATGATCGTATACACGAAGCAATGTAACGTGTGTACTCCTAAGCCGGGGCTCCTCACGTGAAAGCCATGTGAGAACTACCAGCCTAATGTAGATAGCTCCTTAGCCATAAGTCAGGGGGGGGGGGGAGGGGATTATAGGAATGCATATCTGACATTACAACATATCATGGTAAGATCTGATAAATGCTTAAATATCAAACATCCTTGTGTATAACATTAAAGGAAAATAGCTTGGTGTTGCACAAATCATTCACAATCAGACATGTGTGATCTTGAGCGAGCGGTTTCAGCATATTCTTGGAGATAAGCCTTTGCGTCAGCAGGACTCAGGAAATCTAGGAAGGATGTCCCATCATATATACGCAGGCGTGCCGGGTATAGAAGAGCGAATTTACATCCATCTTGCACTAATTGCGAACAGATAGGAGCAAAATCCTTTCTTGCCCTGGATAACTCCGCGGAGTAGTCCTGGAAAATGAGGATTCTGTTTCCATTCCATGTCAGGTTTCTGCATCTGCGTGATGCCGTCCAGAGCAATTCCTTATGTAGATAGTTAAGGCTTTTAAATATAACAGCGCGTGGGCGTGCTCCCTCGTGTTGTCGCTGCGGTCCAAGTCTGTGTGCTCGTTCTATTATTAAATCTTGGCACCTGTCGGATATTTTGAGCAAGGATGGCAGGGTGTTTCGGATGAAATCAAAGAGCGCTTGACCCTTGACCTCTTCAGGTAGACCCACAATTCTTAAATTTTGCCTACGTGAACGGTTCTCCAAATCCTGCACCTTATTGTGTAGCTGGTGTATTTCATTTGCCTGAGCAGAAACTTGTTGTTTTAAAGAACTGACGTCTGCAAAGGTCTCCCCAGCCTGTGTTCAGTATTCAAAACCCTCTGTGAGAGTGATGCCAATTGCTGATTAATCTGAGCAGTCTGAGTCTTCAGGAGGGGATCCATAGCCATTCTAACTGCCTGCACCATGTCTCCATATGTAACAGGACTATCCATATGTGGGATAACCCTGTCTGCTGTGTCAGTTAGTGTGGGGGAGCAGGGGGGAGACTCACCCTCTGAGATGTTCTGTGCTCTGTTCCCAGGAGAGCTGACATGCTGAGGCAGGACAGCAGAGGGGGAGCCTGCAGTGACTCTGCTGGCGTCCGGCGCCATCTTGGGATCTGCCCGGCGTTTCTCCTTGTCTTTAGTACCGCGGTTTTTATAGGATGGCATGGCGGTAAGATATTTGTCCATGTAATGGACACTTTCCCCTATAATCGGTGGTGGCTGGTAGTGGTTTGGAGGCGACTAGCGCCGTGAATTCAGGTGTGAGGGGACCCGGTCAGCGGAGCTGAGGTGAACAGCAGCCGTTCATCCCGCTGCCGGAACCGGAAGTCTCAATAAACACATTTGGAAAAAAAAATCATCTCATTGTGTTCAACATTGTCATGAAGCAAGTTAAATCAAATACAAGTACACACTCTGAGTTACCAGACCAATTATTGCATAGTGGTGCATGGCTTTAGGGTGGAAACATAAGAGTGCGTCCATTACGAGGACATTTCCAGCTGGACATAGAACCCATTCACTTCCAGGATGATACATTGCAGTGAAAGTGGGATGCAGCATCTTCAGATTGTACTCCCTTCCTTTATGACAGGGGAGGAGTATTCATCCTTAACTTTAAGGAGGGAGAGGGCGACATGCCGGCACCTCTCTTTGGTCAACCAATAACTGAGACAAGACAACTTAGTTTCTTGGGCAAATCAAAAGGTCACAGCTTTATTGATTAAATACATAATCACAACCAAAACAAACTGCAGGGCACGAAAAAACAAGGGGAGCGGTGCGCCATGCTCACGCAACGTTGTACCACCTGTGGCATGGCCGCCCCGCCTTCGTGGGTATGCGGTCCCGCCTCCTACAATTTGGTACTACCCGGGGCGTGCCCGACCCCACCATGTGGTTACGGGACCAGGCCCCCTACCATTTTGGGACCAGCTACCATCCGCACAGCACCATACCTTGGCGCGCAACCCGTATGGCCCCTGCCGTATTAATACTGGAACCAGGCGTGCGGCCACCTATTGGTGAATATGCGAGGCGTTCTGTAAATCCCCTACTTTCATGCCTTGTGCACCGCTCCCTCCCCGCCGACCAACTGTGACAATAACATCCTTCTCAACAACCTATACAGCAATGTAACAACATGAACTTGAAAAATCACAAATGTTTATTTTTGTTCTTTTTTTATAATTATATTATTCACACCTCCTGGCTGCCGCCTATGACCGCTTAGACACCTCTACCTTTTTAACTCACCGGGCTGGGTGGGCGGGCGTCTTGTCCTTGCTGGGGGGTGAATGCACTCAGCTCCCCCAGCTCCCAGCATATAAACCTCCTGCTGCCCACTCCCCTGCAATGAAATCCTCTAACCCTCACTGGGCTGCCTTGCGCCCCTCCCCCTTATCTGGCTTCGGGGGCCATCTTTGGCTACCTTCGCCCCTTTAAGGAGGGAGAGGGCGACATGCCGGCACCTCTCTTTGGTCTACCAATAACTGAGACAAGACAACTTCGTTTCTTGGGCAAATCAAAAGGTCACAGCTTTATTGATTAAATACATAATCACAACCAAAACAAACTGCAGGGCACGAAAAAACAAGGGGAGCGGCATGCTCACGCAACGTTGTACCACCTGAGGCGTGGCCGCCCTGCCTTCGTGGGTATGCGGCCCCATCTCCTACAATTTGGTACTACCCGGGGCGTGCCCAACCCCACCATGTGGTTACGGGACCACGCCCCCTACCATTTTGGGACCAGCTACCATCCGCACAGCACCAATCTAATTTGCAGTGTAAAAATAAAGCAGCCAGTATTTACCCTGCACAGAAACAATATAACCCACCCAAATCTAACTCTCTCTGCACATGTTATATCTGCCTCCCCTGCAGTGCACATGGTTTTGCCCAGTTGCTATCAAAAATCGTGCTGCGATCGACTTGGAATTACCCCCGTAATCCGATGCCTCTGCTGTTGATTAGATGTGGATGCAGACCAAAACACCCTTGCTGCCTGGTGGAATCTGGCTTGTCCCTTTGTTCTGGCTGGAGGTAGCTGCTGCTGCTGTTGTTCTGTGTCTTGTCCTTGCTGGGGGGTGAATGCACTCAGCCAACCCCGGCTCCCAGCATATAAACCTCCTGCTGCCAACTCCCCTGCAATTAAATCCTCTAACCCTCACTGGGCGTTATGATCAGCCAGGTGCTAAAAGGGGGACCGGTGTGCTGGCTGCTACCTCCCCCCCTTCCCCGCTGCCTGGGGGGCTCCCTCCATTGCCCCCATGAGCTGCCTTGCGCCCCTCCCCCTTATCTGGCTTCGGGGGCCATCTTTGGCTACCTTCGCCCCTTCAGTATCTCACCATGAGGGAATTGAGCTCTACTGATAGAACTATAGAACTCCTGCAGCAGGAAAGCATTATCACTAAAAGTAGCTGTCTGAAACCACTGTAACTGACAGTCAATATAAGTACATTAGATATTGTTACTTCACAGGAAATAGGGGATTTGGTAAGATAAAGTGACAGGCTGTCTAGAGAATAATACAGCAACAATTACTGCAGTCAAAGTGTTTTAATAAATACACTGGTTGATATGACAATGGATTTCCTTGTATTTCTACAGCACACTTGCAGGATCTAGATAATGATGGCAATGCCAGGTGCAGCAAAAAACAACTTTTACACCAGTCAATGATCGTACAAAACAAGTGTTTGAGATGTCAATGGGCTTAATTCAGAAATGATAATAAGGTGCGTTTTATGCATCCCTGCGATCAGGTACTCGCCGCCTGCAGGGGGAGGGGGAAATCGCTGTGCAGGGGTGCGATCGCATGTGCAGGAGAGATGCACAAACAGACGTTTGTGCTGTCTCTGCACAGACCAGGACTTACTCAATGCTGCTGAATGTTCCATGTGAAATGTGTGAGGTCATGTACAACGCTTTAGCATACCTCCCAACTGTCCCGATTTTCACGGGACAGTCCCGTTTTTTGGGACTGTCCCGATGTCCCACCCGCGGGCCGCAGTGTCCCGCGGTGAGGGGGGCAGTTGGGAATCTCTGTGTCTCGCTGCCCTGCTTAGCAGAGCAGCGGTGAATAGATACTGTGCGCATGCACACAGCGTCTATTCACTGGAGTCAGAGGGAGAGGGGGCATGCCAGCAGCTCACAGAGCGCTGGGCATCATCATGCCCCCTCAGTGGTGAAAACGGAGGCGTGGCTCGAGATCACGAGTCCTCCACAAAGCCACGCCCCTTTTCATAGGCCATGTCCCCTTTTCGGGAGCGTGCACGGCGAAGCTGCGCATGTGTCTCTCTCCCAGCCAGGACAAAGTTGGGAGGTATGCTTTAGTATATGTGCATGTAGAAACTTTTCCCTGCACACTTCAAGGAGCAAAGACTCCTCCCAGTGTTTTGAAACGCTGCCATGAACTAGACAGGCATTTTATTTTTTTCTCCTAGAATACTCCTTAATTAAGCCTCCTTTATGGCTTAAATGTGGTGGATTCCTAAAATGGAGGGACATTGGGACTACAGGTGACTGTATTAGATTGTTCAGAGAGGTCCTAGAAATGTGCTTCTTCGTGTGAAACATGGCTGCGTAGAATGGATCCCATTAAAAGTATAGGATAAACTTTGTGCAAAATTCAAAGTAGATATTGTAGACTGGAAATGGCTGCGCACCCCTCTACACAGAAAGCAGCACATTAAACAGTACCCAATATTCTTTTTATGTCATTTCAATAATCTTGCACCGCAAAACGCACCCGGAGGTGCGTCCGGCACAGGGTACACTGCCATCCTGTTATGGCACTGTTTGCACGGTTATGCAAAATTAGTACCATTGGTGTGGTGCACTTTGCAACGTGCACCCTCAATTTGCCAGACTTCCGCTACATCTTAAAGTCGACAACTTGTTCTGCAAACTCGGCAGCAGTGCAGCACTATACCAAAATTCTAGTTACATATTTGTTAATCAAGCACAGCATAAACTCAAGATTATTTGCAGCTCATAAATGCCCTCTTATACTATATTATGTCCCTGCCCCTCCAAAACATGATAATCAGATGTAGATAGGACGCTTGAATGTGCTTTCAGCTGTATATACCAATGTTCTCAAAAGATCATACACAGGGGTCTATTCATGTAGCAGAGAAAAGAGTGGAGAAGTGAGCCAGTGGAGAAGTTGCCAATGGCAACCAATCAGCATTGAAGTAACATTTATAATTTGCATACTATAAAATTATACAGAGCAGCTGATTGGTTGCTATGGGCAACTTCTCAACTGGCTCACTTTCTCACTCTTTTCACTGCTTCATAAATAGACCCCACAGTCACTCTCGGGCTCTGACTAGAATTAGAGTCCATTTTCTTTATAAGGATCGCTGCACCCCTTCTTTTCACACAATTCCTGGAATCTCACAGGACAAGCCAAATCTGTCACAAAAAGATAAGGAGGTGCGCTCCATAGCACATAATGGGGGTCATTCCGACCCATTCGCACGCAGTGGTTCATCGCTGCGGTGCGAACAGGTCTGAAATGCGCATGCATGGTGCCCGTCGCCGGGCAGTAACCAGAAGAAAGAAGTAAGTGATCGCTAGCGTGATCGCAAGAAGATTGACAGCGGGGAGGCATACTGGGGCATCTACTCACCGTCTTCAGGGCATGGAGAGCCGAACGCAGGCGTGTCCAGGCATTTGGAGGGCAGTTGTCTGACGTCAATTCCGGGTACTTCATCGCTGGATCCATCGCACAGGGTAAGTAACTGCAGGGCTGGTCTTGTTCTGCACAAAACTTTTTTAGCATAGCAGGGCTGCACAAGCGATCGCCGCCCTGCTATGCTAAAATACACTCCCCCATAGGTGGCATCTAGTTGATCGCATGAGCAGCAAAAAGTTGCTATGTGTGATCAACTCGGAATGACCCCCTATGTATTTATACACAGTCACAGAACTGGTATGAGTCACCTTACTGGCTTTAAACTACTGTGTGACTGTGAATAAATACATTTCTACACTATAGAGCGCCCCCTCCTTATCTTTGTTTTATACTGTAGATAGATAGATAGATAGATAGATAGATAGATAGATAGATAGATAGATAGATAGATAGATAGATAGATAGATAGATTTATTTATTTTTCTTGGCTAGGTTAAAAAGTTATTCAAGGTCAAATATATGTAGCACACACTGGCCTAGTAATTTTAGTGTAAGCTACCTCCTATCTTGGAATTTATTTTACTACTAGGTGATTCATCGTGCCCTATGGGCGCTCTTCACACCATTGCAAGGGGCTACGCCCCTTTTGGCCGTGCAATATTTGTATTATATGGAGTATTGCCTTCAAGCATAATGTTGTTAGTGGTTAAATATTTTACGACCAAAGGGCGTGCCCCACAGTGCTAGATTTGCCCCATAATGCCAGATATATATATGCCCCACAATGCCAGATAAACATTTGCCCCACAGTGGCAGATATGCCCCAAAATGGCAGATATACATATGCCCTACAGTACCAGTTATACATATGCTCCACAGTGGCAGATATGCCCCACAGTGCCAGTTATACATACGCCCCACAATGCCAGATATACATATGCCTCACAATGCCAGATATACATATTACCCACAGTGCCATTTATACATATGCCCCCCAGTGCCAGATATTCCCCACAATGTCAGTTATACATACAACCCACCCACCCCACACGTCCCACCTCCCTCCCGCTGCTGCTGTGTCAGGGTCGGGGAAAGGGGAGGAGAGCGCAGTGCGGCCTTATCTCTCAGTGCTGCTCAGTCAGACTCTGGTGGTCTCCGGCGGCGGCGTGTATCTGCTCAAATGAGGCACTGGTTCATTAGCCAATCAGAACTTGCTGACCAGCAACCAATCAGGAGCCATGGTTGCCGGTCCACGAGCTCTGATTGGCAAACGAACCGGTGCTCAGTTGAGAAGATACATGACACGGCCAGAGACCAAAGTCTGACTGAGCAGCACTGAGGGACGGGACGCACTTCACTCTCCTCTCCTTCCCTGACAGCAGCAGGCTGTGAAGGAGAGGAGGAGCACATTGGCAGCTTTTACAGTAATAGCCTCTAACGGCGGCTATGTTGTTTGTATGTGTCGGCCCGCGGGTACGGTGTACCGGCGGCTAGATTCTTAACTTGTAGGCCTGGTCTCTCCTTTCCAGATCTGTGACTCTATGACTCCTAGCCACGCCCCACGTTAGCAGATGAGTCATAGAGTCACAGATTTGGACAAATGTATAGGAGATTGTTCATAGTCCTTGGGCTTTTAGTTGTCATGGTGGACATAAATGGTGAACATAAATCTCTGAAAATGAACAACAACTGTACTGTATATTACAATAACACTTATAAAAAAAAGCCCATTATGTTTACAGCATAGCTTCTTTCTAAAGTTTAATGTTAAGTTGAATAGAATCTAAACTTGTTGCAAAGATTTGTGTCACATACTGGTAACTTCTTGTTGTTGTATTAGTTTATATTAGTGATGTGCACCGGAAATTTTTCGGGTTTTGTGTTTTGGTTTTGGATTCGGTTCCGTGGCCGTGTTTTGGATTCGGACGCGTTTTGGCAAAACCTCCCTGAAAATTTTTTGTCTGATTCGGGTGTGTTTTGGATTTGGGTGTTTTTTTTTACAAAAAACCCTCAAAAACAGCTTAAATCATAGAATTTGGGGGTCATTTTGATCCCATAGTATTATTAACCTCAATAACCATAATTTACACTCATTTCCAGTCTATTCTGAACACCTCACACCTCACAATATTATTTTTAGTCCTGGATGACTAAGCTAAGCGACCCAAGTGGCCGACACAAACACCTGGCCCATCTAGGAGTGGCACTGCAGTGTCAGACAGGATGGCAGATTAAAAAAATAGTCCCCAAACAGCACATGATGCAAAGAAAAAAAGAGGCACAATGAGGTAGCTGTGTGACTAAGCTAAGCGACCCAAGTGGTCGACACAAACACCTGGCCCATCTAGGAGTGGCACTGCAGTGTCAGACAGGATGGCACTTCAAAAAAATAGTCCCCAAACAGCACATGATGCAAAGAAAAAAAGAGGCGCAATGAGGTAGCTGCGTGACTAAGCTAAGCGACCCAAGTGGCCGACACAAACACCTGGCCCATCTAGGAGTGGCACTGAGGTGTCAGACAGGATGGCACTTCAAAAAAATAGTCCCCAAACAGCACATGATGCAAAGAAAAAAAGAGGCGCAATGAGGTGGCTGTGTGACTAAGCTAAGCGACCCAAGTGGCCGACACAAACACCTGGCCCATCTAGGAGTGGCACTGCAGTGTCAGACAGGATGACACTTCAAAAAAATAGTCCCCAAACAGCACATGATGCAAAGAAAAAAAGAGGCGCAATGAGGTTGCTGTGTGACTAAGCTAAGCGACCCAAGTGGCCGACACAAACACCTGGCCCATCTAGGAGTGGCACTGCAGTGTCAGACAGGATGGCAGATTAAAAAAATAGTCCCCAAACAGCACATGATGCAAAGAAAAAAAGAGGCACAATGAGGTAGCTGTGTGACTAAGCTAAGCGACCCAAGTGGTCGACACAAACACCTGGCCCATCTAGGAGTGGCACTGCAGTGTCAGACAGGATGGCACTTCAAAAAAATAGTCCCCAAACAGCACATGATGCAAAGAAAAAAAGAGGCGCAATGAGGTAGCTGCGTGACTAAGCTAAGCGACCCAAGTGGCCGACACAAACACCTGGCCCATCTAGGAGTGGCACTGAGGTGTCAGACAGGATGGCACTTCAAAAAAATAGTCCCCAAACAGCACATGATGCAAAGAAAAAAAGAGGCGCAATGAGGTGGCTGTGTGACTAAGCTAAGCGACCCAAGTGGCCGACACAAACACCTGGCCCATCTAGGAGTGGCACTGCAGTGTCAGACAGGATGACACTTCAAAAAAATAGTCCCCAAACAGCACATGATGCAAAGAAAAAAAGAGGCGCAATGAGGTTGCTGTGTGACTAAGCTAAGCGACCCAAGTGGCCGACACAAACACCTGGCCCATCTAGGAGTGGCACTGCAGTGTCAGACAGGATGGCAGATTAAAAAAATAGTCCCCAAACAGCACATGATGCAAAGAAAAAAAGAGGCGCAATGAGGTAGCTGTGTGACTAAGCTAAGCGACCCAAGTTGCCGACACAAACACCTGGCCCATCTAGGAGTGGCACTGCAGTGTCAGACAGGATGGCACTTCCAAAAAATAGTCCCCAAACAGCACATGATGCAAAGAAAAGAGAGGCGCAATGAGGTAGCTTGTGACTAAGCTAAGCGACCCAAGTGGCCGACACAAACACCTGGCCCATCTAGGAGTGGCACTGCAGTGTCAGACAGGATGGCACTTCCAAAAAATAGTCCCCAAACAGCACATGATGTAAAGAAAAAAAGAGGTGCAATGAGGTAGCTGTGTGACTAAGCTAAGCGACCCAAGTGCCCGACACAAACACCTGGCCCATCTAGGAGTGGCACTGCAGTGTCAGACAGGATGGCAGATTAAAAAAATAGTCCCCAAACAGCACATGATGCAAAGAAAAAAAGAGGCGCAATGAGGTAGCTGTGTGACTAAGCTAAGCGACCCAAGTGGCCGACACAAACACCTGGCCCATCTAGGAGTGGCACTGCAGTGTCAGACAGGATGGCACTTCAAAAAAAATAGTCCCCAAACAGCACATGATGCAAAGAAAAAAAGAGGCGCAATGAGGTAGCTTGTGACTAAGCTAAGCGACCCAAGTGGCCGACACAAACACCTGGCCCATCTAGGAGTGGCACTGCAGTGTCAGACAGGATGGCACTTCAAAAAAATAGTCCCCAAACAGCACATGATGCAAAGAAAAAAAAAGGCGCAATGAGGTAGCTGTGTGACTAAGCTAAGCGACCCAAGTGGCCGACACAAACACCTGGCCCATCTAGGAGTGGCACTGCAGTGTCAGACAGGATGGCAGATTAAAAAAATAGTCCCCAAACAGCACATGATGCAAAGAAAAAAAGAGGCGCAATGAGGTAGCTGTGTGACTAAGCTAAGTGACCCAAGTGGCCGACACAAACACCTGGCCCATCTCTAGGAGTTGCACTGCAGTGTCAGACAGGATGGCACTTCAAAAACATAGTCCCCAAACAGCACATGATGCAAAGAAAAAAAGAGGCGCAATGAGGTTGCTGTGTGACTAAGCTAAGCGACCCAAGTGGCCGACACAAACACCTGGCCCATCTAGGAGTGGCACTGCAGTGTCAGACAGGATGGCACTTCAAAAAATAGTCCCCAAACAGCACATGATGCAAAGAAAAATTAAAGAAAAAAAGAGGTGCAAGATGGAATTGTCCTTGGGCCCTCCCACCCACCCTTATGTTGTATAAACAGGACATGCACACTTTAACAAACCCATCATTTCAGCGACAGGGTCTGCCACACAACTGTGACTGAAATGACTGGTTGGTTTGGGTCCCCACCAAAAAAGAAGCAATCAATCTCTCCTTGCACAAACTGGCTCTACAGAGGCAAGATGTCCACCTCCTCCTCATCGTCCGATTCCTCACCCCTTTCACTGATTACATCCCCCTCCTCACAGATTATTAATTCGTCCCCACTGGAATCCACCATCTCAGGTCCCTGTGTACTTTCTGGAGGCAATTGCTGGTTAATGTCTCCACGGAGGAATTGATTATAATTCATTTTGATGAACATCATCTTCTCCACATTTTCTGGAAGTAATCTCGTACGCCGATTGCTGACAAGGTGAGCTGCTGCACTAAACACTCTTTCGGAGTACACACTGGAGGGGGGGCAACTTAGGTAAAATAAAGCCAGTTTGTGCAAGGGCCTCCAAATTGCCTCTTTTTCCTGCCAGTATACGTACGGACTGTCTGACGTGCCTACTTGGATGCTGTCACTCATATAATCCTCCAATATTCTTTCAATGGTGACAGAATCATATGCAGTGACAGCAGACGACATGTCAGTAATCGTTGGCAGGTCCTTCAGTCCGGACCAGATGTCAGCACTTGCTCCTGACTGCCCTGCATCACTGCCAGCGGGTGGGCTCGGAATTCTTAGCCTTTTCCTCGCTGCCCCAGTTGCGGGAGAATGTGAAGGAGGAGCTGTTGACGGGTCACGTTCCGCTTGACTTGACAATTTTCTCACCAGCAGGTCTTTGAACCTCTGCAGACTTGTGTCTGCCGGAAAGAGAGATACAACGTAGGTTTTAAATCTAGGATCGAGCACGGTGGCCAAAATGTAGTGCTCTGATTTCAACAGATTGACCACCCGTGAATCCTGGTTAAGCGAATTAAGGGCTCCATCCACAAGTCCCACATGCCTAGCGGAATCGCTCTGTTTTAGCTCCTCCTTCAATGTCTCCAGCTTCTTCTGCAAAAGCCTGATGAGGGGAATGACCTGACTCAGGCTGGAAGTGTCTGAACTGACTTCACGTGTGGCAAGTTCAAAGGATTGCAGAACCTTGCACAACGTTGAAATCATTCTCCACTGCGCTTGAGTCAGGTACATTCCCCCTCCTTTGCCTATATCGTAGGTAGCTGTATAGGCTTGAATGGCCTTTTGCTGCTCCTCCATCCTCTGAAGCATATAGAGGATTGAATTCCACCTCGTTATCACCTCTTGCTTCAGATGATGGCAGGGCAGGTTCAGGAGTGTTTGCTGGTGCTCCAGTCTTCGGCACGTGGTGGCTGAATGACGAAAGTGGCCCGCAATTCTTCGGGAAACCGACAGCATCTCTTGCATGCCCCTGTCGTTTTTTAAATAATTCTGCACCACCAAATTCAATGTATGTGCAAAACATGGGACGTGCTGGAATTTGCCCAGATGTAATGCACGCACAATATTGGTGGCGTTGTCCGATGTCACAAATCCCCAGGAGAGTCCAATTGGGGTAAGCCATTCTGCGATGATGTTCCTCAGTTTCCGTAAGAGGTTGTCAGCTGTGTGCCTTTTATGGAAAGCGGTGATACAAAGCGTAGCCTGCCTAGGAACGAGTTGGCGTTTGCGAGATGCTGTTACTGGTGCCGCCGCTGCTGTTCTTGCTGCGGGAGGCAATACATCTACCCAGTGGGCTGTCACAGTCATATAGTCCTGAGTCTGCCCTGCTCCACTTGTCCACATGTCCGTGGTTAAGTGGACATTGGGTACAACTGCATTTTTTAGGACACTGGTGACTCTATTTCTGATGTCTGTGTACATTTTCGGTATCGCCTGCCTAGAGAAATGGAACCTAGATGGTATTTGGTACCGGGGACACAGTACCTCAATCAATTCTCTAGTTCCCTGTGAATTAACGGTGGATACCGGAAACACGTTTCTCACCACCCAGGCTGCCAAGGCCTGAGTTATCCGCTTTGCAGCAGGATGACTGCTGTGATATTTCATCTTCCTCGCAAAGGACTGTTGGACAGTCAATTGCTTACTGGAAGTAGTACAAGTGGTCTTCCGACTTCCCCTCTGGGATGACGATCGACTCCCAGCAGCAACAACAGCAGCGCCAGCAGCAGTAGGCGTTACACTCAAGGATGCATCGGAGGAATCCCAGGCAGGAGAGGACTCGTCAGACTTGACAGTGACATAGGCCATAGGCAGGACTATTGGCTTTCCTGTCTATATAGGAAATTGACACTGAGGGAGTTGGTGGTGTGGTTTGCAGGAGCTTGGTTACAAGAGGAAGGGATTTAGTTGTCAGTGGACTGCTTCCGCTGTCACCCAAAGTTTTTGAACTTGTCAATGACTTCTGATGAATGTGCTCCAGGTGACGTATAAGGGATGATGGGGGTCATTCCGAGTTGTTCGCTCGTTATTTTTTTCTCGCAACGGAGCGATTAGTCGCTAATGTGCATGCGCAATGTCCGTAGTGTGACTGCGCCAAGTAAATTTGCTATGCAGTTAGGTATTTTACTCATGGCATTACAAGGTTTTTTCTTCGTTCTGGTGATCGTAATGTGATTGACAGGAAATGGGTGTTTCTGGCCGGAAACTGGCCGTTTTATGGGTGTGTGCGAAAAAAAACTCTACTGTTTCTGGGAAAAACGCGGGAGTGGCTGGAGAAACGGTGGAGTGTCTGGGCGAACGCTGGGTGTGTTTGTGACGTCAAACCAGGAACGACAAGCACTGAACTGATCGCAGATGCCGAGTAAGTGTGGAGCTACTCAGAAACTGCTAAGAAGTGTCTATTCGCAATTCTGGTAATCTTTCGTTCGCAATTTTGATAAGCTAAGATTCACTCCCAGTAGGCAGCGGCTTAGCGTGTGCAAAGCTGCTAAAAGCAGCTTGCGAGCGAACAACTCGGAATGACCCCCGATGTTCCTAGGTGGTTAACGTCCTTACCCCTACTTATTACAGCTTGACAAAGGCAACACACGGCTTGACACAAGTTGTCCGCATTTCTGCTGAAATAATTCCACACCGAAGAGGTGATTTTTTTTTGTATTTTGACCAGGCATGTCAATGGCCATATTCGTCCCACGGACAACAGGTGTCTCCCCGGGTGCCTGACTTAAACAAACCACCTCACCATCAGAATCCTCCTTGTAAATTTCCTCCCCAGCGCCAGCAACACCCATATCCTCATCCTGGTGTACATCAACAGCGACATCTACAATTTAACTATCAGGAATTGGACTGCTGGTGCTCCTTCCAGCACTTGCAGGGGGCGTGCAAATGGTGGAAGGCGCCACCTCTTCCCGTCCAGTGTTGGGAAGGTCAGGCATCGCAACCGACACAATTGGACTCTCCTTGGGGATTTGTGATTTAGGAGAACGCACAGTTCTTTGCTGTGCTTTTGACATCTTAAGTCTTTTAAGTTTTCTAGCAGGAGGATGAGTGCTTCAATCCTCATGTGAAGCTGACGCACTAGTCATGAGGAACATAGGAGAGGGCCTCAGCCGTTCCTTGCCACTCCATGTTGTAAATGGCATATTGGCAAGTTTACGCTTCTCCTCAGACGATTTGAATTTTGATTTTTTGGGTCATTTTACTGAACTTTGTTTTTTGGATTTTACATGCTCTCTACTATGACATTGGGCATCGGCCTTGGCAGACGATGTTGATGGCATTTCATCGTCTCGGCCATGACTAGTGGCAGCAGCTTCAGAATGAGGTGGAAGTGGATCTTGATCTTTCCCTATTTTACTCTCCACATTTTTGTTCTCCATTTTTTAATGTGTGGAATTATATGCCAGTAATATATTTATCAATAGCAAAGGCCTACTACTATATATACTGCGCACAAAAACTGAAATACACCACAGGTATGGATGGATAGTATACTTGACGACACAGAGGTAGGTAGAGCAGTGGCCTTCTGTACTGTACTGCTATATATTATATATACTTGTGGTCAGCAAACTGTGCAAAACTGAAATGCACCACAGGTATGGATGGATAGTATACTTGACGACACAGAGGTAGGTAGAGCAGTGGCCTACTGTACCGTACTGCTATATATTATATATACTGGTGGTCAGCAAACTGTGCAAAACTGAAATGCACCACAGGTACGGATGGATAGTATACTTGACGACACAGAGGTAGGTAGAGCAGTGGCCTACTGTACCGTACTGCTATATATTATATATACTGGTGGTCAGCAAACTGTGCAAAACTGAAATGCACCACAGGTATGGATGGATAGTATAATTGACGACACAGAGGTAGGTAGAGCAGTGGCCTACTTTACCGTACTGCTATATATTATATATACTGGTGGTCAGCAAACTGTGCAAAACTGAAATGCGCCACAGGTATGGATGGATAGTATAATTGACGACACAGAGGTAGGTAGAGCAGTGGCCTACTTTACCGTACTGCTATATATTATATATACTGGTGGTCAGCAAACTGTGCAAAACTGAAATGCACCACAGGTATGGATGGATAGTATACTTGATGACACAGAGGTAGGTAGAGCAGTGGCCTACGGTACCGTACTGCTATATATTATATACTGGTGGTCAGCAAACTGTGCAAAACTGAAATGCCCCACAGGTATGGATGGATAGTATACTTGACGACACAGAGGTAGGTAGAGCAGTGGCCTACTGTACCGTACTGCTATATATTATATACTGGTGGTCAGCAAACTGTGCAAAACTGAAATGCACCACAGGTATGGATGGATAGTATACTTGACGACACAGAGGTAGGTAGAGCAGTGGCCTACTGTACAGTACTGCTATATATTATATATACTGGTGGTCAGCAAACTGTGCAAAACTGAAATGCACCACAGGTATGGATGGATAGTATACTTGACGACACAGAGGTAGGTACAGCAGTGGCCTACTGTACCGTACTGCTATATAAAATATATACTGGTGGTCAGCAAACTGTGCAAAACTGAAATGCACCACAGGTATGGATAGATAGTATACTTGACGACACAGAGGTAGGTAGAGCAGTGGCCTACTGTACCGTACTGCTATATATTATATACTGGTGGTCAGCAAACTGTGCAAAACTGAAATGCACCACAGGTATGGATGGATAGTATACTTGACGACACAGAGGTAGGTAGAGCAGTGGCCTACTGTACCGTACTGCTATATATTATATACTGGTGGTCAGCAAACTGTGCAAAACTGAAATGCACCACAGGTATGGATGGATAGTATACTTGACGACACAGAGGTAGGTAGAGCAGTGGCCTACTGTACCGTACTGCTATATATTATATACTGGTGGTCAGCAAACTGTGCAAAACTGAAATGCACCACAGGTATGGATGGATAGTATACTTGACGACACAGAGGTAGGTAGAGCAGTGGCCTACTGTACCGTACTGCTATATATTATATATACTAGTGGTCAGCAAACGGTGCAAAACTGAAATGCACCACAGGTATGGATGGATAGTATACTTGACGACACAGAGGAAGGTAGAGCAGTGGCCTACTTTACCGTACTGCTATATATTATATATACTGGTGGTCAGCAAACTGTGCAAAACTGAAATGCACCACAGGTATGGATGGATAGTATACTTGACGACACAGAGGTAGGTAGAGCAGTGGCCTACTGTACCGTACTGCTATATATTATATACTGGTGGTCAGCAAACTGTGCAAAACTGAAATGCACCACAGGTATGGATGGATAGTATACTTGAAGACACAGAGGTAGGTAGAGCAGTGGCCTACTGTACCGTACTGCTATATATTAAATACTGGTGGTCAGCAAACTGTGCAAAACTGAAATGCACCATAGGTATGGATGGATAGTATACTTGACGACACAGAGGTAGGTAGAGCAGTGGCCTACTGTACCGTACTGCTATATATTATATATACTGGTGGTCAGCAAACTGTGCAAAACTGAAATGCACCACAGGTATGGATGGATAGTATACTTGACGACACAGAGGTAGGTAGAGCAGTGGCCTACTTTACCGTACTGCTATATATTATATATACTGGTGGTCAGCAAACTGTGCAAAACTGAAATGCGCCACAGGTATGGATGGATAGTATAATTGACGACACAGAGGTAGGTAGAGCAGTGGCCTACTTTACCGTACTGCTATATATTATATATACTGGTGGTCAGCAAACTGTGCAAAACTGAAATGCACCACAGGTATGGATGGATAGTATACTTGACGACACAGAGGTAGGTAGAGCAGTGGCCTACGGTACCGTACTGCTATATATTATATACTGGTGGTCAGCAAACTGTGCAAAACTGAAATGCCCCACAGGTATGGATGGATAGTATACTTGACGACACAGAGGTAGGTAGAGCAGTGGCCTACTGTACCGTACTGCTATATATTATATACTGGTGGTCAGCAAACTGTGCAAAACTGAAATGCACCACAGGTATGGATGGATAGTATACTTGACGACACAGAGGTAGGTAGAGCAGTGGCCTACTGTACAGTACTGCTATATATTATATATACTGGTGGTCAGCAAACTGTGCAAAACTGAAATGCACCACAGGTATGGATGGATAGTATACTTGACGACACAGAGGTAGGTACAGCAGTGGCCTACTGTACCGTACTGCTATATAAAATATATACTGGTGGTCAGCAAACTGTGCAAAACTGAAATGCACCACAGGTATGGATAGATAGTATACTTGACGACACAGAGGTAGGTAGAGCAGTGGCCTACTGTACCGTACTGCTATATATTATATACTGGTGGTCAGCAAACTGTGCAAAACTGAAATGCACCACAGGTATGGATGGATAGTATACTTGACGACACAGAGGTAGGTAGAGCAGTGGCCTACTGTACCGTACTGCTATATATTATATACTGGTGGTCAGCAAACTGTGCAAAACTGAAATGCACCACAGGTATGGATGGATAGTATACTTGACGACACAGAGGTAGGTACAGCAGTGGCCTACTGTACCGTACTGCTATATAAAATATATACTGGTGGTCAGCAAACTGTGCAAAACTGAAATGCACCACAGGTATGGATAGATAGTATACTTGACGACACAGAGGTAGGTAGAGCAGTGGCCTACTGTACCGTACTGCTATATATTATATACTGGTGGTCAGCAAACTGTGCAAAACTGAAATGCACCACAGGTATGGATGGATAGTATACTTGACGACACAGAGGTAGGTAGAGCAGTGGCCTACTGTACCGTACTGCTATATATTATATACTGGTGGTCAGCAAACTGTGCAAAACTGAAATGCACCACAGGTATGGATGGATAGTATACTTGACGACACAGAGGTAGGTAGAGCAGTGGCCTACTGTACCGTACTGCTATATATTATATATACTAGTGGTCAGCAAACTGTGCAAAACTGAAATGCACCACAGGTATGGATGGATAGTATACTTGACGACACAGAGGAAGGTAGAGCAGTGGCCTACTTTACCGTACTGCTATATATTATATATACTGGTGGTCAGCAAACTGTGCAAAACTGAAATGCACCACAGGTATGGATGGATAGTATACTTGACGACACAGAGGTAGGTAGAGCAGTGGCCTACTGTACCGTACTGCTATATATTATATACTGGTGGTCAGCAAACTGTGCAAAACTGAAATGCACCACAGGTATGGATGGATAGTATACTTGAAGACACAGAGGTAGGTAGAGCAGTGGCCTACTGTACCGTACTGCTATATATTATATACTGGTGGTCAGCAAACTGTGCAAAACTGAAATGCACTACAGGTATGGATGGATAGTATACTTGACGACACAGAGGTAGGTAGAGCAGTGGCCTACTGTACCGTACTGCTATATAAAATATATACTGGTGGTCAGCAAACTGTGCAAAACTGAAATGCACCACAGGTATGGATAGATAGTATACTTGACGACACAGAGGTAGGTAGAGCAGTGGCCTACTGTACCGTACTGCTATATATTATATACTGGTGGTCAGCAAACTGTGCAAAACTGAAATGCACCATAGGTATGGATGGATAGTATACTTGACGACACAGAGGTAGGTAGAGCAGTGGCCTACTGTACCGTACTGCTATATATTATATACTGGTGGTCAGCAAACTGTGCAAAACTGAAATGCACCACAGGTATGGATGGATAGTATACTTGACGACACAGAGGTAGGTAGAGCAGTGGCCTGCTGTACCGTACTGCTATATATTATATACTGGTGGTCAGCAAACTGTGCAAAACTGAAATGCACCACAGGTATGGATGGATAGTATACTTGACGACACAGAGGTAGGTAGAGCAGTGGCCTACTGTACTGTACTGCTCTATATTATAAATACTGGTGGTCAGCAAACTGTGCAAAACTGAAATGCACCACAGGTATGGATGGATAGTATACTTGACGACACAGAGGTAGATAGAGCAGTGGCCTACTGTACCGTACTGCTATATATTATATATACTGGTGGTCAGCAAACTGTGCAAAACTGAAATGCACCACAGGTATGGATGGATAGTATACTTTATGACACAGAGGTAGGTAGAGCAGTGGCCTACTGTACCGTACTGCTATATATTATATACTGGTGGTCAGCAAACTGTGCAAAACTGAAATGCACCACAGGTATGGATGGATAGTATACTTGACGACACAGAGGTAGGTAGAGCAGTGGCCTACGGTACCGTACTGCTATATATTATATACTGGTGGTCAGCAAACTGTGCAAAACTGAAATGCACCACAGGTATGGATGGATAGTATACTTGACGACACAGAGGTAGGTAGAGCAGTGGCCTACTGTACCGTACTGCTATATATTATATATACTGGTGGTCAGCAAACTGTGCAAAACTGAAATGCACCACAGGTATGGATGGATAGTATACTTGACGACACAGAGGTAGGTAGAGCAGTGGCCTACTGTACCGTACTGCTATATATTATATACTGGTGGTCAGCAAACTGTGCAAAACTGAAATGCACCACAGGTATGGATGGATAGTATACTTGACGACACAGAGGTAGGTAGAGCAGTGGCCTACTGTACCGTACTGCTATATATTATATACTGGTGGTCAGCAAACTGTGCAAAACTGAAATGCACCACAGGTATGGATGGATAGTATACTTGACGACACAGAGGTAGGTAGAGCAGTGGCCTACTGTACCGTACTGCTATATATTATATATACTGGTGGTCAGCAAACTGTGCAAAACTGAAATGCACCACAGGTATGGATGGATAGTATACTTGACGACACAGAGGTAGGTAGAGCAGTGGCCTACTGTACCGTACTGCTATATATTATATATACTAGTGGTCAGCAAACTGTGCAAAACTGAAATGCACCACAGGTATGGATGGATAGTATACTTGACGACACAGAGGAAGGTAGAGCAGTGGCCTACTTTACCGTACTGCTATATATTATCTATACTGGTGGTCAGCAAACTGTACAAAACTGAAATGCACCACAGGTATGGATGGATAGTATACTTGACGACACAGAGGTAGGTAGAGCAGTGGCCTACGGTACCGTACTGCTATATATTATATACTGGTGGTCAGCAAACTGTGCAAAACTGAAATGCACCACAGGTATGGATGGATAGTATACTTGACGACACAGAGGTAGGTAGAGCAGTGGCCTACTGTACCGTACTGCTATATATTATATAATGGTGGTCAGCAAACTGTGCAAAACTAAAATGCACCACAGGTATGGATGGATAGTATACTTGAAGACACAGAGGTAGGTAGAGCAGTGGCCTACTGTACCGTACTGCTATATATTATATACTGGTGGTCAGCAAACTGTGCAAAACTGAAATGCACCACAGGTATGGATGGATAGTATACTTGACGACACAGAGGTAGGTAGAGCAGTGGCCTACTGTACCGTACTGCTATATAAAATATATACTGGTGGTCAGCAAACTGTGCAAAACTGAAATGCACCACAGGTATGGATAGATAGTATACTTGACGACACAGAGGTAGGTAGAGCAGTGGCCTACTGTACCGTACTGCTATATATTATATACTGGTGGTCAGCAAACTGTGCAAAACTGAAATGCACCACAGGTATGGATGGATAGTATACTTGACGACACAGAGGTAGGTAGAGCAGTGGCCTACTGTACCGTACTGCTATATATTATATACTGGTGGTCAGCAAACTGTGCAAAACTGAAATGCACCACAGGTATGGATGGATAGTATACTTGACGACACAGAGGTAGGTAGAGCAGTGGCCTACGGTACCGTACTGTTATATATTATATACTGGTGGTCAGCAAACTGCAAAACTGAAATGCACCACAGGTATGGATGGATAGTATACTTGACGACACAGAGGTAGGTAGAGCAGTGGCCTACGGTACCGTACTGCTATATATTATATACTGGTGGTCAGCAAACTGTGCAAAACTGAAATGCACCACAGGTATGGATGGATAGTATACTTGACGACACAGAGGTAGGTAGAGCAGTGGCCTACTGTACCGTACTGCTCTATATTATATATACTGGTGGTCAGCAAACTGTGCAAAACTGAAATGCACCACAGGTATGGATGGATAGTATACTTGACGACACAGAGGTAGATAGAGCAGTGGCCTACTGTACCGTACTGCTATATATTATATATACTGGTGGTCAGCAAACTGTGCAAAACTGAAATGCACCACAGGTATGGATGGATAGTATACTTGACGACACAGAGGTAGGTAGAGCAGTGGCCTACTGTACCGTACTGCTATATATTATATACTGGTGGTCAGCAAACTGTGCAAAACTGAAATGCACCACAGGTATGGATGGATAGTATACTTGACGACACAGAGGTAGGTAGAGCAGTGGCCTACGGTACCGTACTGCTATATATTATATACTGGTGGTCAGCAAACTGTGCAAAACTGAAATGCACCACAGGTATGGATGGATAGTATACTTGACGACACAGAGGTAGGTAGAGCAGTGGCCTACTGTACCGTACTGCTATATATTATATACTGGTGGTCAGCAAACTGTGCAAAACTGAAATGCACCACAGGTATGGATGGATAGTATACTTGACGACACAGAGGTAGGTAGGGCAGTGGCCTACTGTACCGTACTGCTATATATTATATACTGGTGGTCAGCAAACTGTGCAAAACTGAAATGCACCACAGGTATGGATGGATAGTATACTTGACGACACAGAGGTAGGTAGAGCAGTGGCCTACTGTACCGTACTGCTATATATTATATATACTGGTGGTCAGCAAACTGTGCAAAACTGAAATGCACCACAGGTATGGATGGATAGTATACTTGATGACACAGAGGTAGGTAGAGCAGTGGCCTACTGTACCATACTGCTCTATATTATATATACTGGTGGTCAGCAAACTGTGCAAAACTGAAATGCACCACAGGTATGGATGGATAGTATACTTGACGACACAGAGGTAGGTAGAGCAGTGGCCTACTGTACCGTACTGCTATATATTATATATACTGATGGTCAGCGAACTGTGCAAAACTGAAATGCACCACAGGTATGGATGGATAGTATACTTGACGACACAGAGGTAGGTAGAGCAGTGGCCTACTGTACCGTACTGCTATATATTATATACTGGTGGTCAGCAAACTGTGCAAAACTGAAATGCACCACAGGTATGGATGGGATAGTATACTTGACGACACAGAGGTAGAGCAGTGGACTACTGTACCGTACTGCTATATGTTTAGTTATACTGGTGGTCAGCAAAATTCTGCACTGTCCTCCTACTATATACTACAATGCAGCACAGATATGGAGCGTTTTTCAGGCAGAGAACGTATAATGCTGGTGGTCACTGGTCAGCAAAACTCTGCACTGGCCTCCTACTATATAATACTGCTGGACCCCAGTCCTCACAATAAAGCAATTAGCACACTGAGCACAGATATTTGCAGCACACTGAGCACAGATATGGAGCGTTTTTCAGGCAGAGAACGTAGATATTTGCACTTGCAGCACACGGAGCACAGATATTTGCAGCACACTGAGCACAGATATTTGCAGCCCACTGAACATTGAAACTGAGAGGACGCCAGCCACGTCCTCTCACGATCATCTCCAATGCACGAGTGAAAAATGGCGGCGACGCGCGGCTCCTTATATAGAATACGAATCTCGCGAGAATCCGACCGCGGGATGATGACGTTCGGGCGCGCTCGGGTTAACCGAGCAAGGCGGGAGGATCCGAGTCTGCTCGGACCCGTGCAATAAAGGGTGAAGTTCGGGGGGGTTCGGATCCCGAGGATCCGGACCCGCTCATCACTAGTCTATATACATATAGCACCAAGGTATCCAGCAACACTGTATACTCAGAGAACTTGATTTAGTCTCTCCCCCAGTGAATATAATCCTATTTCCCTACCGCAAACATATGATCACTCTCACATACACACACTATGACAGCACAATCAGAAGCAAAGTAATGCATTGCTATGTCTGGGGACAGTAGGACAGAACTAGAGAGGAACAGTTACATCATTTCCCATGTTTTGTAGATGGAATGTGGTTGTAAGTATTCCCAGGTCTACCCAGACCACACCACACAGAAAAAATGAAGAGATCATCATTGTCCTAGCTTAATAGACTATTCAGTATTACAGGGTCTTATTCAGAGTTGCGCACAGAAGAGCACACAGCAGTGACTGTCTATTGGTGATCACCCGTCTGCGACTTTAGGCAAACAGCAATACAAACTCCTTCCCCTGTGTATATCCATTCGCCCAAATGTGCAAGGACTGAGTTGGTTACTTTTAGCCCCCGTGTACGCTGTAATACCGATTGGTGCATCTTTATACTCCAACGCTGGTTGCACCATCAAACTTGCTCCAGGGCTATAGCAGGTGCAGTTTCTCTGCCTAACCATGGCCTCCTATGCTTGTGGCTGTGCCGCTGTGAAGGTAGACGCTTGTATTAACACGCCCATGATGCTATCATAATGCGCCCACTGAATGTACCATTTTCGCATGCACAACTAGCCACCTCCCAGTCATTGCCCAAGATCGCCCATCACTCGGCCACCCCATTTCTGATATCACACGTCCAGGGCTGGATTAAGGTGGGATACAGGGGCAGTTGCCCCAGGCCCCACACAATGGGGGTAATTCCAAGTTGATCGCAGCAAGATTTTTGATAGCAATTGGGCAAAACCATGTGCACTGCAGGGGAGGCAGATATAACATGTGCAGAGAGAGTTAGATTTGGGTGGGTTATTTTGTTTCTGTGCAGGGTAAATACTGGCTGCTTTATTTTTACACTGCAATTTAGATTGCAGATTGAACTCACCACACCCAAATCTAATTCTCTCTGCAAATGTTATATCTGCCCCCCCTGCAGTGCACATGGGGGGTCATTCCGAGTTGTTCGCTCGCAAGCGGATTTTTGCAGATTTGCTCATGCTAAGCCGCCGCCTACTGGGAGTGAATCTTAGCATCTTAAAATTGCGAACGATGTATTCGCAATATTGCGATTACACACCTCGTAGCAGTTTCTGAGTAGCTCCAGACTTACTCGGCATCTGCGATCATTTCACTGCTTGTCGTTCCTGGTTTGACGTCACAAACACACCCAGCATTCGCCCAGACACTCCCCCGTTTCTCCGACCACTCCTGCGTTTTTTCCGGAAACGGTAGCGTTTTTTCCCACACGCCCATAAAACGGCCTGTTTCCGCCCAGTAACACCCATTTCCTGTCAATCACATTACGATCGCCAGAACGATGAAAAAGCCGTGAGTAAAAATCCTAACTGCATAGCAAATTTACTTGGCGCAGTCGCAGTGCGGACATTGCGCATGCGCATTAAGCGGAAAATCGCTGCAATGCGAAGATTTTTACCTAGCGAACAACTCGGAATGACCCCCATGGTTTTGCCCAACTGCTAAAAACTTTCCTGCTGCGATCAACTCAGAATTACCCCCAATAGCGCTTGAAAATGTATTTTCAGTTTTTGTTAGGCCCCACACAAAGCAGGCCCCCACACAGAGTTGGTCTGACCTGTGATTGCTGAGAACAGATGCACAGCACCTGTTCCCAGGCACAATCTGCCACAGCTCTTTGTCCTGTATTCACAGTGCATACAACGCAGAGCGGCTCCAAGCCTTCTCATCAGCGTCACATCACATGACACATCACATCCGTGATGCTGACGACGGAACTCAAGGCAGCAACAGTGAACCCTGTCCCACTGTGCAATGCAAACCTAGGCAACAATTTACATAATGGGAAAATAAAATGCATCGGAAAATTTAAATGAATTATTTTCCATAGGCTCTAAAACATTTATTTTGCATGTAAAATATTTACAATTGTATAAATGGGATAATGTAGAGAGCAGAATTTTGTTTTTAACATATCGCACCTACTGGGTTTAGATGACCTAAATCTGTTGTACTTTATGGATGAAAGATCTTGCTGTTTACTTAACATTTTGACTGCTGATCGCCACTCATGCCTGCACATTGCTTTTTCAATTCTGTTCTGTGTTATATCAAGCATGTTAATTTTCACTCTAATTGATAGTAATACAATGCAGGAAATTGCTGTTTGGTAGGGTGTTGGGTAATCAAAATTATTTACAATAAACCAGCAATTTATGTGTGAACTCGTATATACTGTAATCTGTATCAGTAAGAACTAGTGATGTGCACTGGAAATTTTTCGGGTTTTGTGTTTTGGTTTTGGATTCGGTTCCGCGGCCGTGTTTTGGATTCGGACGCGTTTTGGCAAAACCTCCCAGAAATTTTTTTGTCGGATTCGGGTGTGTTTTGGATTCGGGTGTTTTTTTACAAAAAACCCTCAAAAACAGCTTAAATCATAGAATTTGGGGGTCATTTTGATCCCATAGTATTATTAACCTCAATAACCATAATTTCCACTAATTTCCAGTCTATTCTGAACACCTCACACCTCACAATATTATTTTTAGTCCTAACATTTGCACCGAGGTCGCTGGATGACTAAGCTAAGCGACCCAAGTGGCCGACACAAACACCTGGCCCATCTAGGAGTGGCACTGCAGTGTCAGACAGGATGGCAGATTTAAAAATAGTCCCCAAACAGCACATGATGCAAAGAAAAAAAGAGGTGCACCAAGGTCGCTGGATGGCTAAGCTAAGCGACCCAAGTGGCCAACAGAAACACCTGGCCCATCTAGGAGTGGCACTGCAGTGTCAGACAGGATGGCAGATTTAAAAAATAGTCCCCAAACAGCACATGATGCAAAGAAAAAAAGAGGTGCACCAAGGTCACTGGATGGCTAAGCTAAGCGACCCAAGTGGCCGACACAAACACCTGGCCCATCTAGGAGTGGCACTGCAGTGTCAGACAGGATGGCAGATTTAAAAATAGTCCCCAAACAGCACATGATGCAAAGAAAAAAAGAGGTGCACCAAGGTCGCTGGATGGCTAAGCTAAGCGACCCAAGTGGCCAACACAAACACCTGGCCCATCTAGGAGTGGCACTGCAGTGTCAGACAGAATGGCAGATTTAAAAAGTAGTCCCCAAACAGCACATGATGCAAAGAAAAAAAGAGATGCAGCAAGGTCCCTGGATGGCTAAGCTAAGCGACCCAAGTGGCCGACACAAACACCTGGCCCATCTAGGAGTGGCACTGCAGTGTCATACAGGATGGCACTTAAAAAAATAGTCCCCAAACAGCACATGCAGCACACATATGGATAATATACTTGACAACACAGAGGTAGAGCAATGGACTACTGTACCATACTGCTATATATATATACTGGTGGTCAGCAAAATTCTGCACTTTCCTCCTACTATATATTGCGCACAACTGCAATGCAGCACAGATATGGATAGTATACTTGACGACACAGAGGTAGAGCAGTGGACTACTGTACCATACTGCTATATATATACTGGTGGTCAGCAAAATTCTGCACTGTCCTCCTACTATATACTGTGCACAACTAAAATGCAGCACAGGTATGGATGGATAGTATACTTGACGACACAGAGGTAGAGCAATGGACTAATGTACCCAGGGCTGTTTCTAGCCAATTTGGCTTCCAGTGCGAGATTTCAAAATGCGCCCGACAATGGGGTGTGGTCTCATTAAAATGGGCGTGGCCTCATCTGATATCACGGCCACCACAGGGGGAAAAAAGGCCCCATTTTACACTCTACGGCAGGCAAGAGTCCCCATTTTACACATTACGTAGGCACATGTCCCCATTTTACTTAGTGCGGCAGGCACATGTCCCCATTTTACACAGTAGGCAGGCAAGAGTCCCCATTTTACACATTACGGCAGGCAAGAGTCCCCATTTTACACATTGCGGTAGGCATGTGTCCCCATTTTACACAGTATGCAGGCAAGAGACCCCATTTTACATATTGCGGCAGACAAGAGTCCCCATTTTACACATTGCGGCAAGCAAGAGTCCCCAATTTACACAGTACGGCAGGCAAGTGTCCCCATTTTACACATTATGGCAGGCAAGTGTCCCCAATTACACAGTGCAGCAGGCAAGTGTCCCCAATTTACACAGTGCAGCAGGCAAGTGTCCCCAATTACACAGTGCAGCAGGCAAGTGTCCCCAATTTACACAGTGCAGCAGGCAAGTATCCCCAATTACACAGCGCAGCAGGCAAGTGTCCCCAATTTACACAGTGCAGCAGGCAAGTGTCCCCAATTACACAGTGCCGCAGGCAAGAATCCAAATTTAACACAGTGTGGCAGGCAAGTGTCAAGTGGGGGGGGGGGGGAGGAAGGGAGAGAGAGGGGGCGAGAGAGAGAGACAACTTACATATGAAGGATCTTCCCGCTCTTCGGGTTGGCCGTCTCTCCTTCCTCGCGCCTCCTCCTTCCAGCTTCCTCGCGCCTCCTCCTTCCAGCCCTCCTCCGTCTTCCCGAGTACTCCTGCTCGGGGGGCGGAGTTTTGCGGAATGACACAAATGCATCGTGACGTCACAACGCAACCACGTCATTCCACGAAACTCCGCCCCCGAGCAAGAGTACTCGGAAAGACGGAGGACAGGGATACCGGGACCTGCAAAGTGGTGCGGCAAGCGCCCCGTGCGGTTGCACGGCTCGCCCGCCGCAAGTAACGGCACTGCCTGTACCGTACTGCTATATATATACTGGTGGTCAGCAAAATTCTGCACTGTCCTCCTACTATATACTACGCACAACTACAATGCAGCAAAGATATGGATAGTATACTTGACGACACAGAGGTAGAGCAGTGGACTACTGTACCGTACTGCTATATATATACTGGTGGTCAGCAAAATTCTGCACTGTCCTCCTACTATATACTGCGCACAACTAAAATGCAGCACAGTTATGGATGGATAGTATACTTGACGACACAGAGGTAGAGCAATGGACTACTGTACCGTACTGCTATATATATACTGGTGGTCAGCAAAATCCTGCACTGTCCTCCTACTATATACTGCGCACAACTACAATGCAGCACAGGTATGGATGGATAGTATACTTGACGACACAGAGGTAGAGCAGTGGACTACTGTACCGTACTGCTATATATATATATATATACTGGTGGTCAGCAAAATTCTGCACTGACCTCCTACTATATACTGCGCACAACTACAATGCAGCACAGATATGGATAGTATACTTGACGACACAGAGGTAGAGCAGTGGACTAGTGTACCGTACTGCTATATATATACTGGTGGTCAGCAAAATTCTGCACTGTCCTCCTACTATATACTGCGCACAACTAAAATGCAGCACAGGTATGGATGGATAGTATACTTGACGACACAGAGGTAGAGCAATGGACTACTGTACTGTACTGCTATATATATACTGGTGGTCAGCAAAATTCTGCACTGTCCTCCTACTATAGACTGCGCACAACTAAAATGCAGCACAGGTATGGATGGATAGTATACTTGACGACACAGAGGTAGAGCAATGGACTAGTGTACCGTACTGCTATATATATACTGGTGGTCAGCAAAATTCTGCACTGTCCTCCTACTATATACTGCGCACAACTAAAATGCAGCACAGGTATGGATGGATAGTATACTTGACGACACAGAGGTAGAGCAATGGACTACTGTACTGTACTGCTATATATATAGTGCTGGTCAGCAAAATTCTGCACTGTCCTCCTACTATACACTGCGCACAACTAAAATGCAGCACAGGTATGGATGGATAGTATACTTGACGACACAGAAGTAGAGCAATGGACTACTGTACCGTACTGCTATATATATACTGGTGGTCAGAAAAATTCTGCACTGTCCTCCTACTATATACTGCGCACAACTACAATGCAGCACAGATATGGATAGTATACTTGACGACACAGAGGTAGAGCAGTGGACTACTGTACCGTACTGCTATATATATACTGGTGGTCAGCAAAATTCTGCACTGTCCTCCTACTATATACTGTGCACAACTAAAATGCAGCACAGGTATGGATGGATAGTATACTTGACGACACAGAGGTAGAGCAATGGACTACTGTACCGTACTGCTATATATATACTGGTGGTCAGCAAAATTCTGCACTGTCCTCCTACTATATACTGCGCACAACTACAATGCAGCACAGATATGGATAGTATACTTGACGACACAGAGGCAGAGCAGTGGACTACTGTACCGTACTGCTATATATATACTGGTGGTCAGCAAAATTCTGCATTGTCCTCCTACTATATACTGCGCACAACTAAAATGCAGCACAGGTATGGATGGATAGTTTACTTGATGACACAGAGGTAGAGCAATGGACTACTGTACCGTACTGCTATATATATACTGGTGGTCAGCAAAACTCTGCACTGTCCTCCTACTATATACTGCGCACAACTAAAATGCAGCACAGGTAAGGATGGATAGTATACTTGACGACACAGAGGTAGAGCAGTGGACTACTGTACCGTACTGCTATATATATATATACTGGTTGTCAGCAAAATTCTGCACTGTCCTCCTACTATATACTGTGCACAACTACAATGCAGCACAGATATGGATAGTATACTTGACGACACAGAGGTAGAGCAGTGGACTACTGTACCGTACTGCTATATATATACTGGTGGTCAGCAAAATTCTGCACTGTCCTCCTACTATATACTGCGCACAACTAAAATGCAGCACAGGTATGGATGGATAGTATACTTGACAACACAGAGGTAGAGCAATGGACTACTGTACTGTACTGCTATATATATACTGGTGGTCAGCAAAATTCTGCACTGTCCTACTATATACTGCACACAACTAAAATGCAGCACAGGTATGGATGGATAGTATACTTGACGACACAGAGGTAGAGCAATGGACTAATGTACCCAAGGCTGTTTCAAGCCAATTTGGCATCCAGTGCGAGATTTCAAAATGCGCCCGACAAGGGGGTGTGGTCTCATTAAAATGGGCGTGGCCTCATCTGATATCACGGCCACCACAGGGGGAAAAAAGGCCCCATTTTACACTCTACGGCAGGCAAGAGTCCCCATTTTACACATTACGTAGGCACATGTCCCCATTTTACTTAGTGCGGCAGGCACGTGTCCCCATTTTACACAGTAGGCAGGCAAGAGTCCCCATTTTACACATTACGGCAGGCAAGAGTCCCCAATTTACACATTGCGGTAGGCATGTGTCCCCATTTTACACAGTATGCAGGCAAGAGTCCCCATTTTACATATTGCGGCAGACAAGAGTCCCCATTTTACACATTGCGGCAAGCAAGAGTCCCCAATTTACACAGTACGGCAGGCAAGTGTCCTCATTTTACACATTATGGCAGGCAAGTGTCCCCAATTACACAGTGCAGCAGGCAAGTGTCCCCAATTTACACAGTGCAGCAGGCAAGTGTCCCCAATTACACAGTGCAGCAGGCAAGTGTCCCCAATTTATACAGTGCAGCAGGCAAGTGTCCCCAATTACACAGTGCAGCAGGCAAGTGTCCCCAATTTACACAGTGCAGCAGGCAAGTGTCCCCAATTACACAGTGCCGCAGGCAAGAATCCAAATTTAACACAGTGTGGCAGGCAAGTGTCAAGTGGGGGGGGGAGGAAGGGAGAGAGAGGGGGCGAGAGAGAGAGACAACTTACATATGAAGGATCTTCCCGCTCTTCGGGTTGGCTGTCTCTCCTTCCTCGCGCCTCCTCCTTCCAGCTTCCTCGCGCCTCCTCCGTCTTCCCGAGTACTCCTGCTCGGGGGGCGGAGTTTTGCGGAATAACACAAATGCATCGTGACGTCACAATGCAACCACGTCATTCCGCGAAACTCCGCCCCCGAGCAAGAGTACTCGGAAAGACTGAGGACAGGGATACCGGGACCTGCAAAGTGCCGCGGCAAGCGCCCCGTGCGGTTGCACGGCTCGCCCGCCGCAAGAAACGGCACTGCCTGTACCGTACTGCTATATATATACTGGTGGTCAGCAAAATTCTGCACTGTCCTCCTACTATATACTACGCACAACTACAATGCAGCAAAGATATGGATAGTATACTTGACGACACAGAGGTAGAGCAGTGGACTACTGTACCGTACTGCTATAAATATACTGGTGGTCAGCAAAATTCTGCACTGTCCTCCTACTATATACTGCGCACAACTAAAATGCAGCACAGTTATGGATGATAGTATACTTGACGACACAGAGGTAGAGCAATGGACTACTGTACCGTACTGCTATATATATACTGGTGGTCAGCAAAATTCTGCACTGTCCTCCTACTATATACTGCGCACAACTACAATGCAGCACAGGTATGGATGGATAGTATACTTGACGACACAGAGGTAGAGCAGTGGACTACTGTACCGTACTGCTATATATATATATATACTGGTGGTCAGCAAAATTCTGCACTGTCCTCCTACTATATACTGCGCACAACTACAATGCAGCACAGATATGGATAGTATACTTGACGACACAGAGGTAGAGCAGTGGACTAGTGTACCGTACTGCTATATATATACTGGTGGTCAGCAAAATTCTGCACTGTCCTCCTACTATATACTGCGCATAACTAAAATGCAGCACAGGTATGGATGGATAGTATACTTGATGACACAGAGGTAGAGCAATGGACTACTGTACTGTACTGCTATATATATAGTGGTGGTCAGCAAAATTCTGCACTGTCCTCCTACTATAGACTGCGCACAACTAAAATGCAGCACAGGTATGGATGGATAGTATACTTGACGACACAGAGGTAGAGCAATGGACTAGTGTACCGTACTGCTATATATATACTGGTGGTCAGCAAAATTCTGCACTGTCCTCCTACTATATACTGCGCACAACTAAAATGCAGCACAGGTATGGATGGATAGTATACTTGACGACACAGAGGTAGAGCAATGGACTACTGTACTGTACTGCTAAATATATAGTGGTGGTCAGCAAAATTCTGCACTGTCCTCCTACTATAGACTGCGCACAACTAAAATGCAGCACAGGTATGGATGGATAGTATACTTGACGACACAGAGGTAGAGCAATGGACTACTGTACCGTACTGCTATATATATACTGGTGGTCAGAAAAATTCTGCACTGTCCTCCTACTATATACTGCGCACAACTACAATGCAGCACAGATATGGATAGTATACTTGACGACACAGAGGTAGAGCAGTGGACTACTGTACCGTACTGCTATATATATACTGGTGGTCAGCAAAATTCTGCACTGTCCTCCTACTATATACTGTGCACAACTAAAATGCAGCACAGGTATGGATGGATAGTATACTTGATGACACAGAGGTAGAGCAATGGACTACTGTACCGTACTGCTATATATATATACTGGTGGTCAGCAAAATTCTGCACTGTCCTCCTACTATATACTGCGCACAACTACAATGCAGCACAGATATGGATAGTATCCTTGACGACACAGAGGTAGAGCAGTGGACTACTGTACCATACTGCTATATATATACTGGTGGTCAGCAAAATTCTGCACTGTCCTCCTACTATATACTGCGCACAACTAAAATGCAGCACAGGTATGGATGGATAGTATACTTGACAACACAGAGGTAGAGCAATGGACTACTGTACTGTACTGCTATATATATACTGGTGGTCAGCAAAATTCTCCACTGTCCTACTATATACTGCGCACAACTAAAATGCAGCACAGGTATGGATGGATAGTATACTTGACAACTACAATGCAGCACAGATATGGATAGTATACTTGACGACACAGAGGTAGAGCAGTGGACTACTGTACCGTACTGCTATATATATACTGGTGGTCAGCAAAATTCTGCACTGTCCTCCTACTATATACTGCGCACAACTAAAATGCAGCACAGGTATGGATGGATAGTATACTTGACAACACAGAGGTAGAGCAATGGACTACTGTACTGTACTGATATATATATACTGGTGGTCAGCAAAATTCTGCACTGTCCTCCTACTATATACTGCACACAACTAAAATGCAGCACAGGTATGGATGGATAGTATACTTGACGACACAGAGGTAGAGCAATGGACTACTGTACCGTACTGCTTTATATATACTGGTGGTCAGCAAAATTCTGCACTGTCCTCCTACTATATACTGCGCACAACTAAAATGCTGCACTGTCCTCCTACTATATACTGCGCACAACTAAAATGCAGCACAGGTATGGATGGATAGTATAATTGACAACACAGAGGTAGAGCAATGGACTACTGTACTGTACTGCTATATATATATACTGGTGGTCAGCAAAATTCTGCACTGTCCTCCTACTATATACTGCGCACAACTAAAATGCAGCACAGGTATGGATGGATAGTATACTTGACGACACAGAGGTAGAGCAATGGACTACTGTACCGTACTGCTATATATATACTGGTGGTCAGCAAAACTCTGCACTGTCCTCCTACTATATACTGCGCACAACTAAAATGCAGCACAGGTATGGATGGATAGTATACTTGACGACACAGAGGTAGAGCAATGGACTACTGCACCGTACTGCTATATATATACTGGTGGTCAGCAAAATTCTGCACTGTCCTCCTACTATATACTACAATGCAGCACAGATATGGAGCGTTTTTCAAGCAGAGAACGTAGATATTTTCAGCACACTGAGCACAGATATTTGCAGCACACTGAGCACAGATATTTGCAGCACACTGTACACAGAAACTGAGAGAACGCAGCCACGTCCTCTCGCTATCATCTCCAAAGCACGAGTGAAAATGGCGACGCGCGGCTCCTTATATAGAATACAAATCTTGCGAGAATCCGACAGCGGGATGATGACGTTCGGGTGCGCTCGGATTAACCGAGCAAGGCGGGAAGATCCGAGGCTGCCTCGGAACCTTGTAAAATGGGTGAAGTTTGGGGGTGTTCGGATCCCGAGGAACCGAACCCGCTCATCTCTAGTTAGAACATACTGAGCTTAACATGGTGACATTCACCTTTATATTTCAGGTTTAGAAGATGTCATAGTACAGCAACTCCCTGGTGGAGTTGTGTTCTGTATAATGACAACTGCATGGTAAGCACTCAGTTGTCTGTAATCACACTATGCCAAATCAGGGGCATACTGAATAATATTGGAAAAATCCCCAATATGCCCAATGAGCCGCAGAAGAAACAATGTAACTATGTAATCATATGGGTTCTACTCACAGGAGTATTAACAGAGGAGGAGGCCCGTGTTCATCCTTTGTATGTGCAAATCTCTTGAAAAATTGCCACCGTGCCATTTACCGGAGATTTGTTAAGTGGTGAGAGATGCTGCCACCAGCGGGGGACTCTGGAGAGGTGAGTATTTACAAAATGGGTGAAGGGTGTGCAGTGTGGGCCCACTGGACCTCAGGGACCTGTGTGCACCGCACACACTGCTCCTATTATATATACACCCACTGGTTCCACTGCATAGATAAACGCAAAGGGGTTTCTGGTTGCCCAGAAACCCCCCTCCTTTTGGCAAGTGGCTCAAATTATGACAACAATAGCAATGGTATATAACGTGATCATACAATTTAAAAGACAGAGCTTCTGCACATGCCCAGTGGTAGCAGCTTCCTCTACCAAGTTTGCTGTGTGTGTGGATCTGAGTCCTCAATCAGTGCACTGGACCAGAGAGTAGCTACCAGGAAGAAGAGACAGGGGCCTTACCATGAGGTGGGAGAATGTGAGCTTAGAAAGTGCAGTACTGGTTCTATTATGTTTGTGTATTTACTGTAGTTATTATGGTAAGTTTGAGATTTTCCTGATCACTTATTTATATTATTTCAATGTTTGATAGAGGATATACTGTAGACAATCTATAGTGTTAAATATTAATACTGTATTCCATACAGTATCCACTGCATAAAAAGACAATGTTTACATTAATGTCCAGGGTCATTACTAGGTTCTTCTACCGCTCCCCCAGACTCCCACACTTGCTCCAATGTTCTGCAGAGTAGAAAATTGTGGACTGCATTTGGAAACCCCCCTCTAGAAATCCTGCGTTTGCCACTGTACTGGCCCTATATCCTTTAAAACATAGGGGCCTATTTATGAAATAAAATTTGAAGGATAGTCGCAAATATTAAGGATCCCCCGAAAGTACTATGGAGGGATCGCAGAAGATTATCTCCAGTATCTCACAGCAGCTGGAGCCCGGGCTGCAAAGCTTATAAAAAAAAATGGATTATTGCGTTTATGGGGGATGCAGCACTGTCAGATTCACCAAGCTCCAGAATGTGAAGAATTGCGCTTATTGTGCAAAATTGGAAATCCTGGAATTGCATGTAACTTATAAAATCTTTATACTACAGCATATCTGATCTCATCAGCTGATCACAATGTGCACAAGAAACAACCTATTCAACAATGGACTGCAAATGAAGGAATAAGTAAACTCCACCAGCATATTACTGGTATAACACTACTATAAATCGCTTTAAAATACGTTCACATACAGTATATAGACAATCATTAGGATTTTCGGAACGTCCCATCTTTTTTATCCAGCACCTACCACTAACATCTGAAGTCAACCACACAAAATCCGGTACAATGTCTGGGGCAAGACACATATTATATACCATTAAAGTTTGCACTCACAACATTATGTTGGATCCATTTATCTATAATGATTAGTCTCAAATAAGCAGTGCATTCACCAATAAAGAAATAAAAACAAAAAGCCATTACCACCTCAGTGGTCCAGGCATCACGCCACATTGGCACTGTAAGTAGGGTCGATGTTTCATCTATCACCGGATCTTTATCAAGACCATCAAATCATATGTCTGCAGAAAACTGGGAAGAAAAAAGTCTACTTACCAAGTGCTGCCTATAAAGGACACCAGTCATTCTGAAGCTCCCACACCTGAAGTCATGCACCCTTGGCAGGCTCCACATCATGGCTTCCTATAGGAGAAGCCGTGTGTCATTTTGTTTTTCATTTTAATTTGCCCAATACGTGACATGTTTTCTTTTGCAAAGTGCAGTTTGTGGGATGCCACATAGACCGAAGAAGAACCTTCCCAATAGAATAACATGAATAATAAATGGGTGAACAAGGGGTCTTGGGGTGTTTTTATTTTATGTTTTTCTATGGTGTGTGAGTCATGTGTATATTGTAATAGTTTCTATACAGGTGCACTGCAGATGCCAGAAGGCCCTGTCTCCTAGGACATGCTTGAACTTATGGTTCTCCAAGTGCCAGCATGCCCTGAACGCCCTTGATATTGGGCATGACAGGGTTCGTTGGGTGTAGTAAATAGCACCTTTGATATCAGTACAAGGCTGGTTGTCCCTGGGGTAAAAGGGCTGCACTTCTGCATTTTATTTTTTGCAGGTCTAACTTCCATAGGGATTCCAGCTCAGTGCTGACCAACCTAGTGCTGGTTGGCACTTTGGTGGGGGGACATCACATTGCATGTCTCTTGCTATAGTGTCACCAGCCATTGCTGGTAATGCCTAGTGCTGGAAATGGAAAAATCAGGGCAAAGTTTCCAATGATTTTATGTACATTCCACATATGGAGCAAGGTGATAAAGTTGCATTTGCAGCTATCTCGTTACCCAGATCCCCATCTATTATTAGTGAGTTATGCAGGCACATTTTCGGTAACTTCATAATTTGCTGATATTGATATCTGACTACTTGTATTTTATGTTTGTCATACAAAAAATCAGGACAGCAACTTGCGTCACATTGTGATTGATTCTGTCGGGTTTCTGGTGACTTTGCATCTACTCGCATTCTATTACGGTACATGCTGTGACTTGAAACTTGCTGGAAACTTGCTGGAAACTTGCAGGAAATGTGCCCGTTTTGCTAAATCTGAGGCTATTACATTCCCTTCTGGTAAGTTACTCACTTTGCCAATTTATATAGTAGGATGTGATGATCATAAATAAAGCAGTTTCCCAATAAGGTGAGAAAAGAAGATAACAATTCTGTGAAATGTATATAACCCCGGGTGTCATCAGTGATGTGCGGTGGGGTGAGGCAGAGCCTTTCCTGTCATACTTACGTTTAAACCAGAGTTTTGACTGAATAAAATATATGAAAAATACTGATAATTTGTTTGAAATATCTTCTTTGCATTATTCTAATTATTTTTATAGCCCAAACTCTGGAGTAAAAAGTCTATGGCAGGTGAGGCAGTGCCTCACCTGTGTATCCTTTCTTACATTTGTAATGAAAACTCACCAGATTTCTAGGAGTTTAGAATGCTGCACATGTGTATAATGCCTAGATGTACCCTTTGGCTCATATATTGCATGTAAATCTGGCTCTGGGGTTAGCCAGTGCCTCCTGAGCCATTTAGCTCACTGCACGTCCCTGGGTGTCATAGGAAACAATGTTCAGGAAATAAATAGTATGGCACTCCTGGAAGAGACGCTTAAACAAACCTTATTTATTCAGAATGTCATTGCTGCAACCTTTATTAAGTTGCTTGATAACACAACTGATATCTTATATTATCACCTTTGCTTTGCCTTAATGTCCTGCATTATTTATCCACCATCACTCCCACTCTCATTTATCATATGAATCCAGCAAACACTCTGGTTTTCTCTTGTTGTTACAGGCATAGGCATTTCTATAATGGGTGCAGTTTGTGCGGTGCACACGGGCCCCTGTGCCCGGGGGGGGGGGGGGCAAACCACACACATTGCACCCATAGAGTATACTTACCCCTCCAAAGTCCCGCAGCGACAGCCCTGCAGCACGGGCACAAATCACTTGGAAAATGGTCGCCGCAGCCATTTCAGAGTGATTTGTGCATGTGCACTGGAGATGTCCCCGGGAACAAGGCGTGGGCGTCATGGGAGGGTGGAACAAGTGGAGTTGGAGCTCCAGGCGCCGCTGGGGACAGAAGGCGCCGGCTCACTGCACAGCTGAGAGCCGGGATCTCGGGCAGGGGTAGGAGGAGATGACTAGAAGTGAGGGTAGGGGTGGCCACCACACTGCCTCCATGTTGCATACCACTGATTGCACAGTACAGAGAGTCCAGTGCAGTGCAGTGCAGTGTGGTGTGGTGTGTTGTTAGGGAAGACGGGAGGTTTGGAGGCTTGTCAGCAGAACTTTCCTGGCTGTCAGGGATCTGCATTCAGTGATCTGGAACATGGAGGCAGTGTGGTGGCCACCCCTTCCCTTTCCTCAGTCCTTTCCTTCTACCCACGAGGCCCAGCCTGTCAATCAGATAGAAGCCCCGCCCCTCCAGGCTGGAAGGAGGAGTTGCTCTGCTGCTGCCCTCATGGTGAGAATTAAAGGGGTAATTCCAAGTTGATCGCAGCAGGATTTTTGTTAGCATTTGGGCAAAACCATGTGCACTGCAGGGGAGGCAGATATAACATGTGTAGAGAGAGTTAGATTTGGGTGGGGTGTGTTCAATCTGCAATCTAATTTACAGTGTAAAAATAAAGCAGCCAGTATTTACCCTGCACAGAAACAAAATAACCCACCCAAATCTTACTCTCTCTACACATGTTATATCTGCCTCCCCTGCAGTGCGCATGGTTTTGCCCAATTGCTATCAAAAATAGCTGCGATCAACTTGGAATTACCCCCATAGATGTGTATACTGTGTGTTTATGTGTATATGTCTGTGTTAGTGTGTAAATGTGTTAGTGTGTAAATGTGTGTGTGTAAATGTGTGTATGTCTGTGTGCTAATGTGTATACACGTATGTGTGTGTTTATGTGTATATATATATTTGTTTACAGTATGTGTGAGTATATGTGTGTTTATGTAAGTCTGTGTGTAATGTGTATGTGTGTGTGTGTGTGTGTGTATATTTGTGTGTTTATGTATGTCTGCGCCTAAATGTATGTAAATCTATGTATGCATTATGTATGTATGTATGTATGTGTGATGGTGGGTGGGGGCGCTGTGACATGACCCTGCTCCGGGTGTCATGTCTCCACGCTACGCCTCTGACCTGCGCATGTACAGTAGACTCTGGCACTATGCCAGAGTCTATTACCTGCCGGAAAGGAGGAGGCCCACAACAGAGTCCGCATGCAGGACCCCTCCTCTCTTAAAACGCCCTGGTTACAGGTGACATGGGCAGTGTCCCTCCCAGGTCTATACCTATACAGTGAAATAAATATACATAAAGTTAATAGTTAATCATGCATTCAATATCAGGATACATTGCTGAACATTATATTTATAAATCATAATATATGTACTGTATATCCACTAAAACAAAGATATTGCGAAACCAGAAAGATTAGCCGCTCATGTGATGTAGGTTTCGTCTGTAGCCCCAGTGGACACATAATACATTTGCTAATCTATTGTGTATATGGGAATAATGCTGTTAAGAGATGTTAACAGCTTCATAATCACCTTAGTACAAAACAGAATGCTTTTACAACTTTGTACATTACCCCTGTTTTCCATTATTACACAGACAGAACAACCTCAAGTGTCATACTCTACACATTTCTAGCTATTAATCTTTAATAATGACTGCATTATTTGGGCTGTTGTAATGCAGTATATTGCATGGCAGATTCTTGCAAATAATAAATGTAGATACAGGTTGAGTATCCCATATCCAAATATTCCGGAATACGGAATATTCCGAAATACGGACTTTTTTGAGTGAGATTGAGATAGTGAAACCTTTGTTTTTGATGGCTCAATGTACACAAACTTTGTTTTATACTAAAAGTTATTAAAAATATTGTATTAAATGACCTTCAGGCCCTGTGTATAAGGTGTATATGAAACATAAATTAATTGTGTGAATGTAGACACACTTTGTTTAATGCACAAAGTTACAAAAAAATATTGGCTAAAATGACCTTCAGGCTGTGTGTATAAGGAGTATATGTAACATAAATGCATTCTGTGCTTAGACTTGGGTCCCATCACCATGTTATCTCATTATGGTATGCAATTATTCCAAACTACGGAAAAATCCCATATCCAAAATTCCTCTGGTCCCAAGCATTTTGGATAAGGGATACTCAACCTGTACTGAAAATTACTTCAGTGTTGCTATATTACACTTCCTTTTAAAACAAGCAATAATGATTTAGCATATTATTAATGCAAAAGATATTAGCACTATATTGTATGGAATTCAGTGAGGGGAGGTGCCATCGCTGCTTGGGGAGGAGGGAGAGGACCATGCTGCTGCTGCAGCTGGCTGCTCGGCTTCAGGACAAGTCAGTATGTAGCCCGCTGAAGGACAATGGGCAAATGAGCGTGGCAGTCGTTGGGGACGATTTTACTTCTCCCCATGCTCCATTGCCATCAGCAGCGCTTGGAGTGATGCTGTTGGCTGTGGAGCCTGGAGACGGGCAGAATCGCTCCTAGACAGCAGAGACGACTGGGGGGCCCCATGAGAGATCAGGGCCCGGGGGTCTAGGGGGTACCCACACCGCACATACTGCACCCATGTTGTTGTAATTATTAACTTTACAGATTCCCGTGACGGCCACTGAAGCCGCAGTAAAAATCCCACCAAAAATAGCCACCGTGCACGGCAAGACAGATTTTTTTTTCTGGCCCATAATCAGTGCCATTTTCTGGAGACCTGTGCATGCGCAGTAGACTCTGGCACAGTGCCGGAGTCTACGACGCCATGAAGAGGAGGGGGCCCACCCGGAGTCTGCACATGGGCCCCCTCATCTCTTAAAATGCCCCATGTGAGATGAAATGCTGTTTGTAGAAGCGCTGTATCCAGCTTTATAAGAATTTGTGCTTTATCCAGCTTTGTAAGAATCTACACTGTAGTGTATACAGGTTTGTAAGAGGCTACAATGTATCCAGCCTTATTAGAACCAGCACTGTATCCAGTTCTGCAAAAGGATGCACTGTATTCAGCCTGATAGGAGGCTGGGCTTTAGCAAGCTTTGTAAGAGCCGACATTGTATAGGGATTTGTAAGATGTGCTGTATCTAGCTTTATGAGAGGTTGCACTGAATCTAGCTTTATAAGAGGCTACACCATATTCAATAGAGACTGCACTGTATCCAGCTTCATAGAGACTGCACTGTATCCAGCTTTATAGAGACTGCACTGTATCCAGCTTCATAGAGACTGCACTGTATCCAGCTTCATAGAGTCTGCACTATATCCAGCTTCATAGAGTCTGCACTATATACAGCTTCATGAGAGGCTACGTTGTATCTAGCTTTATAAGAGGCTGTACCATATCCAGCCTTCTAAGAGGGCTACACGGTATACAAGTTTGTATGAGGCTTCAGCTGTATATATTCAGTGTATACAGTACATGACTCAAAACCATGATGATGATGATGATAATAATATTTTTTATATAGCACTTTTCTACAAATAGGACTCAAAGTGCCTTCTATTTGCATAACAAAATACAAAATAAGCATAACAGAAAATACAAGTATTTGGGTTGTTTTTTTTTCAAACTAAAAGGACATTAGTGTAATGTGTGCATAAACACAAAAGTCTTCAGTGTTTTGAAGGATTCTAGAGTGTACCTTGAGGAAGATACTTAGGTATCGAAACGCGTTGGATGAGAACTGTTTTGGTGAAGCTCTCCAGAGGTCAGATGGTACAGTGGGTATTCGGGGACGCCTGTGACACTGTTTAATAATATGCTTATGTCTACTTTTTACATGGTAGACCATATGACCGGGTGAGAGTCCATCCATAATTTGCTATTTGCACTGTTCTTTTTTTTTGGATTTTATTAAATTTATTACACTATTGGAAGCTTTTCTTTTATTCCATATGCAATGGAGGAGTATTGAAAGAATATTAAAGGAAGGAGGGGATTCATAACAGGCTATAGCCGCTCCAGTAAAAGTGTTATTGTCTACTTAGTCAGTAGACCACCAAATCCGGTAGGAGGCTATATTACTAACCCTGTGTGTGAAAATTATTGAAGGGGTGATACACTATGAGATTTCCTCTTCTTTATCTCTTGAGCATATAGAAGCTGTGAGAATTTGTCCGCTTTGGAGAAACACCTGAGGAGGCAGAGTTTAGAAACTGTCATTCATCCGATCTAAAAGCGCCAAAGGATAAAGTGGTGATATTGTTTGTTTGTGTATTGTTTAGTGGTTTGGGTAGAAGCCACTTCACCTGCTTGTCCATTGGGCTGCTGTTGAGCGCACTTGATCTGGTTACACAAAAATTTGTTCTCTCTTGAACTGTGTGAGGAAGCAAGTTCCATAGCGTTTGAGCCTCAAAGCTGCAAGTTGAACCCCCAAATGAATTAAGGGAGATTCTAGGTACTGCTACTACATTTACAGTGAAGGGGGTAGAGAATGGGTATTATGTAGAGATGAGCGAGTTCGGTTTCTCTGAATCCGAACCCGCCCGAACTTCATGGTTTTTTTCACGGGTCCGAGCAGACTCGGATCCTCCCGCTTTGCTCGGTTAACCCGAGCGCGCCCGAACGTCATCATGACGCTGTCGGATTCTCGCGAGACTCGGATTCTATATAAGGAGCCGCGCGTCGCCGCCATTTTCACACGTGCATTGAGATTGATAGGGAGAGGACGTGGCTGGCGTCCTCTCCATTTAGATTAGAAGAGAGAGAGAGAGAGAGAGAGAGAGAGAGAGATTGACCTGATTTACTGGAGCTTAGGAGTACTGTAGAAGTGTAGAGAGTGCAGAGTTTACTAGTGACTGACCACAGTGACCACCAGACAGTGCAGTTTTATTTAATATATCCGTTCTCTGCCTGAAAAAAACGATACACACAGTGACTCAGTCACATACCATATCTGTGTGCACTGCTCAGCCCAGTGTGCTGCATCATCTATGTATATATATCTGACTGTGCTCAGCTCACACAGCTTATAATTGTGGGGGAGACTGGGGAGCACTGCAGTGCCAGTTATAGGTTATAGCAGGAGCCAGGAGTACATATTATATTAAAATTAAACAGTGCACACTTTTGCTGCAGGAGTGCCACTGCCAGTGTGACTGACCAGTGACATGACCACACTGACCACCAGTATAGTTAGTAGTATACTATATTGTGATTGCCTGAAAAAGTTAAACACTCGTCGTGTGACTTCACTTGTGTGGTGTTTTTTTTTTTTATTCTATAAAAAACTCATTCTGCTGACAGACAGTGTCCAGCAGGTCCGTCATTATATAATATATACCTGTCCGGCAGCAGTAGTGATATATATATATTTTTTATATCATTATTTATCATCCAGTCGCAGCAGACACAGTACGGTAGTTCACGGCTGTAGCTACCTCTGTGTCGGCACTCGGCAGTCCATCCATAATTGTATACCACCTACCCGTGGTTTTTTTTTCTTTCTTCTTTATACATACATACTACTACATCTCTTTATCAACCAGTCTATATTAGCAGCAGACACAGTACAGTACGGTAGTCCACGGCTGTAGCTACCTCTGTGTCGGCACTCGGCAGTCCGTCCATAATTGTATACCACCTACCCGTGTTTTTTTTTTCTTTCTTCTTTATACATACATACTACTACATCTCTTTATCAACCAGTCTATATTAGCAGCAGACACAGTACAGTACGGTAGTTCACGGCTGTAGCTACCTCTGTGTCGGCAATCGGCAGTCCGTCCATAATTGTATACCACCTACCCGAGGTTTTTTTTTCTTTCTTCTTTATACATACATACTACTACATCTCTTTATCAACCAGTCTATATTAGCAGCAGACACAGTACAGTACGGTAGTTCACGGCTGTAGCTACCTCTGTGTCGGCACTCGGCAGTCCGTCCATAATTGTATACCACCTACCCGAGGTTTTTTTTCTTTCTTCTTTATACATACATACTACTACATCTCTTTATCAACCAGTCTATATTAGCAGCAGACACAGTACAGTACGGTAGTTCACGGCTGTAGCTACCTCTGTGTCGGCACTCGGCAGTCCGTCCATAATTGTATACCACCTACCCGAGGTTTTTTTTTCTTTCTTCTTTATACATACATACTACTACATCTCTTTATCAACCAGTCTATATTAGCAGCAGACACAGTACAGTACGGTAGTTCACGGCTGTAGCTACCTCTGTGTCGGCACTCGGCAGTCCGTCCATAATTGTATACCACCTACCCGTGGTTTTTTTTTCTTTCTTCTTTATACTTATACATACTACTACATCTCTTTATCAACCAGTCTATATTAGCAGCAGACACAGTACAGTACGGTAGTCCACGGCTGTAGCTACCTCTGTGTCGGCACTCGGCAGTCCGTCCATAATTGTATACCACCTACCCGTGTTTTTTTTTTCTTTCTTCTTTATACTTATACATACTACTACATCTCTTTATCAACCAGTCTATATTAGCAGCAGACACAGTACAGTACGGTAGTCCACGGCTGTAGCTACCTCTGTGTCGGCACTCGGCAGTCCGTCCATAATTGTATACCACCTACCCGTGGTTTTTTTTTCTTTCTTCTTTATACTTATACATACTACTACATCTCTTTATCAACCAGTCTATATTAGCAGCAGACACAGTACAGTACGGTAGTCCACGGCTGTAGCTACCTCTGTGTCGGCACTCGGCAGTCCGTCCATAATTGTATACCACCTACCCGTGGTTTTTTTTTCTTTCTTCTTTATACTTATACATACTACTACATCTCTTTATCAACCAGTCTATATTAGCAGCAGACACAGTACAGTACGGTAGTTCACGGCTGTAGCTACCTCTGTGTCGGCACTCGGCAGTCCGTCCATAATTGTATACTAGTATCCATCCATCTCCATTGTTTACCTGAGGTGCCTTTTAGTTGTGCCTATTAAAATATGGAGAACAAAAATGTTGAGGTTCCAAAATTAGGGAAAGATCAAGATCCACTTCCACCTCGTGCTGAAGCTGCTGCCACTAGTCATGGCCAAGACGATGAAATGCCAGCAACGTCGTCTGCCAAGGCCGATGCCCAATGTCATAGTACAGAGCATGTCAAATCCAAAACACCAAATATCAGTAAAAAAAGGACTCCAAAACCTAAAATAAAATTGTCGGAGGAGAAGCGTAAACTTGCCAATATGCCATTTACCACACGGGGTGGCAAGGAACGGCTGAGGCCCTGGCCTATGTTCATGGCTAGTGGTTCAGCTTCACATGAGGATGGAGGCACTCAGCCTCTCGCTAGAAAAATGAAAAGACTCAAGCTGGCAAAAGCAGTAGCACCGCAAAGAACTGTGCGTTCTTCGAAATCCCAAATCCACAAGGAGAGTCCAATTGTGTCGGTTGCGATGCCTGACCTTCCCAACACTGGACGTGAAGAGCATGCGCCTTCCACCATTTGCACGCCCCCTGCAAGTGCTGGAAGGAGCACCCGCAGTCCAGTTCCTGATAGTCAGATTGAAGATGTCAGTGTTGAAGTACACCAGGATGAGGAGGATATGGGTGTTGCTGGCGCTGGGGAGGAAATTGACCAGGAGGATTCTGATGGTGAGGTGGTTTGTTTAAGTCAGGCACCCGGGGAGACACCTGTTGTCCGTGGGAGGAATATGGCCGTTGACATGCCTGGTGAAAATACCAAAAAAATCAGCTCTTCGGTGTGGAGGTATTTCAACAGAAATGCGGACAACAGGTGTCAAGCCGTGTGTTCCCTTTGTCAAGCTGTAATAAGTAGGGGTAAGGACGTTAACCACCTCGGAACATCCTCCCTTATACGTCACCTGCAGCGCATTCATAATAAGTCAGTGACAAGTTCAAAAACTTTGGGTGACAGCGGAAGCAGTCCACTGACCAGTAAATCCCTTCCTCTTGTAACCAAGCTCACGCAAACCACCCCACCAACTCCCTCAGTGTCAATTTCCTCCTTCCCCAGGAATGCCAATAGTCCTGCAGGCCATGTCACTGGCAATTCTGACGAGTCCTTTCCTGCCTGGGATTCCTCCGATGCATCCTTGCGTGTAACGCCTACTGCTGCTGGCGCTGCTGTTGTTGCTGCTGGGAGTCGATGGTCATCCCAGAGGGGAAGTCGTAAGACCACTTTTACTACTTCCACCAAGCAATTGACTGTCCAACAGTCCTTTGCGAGGAAGATGAAATATCACAGCAGTCATCCTACTGCAAAGCGGATAACTGAGGCCTTGGCATCCTGGGTGGTGAGAAACGTGGTTCCGGTATCCATCATTACTGCAGAGCCAACTAGAGACTTGTTGGAGGTACTGTGTCCCCGGTACCAAATACCATCTAGGTTCCATTTCTCTAGGCAGGCGATACCGAAAATTTACACAGACCTCAGAAAAAGAGTCACAAGTGTCCTAAAAAATGCAGCTGTACCCAATGTCCACTTAACCACGGACATGTGGACAAGTGGAGCAGGGCAGGGTCAGGACTATATGACTGTGACAGCCCACTGGGTAGATGTATGGACTCCCGCCGCAAGAACAGCAGCGGCGGCACCAGTAGCAGCATCTCGCAAACGCCAACTCTTTCCTAGGCAGGCTACGCTTTGTATCACCGCCTTCCAGAATACGCACACAGCTGAAAACCTCTTACGGCAACTGAGGAAGATCATCGCGGAATGGCTTACCCCAATTGGACTCTCCTGTGGATTTGTGGCATCGGACAACGCCAGCAATATTGTGTGTGCATTAAATATGGGCAAATTCCAGCACGTCCCATGTTTTGCACATACCTTGAATTTGGTGGTGCAGAATTATTTAAAAAACGACAGGGGCGTGCAAGAGATGCTGTCGGTGGCCAGAAGAATTGCGGGACACTTTCGGCGTACAGGCACCACGTACAGAAGAATGGAGCACCACCAAAAACTACTGAACCTGCCCTGCCATCATCTGAAGCAAGAAGTGGTAACGAGGTGGAATTCAACCCTCTATATGCTTCAGAGGTTGGAGGAGCAGCAAAAGGCCATTCAAGCCTATACAATTGAGCACGATATAGGAGGTGGAATGCACCTGTCTCAAGCGCAGTGGAGAATGATTTCAACGTTGTGCAAGGTTCTGCTGCCCTTTGAACTTGCCACACGTGAAGTCAGTTCAGACACTGCCAGCCTGAGTCAGGTCATTCCCCTCATCAGGCTTTTGCAGAAGAAGCTGGAGACATTGAAGGAGGAGCTAACACGGAGCGATTCCGCTAGGCATGTGGGACTTGTGGATGGAGCCCTTAATTCGCTTAACAAGGATTCACGGGTGGTCAATCTGTTGAAATCAGAGCACTACATTTTGGCCACCATGCTCGATCCTAGATTTAAAGCCTACCTTGGATCTCTCTTTCCGGCAGACACAAGTCTGCTGGGGTTGAAAGACCTGCTGGTGAGAAAATTGTCAAGTCAAGCGGAACGCGACCTGTCAACATCTCCTCCTTCACATTCTCCCGCAACTGGGGGTGCGAGGAAAAGGCTCAGAATTCCGAGCCCACCCGCTGGCGGTGATGCAGGGCAGTCTGGAGCGACTGCTGATGCTGACATCTGGTCCGGACTGAAGGACCTGACAACGATTACGGACATGTCGTCTACTGTCACTGCATATGATTCTCTCACCATTGAAAGAATGGTGGAGGATTATATGAGTGACCGCATCCAAGTAGGCACGTCACACAGTCCATACTTATACTGGCAGGAAAAAGAGGCAATTTGGAGGCCATTGCACAAACTGGCTTTATTCTACCTAAGTTGCCCTCCCACAAGTGTGTACTCCGAAAGAGTGTTTAGTGCCGCCGCTCACCTTGTCAGCAATCGGCGTACGAGGTTACATCCAGAAAATGTGGAGAAGATGATGTTCATTAAAATGAATTATAATCAATTCCTCCGCGGAGACATTGACCAGCAGCAATTGCCTCCACAAAGTACACAGGGAGCTTAGATGGTGGATTCCAGTGGGGACGAATTGATAATCTGTGAGGAGGGGGATGTACACGGTGATATATCGGAGGATGATGATGAGGTGGACATCTTGCCTCTGTAGAGCCAGTTTGTGCAAGGAGAGATTAATTGCTTCTTTTTTGGGGGGGGTCCAAACCAACCCGTCATATCAGTCACAGTCGTGTGGCAGACCCTGTCACTGAAATGATGGGTTGGTTAAAGTGTGCATGTCCTGTTTTGTTTATACAACATAAGGGTGGGTGGGAGGGCAAAAGGACAATTCCATCTTGCACCTCTTTTTTCTTTTATTTTTCTTTGCGTCATGTGCTGTTTGGGGAGGGTTTTTTGGAAGGGACATCCTGCGTGACACTGCAGTGCCACTCCTAAATGGGCCCGGTGTTTGTGTCGGCCACTAGGGTCGCTTATCTTACTCACACAGTCAGCTACCTCATTGCGCCTCTTTTTTTCTTTGCGTCATGTGCTGTTTGGGGAGGGTTTTTTGGAAGGGACATCCTGCGTGACACTGCAGTGCCACTCCTAAATGGGCCCGGTGTTTGTGTCGGCCACTAGGGTCGCTTATCTTACTCACACAGTCAGCTACCTCATTGCGCCTCTTTTTTTCTTTGCGTCATGTGCTGTTTGAGGAGGGTTTTTTGGAAGGGCCATCCTGCGTGACACTGCAGTGCCACTCCTAGATGGGCCCGGTGTTTGTGTCGGCCACTAGGGTCGCTAATCTTACTCACACAGCTACCTCATTGCGACTCTTTTTTTCTTTGCGTCATGTGCTGTTTGGGGAGGGTTTTTTGGAAGGGACATCCTGCGTGACACTGCAGTGCCACTCCTAAATGGGCCCGGTGTTTGTGTCGGCCACTACGGTCGCTAATCTTACTCACACAGCTACCTCATTGCGCCTCTTTTTTTCTTTGCGTCATGTGCTGTTTGGGGAGGGTTTTTTGGAAGGGACATCCTGCGTGACACTGCAGTGCCACTCCTAAATGGGCCCGGTGTTTGTGTCGGCCACTAGGGTCGCTTATCTTACTCACACAGTCAGCTACCTCATTGCGCCTCTTTTTTTCTTTGCGTCATGTGCTGTTTGGGGAGGGTTTTTTGGAAGGGCCATCCTGCGTGACACTGCAGTGCCACTCCTAGATGGGCCCGGTGTTTGTGTCGGCCACTAGGGTCGCTAATCTTACTCACACAGCTACCTCATTGCGCCTCTTTTTTTCTTTGCGTCATGTGCTGTTTGGGGAGTGTTTTTTGGAAGGGCCATCCTGCGTGACACTGCAGTGCCACTCCTAGATGGGCCCGGTGTTTGTGTCGGCCACTAGGGTCGCTAATCTTACTCACACAGCTACCTCATTGCGCCTCTTTTTTTCTTTGCGTCATGTGCTGTTTGGGGAGGGTTTTTTGGAAGGGACATCCTGCGTGACACTGCAGTGCCACTCCTAAATGGGCCCGGTGTTTGTGTCGGCCACTACGGTCGCTAATCTTACTCACACAGCTACCTCATTGCGCCTCTTTTTTTCTTTGCGTCATGTGCTGTTTGGGGAGGGTTTTTTGGAAGGGACATCCTGCGTGACACTGTAGTGCCACTCCTAAATGGGCCCGGTGTTTGTGTCGGCCACTAGGGTCGCTTATCTTACTCACACAGTCAGCTACCTCATTGCGCCTCTTTTTTTCTTTGCGTCATGTGCTGTTTGGGGAGTGTTTTTTGGAAGGGCCATCCTGCGTGACACTGCAGTGCCACTCCTAGATGGGCCCGGTGTTTGTGTCGGCCACTAGGGTCGCTAATCTTACTCACACAGCTACCTCATTGCGCCTCTTTTTTTCTTTGCGTCATGTGCTGTTTGGGGAGGGTTTTTTGGAAGGGACATCCTGCGTGACACTGCAGTGCCACTCCTAAATGGGCCCGGTGTTTGTGTCGGCCACTAGGGTCGCTAATCTTACTCACACAGCTACCTCATTGCGCCTCTTTTTTTCTTTGCGTCATGTGCTGTTTGGGGAGGGTTTTTTGGAAGGGACATCCTGCGTGACACTGCAGTGCCACTCTTAGATGGGCCAGGTGTTTGTGTCGGCCACTAGGGTCGCTTAGCTTAGTCATCCAGCGACCTCGGTGCAAATTTTAGGACTAAAAATAATATTGTGAGGTGTGAGGTATTCAGAATAGACTGAAAATGAGTGGAAATTATGGTTTTTGAGGTTAATAATAATATGGGATCAAAATGACCCCCAAATTCTATGATTTAAGCTGTTTTTTATGGTTTCTTGAAAAAAACACCCGAATCCAAAACACACCCGAATCCGACAAAAAAAATTCGGTGAGGTTTTGCCAAAACGCGGTCGAACCCAAAACACGGCCGCGGAACCGAACCCAAAACCAAAACACAAAACCCGAAAAATTTCAGGCGCTCATCACTAGTATTATGTGGCTGGAAAGAGGCTGGATAGTTAATGGCCTGGCAGCTGCATTTTGTACCAGCAGCAAGTGGTGCAATTCTGTTACTGGGAAACCCTTGTAGAGAGGATTACAAAAGTATAGGTGTGATGCTACAAATGGATGTACAGCCAGGTATGGCTTTATATCTTTACATAACTTTTCATCTTCTTAGATTTATCTGCTGCCTTAGGCAGATCTTCAGGGGGAATTAAGTGCTTGATTATGGATATGTTCCTGAGGTGAAAGAAGGATGATTTGATTGTGGCTGATACCTGATGTTTAAGGTATGGCTTGTCGTCTTTTGTTAGAAAAGATTTTCTAATGATTTGAAACCTTCTGGAGATTTTTTCTTTACTTCACCCCCCAAATATTTTACACCACTAACAAGGGTAGGCCAAAAATATTTCTAGAAAATGAGTTCCAATGTCATTTAAATTCCAGTATGTCCAGAGAACAAGAAGAATTAGTTTTTTTTCCATATTTACTGTACATGGCAATGAAGCATTCCCATGTGGAGGAGTAATAGCAGACATATCTAAGAGACACTTGTGCCTCACCACTGGGGACGTGATCATCATCCCCCTCTAATTGCCGCTTTTATCCTATTCTCTCCAGTCTCTTTCCTGATGCCTTTTCCCACCTTGCTCGTCTCTTCAACCTGTCCCACTCATCGAGCACTTTCCCTTTTTACTTCAAGCATACCCTTGTCTTACCTATCTATAAGAAACTCTAGGTTAACACTAACTCTCTAACTACAGCCTTATCCCTCTCCTCCAAATGCCTCTAAGCTCCAGTAGAGGATTACCTATATCCGACTCACCACATTCCTCTCCTCTCACACCCTTCTTGACCCTCCTCAATTAAGTTTCTCTTACTTCACTCAACAGATAATGCGCTGACTAAGGTCAATGACCTTCTCACACTTAAAGCCAATGGCCTCTTCACACTTTTCATCCTCTTAGATTTATCTGCTGCTTTTGACACTGTTGATCAACTGTTTTCTTTCAAACCCTCCATGCCATCAGCCTCTATGAGTCTGTCCTCCCATGGTTCACCTCATATTTTACCAACTGTATTTTTTGGGTTGTCTCTTCACAGATTCGGAATTCAGGACTGGGTCCTGGTGACCACGGACGCTAGCATCCGAGGGTGGGGAGCAGTCACACAGGGAAGAAATTTCCAAGGTCTGTGGTCAAGTCAAGAGACTTGCCTTCACATCAACATCCTGGAACTAAAGGCCATATACAACGTCCTACGTCAAGCGAAGCACTTGCTTCGCGACCAACTGGTTCTGATTCAGTCAGACAACATCACCGCAGTGGCTCAGGTGAACCGCCAAGGCGGCACAAGGAGCAGAGTGGCGATGGCAGAAGCCACCAGAATTCTTCGCTGGGCGGAGAATCACGTAAGCGCTCTGTCAGCAGTGTTCATCCCGGGAGTGGACAACTGGGAAGCAGACTTCCTCAGCAGACACGACCTCCACCCGGGAGAGTGGGGACTTCATCAGGAAGTCTTCACACAGATCACATATCGGTGGGAACTGCCACAGGTGGACATGATGGCATCCCGCCTCAACAAAAAACTACAGAGGTATTGCGCCAGGTCGAGAGACCCTCAGGCAATAGCGGTAGAAGCCCTGGTGACACCGTGGGTGTTCCAGTCGGTCTATGTATTTCCTCCTCTTCCTCTCATTCCCAAGGTGCTGAGGATAATAAGAAAAGGAGGAGTGAGAACAATCCTCATTGTTCCAGATTGGCCACGAAGGACCTGGTATCCAGATCTGCAAGAAATGCTCACAGAGGACCCATGGCCTCTTCCTCTAAGACAGGACCTGTTGCAACAGGGGCCCTGTCTGTTCCAAGTCTTACCACGGCTGCGTTTGACGGCATGGCGGTTGAACGCCGGATCCTAGCAGAAAAGGGCATTCCGGATGAGGTCATTCCTACGCTGATAAAGGCTAGGAAGGACGTGACAGCTAAACATTATCACCGTATATGGCGAAAATATGTTTCTTGGTGTGAGGCCAGGAATGCTCCTACAGAGGAATTCCAGCTGGGCCGTTTCCTTCACTTCCTACAGTCAGGAGTGAATTTGGGCCTAAAATTGGGCTCCATTAAGGTCCAGATTTCGGCCCTATCCATTTTCTTTCAAAAAGAATTGGCTTCTCTACCAGAAGTTCAGACGTTTGTAAAGGGAGTGCTGCATATTCAGCCTCCTTTTGTGCCTCCAGTGGCACCTTGGGATCTTAACGTGGTGTTAAATTTACTGAAATCACACTGGTTTGAACCACTTAAAACGGTGGAGTTAAAATATCTCACGTGGAAGGTGGTCATGCTATTAGCCTTGGCTTCGGCTAGGCGTGTGTCAGATTTAGCGGCTTTGTCACATAAAAGCCCCTACAGTATCTTGTTTTCCATATGGATAGAGCAGAATTGCGGACCCGTCCACAACTTCTGCCAAAAGTGGTGTCATCTTTTCATATGAACCAACCTATTGTCGTGCCTGTGGCTACTCGTGACTTGGAGGATTCCGAGTTACTGGATGTGGTCAGGGCTTTGAAGGTTTATGTAGCCAGAACGGCTAGAGTCAGGAAAACGGAGTCGCTGTTTATCCTGTATGCATCCAACAAGCTGGGTGCTCCTGCTTCAAAGCAAACTATTGCTCGCTGGATCTGTAACACGATTCAGCAGGCTCATTCTGCGGCAGGATTGCCGCTGCCAAAAATCAATTAAAGCCCATTCCACTAGGAAGGTGGGCTCTTCTTGGGCGGCTGCCCGAGGGGTCTCGGCATTACAACTATGCCGAGCTGCTACTTGGTCAGGTTCAAACACTTTTGCGAAGTCCTACATGTTTGATACCCTGGCTGATGGGGACCTATTGTTTGCTCAATCGGTGCTGCAGAGTCATCCGCACTCTCCCGCCCGTTTGGGAGCTTTGGTATAATCCCCATGGTCCTTACGGAGTCCCCAGCATCCACTAGGACGTTAGAGAAAATAAGATTTTACTTACCGGTAAATCTATTTCTCGTAGTCCGTAGTGGATGCTGGGCGCCCGTCCCAAGTGCGGACTTCTTCTGCAATACTTGTATATAGTTATTGCTGCAATAAGGGCTATGTTATTGTTGCATCAGGGTTGAACTGATGCTCTGTTGTTGTTCATACTGTTGACTGGGTAAGTTTATCACAAGTTATACGGTGTGATTGGTGTGGCTGGTATGAGTCTTGCCCTGGATTTCCACAATCCTTTCCTTGTACTGTCAGCTCTTCCGGGCACAGTTTCTCTAACTGAGGTCTGGAGGAGGGACATAGAGGGAGGAGCCAGAGCACAGCAGAATCTAAATTCTTTCTTAAAGTGCCCATGTCTCCTGCGGAGCCCGTCTATTCCCCATGGTCCTTACGGAGTCCCCAGCATCCACTACGGACTACGAGAAATAGATTTACCATTAAGTAAAATCTTATTTTCTGCCATCTCATGCTAGACATTCAAGGAATATCAAATTAAAGATTACTCAACCTGAACTCATTGTTTAATCCCCTTCCAGGGCCCTACTCATGTCGACATTATGCACCAGTCAACATTTTGGCTGTTGACATTTTGTCAGTGTTGACATTGTGAGGTGTTGCTTGTTATGTCGACAAGAACATTGACGACAATGGCATGATAATCCTGGCATGATGATGTTAAAGCAGCAGTACATTGCTGACGCCATTAAAATGCAGTAATTAGCATTTTACCAGGGTCAACGTCATGGTGCTGGGAGTATACTGCCAACAAGAACATTGTTGTTAATGTAATAGCCTACAAACAGCTGGAGGTGCGGGACTTTGTGCAAGAATGTGCATATTTTAGAGCAGCAGTCATTTACAAGGAAAAACCAGGTTGGTTTTGCTTTGTAAATGATTGCCGCTTTTAAAATATTGTCATTCTCTCACAAAGTCCTGCAACTATTATTATTATTATTATTATCCTTTATTTATATGGCGCCACAAGGGTTCCGCAGCGCCCAATTACAGAGTACATAAATAATCAAACAGGAAAACAGCAACTTACAGTTGATGACAGTATAGGACAAGTACAGGGTAAATAAACATAGTTACATCAGCAGATGACACTGGAATAAAGTATCAGGTGGCAGAAGACTGATGGATGTGGTACAGTTGAAGATTATTAAAGTAAGACAAAGGATAAGCACATGAGGGAAGAGGGACCTGCTGGTGAGAGCTTACAATCTAAAGGGGAGGGGTAGACAGACAGGGGAGACACATATGGGGAACTATGGCTTTGTGCACACAGGGGTGTATTAACAAAGGAGGAGGACCGTGTGCAACCTCCTCCATCAGGGTCCCCTCCTCTGTAGCTGACACCCGGAAGCAAAATAGAGTCTTAGCACTAGAGTGGTACAGACATTATTGCGCATGCGCAAATCTCCGGGGTAATGGTGTGGCGGTTTTCCCTGAGATTTCCTTATTGTGTTTGTGCAAAACTCTGGAATATGGCCGCCGCACCATTTACCCAGAGATTTGTGGTGAGCTGATGCCGCCAGCGGGGGACTCCGGAGAGGTGGGTATTAAAAAAATGGGTGCAGGGTATGCACCCATTTTAGATACCATCACCCATTAAAGATGTCCCACTGCTCACATCCTATTACATTTAGCCCACTGACTGTGTTCCAACATTATGGTGTCTCTAATATGACTGCCGACACTGTGATTGTCGGCAAAACATAAACTGTTTCACTAAATGGGAATGTGTTGTGTGGAACGTGTTTAATTAATTTGGTACATTGTAATTAAGTAAATGTTTTCTCATGCCCTCTTCTTAATTAAATGGTATAAAATGGTCTGTGCTTTTCTGTTTTTTTGTGATAAGGTAATCTGGGATTCTCTGTAGATGTTCGGAAGGAAATGATTAGATTGATTATCAAAGAAATCAGCAGCGGTTTTAGCCTTTATATCCCTCGGATTTTGTATAACTTTTTACTAGAGATGAGCGGGTTCGGTTCCTCTGAATCCGAACCTGCCCGAACTTCAGGTTTTTTTACACGGGTCCGAGCAGGCTGGGATCTTCCCGCCTTGCTCGGCTAACCCGAGCGCGCCCGAACGTCATCATCAAGCTGTCGGATTCTCGCGAGGCTCGGATTCTATCGCGAGACTCGGATTCTATATAAGGAGCCGCGCGTCGCCGCCATTTTCACACGTGCATTGAGAGTCATAGGGAGAGGACGTGGCTGGCGTCCTCTCCGTTTAGAGAAGAGAGAGACACAGTATTTTGGGGAGCATTATTAGGAGGAGTACTACTATACTGTATACTACTATACTACTTGCTGAAGTGATATTTATAGATTAGATAGTGTGACTGTAAGTGTATTATCTGACTTGTGGGGGAGACACTGACAGTGGGGAGCAGTTAGAGTCTGAGAGCAGGACTCAGGAGTACATATAACGTACAGTGCACACTTTTGCTGCCAGAGTCAGTGCCACACTGCCATTGTTGTGACCACACTGACCACCAGTATAATAATATATTTTGTGATTGTCTGCTTAGGCCTCGGAGTACTAGTTGCAAGTTGCAACGTGACCTGAAGTGACCACCAGTTTAATAATCAATCACCACCAGTTTAATATATATATATATATATATATATATATATAATTGTATATAATATATATATATATATATATATATATAATATTGTATACCACCTACCCGTGTTTTTTTTTTTTTTTCATTCTTCTTTATACATACTACTATAGTAGCTTACTGTAGCAGTCTGCGGTGCTGTGCTGACCTGACAGTGTCCAGCAGGTCCGTCATCAGTCATTACATAATAAATATATATAGTACCTGTCCGGCTGCAGTACTAGTGATATTATATTGATTTCATCTCATTATCAATAATTTATCATCCAGTCTAGACTCTATATTAGCAGCAGACACAGTACGTTAGTCCACGGCTGTAGCTACCTCTGTGTCGGCACTCGGCAGTCCATCCATAATTGTATACCACCTACCCGTGTTTTTTTTTTTTTCTTTCTTCTTTGTACATACTACTATAGTATAGTAGCTTACTGTAGCAGTCTGCGGTGCTGCTGAGCTGACAGTGTCCAGCAGGTCCGTCATCAGTCATCATTACCTAATAAATATATTATCTACCTGTCCGGCTGCAGTACTAGTGATATTATATATACATACATATATATATTGATTTCATCTCATTATCAATCATCCAGTCTATATTAGCAGCAGACACAGTACGTTAGTCCACGGCTGTAGCTACCTCTGTGTCGGCACTCGGCAGTCCATCCATAATTGTATACCACCTACCCGTGGTTTTTTTTTTCTTTCTTCTTTGTACATACTACTATAGTATAGTAGCTTACTGTAGCAGTCTGCGGTGCTGCTGAGCTGACAGTGTCCAGCAGGTCCGTCATCAGTCATCATTACCTAATAAATATATTATCTACCTGTCCGGCTGCAGTACTAGTGATATTATATATACATACATATATATATTGATTTCATCTCATTATCAATCATCCAGTCTATATTAGCAGCAGACACAGTACGTTAGTCCACGGCTGTAGCTACCTCTGTGTCGGCACTCGGCAGTCCATCCATAATTGTATACCACCTACCCGTGGTTTTTTTTTTTCTTTCTTCTTTGTACATACTACTATAGTATAGTAGCTTACTGTAGCAGTCTGCGGTGCTGCTGAGCTGACAGTGTCCAGCAGGTCCGTCATCAGTCATCATTACCTAATAAATATATTATCTACCTGTCCGGCTGCAGTACTAGTGATATTATATATACATACATATATATATTGATTTCATCTCATTATCAATCATCCAGTCTATATTAGCAGCAGACACAGTACGTTAGTCCACGGCTGTAGCTACCTCTGTGTCGGCACTCGGCAGTCCATCCATAATTGTATACCACCTACCCGTGATTTTTTTTTTTCTTTCTTCTTTGTACATACTACTACAGTATAGTAGCTTACTGTAGCAGTCTGCGGTGCTGCTGAGCTGACAGTGTCCAGCAGGTCCGTCATCAGTCATCATTACCTAATAAATATATTATCTACCTGTCCGGCTGCAGTACTAGTGATATTAAATATACATACATATATATATTGATTTCATCTCATTATCAATCATCCAGTCTATATTAGCAGCAGACACAGTACGTTAGTCCACGGCTGTAGCTACCTCTGTGTCGGCACTCGGCAGTCCATCCATAATTGTATACCACCTACCCGTGGTTTTTTTTTTCTTTCTTCTTTGTACATACTACTATAGTATAGTAGCTTACTGTAGCAGTCTGCGGTGCTGCTGAGCTGACAGTGTCCAGCAGGTCCGTCATCAGTCATCATTACCTAATAAATATATTATTTACCTGTCCGGCTGCAGTACTAGTGATATTATATATACATACATATATATATATTGATTTCATCTCATTATCAATCATCCAGTCTATATTAGCAGCAGACACAGTACGTTAGTCCACGGCTGTAGCTACCTCTGTGTCGGCACTCGGCAGTCCATCCATAATTGTATACCACCTACCCGTGGTTTTTTTTTTTCTTTCTTCTTTGTACATACTACTATAGTATAGTAGCTTACTGTAGCAGTCTGCGGTGCTGCTGAGCTGACAGTGTCCAGCAGGTCCGTCATCAGTCATCATTACCTAATAAATATATTATCTACCTGTCCGGCTGCAGTACTAGTGATATTATATATACATACATATATATATTGATTTCATCTCATTATCAATCATCCAGTCTATATTAGCAGCAGACACAGTACGTTAGTCCACGGCTGTAGCTACCTCTGTGTCGGCACTCGGCAGTCCATCCATAATTGTATACCACCTACCCGTGTTTTTTTCTTTTTCTTTCTTCTTTGTACATACTACTATAGTATAGTAGCTTACTGTAGCAGTTTGCGGTGCTGCTGAGCTGACAGTGTCCAGCAGGTCCGTCATCAGTCATCATTACCTAATAAATATATTATCTACCTGTCCGGCTGCAGTACTAGTGATATTATATATACATACATATATATATTGATTTCATCTCATTATCAATCATTCAGTCTATATTAGCAGCAGACACAGTACGTTAGTCCACGGCTGTAGCTACCTCTGTGTCGGCACTCGGCAGTCCATCCATAAGTATACTAGTATCCATCCATCTCCATTGTTTACCTGAGGTGCCTTTTAGTTGTGCCTATTAAAATATGGAGAACAAAAATGTTGAGGTTCCAAAATTAGGGAAAGATCAAGATCCACTTCCACCTCGTGCTGAAGCTGCTGCCACTAGTCATGGCCGAGACGATGAAATGCCAGCAACGTCGTCTGCCAAGGCCGATGCCCAATGTCATAGTACAGAGCATGTCAAATCCAAAACACCAAATATCAGTAAAAAAAGGACTCCAAAACCTAAAATAAAATTGTCGGAGGAGAAGCGTAAACTTGCCAATATGCCATTTACCACACGGAGTGGCAAGGAACGGCTGAGGCCCTGGCCTATGTTCATGGCTAGTGGTTCAGCTTCACATGAGGATGGAAGCACTCAGCCTCTCGCTAGAAAACTGAAAAGACTCAAGCTGGCAAAAGCACCGCAAAGAACTGTGCGTTCTTCGAAATCCCAAATCCACAAGGAGAGTCCAATTGTGTCGGTTGCGATGCCTGACCTTCCCAACACTGGACGGGAAGAGCATGCGCCTTCCACCATTTGCACGCCCCCTGCAAGTGCTGGAAGGAGCACCCGCAGTCCAGTTCCTGATAGTCAGATTGAAGATGTCAGTGTTGAAGTACACCAGGATGAGGAGGATATGGGTGTTGCTGGCGCTGGGGAGGAAATTGACCAGGAGGATTCTGATGGTGAGGTGGTTTGTTTAAGTCAGGCACCCGGGAGACACCTGTTGTCCGTGGGAGGAATATGGCCATTGACATGCCTGGTGAAAATACCAAAAAAATCAGCTCTTCAGTGTGGAGGTATTTCAACAGAAAAGCGGACAACAGGTGTCAAGCCGTGTGTTGCCTTTGTCAAGCTGTAATAAGTAGGGGTAAGGACGTTAACCACCTCGGAACATCCTCCCTTATACGTCACCTGCAGCGCATTCATAATACGTCAGTGACAAGTTCAAAAACTTTGGGTGACAGCGGAAGCAGTCCACTGACCAGTAAATCCCTTCCTCTTGTAACCAAGCTCACGCAAACCACCCCACCAACTCCCTCAGTGTCAATTTCCTCCTTCCCCAGGAATGCCAATAGTCCTGCAGGCCATGTCACTGGCAATTCTGACGATTCCTCTCCTGCCTGGGATTCCTCCGATGCATCCTTGCGTGTAACGCCTACTGCTGCTGGCGCTGCTGTTGTTGCTGCTGGGAGTCGATGGTCATCCCAGAGGGGAAGTCGGAAGACCACTTGTACTACTTCCAGTAAGCAATTGACTGTCCAACAGTCCTTTGCGAGGAAGATGAAATATCACAGCAGTCATCCTGCTGCAAAGCGGATAACTGAGGCCTTGACAACTATGTTGGTGTTAGACGTGCGTCCGGTATCCGCCGTTAGTTCACAGGGAACTACACAATTTCTTGAGGTAGTGTGCCCCCGTTACCAAATACCATCTAGGTTCCACTTCTCTAGGCAGGCGATACCGAAAATGTACACAGACCTCAGAAAAAGACTCACCAGTGTCCTAAAAAATGCAGCTGTACCCAATGTCCACTTAACCACGGACATGTGGACAAGTGGAGCAGGGCAGGGTCAGGACTATATGACTGTGACAGCCCACTGGGTAGATGTATGGACTCCCGCCGCAAGAACAGCAGCGGCGGCACCAGTAGCAGCATCTCGCAAATGCCAACTCTTTCCTAGGCAGGCTACGCTTTGTATCACCGCTTTCCAGAATACGCACACAGCTGAAAACCTCTTACGGCAACTGAGGAAGATCATCGCGGAATGGCTTACCCCAATTGGACTCTCCTGTGGATTTGTGGCATCGGACAACGCCAGCAATATTGTGTGTGCATTAAATATGGGCAAATTCCAGCACGTCCCATGTTTTGCACATACCTTGAATTTGGTGGTGCAGAATTTTTAAAAAAACGACAGGGGCGTGCAAGAGATGCTGTCGGTGGCCAGAAGAATTGCGGGACACTTTCGGCGTACAGGCACCACGTACAAAAGACTGGAGCACCACCAAAAACTACTGAACCTGCCCTGCCATCATCTGAAGCAAGAAGTGGTAAGGAGATGGAATTCAACCCTCTATATGATTCAGAGGTTGGAGGAGCAGCAAAAGGCCATTCAAGCCTATACAATTGAGCACGATATAGGAGGTGGAATGCACCTGTCTCAAGCGCAGTGGAGAATGATTTCAACGTTGTGCAAGGTTCTGATGCCCTTTGAACTTGCCACACGTGAAGTCAGTTCAGACACTGCCAGCCTGAGTCAGGTCATTCCCCTCATCAGGCTTTTGCAGAAGAAGCTGGAGACATTGAAGGAGGAGCTAACACGGAGCGATCCCGCTAGGCATGTGGGACTTGTGGATGGAGCCCTTAATTCGCTTAACAAGGATTCACGGGTGGTCAATCTGTTGAAATCAGAGCACTACATTTTGGCCACCGTGCTCGATCCTAGATTTAAAGCCTACCTTGGATCTCTCTTTCCGGCAGACACAAGTCTGCTGGGGTTGAAAGACCTGCTGGTGAGAAAATTGTCAAGTCAAGCGGAACGCGACCTGTCAACATCTCCTCCTTCACATTCTCCCGCAACTGGGGGTGCGAGGAAAAGGCTCAGAATTCCGAGCCCACCCGCTGGCGGTGATGCAGGGCAGTCTGGAGCGACTGCTGATGCTGACATCTGGTCCGGACTGAAGGACCTGACAACGATTACGGACATGTCGTCAACTGTCACTGCATATGATTCTCTCACCATTGAAAGAATGGTGGAGGATTATATGAGTGACCGCATCCAAGTAGGCACGTCACACAGTCCGTACTTATACTGGCAGGAAAAAGAGGCAATTTGGAGGCCCTTGCACAAACTGGCTTTATTCTACCTAAGTTGCCCTCCCACAAGTGTGTACTCCGAAAGAGTGTTTAGTGCCGCCGCTCACCTTGTCAGCAATCGGCGTACGAGGTTACATCCAGAAAATGTGGAGAATATGATGTTCATTAAAATGAATTATAATCAATTCCTCCGTGGAGACATTGACCAGCAGCAATTGCCTCCACAAAGTACACAGGGAGCTGAGATGGTGGATTCCAGTGGGGACGAATTGATAATCTGTGAGGAGGGGGATGTACACGGTGATATATCGGAGGATGATGATGAGGTGGACATCTTGCCTCTGTAGAGCCAGTTTGTGCAAGGAGAGATTAATTGCTTCTTTTTTGGTGGGGGTCCAAACCAACCCGTCATTTCAGTCACAGTCGTGTGGCAGACCCTGTCACTGAAATGATGGGTTGGTTAAAGTGTGCATGTCCTGTTTATACAACATAAGGGTGGGTGGGAGGGCCCAAGGACAATTCCATCTTGCACCTCTTTTTTCTTTAATTTTTCTTTGCGTCATGTGCTGTTTGTGGAATGTTTTTTGGAAGGGCCATCCTGCGTGACACTGCAGTGCCACTCCTAGATGGGCCCGGTGTTTGTGTCGGCCACTAGGGTCGCTTATCTTACTCACACAGCTACCTCATTGCGCCTCTTTTTTTCTTTGCGTCATGTGCTGTTTGGGGAGGGTTTTTTGGAAGGGCCATCCTGCGTGACACTGCAGTGCCACTCCTAGATGGGCCCGGTGTTTGTGTCGGCCACTAGGGTCGCTTATCTTACTCACACAGCTACCTCATTGCGCCTCTTTTTTTCTTTGCGTCATGTGCTGTTTGGGGAGGGTTTTTTGGAAGGGCCATCCTGCGTGACACTGCAGTGCCACTCCTATATGGGCACGGTGTTTGTGTCGGCCACTAGGGTCGCTTAGCTTAGTCATCCAGCGACCTAGGTGCAAATTTTAGGACTAAAAATAATATTGTGAGGTGTGAGGTATTCAGAATAGACTGAAAATGAGTGGAAATTATGGTTTTTGAGGTTAATAATACTTTGGGATCAAAATGACCCCCAAATTCTATGATTTAAGCTGTTTTTTAGTGTTTTTTTAAAAAAAACACCCGAATCCAAAACACACCCGAATCCGACAAAAAAAATTCGGTGAGGTTTTGCCAAAACGCGGTCGAACCCAAAACACGGCCGCGGAACCGAACCCAAAACCAAAACACAAAACCCGAAAAATTTCAAGTGCACATCTCTACTTTTTACCATATGTGTTTCATGGTGTACATCTATTATTTATGCTGCAGCATTTTAACATTAAACATGCATTAAGATATATGGTTCACTGTAAGAGTGTCCCTCGGTGATAACAGAGTGCCATGAACTACGCAATGTTACAGAAAATGAAACAAGGGGCCTAATTCTGAGTTGATCGCAGCAGCAAGTTTGTTAGCAGTTGGGCAAAACCATGGCCCTCATTCCGAGTTGTTCGCTCGCAAGTGAATTTTAGCAGATTTGCTCATGCTAAGCCGCCGCCTACTGGGAGTGAATCTTAGCATCTTAAAATTGCGAACGATGTATTTGCAATATTGCGATTACACACCTCGTAGCAGTTTCTGAGTAGCTTCAGACTTACTCGGCATCTGCGATCAGTTCAGTGCTTGTCGTTCCTGGTTTGACGTCACAAACACACCCAGCGTTCGCCCAGACACTACCCCATTTCTCCAGCCACTCCTGCGTTTTTTCCGGAAATGGTAGCGTTTTTTCCCACACGCCCATAAAACGGCCTGTTTCCGCCCAGTAACACCCATTTCCTGTCAATCACATTACGATCGCCAGAACGATGAAAAAGCCGTGAGTAAAAATCCTAACTACATAGCAAATTTACTTGGCGCAGTCGCAGTGCGGACATTGCGCATGCGCATTAAGCAGAAAATCGCTGCGGTGCGAAGATTTTTACCGAGCGAACAACTCGGAATAAGGGCCCATGTGCACTGCAGGGGAGGCAGATATAACATGTGCAGAGAGAGTTAGATTTGGGTGTGGTGAGTTCAATCTGCAATCTAAATTGCAGTGTAAAAATAAAGCAGCCAGTATTTACCCTGCATAGAAACAAAATAACCCACCCAAATCTAACTCTCTCTGCAAATGTTATATTTGCCCCCCCCCCCTCCCCGCAGTGCACATGGTTTTGCCCAACTGCTAAAAAATTTCCTGCTGCGATCAACTTGGAATTACCCCCAATGTGTGGGTCTTATATAAGTGTTGTTGTTGTGTGAAATGATGCACCATGTACCCGGATTAATGATGGAGCCAGTGACATGTAGTGAGGTAAATGGCTGGGGAAGCACTGGCTAGTATCAGGACCAGATTTTCATACAATATATGAGCCCAAGGGTTCATGTGGGCATTATATACAGGGCAGCAGTACATACTGCTTGAAAGAGTTTTTACCATTTCATGTGCAGAAAAGATAGGCAGAGGAGGTATTTACAGTACCACCAGTGTATCTATAATGGGTGCAGTGTGTCCAGAGTACAGAGTAGATGCCCACCGCACATGCTGCACCCATTTTTGAATGCTCACCCCTCTGGAGTCCCGCATCGGCATCCACAGCACTATTAAAGCACCTGCATGCGCAGTAGAGAAATCACTGGAAAATTGGCCACTGCGCCAATTACCCAGAGATCTGCACATGCGCAGTAGAATCTGAGCCCTTTAGTGCTCAGACTCTCAGCGCTGCCAGTAGAGAGGAGGTGGCCGGAGGCTGAACACGGGCCTCCTCCTCTCTTAAAGCACCCTTGGTTTTTACTCCAGAGTTTTGACTATAAAAATGATTAGAATTGAATATTTCTAACATATTTTTTTTGTATTTTTCATATATTTTATATAGCCAAACTCTGGGGTAGACTAGTGTATGACAGGAAAGGCTCTGCCTCACCTCACCGCATGTCATTGGATAAAGCATATATTGTATTTTTGCCATCACTGGTGGTGGTGTCTGAAGGAGTGAAAAACACCAGGAAATGGGAGAAGTGATAAGGGTTTTACTACTACTAGGACAGAATTTACTTTGGTTCCCTCTGCCACTCGTTATGTTCAGACATAAGTCTGCAGATGCAGACATTTCTTTGTCTTTATGCTAATGCATTTATAAAGTTCTTCCCTGGTGGAGAAATGTGTGTCAAACTGTGCAAGGGGTGAGACGGGTGTGGTATGTTAGATAGACTAGACTTAGGTCGACCACTATTGGTCAACAGTGTCTAGGTCGACAGGGTTTCTAGGTCAACAGGGACTCTAGGTCGACATGAACTAGATCGACATGAAAAAAGGCCGACATGAGTTTTTTTGGGGGGTGTTGTTTTCTTCTTAGAGTAACCGGGAACCCCAATTAGTGCACCGTGTCCGCTCGCCATGCTTCGGGCAAGGTGCCTCACTCTGCTACCGCTGCGCTCGGCATAGGTTACCGTTCCCAACTGTAGTCCACGTGTATCGTAAAGTATGAAAGTTACAAAAAATTATTTATTTATTTTAAAACTCATGTCGACCTATTGTCATGTCGACCTCGAGCATGTCGACCTCGAGTCCCTATCGACCTATAAACCATGTTGACCTACTTACTGTAGGTCAACCTAAGTCTTGTCGATCTAGAGACCGGATGCCAGGTGAGACACCCATTATCAGCATCTGTACTCTAAACTTGCACCAGTACAGTACTACGGCAGGTGCAGTTTCTCTATCCGAGTATGGCTTCTTATGTGGGTGGTTCAGTGTCTTTGTACATAACCGCCCCCAACATGCCTCCAGAACCGTCATTGGATGCAACATCTCTGTGCAGCTTTCTAGCCACCACCCTGTAACCTCCTTTTCACTGTCCAGTAACACCCCTAACATGTATGATGCCATTTGTCCAAACCTGTACTGCGACTCTGTACATACAAAATCAGGACACGTGAAAGAAGCAACTCAGACGCATGAGCAGACAAATAACATTGCTCCACTGCGTCCTATGGGGGTCATTCTGAGTTGATCGCTAGCTAAAAATGTTCACTGCGCAGCGATGAAGCAAAAAAATACACTTCTGCGCATGCGTATGCGGCGCAATGCGCACGCGCAACGCACTTTCACAACAGCCGATGCAGTTTTACACAAGGTCTAGCGAAGCTTTTCAGTCGCATTGCTGGCCGCAGAGTGATTGACATGAAGTGGGCGTTTCTGGGTGTCAACTGACCGTTTTCAGGGAGTGTTAGAAAAAACGCAGGCGTGCCAGAAAAAATGCAGGCGTGGCTGGGAGAACGCAGGGCGTGTTTGTGGCGTCAAATCCGGAACTGAACAGTCTGAAGTGATCGCAAGCTAGGAGTAGGTCTGGAGCTACTCTAAAACTGCACAATATTTTTTTGTAGCCGCTCTGCGATCCTTTCGTTCGCACTTCTGCTAAGCTAAGATACACTCCCAGAGGGCGGCGGCTTAACGTTTGCACGACTGCTAAAAACTGCTAGCGAGCGATCAACTCGGAATGACCCCCTATATCACTGCTGCGTATGACTCAGAATCAAAGCTAAATACCATATAGGACAAAAAGAATTACAGCAGCAGAAGAAATATCAAGATGATGTACAGCAGGCCTGGCCAACCTGTGGCTCTCCAGATGTTGTGAAACTACACATCCCAGCATGCCCTGTCACAGTTTTAGCCTTCCCTAATAGCAAAACTGTAGCAAAGCATGATGGGACTTGTAGTTTTACAACAGCTGGAGAGCCACAGGTTTGCCAGGCCTGATGTACAGTATAGGAACAGTCTATGAAAAGACGCTCTGGAACTTCTTCAGATTTTTTTCCATGCACCTTGCTCTTGTTTTTATTGTGCATGCGCATCTTTTGCCCTGGCGACTTGGCCAGATTTTGCACTTATGGATTTATGCACTAAGGAGACTCGAAGCGTCATGTACATTGGCCAAATTACGGTAATAGTGTATCGAAAAGAAATGCACCCAAGAAGGCCACCTGAAAGGTGAGAATGCATCTGTTTGGGCATGATCTAATAGCAGGATTACAGTGGACTGAAAACTGCTGATATGTTTCCTAGGCTGGACACACACCTGACTGTCATGTCGGCAGGCTGAGAGGCCAATCAGGGTAAGTGTACACACTTACCAATCGGATGCTTGAAGTGTAGGTCAGAATCCTCAGCTGGGCAGGCATTTGGATTTGCCCGTCCAGCTGTGATGTCAGCCCCTCCCCCACAAGTGTGCGAGTGGTTGACGGGAGGCTGACATCACAGCCGGGTGGGTAGATTTCCATTGTACGGACAATATATCGGCTGCTATGTACCCAGCTTAACTGTTGCTATTTTATATTTCATTCTTGTCCTATTTGCATTTTACAAATGCAATATGTAGAAATTGTGTACTGTATTTTAGAACATGTTTTGTGCCCGCAGTGAAGGCACACTTCCTGTATTCCTGCCACCCGCAAGTAACATGAGAAGATGGCTACATTTGCTCCCTATGCAGAGTTGGTTGTATTTCACATTTGCAGTCACAAAATCATTTTTTTTCCAGCTGCATTTCCCTTTTGCGCATAGACAGAATTTGCATCCAACTCTGAATGAGGTCACCTCTGCCACTCAAAAATAGTAATTCCATTCATTTTTGGGCGGGCATGGCCATACCCTCATAATTTGGCCACTCCAACCTCCAAAATTACTGCACAGCTGGCCCGGGTCCCTTAAACGAGTCTGGGCTGGATAATTAGTAGTCATTCCCTCCCACCCATCCTCTTAGCGACCTATGGTGAGGCCTAATGATGGTTATTAACAACAAGCATATGGATAGGTCCATAGGAACCAAAATAATTCTGCCTATCTTTTTCTAGAAAACAATAGAGAAATTATAGCTACAGTAGAATCTGATTGGTTGCCATGGGCAACTCCACCACTTGTCTGTTTTAGAAGCCTTAATAAATCTATTTTAAAAGAAGTTCTACCCAATGAGTAGCAGTGTCAGTAGACTTTGCCATAATATCCCAATAACCTGTATTGATGTACAGTACTGTACATTATTTTCTATTAAGTATTTAATCTTAATAACTACTATATAAATCTGATCTTCTACTCTTTATGACTCACAAACCGGTGATGGACAAAAGGCTGACTGATTTTTACTGTAGATCTTTACAAAGATCAATACAGATAAATAGTTTTACTTCTGTACCACTATCTGCAGCACCCTTCTCTGTGCTATTATACCACACATTACTCCTTAGTAATTATTACTTTAAAATTCAGAGCATACTGTATATTTAGAAAACAAGTTTCATTTTGTAAACTTTTCTACTGGATCGAGAAAAATAGATATAATGACTGAATATAAATGAGGTAATTAATAAGATATTTAGATCAAATAGGTGTATAGAAAACTGTACTAATTAGTAATGCAGCACATTTAGGCTTAAAAATAACATCTTAAACATGTTAGATCTACAGCTTAAATACAAATCAATCAAATGTAAAATCTAAACCTGTAAGACATTACTTATCTACATTACTTTGCAGATAAGGACTTTAGAATCACTCAGATTACCCATCTCTTGATACAGATGTATGGTAAACAATAAAATTAATAAAGTAATTAAGTAACTACCCAATGGAAGGGCTTTATATTATTATTAAAATTATTATTATTATTATTATGTTTAGTATGTACAAAGATAATAATATAGTCATATATTTAAAAAGGAAGCACATGGGAAGCAAGCATTTTGCCCATACTAACTTTTCGACAATTAGTGCATTACCAGAAAGATCATACCAAGGGGCTGATTCGGAGATGGGAGCAAGGTTGTCAGGTACAAAGGTTGACATGAAAATGGTCGATGCACAAATGGCCAAAACATTTTTAGGGGGGTTTTCATGTTTTCCAAACATTTGCTTGATTTACTATCCACGTGGACTATGGCCCTCATACCGAGTTGTTCACTCGCTAGCTGTTTTTAGCAGCATTGCACACGCTAGGCCGCCGCCCTCTGGGAGTGCATCTTAGCTTAGCAGAATAGCGAACGAAAGATTAGCAGAATTGCTACTAAATAATTCCCTGCAGTTTCTTAGTAGCTCCAGACCTACTCCTAGACTGCGATCACCTCAGTCCGTTTAGTTCCTGGTTTGACGTCACAAACACGCCCTGCGTTCGGCCAGCCACTCCCCCGTTTATCCAGCCACTCCTGCGTGTTTACCTGGCACGCCTGCGTTTTTTAGCATACTCCCTAAAAACGGGAAGTTTCCGCCCAGAAACACCCACTTCCTGTCAATCACACTCCGATCACTCGAGCGATGAAAAAACGTCGCTCAAGCTTGTGTAAATCTACTAAGTTTTGTGTGAAAGAACTTAGCGCATGCGCGCTGCGTACCATGTGCATGCGCATTTTTGCAGTTTTTTTACTTAATCGCTGCACTGCGAAAATCTGCAGCGAGCGATCAACTCGGAATGACCACCTATGATTGGGAACCTGTGGTGAGTGCAGGGGTAGCAGGGCGAGCCACATTTCCCAAAGCATGGCGAGTGAAGTGAGCCAGTGAGGATATTCGTTTGCAGGGCTGTTTCGAGACAATTTGGCTCCCAGTGCGAGATTAAAAAATATGCCCTCCCCCCCACTGACATAGATATAAAAAAAACACAATTTCTTTCGACAAGAGACCGCGGCCTCTCTAAAAGGGGCATGATCTCGCTAAAATGAGGGTAACCTTACACCCCAGTTTTTGACCCTGCACCAACAGACCTCAGCCACCACAGGAAAAAAAAATTCACCATATTAAGCCCCACACAGTAATGTCCCCTGCACCATATTATGCCACATACCGCAATGCCCTACAGTAAAGCTACATTATGACCATCAGTAAAGTTTCTAATTACTTTTAAGCTACAGTACCTGCTCATTGCCAAGGGTTTCACGCGCTGGGTGTCACGCTCGTTGGTAGGGGTTTCATGGGCTGGGTGTCTTGCTCGTTGCCAGAGGTTTCATGCTCTGGGATTCATGCTTGTTGCCAGGGGTTTCATGATCTGGGACAGGTGTCATGCTCCTTGCAAGGGGTGTATAATGCTCGTTTCCAGGTGTAATGTCTTTGCCAGGGGTGTGTAAGGCTTATTGCCAGGAGTAATGTCATTGCCAGGGGTGTGTAATGAACGTTGTCAGGGATGTGTACAGCCGGCGCCAGAACTGACAGCCCTCCCGCTCCCCTATTCCCCCTCCTCCCCACCATAGTACTCTACTCAGGGGGCGGAGTTTCACAAAATGACACGTCGCACAGTTCCTCCGCCGCTAGAAACGGCACTGTTCATTTGTTCTGATGGTGGTTACATAGTACCAAAACATAAAAGATTTGACCCAGAAAAATGTAAAAAATTTGTGTGTGAACCATTTCTTTGTAAACCTTTTTACCACAACGACCTTTAGTACCTGTCAACCTTAACTTCTGTCGACCTTAGGTACCTGTCATCCTTTTGTATTTACTGTTGACCTTAATGCATGAGGGGTGTAAAACTTGCAGAGATTTACTGTGAATTAAAGCTGTCCTATAAATGTTACATATCTTACAATTGCAGTACATGCAAAAACAGCCAGAATTTACCCTGCATGCAAACAAAAAATATATATTATCACTCCTTGCATTGCAACATAGTTTGTCCAGATACAAAGTTATTTACACTTTTTGATTTGCGCACAACTCAAGAATCAGTCTACAAATTTAAAGGTCCAGAGATACAGCATAAGCTTTTATCTTTCATGAGAGACCATGGTCGGAACAAAATATTGCACACTGGGGGTAATTCTGAGTTGATCGCAGCAGGATCTTTGTTAGCAGTTGGGCAAAACCATGGTGGTCATTCCGAGTTGTTCGCTCGCAAGCTGCTTTTAGCAGCTTTGCACACGCTAAGCCGCCGTCTACTGTGAGTGAATCTTAGCATAGTAAAATTGCGAACGAAAGATTTGCACAATTGCGAATAGACAGTTCTTAGCAGTTTCTGAGTAGCTCCAGACTTACTCTGCCACTGCGATCAGTTCAGTCAGTTTCGTTCCTGGTTTGACGTCACAAACACTCCCAGCGTTTGCCCAGACACTCCCCCGTTTCTTCAGACACAGCAGCGTTTTTAAAAACACACCCATAAAACGGCCTGTTTCCGCCCAGAAACACCCACTTCCTGTCAATCACATTACGATCACCAGAACGAAGAAAAAACCTCGTAATGCCGTGAGTAAAATACCTAACTGCATAGCAAATTTACTTGGCGCAGTCGCAGTGTGAACATTGCGCATGCGCAATTAGCGGAAAATCGCTGCGATGCGAAGAAAATTACTGAGCGAACAACTCGGAATGACCACCCATGTGCACTGCAGGGGAGGCAGATTTAACATGTGCAGAGAGAGTTAGATTTGGGTGTGATGTGTTCAATCTGCAATCTAAATTGCTGTGTAAAAATAAAGCAGCCAGTATTTACCCTGCACAGAAACATAATAACCCACCCAAATCTAACTCTCTCTGCACATGTTATATCTGCCCCCCCTGCAGTGCACATGGTTTTGCCCAATTGCTAACAAACTTGCTGCTGCGATCAACTCAGAATTACCCCCACTGTGTCCAGTGTTTGTCATCTGTTCTTTATCAAAACTTGAATATACTGTAGTCAGGGGCAGATCCAAGGTGTGTATATGTGGGGCGGCGATCAGTAACTACAGCCCAGCACACAGGTGAAAACCCGGCACCGAAATCCCAACAAGCAGGCAGAATGCCAGTGGCGGAATCCCTGCATCACTGGAAATGCTGACGCCGGAATCCTGACAGCTGACTTCCCAAACGTAAGTAAGTATGCCGGCTACTGTTAGGGTTAGGTCACACGGTGGTGGGGAGGGGGGTTAGGTTTAAGCATCAGCGGGGAGGGTTAGGGTTAGGCTGCAGGGAAGGGATGATTAGGGTTAGGCTGCGGGGAAGCAAGGGTTAGGCTACGGGAAGGGGGGGTAAGGTTTAGAGACCACCGGGGAGAGTTAGCGTTAGGCTGATGGGGGGGAGTTTTAGGGTTAGGCTGCGGGAAAGCAAGGGTATAGGGTTAGGCTGTGGGAAGTGGGGGTAAGGTTTGGGACCACTGGGGAGAGTTTGGATTAGGCAGCTGGGGGGGAGTGGGAATTTTAGTGTTAGGCAGCAGGAAGGGAGGGTTAGGGTCAAGGGGGGAGGTAAATATACTTACCAGACCCCTGTTGAGATTTTTACCACTGAGATGCTGCTGTCGGTCTCACTCTGTGCTCCTGAGGGGGAGATTCAAATGTTTGAAAAGTCGGTTGGGTGTCTGTTTTTTCCTGTCTAATAGATAGGAAAAAACATACACCCAACTGACTTATCAATCTCACTCTGCACCTCTCCTTTCTAAATGCTGCAAAACACTGATACTAAACAGTGATTTATTGAAATGAAAAAAATATCGTTGAGCAACTAGTTTAAACTTATTCATGACTGATGATGAATACGGTTGCTAAGGAAACCTGGTAAAGCTTTGGTAAACTCTGTAGTAGGGGCCCACTGTGATGGTGGGGCCAGGTGTAGTAAGAAAGATACTGTATTGCAGCTGAACCAGTTATTACATACTGTAGAAAATAATGAAATTTGCCATTTACTGCAACGTAGAACTAAAATAGGTTCTTGTTTCTTTCCTTGCAACAATTCATTGACAACATTATTCAGAGGATTATCATGTAATAAAAAATATCTAATCTAATATTTTGCTAACAGCAAAATAATATATTTAACGTGTTCCTTCTTGAACATTAGAAATGGAAAAATTTCAACATCAGACTTTGCAATAATCTCTCACAAGTTATTAGGCAGTCAGTTAATAAACACAGTGAAAAAGAGCATTAGGCGTTGGAGATAACATAATGCCCCACTCAATTTTGTTCTGCAACATTTCAGATCAACAATTTTGGAGGCACATTTTACCAGGGATCCACATAAGACAGTGGTGGGACACCCTCCAAATGGGTCCGGGACATTGGTAAGTTCATTTTTATAAAAATATACAATATTAAATATAACAAATAGCTCACAGTTAGGGAAGACAGTCCCATCTCATTTTTTTAATTCTGCTGGTATTCATGGGATACCCATGATTGAGTTGATCGATGAAAATATGGCTCAGCAGCCCCACCAGAAAAAAATAAAACATAAAAAATTATTTATAAGAATACCACTTAGGGGTATATTTAATAAAGATCGATTTCAGATCAATTAAAATCGATCTTAATCGATGTTGGTCTATACAAGAAATCATCTGTTAGTAAATGTGTGTTTTAATTCTGAAAGTCCAACATTGATTATGATTGATTTTAATAAATTTTAATTCAATATAAATCAATTAAAATAGCCCTTTAGTAAATATACCTCTTAGAGTGGCTGATTTTAGGCTGCATGCTGCTATGACCACTTTAACCTCAGTTGCTGTAATCATGGTAGGGGCAAGTGTGTTTAGTGTCACCCTGCAAACTATAAATTTGAGCCTTCCCTCTCATACGGTACTTTAAAAAGGGATAGCATGTCCCCCCAATTCAAATGTGCCTCTGTGCTATGTGTTAGCCTGTGTCCCCCTGTGCCATGTGCTAACCTGTGCCCTCCCTGTGATATGCATTAGCCTGTGCAGGGCCGGCAACAGAAATCTTGGGGCCCCATACAATGATATCTCTGGGGGCCCCCTACACCCTCAACTCCCCCCCTCGATATGTACTACATATATAAATATATGTTTGTGTTGGAAATTAATTAACTTTTAATTAATTTGTGGGTGGCCCGAAGTGCATTCAGCCAGACCCGGACCTAACCAATTTGATGCCCTAGGGAAGATCTTGTCTGGTGCCCGCTAGCACCGCCACTAGTTTCACCTCTGACACAGCACCCCTCTCCAAGCACAGCACCCATCACCCAGCACACTTTATCCTACACACAGCTCCCCCCCAGCACACTTTATCCTACACACAGCTCCCCCCAGCACACTTTATCCTACACACAGCTCTCCCCCCCAGCACACTTTATCCTACACACAGCTCTCCCCCCCAGCACACTTTATCCTACACACAGCTCTCCCCCCAGCACACTTTATCCTACACACAGCTCTCCCCCCCTCTCCCCCCAGCACACTTTATCCTACACACAGCTCTCCCCCCCAGCACACTTTATCCTACACACAGCTCTCCCCCCAGCACACTTTATCCTACACACAGCTCTCCCCCCCAGCAAAATTTATCCTACACACAGCTCTCCCCCCCAGCACACTTTATCCTACACACAGCTCTCCCCCCCAGCAAGATTTATCCTACACACAGCTCTCCCCCCAGCACACTTTATCCTACACACAGCTCTCCCCCCCAGCAAACTTTATCCTACACACAGCTCTCCCCCCCCCACAACACTTTATCCTACACACAGCTCTCCCCCCCAGAACACTTTATCCTACACACAGCTCTCCCCCCAGCACACTTTATCCTACACACAGCTCTCTCCCCCAGCACACTTTATCCTACACACAGCTCTCCCCCCCAGCACACTTTATCCTACACACAGCTCTCCCCCCCAGCACACTTTATCCTACACACAGCTCTCCCCCCCCCCCCCTGCACACTTTATCCTACACACAGCTCTCCCCCCCAGCACACTTTATCCTACACACAGCTCTCACCCCAGGACATTTTATCCTACACACAGCTCTCCCCCCCAGTACACTATATCCTACACACAGCTCTCACCCCCAGTACACTTTATCCTACACACAGCTCTCCCCCCAGCACACTTTATCCTACACACAGCTCTCCCCCCCAGCACACTTTATCCTACACACAGCTCTCCCCCCAGCACACTTTATCCTACACACAGCTCTCCCCCCCAGCACACTTTATCCTACACATAGCTCTCCCCCCAGCACACTTTATCCTACACACAGCTCTCACCCCCCAGCACACTTTATCCTACACACAGCTCTCACCCCAGGACATTTTATCGCTGGCACAGTGCACATCTTCCCTCGCCCCGCCCCCCACCACCACCACATGCAGCTCTTAACTACCTTTTTCTTTTGTTATCCCATTGATAGTCACTGTCGTCGTGGGTGTCCTCAGGGCTGTCTTTATGTGGCAGGAGAGACGGACGTGAGGTGATGGCATCACGTCGTCTCATTCCCGCCGCCGCGGGTAGCAGCAGGGGGACTTGCGGAGGCGGGCCAAAGGAGTTTGTGCAGTGCTGCTCGCCCGCCCCTTTTTTAATGTGGAAGACAGCAGGTGGGGACAACAGCGCTGTGCAGAGTATAATGGATGGGCAAAGTGGGCTGGAGGTGCGGAGGGGGAGAAAGCATAAGGAGAGGTGCTGAACCAGCTGGAACATCTCCTGTCCTGTTACGTCCCGCAGCCAGCCACAGCATACTGTAATGAGTCAATTTGACTTATTATCAGTACTGCTGCCATTGCCGCTTCCATCATCACACCACACCTCCGCCAAGTATCTCCACTGGATCCAGCAGGGTCCGGCAGCTGTGTTGCTGCCCTGCCCGCTGTGTGGATCACACAGCATTCTTACGCGCTGCCTAAACATTTTGTGTGCCCCTGATGCTCGGGGCCCCCCTGATCCTCGGGGCCCCGTACGGGTGTCCCCTTTGACCCCCCCTGTCGCCGGGCCTGAGCCTGTGCCCCCCTGTGCCATGTTACCTTGTGCTCCCTGTGCCATGTGTCACCCTGTGCACCCCTGTGATATGCATTATCCAGTGCCCCCCTGTGCCATGTGTTACCCTGTTAACCCTGTGATATGCATTACCCTGTGCCATGTGTTACCCTGTGACCCCTGTGCCATGTGTTACCATGTACCCCCCTGTGCTATGCATTACCCTGTGCCATGTTTTACAATGTGCCCCCCTGTGCCATATGCACCCTTGTGCCATCTGTTACCTTGTGCCCCCTTTATGCAATGTGTTACCCTGTGCTATGTATTACCTTGTGCCATATGTTACCCTGCGCCCTCCTGTGCTATGCATTACCCTTTGTCATGTGTTTCCCTGCTGTGCCATGTGTTACCCTTTGCTCCCTATGGTATGTATTACCCGGTGCATGTGCATGCCTCCCTGTGCTATGTATTACCCTGTGACATGTGTTGCCCTGTGCCCCTCTATGATATGTATTACCCTGTGACATGTGTTACCCTGTGCCACCTGTGCTATGTATTACCATGTGGCACACTGTGGAGTGTAATCTGACCGGGGGGCTGTATGGAGGCAGTATGATCTGTGATCTGTCATGCAGTGGTGCAAGTAGAAAAATGGGTGTGGCCAAATGCCACATGGGCGTGGACAATGAAAATGGGGGCTATACACATATGGGGGGGGCAGATACACTTATGACACCAATAGTGCCAGAAACACATATGCCACCACAGTGCCAGATACGCATCCACCGTGCCAGATATGCTCCTACAGTTCCAGATGCACAAATGCCCCACGGTGTCAGATGCACAAAGGCTCCATGGTACCAGATGCACAAATGCCCCATGGTGCTAGATACACTAATGCCCCCAGTAGTGCCATATATGCCCCCACAGTGTCAGATACACATTGCCCCAGAGTGTCAGATACATATTGCACAAGAGTGTCAGATGCACATATGCCCCCACAGTGCCAGATATGCCCCCACTGCGCCAGATACACATATGCCCCCACAGTGCCAGATACACAGATGCCCACAGAGTGCCAGATATGTCCCCAGAGTGCCATATATGTCACCACAGTGCCAGATATGCCCCCAAAGTGCCAGATACACATGCCCCCACAGTGTTAGATACACATGCCCCCACAGTGCCAGATATGCCCCCACAGTGCCAGATATGTCCCTACAGTGCCAGATATGTCCCCACAGTGCCAGACAGGCCCCCACAGTGTCAGATAGGCCCCAACAGTGCCAGATATACATGCCCCACAGTGCCATATATACATGCCCCCACAGTGCCAGATAACATGCCCCCACAGTGCCAGATATCCCCCTAGAGTGTCAGATATGCCCCCACAGTGCCAGATATGCCCCCACAGTGCCAGATATCCCCCTACAGTGCCAGATATGTCCCCAAAGTGCCAGATACACATGCCCCCACAGTGCCAGATACACATGCCCCCACAGTGCCAGATACACATGCCCCCACAGTGCCAGATATGCCCCCACAGTGCCAGATATGTCCCCACGGTGCCAGATATGTCCCCACAGTACCAGATAGGCCCCCACAGTGTCAGATAGACCCCAACAGTGCCAGATATACATGCCCCACAGTGCCATATAAACATGCCCCCACAGTGCCAGATACACTGCCCCCACAGTGCCAGATATCCCCCTAGAGTGCCAGATATGCCCCCACAGTGCCAGATATACATGCCCCCACAGTGCAACATATGCCCCCACAGTGCCAGATATGCCAAAGCAGTGCAGCTTACTGTTGTTGCTGCTGCCTGGGGCTGGCACTGTCTTATGCAGCTGGCCTGCTGCTGGGGAGAGGAGAGCGCAGCACGCGCTCCTCCTGCCCTTCTCCTGCCCTCTCTCCTGTATCTTAGAACTGGCGCTGGTCCGTGAGCCAATCAGGGCTCGCGGTCCGGCAGCAGCGGCTCCTGATTGGCTGCCTGTCCGTGAGCTCTGATTGGCTCACGAACCAGCTCAGTGCACTCTTCGCCGCCGCCGGACGGGACTCGGGCAGGCAGGAGAGGAGAGGCGCATGCTGCGCTCTCCTCTCTCCATCACCCGGTGTCTGCAAGGTGGCGGCCCGGCGATATAGCGTACCTGCTCGGATTTTCTTACAGGTATGCCGTACCACCCCGTACCACCATACTTGCAGTACTGCTGTCATGTTATATCATATCAAGACTGTCCACCTATAAGGCCATGATTGCTGCTCATTTCTGTGCTGCTTGCAGAGTGGATGCTGTATATGGAGTAAATTGGGTCCTGATACTAGCCAGTGCCTCCCCAGCCACTGACCTTGCCACATGTCACTGGTTGGTATATAAGTATGCTGACCCGTAACTAGACAGCTTGGTGCCTTGTGACAGAAAGAGAACTGGTGCCCCCTCACCAACCCATATTCCAGAGGAGCACACCAAAATATGGGTGCATGGCTTCATGGGGAAGGGGCGTGGCCACAGAATAATACCAAATTCACATTATGCCATACGGTAGTGTCTGTTATTCACATTACACCACACTGTTGTACCCCTTACACACATTATGCCCACACAGTAGTAGAACGCGCTTTAAACATGTTATGCACATACAGTAGAGCCCCTTACAAACGTTATGCCAACAGCATAATAGTGCCCCTTATACATGTTGTTTTATTTTCATATAACGTATAAATTCCTAAACTGAAATTCAGCGGAAACCGACAGCAACATAGACAGTGGGGAGAGCGCCTCTCATGCCCGGCACCTCACTGTGTTACATCACTTCACTGAGCATATAGCGCTGGTCCTGGCTGTAGTAGTACCTGCAACTTTATACAAATTCCACTACAAGCCCTTCACTGGTAAACAGCTGTGTATCTGCATGTGCAAGGACTGAGACACCCATTTGAAGCATCTTTAGATGCTCAAACTCCTCTTGGTACATCTTTAGGTGCAACCATCGGTCGCACCTTTGAAATTTGCACCAGCCTCATGCACAGTAGTGTCTGTTATTCACATTACACCACACAGTAGTACCCCTTATACATGTGACACCCACACAGTAGTAAAGCCACTTAAACACAGTAGTAGTGCTGTTTAAAAACATTATGCCAAAACAGTGTAGCCCCTTACACACGTTATGCCTATAGAGAAGTAGTGCCCTTATACGGGTTGGGTATGTGTGACCAGCAGTCAGGAGACCGCCGGTCACAATACCGATGTCGGGATTCTGGCTGTTAGATAGCCGGCAGAGGGGGCAAGCGCAACGAAGCCCCTTGCAGGCTCTATGCGCTCGCCATGCTGCGGGCTCGGTGGCCCGCTGTGCTCAACACAGGTTCTATTCCCATTCTGCTGGTAGGCATGCCGACCGGTGGTATTTTCACATGCCGGGTTCCCGAAGTCGGTATTGTATCCTTCCTGACCACCAGTCACAAAAACGCAGCCCCCCTTATACACGTCATTTTATTTTCATATAACGTATAAATTCCCAATCTGAAATGTTTAAAACCTGTAAAATTCTAAAACATAGATTACATTTTTTTTTTAGGTTTCTGGAGCCTAAAAAACAGGGCCTAATTCTAATAAATGAAGCAGCAAAGGAGAGAGACATTGGTAGGATGGTATTAGGGGCAATTTCGGACCCTCCCATGAAAGAAAGTCATTCTCATAAATTGAACATTTCTCCAGCAATTAGAATTAATTTCTCCAGCAATTCCTCCAGTGTTTAAACACCAGCCATCCTGAGTAACCTGAGGCTAGCTCAGGTGACCGATGTCAGGGCTGCAACTGCGGATGCAGCAGCGGGTCAGGGTAGCCAGAAAGCGGTGTCATTAGCATATTTTGCATGCAACATCGCCGCTGCTTTCGACTCTGTATTTCTAGTGTGAGAGATTAATGTGAATACACCATTATGTGACCTCGTTGTTTGGGGATATAGGGCCTAATTCAAGGTTGACTGCAAAACAACATTTTCCTCTAATGGGTAAAACCATGTGCACTGCAGGGGAGGCAGATATAACATGTGCAGAGAGAGTTAGATTTGGGTGCGGTGTGTTAAAACTGAAATCTAAATTGCAGTGTAAAAATAAAGCAGCCAGTATTTACCCTGCACAGAAACAATATAACCCACCCAAATCTAACTCTCTCTGCACGTGTTATATCCAGGGCCTGCCCAAGCCTAAATTTTTTTGTAAGCGAATATAGATTTTGGCGCCCCCCATGGATGATGGAAAATATTATACACACAAAAGCTTAAAGTGCATTAAGCGAAATATGGGTGAAATCAACTGCCTACCACAAAGTTAAAACTTAAAGGGCATAAGTGTTTTCTAATTAATCTAACTTTTAAAAATTGGGGTCCTACCCGTCCTTTTCTGGGTCCCATTGGAATGAAGGTTCATATTAATCTTATTAATTATTCAGATATAAAAACAGACTTGACTTGGACACTACAAAACTGTTGCAAGGGGGAGGAGGGGGGTGACAGTGCTGCTGGGCTGTGTAGCATACAGGACACTTCGGTGCCCTTTTCGAAGAAAGTAAATTGGTGTTCCCCCTCCCATATTTGAATTCAAGGACAGTGCGCGCCGTAGGCGCGCACCAAAAATTTAGGGACGTGGCTTCATGGGGAAAGAGCATGGCCACATAATAGTACCAATTCACATTACACCACACAGGTAGAGCACATTATATACACATTGCACCAGGTAGAGCACGTTACACACATTGCACCAGGTAGAGCATGTTATACATATTGCACCAGGCAGAGCATGTTACACACATTGTACCAGGTAGAGCATGTTATACACATTGCACCAGGTAGACCACGTTACACACATTGCACCAGGTAGAACATATATATATATATATATATATATATATATCCAGCACATCCACATAATGCAGAAGTAGACAAAAAGATATAGATGACCATAAAGTGCAAAGTCACAGCATAAGTGGCAATGATTACAGCTACAGCAGCATATACTCATCATGTTGAAAATAGATGAAGCTGCCTCATCTTAAACTGATAGTCAGTGTATAGAGATAGATATTCTTTGTTTATTTGATTTTAACTTATTACCAAAAAAACCCGCTTCTGGCTTACTTTTCCCTCTGCGTGGCTGCATACTGCCTCCCTCCCCGAGCCGGCTCCTTGCTGCAGGTTGTGTGGCCACTGACTGAGAGCCGTCACAGAGTTTCATTCATTACAAGGCCGCCGGCAGCCCAGCACAGCAGTGTGGCGCCGCCAGTATGACGGCTTTTAGTGGCCGCTGCTGCGGTGCAGCGGATCGGTGATTAATCACCGATCTGATCTCTGGCATGTGATGGGGGAACCCTTTCAGGTAGGGGGGCCCAGGGATACGTGCCACCTCCTTAATCCGGCTCTGCAAACACAGCATAGGAGCTGGTGGGCTGGGAGCGTGGTGCAGGGTGCCGGCGCCCTCCACACTGTGGCGTCTTACTCCTTTGCGTAACCCGCGTAACGGGTGGGCCGGCCCTGGTTATATCTGCCCCCCCTGCACTGCACATGGTTTTGCCCATTAGAGGAAAATGTTGTTATGCAATCAACCTTGAATTAGGCCCTTCAACTATAAACAGTCCTTCTTGTAAAATCTTACAGTCTTGATGATGTATTTTTGTGGCATTATACACTACGGAAAAATAAACTATATTTTACATTACAGAAATGACTGTGATGTAGCATAAATTTTTTTTCAATATATATAGGATAAAAAATGTTTTTAATTATCCATCAACATAATAGCTAAAAAAGAACTTTAAAAAGTAGTTAAGTGTTACATAATATCTATATGTTTCATGAGACTGTGTAGGCGTATGATAACATATTGCAAAAACAATGTGTGCGAAATATCTAATGTATCATTGATAATTATTAGAAAATAAAGACAGAAAATAATTGAGAATGCAAAACATAATTTGTAATTGTTACATATGAAAGCTGCCTATTTAACAGATTACTGTATTTATAGCAGGTGCTGACAAGAATGTTTTAATGATTGTGTGTTGCATAATAGATTCATTAATTAATCTTATACAAACTAACTCCTGCAAATGAGAAGGTTTGACAGCAGCTATTTGAAAAAAAAGATAACACTAATTGATAAGACCATATGACATATATTTTCTCTGGAAATTTGGATTGCATTTGTACGTTTCCATTAATGTGAATGTTGATAATAATAAGTCAAATAAAAAAATAATGTATTTCATTTCACCATCTTTCACAGGAGAATTTAGGGGGTGATTCCGACCTGATCGCTAGCAGGCTACTTTTAGCACTGCTGCGATCAGGTAATCACCGCCTACAGGGGAAAGGGGATTCGCTGTGCAGGGCTGCGAACCGCTGTGCAGAGAGCTGCACAAACAAAAAGTTTGTGCAGTTTCTGCACAGCTCAGTACTTACTCACCCGCTGCGATGATCTTGTCCGGAGCTGACGTCAGGATCCCTCCCTGGAGACCGCTGGACATGTCTGCGTTTGCCCGGACACGCCTTCAAAACGGTGAGTAGACACCCCCGGCTGGCCTCTTCCTGTTAATCTTCTAGCGTTCGCCGCTGCGAATGCTTTCTTCGTCCATTTCGTATCTGCACGGCGTCGTCCGTCGCCGGGCAATGACACGCCTGCGTATTGCCGCCCGCGCGCATGAGCAGTTCTGACCCGTTCGCAAGGCTGTGAAAAATTGTAGCGTGCGAACGGGTTGGAATGACCCCCTTAGTCCTGTTTAAATTTAGATTAAGGGCTTGATTCTCATTTCTTATGTCGAAGTCGGACAGAGTTGACTGATTTTTGTATTACTGTGCATAAGACTACTGTGAGTCGTAGTTGCAATTGAGGCCTCAGAAATGTCTCCAACGTGTATAATCACTTACAATGTAGGCCATACTATGATGGCCAATCTTGCCTCTACTGTATTGTGGGTGTAGCGCAGGTTTTGATGGTGGGACCGATGACGGCTGTGTCTAAAGATGCACCAAGCTGTATTTGAGCATTTAAAGATGTTCAAAGTGGCTATCTCATTCCTTGCACATTCAATTGCACAGCTGTATACTAGGGAAGGACTTTTAAACACTGATATTGCAGCGTCAGGCCCTAAACTTGTTAAAGAAATGTGTGTTGAGAGTGGAGTGAGCTACTGCACAGACTCCATGTTGGTTGCTAATGGAAGGCTTCATTTCCTAACCAAGATGGACACCGAACCTAGTACTGCAAGTGTGGCGCCATTTTGTCACTGTGTATGAGCGACGCAGTGTACAACATAGCTCCAATGAGACCTGTGATTTACCTGCCTTATAGAAGCGTTCCAGAGTCCAGCATCATTACCTGCATCCAATCACTGGCTGGTGAGCTGTATGGACTTTGATCTGCTCAAGCTCTCCTCCATCTAAAAAGTGGGTATACCCATTACTGGGTTTTACCCATTACTGCTTCATTAAACCAACTTCACTGGTTAAGCAACTGAACTGTTCATAGTTTCAAGGCATCCACTGGTGAGTACAGTTACACAAACCACATTTGCTGGTTTTAGGGTATTTCCTGCAAAATAACTTAAATAAATACAGTATGGCCCTTTACATCATCAAAGTCTTCTAGCTTACTCATACAGGTCCATTGGCATTTCTATAATGGGGGCAATGTGTGAGGAGCACATGGACCCCTGGGTCCAGAGGGGCCCACACCGCACACTTTGCACCTATATTTTAATACTTACCTCTCCAGAGTCCAGCATCGGGTGCTGCAGCCGTTGAGAAAATCACAGCCATAAGGGCTATCGCGCATGCGCAGTAGTGATTTTGGTCTACGGAACATGGCAGGTGCCATGTTTAAAGAGAACGTATGCGCAGTAGACTCCGGCACAATGCCAGAGACTACAGCGCCGTACAGAGGAGGAGGCCCACCTGGAGTCTGCACAGGGGCCCACTCCTCTGTTAAAAACGCCCCTGCATAGGTCATAGTTCTAGAAGCGAGTTTCAGATATCACAATCTAAACAATATTCCATACATTACCCAATGAAACACCGAAACTATAGTTTAAACATTTGAAATACAAACTGAAGAAACAATTGCTATGGATTCAAGAGGAAAGAAAGATGGTGTCCTGTCCAGGGGCGGAACTGCCGGAGACAACGGAGTCGGATGCCGCCGGGCTCCTGCCTTGGAGAGGGCACCTGCTCAGTTGTCCCCCGTTCCGTCCAGAGTACCCATTTTACACCTGTCCTGCAGCCGCTGGAGGACCCGCCAAGCGCATCGCCTATCAAACTCAGCGGCTCTCGCTCACTCCTCCCCTGACGTGTTTAGGAGCTACTGTATCTCTCTGGTTCTGCTGATTGCTCTGGTCGCGTGACAACCGTCCGCGACTCAGAGCCTGAGTGAGCAGCCGGCCAGGACGCAATGCGGGCGAATGGTGTCTTCAGAGTATGTACACTGCTCTGTGGGACTCCGTTGGTGGGGAGAGTGGGGGGGGGGGAGTCTGCAGCTGCGGGACTCGGTGGGGAAGGGGGAAAGAAATCTGCAGCTGCGGGGCTCAGTTGGTGGGGGTGGGGGGGGGAGAATTCTGTAGCTGCGGGGCTCAGTTGGTGGGGAGGGGGAGGGAAGAAATCTGCAGCTGCGGGGCTTAGTTGGTGGGTAGGGGGAGGGAAAAAATCTGCAGCTGCGGGGCTCAGTTGGTGGGGAGGGGGAGGGAAGAAATCTGCAGCTGCGGGACTCAGTTGGTGGGGAGGGGGTCTTAATTGGTTTCTGTGAACTATTATTGGCAGTAGATTATAGGTATTAGATAGTGGGTATGAGTATTGATACCCCTTTTTTTTCTACTAATAATAGATCCCAATTGAAAATACATGTTGTATACTATTGCAATATAGCACAGATACATGTTGTATACTATCACCAATAATTTACTCATGTTTCGTTACGTATTTCTCTATGTATTTCTTCTTGTAGTAGTATGTGCCTTATAAGAAGTAATGATGGTGACATATGAAATGTATTCTTTAGAATTAGTACTTAATGAACCGTACTATGCTTTTGTTGCCAGCTATGCGTCACGGTTACTATGGTTATGAGGGGGTGATGACGACATAGAGCCCCGCCTTGATGGGGTACGTGGCCTGTTTGCGTCATCAGTGGTGTGGCGCCGGGGTGGGTGGGAGGTCACGTTTACCGGCGTATATGGGGATGAATCTTTTATATAAGTGAGTGTTTTGTAGTTTGTTGTATTGTCTGAGGAAAGTGCCATGTTGTTAATAAAGAGGCACTGAAACGTTACTGTATATGCTGACTACAGCCTGAGTTTGTGAGCTTGCGAGTGCCGCACTTGGAGTTATTGTATATGTATGTATGTATATATATATATATATATATATATATATATATCTATGGGGGTAATTCTAAGTTGATCGCAGCAGGAACTTTGTTAGCAGTTGGGCAAAACCATGGGGGTAATTCCAAGTTGATCGCAGCAGGATTTTTTTTAGCAGTTGGGCAAAACCATGTGCACTGCAGGGGGGGGGGGGGGGGGGGCAGATATAACATGTGCAGAGAGAGTTAGATTTGGGTGGGGTGTGTTCAATCTGCAATCTAATTTGCAGTGTAATAATAAAGCAGCCAGTATTTACCCTGCACAGAAATAAAATAACCCACCCAAATCTAACTCTCTCTGCACGTTGCGTCTAGTTCCCTTCGTGGAGAGGACCTTTGCTGTGCGGTGCGCGATGACGTCATCGCGCACCGCACAGTAAAGGACCTCTCCACGAAGGGAAACTACACGGTAACAGGGGGTTGTACAAGGGGGGTGAGGCTGCAAAACGGCTGTATAACCTATTAAGGTACACAGCCAGTGCTTATAAAGGGTCTACCTTTGTATAATAATAACGCTGTGTGTGGGTTGGCTCCAATCTCTGTGTCTCTCTTGCCATTCTTGGGGGTGAAACTCTGTCTGTATCCCCTGTGTGTCTGTGTGGAGTGTCTGTGGTCACCACTAGCAATGTCCAGGGACTCTGTCATATGCTGCAGAGGATATGTCCTCTCAGCATGATCTCATTCCATGTAATCAGGATAGCACTGGTTTAGCACATATTCCAGCAAGGGAGCCGGAATGGTTATCCTCTATCAAAACTATGATTTCTCAGATTAGATAGGGTTGCACAAAATGAATCTGCTACCCAAGTGCTGCAGAATATGACTGTCTGGCCCAGTTCTGGTACCTCAGGTCTCCCTGCTGTGTACTCCCATAAACGTCCTTTAGCACAATTTATGCAAGATGACACCAATACAGATTCTGACGATGATGAGGGAGTACGGGGGACAGCATCTCTTGCTAAGGGGGTGCAGTTGATGGTAGAGGCCATTAGGGATGTGTTGAAAATTAATGATACACCTCCGGAGCAGGTTGAGGCTTACTTCACTGAAAATAAGAAAGCCTCGCTAACCTTCCCTGCGTCAAAAGATTCCAGATCCCTAAGAGGGTTCAGGTGACATTTGCTTTCCCTGTTGAGGATAGAAAAAAATGGGAAAACCCGCCTATTGTTGACGCGTCAGTATCGACTTTCAAAAAAGGTGGTGTTGCCTGTTCCAGGATCTACCGCCTTGAAAGAGTCGGCGGATCGTAATACGCTGAAATCCATGTACACGGCTTCAGGGGCAATACTACGTCCCACTATTGCCAGTGCTTGGATTGCCAAAGCTATAGTAAAATGGTCTGGCACCTTACTTGAAGATTTGGATAAAATGGATAAGGAGGATGTTGGCTTATTTTTGCCCAACATTCAGTATTCAACAGGATTTCTAGTGGAATCCATGAAAGATCTGGGTTCCATGGCTGCAGGAATTTCTTCCATGTCGGTCTCAGCGCGGCGAGGACTGTGGCTACGTCAATGGTCTGCCGACGCAGAATCCAGGAAAGGTGTGGAGTCCCTAACGTATACAGGCCAGGCTCTCTTTGGGGAAGCGCTAGATGCGTGGATTTCCACGGCTACAGCGGGTAAGTCTCCTTTTCTTTCCTCAGCTACACCTGCTCTGAAGAAACTGTTTTCTTTGCCCGCATCTCAGCCCTTTCGGACTACGAAGCCCAGAAAGGCCAGGCTGTCCAACATCTTCTTTCAGGGAGGTAGGCCCAAGTCCAAGAAACCTGCTACGGCAGGTTCCCAGGAACAGAAACCTACTTCAGGTACACCCAAGTCTTCCGCATGACGGTGGACTGCTGGTCCTGGAGGTGGGGCTGGTGGGAGCGAGACTCAGGCTGTCCAGTCACGTCTGGGTGTCATCCAGCCTGGATCCCTGGGTGCTGGATATTGTGTCCCAGGGGTACAGGCTGGAGTTTAAAAATCTCCCCCCTCACCGGTTTTTCAAATCAGGTTTTCCAGCTCTGCTGGCGGACAGGGCGGTCTACAGGCCGCCGTCCAGAAGTTGGTGGAGTCACAAGTCATTGTGCCTGTACCACCTCATATGCACAACAAGGGTTACTATTCAAACCTTTTCGTGGTACCAAAACCGGATGGTTCGGTGAGGCCCATTCTGAACCTAAAACCACTGAACCCCTTTCTGAAGGAGTTCAAGTTCAAGATGGAGTCTCTAAGGGCGGTGATTTTGGGTCTAGAAGAGGGGGAATTCCTGGTATCCCTGGATATCAAGGATGCATACCTCCACATTCCAATCAGGCTGCCGCATCAGGCGTATCTCCGCTTTGCTTTGTTGGGCGGTCATTTCCAGTTCCAGGCCCTGCCATTCGGCCTCTCAACAGCACCGTGGGTGTTCACCAAGGTGATGGCAGAGATGATGGTTCTCCTTCGCAAGCAGGGGATGAACATCATTCCATATCTGGACGATCTGCTGATAAAGGCAGCGTCCAGGGAGAAACTATTGCGGTCCATTGCTATTACGTCCAATCTTCTCAGAATCCACGGTTGGCTTCTGAACTTTCCAAAATCACACTTGGAACCAACCAGGAGGTTGTCGTTTCTGGGGATGATCCTCAACACGAAAGTACAGAGGGTATTTCTTCCACTGGAAAAGGCGTTGGTGATACGAACAATGGTATGGGATGTCCTGAAGCCAGCCCGGGTGTCGGTTCATCAATGCATTTGCCTTCTGGGAAAGATGGTGGTCTCTTACGAGGCTCTCCAGTACGGAAAGTTTCATGCTCAGTCCTTCCAACTGGATCTCCTGGACAAGTGGTCAGGATCTCATCTGCACATGCACCTGAGAATTCATCTGTCGCCAAAGGCCAGGATTTCACTCCTCCGGTGACTACAATTGCCTCACCTTCTGGAGGGCTGCAGGTTCGGGGTTCAGGACTGGATCCTTCTAACCACAGATGCAACCCTCTGGGGCTGGGGCATAGTCACTCAAGAGAGACCTTCCAAGGAAGGTGGTCAATTCTGGAAGTCGGCCTACCGATCAACATTCTGGCACTAAGAGCCATATACAACGGTCTTCTTCAGGCGGGCCATCTTCTAAGAAATCGGGCAATTCAAGTGCAGTCGGACAATGTCAAAACAGTGGCCTACATAAACCGACAGGGGGGAACTAAGAGCAGAGCGGCAATGTCAGAGATGTCAAGAATACTCCTCTTGGCAGAAAAAAACGCGTTGTTGACCCTGTCAGCAATCTTAATTCCAAGAGTAGACAACTGGGAAGCAGACTTCCTCAGCAGACATGATCTCCATCCGGGGGAGTGGGGTCTCCATCCAAGGGTCTTCAAGGAAATTGCAGACCATTGGGGACTACCCCAAATAGACATGATGGCCTCTTGTCTCAACAAGAAGCTTCAACGCTATTGTTCCAGGTTGAGGGACCCACAGGCAGTGGCAGTGGATGCTTTGGTGTAGCGATGGGTGTTCCAGTCACTGTACGTGTTTCCACCACTCCCACTTATCCCAAGGATCCTAAAGCTCATAAGGAGAACAAGGGTTCGAGCGATCCTCATTGCTCCAGACTGGCCAAGAAGAACTTGGTATGCGAACCTTCTGGATCTACAACAGGAATAGCTGAGGCCTCTTCCTCTTCGGGAGGACCTGCTGCAACAGGGGCTGTTCACCTATCAAGACTTACCGCGGCTATGTTTGATGGCATGGAAGTTGAGCGCCTGATACTTGCTCGGAACGGCATTCTGAAGAAGGTCATTCCTACCCTGATACAGGCTAGGAAAGGGGTAATATCTAAACATTACCATCGTATTTGGAAGAAATATGTCTCTTGGTGTGAATCCTAGGAGTTACCTACGATGGAGTTTAAACTAGGATGTTTTCTCCTCTTCCTGCAAGCAGGTGTGGATATGGGCCTGAGATTGGGATATGTGAAGGTCCAGATTTCGGCCCTATCCATTTTCTTCCAGAAACAATTGGCTGCCCTCCCTGAGATTCAGACTTTTTTGAAGGGAGTTCTGCACATCCAACCTCCCTTTGTACCACCTACGGCGCCTTGGGACCTTAACGTTGTGTTGCAGTTCCTCCAGTCGGATTGGTTAGAGCCTCTACAGGAGGTTGAGGTCAAATTTCTTACATGGAAAGCTGTCACTTTGTTGGCCTTAACTTCTGATAGACGCGTGTCTGAATTGGGGGATTTATCCTGTAAAAGCCCTTATTTGATCTTCCACGAAGATAGAGCTGAGCTCTGGACACGTCAGCAGTTTCTTCTGAAGGTTGTGTCGGCATTTCATATCAACCAACCTATTGTGGTACCAGTGGCTACTGACTCCTCAATTACATCAAAGTCCTTGGATGTTGTGAGGGCTCTGAAGATATATGTGAAGAGAACTTCTCGTTTTGTTTGTCCTATATGATCCCAAGAAAATTGGGTGTCCTACTACTAAGCAGATGATCTCTCGCTGGATTAGGTTCACTATCCAGCATGCTTATTCTATGGCAGGATTGCCGTGTCCAAAATCTGTTAAGGCCCACTCTACTCGTAAGGTGGGGTCTTCCTGGGCGGCTGCCCGGGGTGTCTCGGCGTTGCAATTTTGCCGAGCGGCGGCAACTTGGTCTGGGTCGAATACGTTTGCTAAGTTTTACAAGTTCGATACTTTGGCCTCTGATGTTCTAAAGTTCAGTCAATCAGTTCTGCAGGAGCCTCCGCGCTCTCCCTCCCATTCTGGGAGCTTTGGTACATCCCCATTGTACTAATGTGGACCCCAGCATCCTCTAGGACGTAAGAGAAAATAAGATTTTAAACCTACCGGTAAATCTTTTTCTCGTAGTCCGTAGAGGATGCTGGGGACTCTAAGGACCATGGGGATAGACGAGCTCCGCAGAGGACATGGGCACTTTAAGAAAGAACTTTAGGTATGGGTGTGCACTGGCTCCTCCCTCTATGCCCCTCCTCCAGACCTCAGTTAGAGAAACTGTGCCCAGAGGAGACGGACAGTACGGGGAAAGGATTTTTGTTAATCCAAGGGCAAGATTAATACCAGACCACACCATTCACACCATATAACTTGTGATATACTAACCAGTTAACAGTATGAAAACAACACAGCATCAGTCCGAGACCGATGAAAACTATAACATAACCCTTATGTAAGCAAAACTATATACAAGTCTTGCAGAAGTAGTCCGCACTTGGGACGGGCGCCCAGCATCCTCTACGGACTACGAGAAAAAGATTTACCGGTAGGTTTAAAATCTTATTTTCTCTTACATCCTAGAGGATGCTGAGGACTCCGTAAGGACCATGGGGATTATACCAAAGCTCCCAAAACATGCGGGAGAGTGCGGATGACTCTGCTGCACCGATTGAGCAAACAAAAGGTCCTCCTCAGTCAGGGTACCAAACTTATAGAATTTTGTATAGGTGTTTGAACCCGACCAAGTAGCAGCTCGGCACAGTTGTAATGCCGAGACCCCTTGGGCAGCCGCCCAAGAAGAGCCCCCGTTCCTAGTGGAATGGGCCTTAACTGATCTTGGTAATGGCAATCCAGCCGTAGAATGAGCCTGCTGAATCGTTTTACAGATCCAGTGAGCAATAGTCTGTTTTGAAGCAGGAGCGCCAACCTTGTTGGCTGCATACAGGACAAACAGTGCTTCTGTTTTTCTGACCCTAGCCATTCTGGCCACGTAAACTTTCAAAAGCCCTGACCACATCCAGGGACTCGGAGTCCTCCAAGTCTCGCGTAGCCCCTGGCACCACAATAGGTTGGCTCATATGAAAAGATGACACCACCTTAGGCAAAAATTGAGGACGGGTCTGCAATTCCGCTCTATCCATATGGAAAACCAGATAGGGGCTTTTATGAGACAAAACCGTAAATTTTTTCACTCGCCTAGCCGAAGCCAAGGCTAACAACATGACCACCGTCCATTTTAAGTGGTTCAAACCAGTGCGACATAAGGAAACTCAACACCACGTTAAGGTCCCATGGCTCCACTGGAGGTACAACAGGAGGCTGAATATGCAGCACTCCCTTCACAAAAGTCTGTACTTCTGGGAGAGAAGGTAATTCCTTCTGAAATAAAATGGATAAGGCCAAAATCTGAACCTTAATGGAGCCTAATTTTAGGCCCAAATTCACTCCAGTTTGTAGGAAGTGAAGGAAACGGCCCAGATGGAATTCTTCCGTATGAGCATTCCTGGCCTCACACCAAGAAACATATTTCCGCCATATATGGTGATAATGTTTAGCTGTCACGTCCTTCCTAGCCTTTATCAGAGTAGGAATGACCTCACCCGGAATGCCCTTTTCCGCTAGGATCCGGCGTTCAACCGCCATGCCGTCAAACGCAGCCGCGGTAAGTACTGGAACCAACAGGGCCCCTGTTGCAACAGTTCCTGTCTTAGAGGAAGAGGCCACGGATCTTCTGTGAGCATTTCCTGCAGATCCGGATACCAGGCCCTTCGCGGCCTATCTGGAACAATGAGAATTATCTGTACTCCTCTCATTCTTATTATTCTCAACACCTTGGGGATGAGAGGAAGAGGAGGAAACACATAGACAGACTGGAACACCCACGGTGTCACTAGGGCATCCACTGCCACCGCCTGAGGGTCTCTTGACATGGCGCAATACCTCTGTAGTGTTTTGTTTATGCAGGACGCCATCATGTCTATCTGGGGCAGGCCCCACTGACTTGCAATCTGTGCGAAAACTTCCTGATGAAGTCCCCACTCTCCTGGATGTAGATCTTGTCTGCTGAGGAAGTCTGCTTCCCAGTTGTCCACTCCCGGAATGAACATTGCTGACAGTGAACTTACATGATTTTTCGCCCAGCGAAGAATCCTGGTGGCTTTCATTGCCACTCTGCTCCTTGTGCCGCCTTGGCGGTTTACATGAGCCACTGCGTTGATGTTGTCTGACTGGATCAGAACCGGTAGGTCGCGAAGCAAAGTCTCCGCTTGACGAAGGGCATTGTATATGGCCCTCAGTTCCAGGACATTGATGTGTAGATAAGTCTCTTGACTTGACCAAATACCTTGGAAGTTTCTTCCCTTTCCAGGACTCGAGTGCAGTGATGCACCGGCACCTGTTTTGGCGTCAATAGGTCCCTGACCAGAGTCATGAGTTCCTGGGCCTTTTCTATCGGAAGATAAACCCTATTCTGGTCCGTATCCAGAATTATGCCTAAGAAGGTCAAACGAGTCGCAGGAATCAACTGTGACTTCGGGATACTGAGAATTCAGCCGTGTTGCCGTAACACCTTCAGTGAAAGTGACACGTTGTTCGACAACTGCTCTCGTGATCTCGCTTTTATGAGGAGATCGTCCAAGTACGGGATAGTTATGAAATTGGGAATGACAATCCTGTACCGCAAACCTCAGATACGCCTGATGAGGTGGATCTATGGGAACATGAAGGTATGCATGTTTTATGGCCAAGGATACCATAAAATCCCCCCCTTCTAGGCTAGCGATGACGGCTCTGAGCGATTGCATCTTGAACTTGAACCTTTTCAAGTATAGGTTCAAGGAATTTAAATATAAAATGAGTCTGACCGAACCGTCCGGTTTCGGGACTACAAACAGTGTTGATTAATACCCCTTCCCTTGTTGAAGTAGGGGAACTTTGACCACCACCCGTTAAAGATACAATTTGTGAATTGCATTTAACACTATCTCCCTTTCTGGGGGAGAAGCTGTTAGGGCCGATTTGAAAAACCGGCGAGGAGACACCTCTTCGAATTCCAGCTTGTAACCCTGGGAAATAATTTCTATTGCCCAGGGATCCACCTGTGAGTGAACCCAGATGTGGTTGACAAGTCGAAGACGTGCCCTCCCTGGGGCGGACTCCCTCAGCGGAGCTCCCGCTTAATGCTGTGGATTTTGTAGAGGCCGGGGAGGACTTCTGCTCCTGGGAACTAGCTGTGGTTGGCAGCTTGTTCCCCCTGCCCTTAAAAGACGATCCTCGTACTCTCTTGTTTCTATTTAACCGAAAGGACTGCATTAGATAATGTGGCGCTTTCTTAGGCTGTGAGGGAATATATGGCAAAATTTTTTTATTCAGTTGCAGTAGTTGTGGAGACCTGGTCCAAGAGACCTTCCCCAAACAATTCCTCACCCTTGTAAGGTAAAAACCTCCATATGCCTTTTTGAGTCGGCATCACCTGTCCATTGCCGGGTCCATTGGACTCGTCTAGCAGAAATCGACATAGCGTTGATTCTAGAACCCAGTAGTCTCATATATAAGACAGCATCTTTAATATGACCCAGGGTCAATAAAATGTATCCTTATCCAGGGTATCATTTTCCATCGATAAGGTACCTATCCACGCTGCTACAGTGCTACAAAACCAAGCCGACACTATCGCCAGTCAGTGTAAGGTACTAGAATGTGTGTAAATGGACTTCAAGGTAGCCTGCTGTTTGCGATCAGCAGGATCCCTGAGGGTAGCCATATCTTGGGATGGCAGCACTACCTTTTTGGATAAGCGTGTCCATGCTTTTTCCCCCCTTGGGGAAGATTCTCACCGTATCCTGTCCTTAGTCGGGAAAGGATACGCCCTAAGAATCCTTTTTGGGAATCTGCAGTTTCTTGTCTGGAGATTCCCAAGCCTTTTCAATAACTCGTTCATGAGATGAAAAGTTACCTCAGGTTTCTTTACCCTATACATGTGTACCCTCATGTCAGGGACACGATATGCAAATCATCTTTTATTACAATAATCATATATTGAATACTATTTGCCAATTATGGCTGTAACTTTGCATCATCGTAGTCGACACTGGAGTCAGAATCCGTGTCGGTATCAGTGTCTACTATTTGGGATAGTGGGCGCTTTTGAGACCCCGAAGGTCCCTGTGACATAGGAGAAAGGCAGGGTTTGACTCCCTGTACATTCCCTAGACTCAGTGCAATAAATTCACATTAGCACTTAAACATACCACATATCCAACCAGTCAGGTGTCGGTGTTGCCGACGGAGACACCACAGTCATTTACTCCACCTCCTCCCTATGAGAGCCTTCTACCTCAGACATGCCGACACACGCGTACCGACACACCTCACACCCAGGGAATCCTCTTATCTGAAGACAGTTCCCCCACAAGGCCCTTTGGAGAGACAGAGAGAGAGTATGCCAGCACACACCCAGCGCTAATGACCCAGGAAAAAACACACAATATGTTTACCCAGATAGCGTTGTAATCTTTATGTTGCGCCAAATTATGTGCCCCCCCTTCTTTAAAACCCTCTTTCACTGTGGATAAGCAGGGGAGAGTCCAGGGAGCTTCCTCTCAGCTCTGTGCTGTGGAGAAAATGGCGCTGGTGAGTGCTGAGGAAGAAGCTCCGCCCCCTCAGCAGCGGGCTTCGGTCCCGCTCAAATATTGAAAAAACTGGCGGGGGCTCTTTTATATACAGTGCCTAGCTGTATATAAGTACTTTTGCCAGAAAATTGAGGTACATATTGCTGCCCAGGGCGCCCCCACCTGCGCCCTGCACCCTTACAGTGACTGCCGTTTGTGTGTGCTGTGTGGGAGCAATGGCGCACAGCGTTACAGCTGTGCGTTACCTCTGAAGTCTTCTGCCGCCTTTGAAGTCTTCTTTCTTCTCATACTCACGCGGATTCTATCTTCCGGCTCTGCGAGGAGGACGGCGGCGCGGCTCCGGGACGAATTCCAGGGTGAGACCTGTGTTCCGACTCCCTCTGGAGCTAATGGTGTCCAGTAGCCTAAGAAACAGAGCCTGACATTAAAGTAGGTCTGTTTCTCTCCCCTCAGTCCCTCGCTGCAGGGAGTCTGTTGCCAGCAGGCTCCCTGAAAATAAAAAACCTAACAAAATACTTTCTTTTTAGGAAAACTCAGGAGAGCTCCCTGTAATGCACCCAGTCTCCTCTGGGCACAGTAATCAACTGAGGTCTGGAGGAGGGGCATAGAGGGAGGAGCCAGTGCACACCCATACCTAAAGTTCTTTGTTAAAGTGCCCATGTCTCCTGCGGAGCCCGTCTATCCTCATGGTCCTTACGGAGTCCCCAGCATCCTCTAGGACGTAAGAGAAAATAGGATTTTGGATACCTACCGGTAAATCCTTTTCTCGTAGTCCGTAGAGGATGCTGGGCGCCCGCCCAGCGCTTCGTTTTCCTGCAACCGTTATCTGGTTCAGTACAACTGTTTAGTTATGTACTGCATTGTTACTTGGTAAGTAATGTTTCAGCCGTTGCTGAGTTTTTCAAGCTAGTTAGCTTGATGTGCCTTGTATGTGTGAGCTGGTGTGAATATCTCCACTATCTGTGTAAATCCTTCTCTCGGAGATGTCCGTCTCCTCGGGCACAGTTTCTAGACTGAGTCTGGTAGGAGGGGCATAGAGGGAGGAGCCAGCCCACACTCTCAAACTCTTAAAGTGCCAATGGCTCCTGGTGGACCCGTCTATACCCCATGGTACTAATGTGGACCCCAGCATCCTCTACGGACTACAAGAAAATGATTTACTGGTAGGTAACCAAAATCCTATTTTTTCATGAAAAAGGAGCATTAATTGAATTGCCTGAAGAAAACATCAGACAAATAATCACGACATGAGGCCTAATTCAGTAAGGATTGCAAATTCTGTTAATTAGCAGAATTTGCAATCCTTTTTCTAGTATGCTGAGGGCCGCGCATCACAGGGCAAGGCCGCCCAGCATGCTGACTGCCACCCCCCCCCCCCCCCTTCAACAAGCAGAAACAGAGGATGCCTCCTGCGGACACACCACCATGTTCCCGATTGCAACGGCTGCATGTAACATCACGCAGCCGCCACGATCGCGCCCTCAACATGCCCCCATTTGCGCCGCACCCCCCCTGTTTGCTCGCCTCTGCCCCCGCAATGCTCCGTCTCCACCATGGAAACTGAGAGTTGCTGCCCCCCCCCCACTCCCCGCCTGATTGACAGGCAGAAGCGATCGCATTTTCTGTGCCCGCTCTGCAGAAAATGCAGGCGCATGCGTAGGACGGGCGCTGCGCATGCACCTGCATCTTTTTCTCAGTTTTTGTGGTTGGATCGCAGAGTGATCCAACCAGAATTAGGCCCATAGCCCATTTTTCGCAGAAAAATTTACCACTGCTAATTGAAATTTTCAAGGAATCCTGTCTGTATGAGGGTCACTTGTATATTAGTATAGATCCCATATACTGTATCCAGTAAGGCTTATTTGATGTTTAAGGCACTACTTGTTTTTTTACATCATGAGACAAAACCCGTATTAAGCCTGTTGTTAATTGTGGATCTTTATTCTTTACAAGTCTACCTGTCTGCACTACAACTTAGGCCCTCATTCCGAGTTGTTCGCAGCGGATCATCGCATCGCAAACGGCATGAAAACCTCAAACTGCGCAAGCGCAAAAGCGGAAATACGCATGCGCAAAGATAGCGATACGACACTTGTGCAGAATTACTATAAGAAAAGCTGCTCGTAATACACAAACCAAAACGGGGAGTGACGGATGCGTGGCAGAGGCACGGCTTCGCAATCCTATGAAATGGGCGTGAAAGTGGGCGGCTAGTGTGGGAGTATGCATCCAGCAGTAGGCGTGTTTTTTGCAAAAATGCGTATCCTATGTTAAAAGTACATAACAAATGTTCGCTATCTTGACGCAGCCGAAGAGTGAGTCTGCAGCTACTCAGCACTTGCGAAGTACTGTTACAAGTGTGTGTCTGCTTTAATTAGCAACTGAATTCACCTGTTGAGCATTTACTCGCAAAACACTGCTCTTACAAAATAATACAAACAGCAATTATATGGCCACTTCATATTTGTATTGTTAGCACAAACAAATCTGACACACTCACAAATAATGCACTGTATTTTTTGTACAAATAAAAATTAACTGATGTTAAATGCATGTTTTAATTATTTGTTGAATAATCTCAAATGTGACTAAACAAACTTATAAACTACATCAGCTAAATCAGGGGTGTCAAAGACAAGGCCCGCGGGCCAAATCCGGCCTGCCAGACCTTGTCTGATGGCCCGCGGTGCCGCCGCCATGAAACCCCCTTCTCCCGAGTGCCCAGCTCGGGGGGAGCGGGGTTTCGCGGAATGACGCGATTGCGTCGTGACGTCACGGCGCAAACGCGTCATTCAACGAAACCCCGTCGGAGGAGGGAGAAGGGAGCCGCGCAGACGAGGAGGGAGAGGCGGCTGAAGAGCGGCGAGAACCGCTTCAAATGTAAGTCAGCCCCTCTCCCTTCCTCTCTTTCTCTCGCTATGTGTAAAATGGGGACCTGTGCCTGCCACAATGTGTAAAATGGGGACCTGTACCTGCCGCTATGTGTAAAATGGGGACCTGTGCCTGCCGCAATGTGTAAAATGGGGACCTGTGCCTGCCACAATGTGTAAAATGGGGACCTGTGCCTGCCACAATGTGTAAAATGGGGACCTGTACCTGCCGCTATGTGTAAAATGGGGACCTGTGCCTGCCACAATGTGTAAAATGGGGACCTGTGCCTGCCACAATGTGTAAAATGGGGACCTGTACCTGCCGCTATGTGTAAAATGGGGACCTGTGCCTGCCGCAATGTGTAAAATGGGGACCTGTGCCTGCCGCAATGTGTAAAATGGGGACCTGTGCCTGCCACAATGTGTAAAATGGGGACCTGTACCTGCCGCTATGTGTAAAATGAGGACCTGTGCCTGCCACAATGTGTAAAATGGGGACCTGTACCTGCCGCTATGTGTAAAATGGGGACCTGTGCCTGCCACAATGTGTAAAATGGGGACCTGTGCCTGCCACAATGTGTAAAATGGGGACCTGTACCTGCCGCTATGTGTAAAATGGGGACCTGTGCCTGCCGCAATGTGTAAAATGGGGACCTGTGCCTGCCGCAATGTGTAAAATGGGGACCTGTACCTGCCGCTATGTGTAAAATGGGGACCTGTGCCTGCCGCAATGTGTAAAATGGGGACCTGTGCCTGCCGCAATGTGTAAAATGGGGACCTGTGCCTGCCACAATGTGTAAAATGGGGACCTGTACCTGCCGCTATGTGTAAAATGGGGACCTGTGCCTGCCACAATGTGTAAAATGGGGACCTGTACCTGCCGCTATGTGTAAAATGGGGACCTGTGCCTGCCACAATGTGTAAAATGGGGACCTGTGCCTGCCACAATGTGTAAAATGGGGACCTGTACCTGCCGCTATGTGTAAAATGGGGACCTGTGCCTGCCGCAATGTGTAAAATGGGGACCTGTGCCTGCCGCAATGTGTAAAATGGGGACCTGTGCCTGCCACAATGTGTAAAATGGGGACCTGTACCTGCCGCTATGTGTAAAATGGGGACCTGTGCCTGCCACAATGTGTAAAATGGGGACCTGTACCTGCCGCTATGTGTAAAATGGGGACCTGTGCCTGCCACAATGTGTAAAATGGGGACCTGTGCCTGCCACAATGTGTAAAATGGGGACCTGTACCTGCCGCTATGTGTAAAATGGGGACCTGTGCCTGCCGCAATGTGTAAAATGGGGACCTGTGCACTATAAAAGGGGGCACATGGCTGGGCACTATAAAAGGGGGCACATGGCTGGGCACTTTAAAAGGGGGCAGATGGCTGGGCACATATAAGGCAGGTGGAGCGGTAAATTTTGGATAGACCTACAGATACAACCGGCCCTTTGATGGGGACCAAACTGCTGATGCGGCCCCCGATGAATTTGAGTTTGACACCCCTGAGCTAAATCTTCTCAACATAGACATATTCCTTTGTACATACCAAATAACATGAGCACCATAAGGCAGCCTACATTTAATGTGACTTAATCTGTTTTTTTTTTTTTTTTTTGGGGGGGGGGGGGGGGGGGAGAATATGTGTCCATATCTAATACTATGGCATGTTGCCCCTAGTAACCCAAGTTTTTTTTTTTTTTTCATATGTTAAATTAAGTGTTGTGCAAGGCATACAGATTTAAAATTACACTATGCAATGTTTGTCTTAATATTCTGATTGTTCCCTTGTTCCACAAATGTCAATATGCCATGTTCAAGTTTACAGGGCACAGTTTTCATGAGTGCATAGCCTTTAATTAAACACACAAACAATTGTAAAGTAATTTTTTTTTACTTCAAAAACAATTCAAAATCAACAACACAACATGGCTACAAATGAGCATCACATACAGAGATGGACATAGCAGCAAGCAGATGGCATTGGGCAAATGCACATAGCAGAACCCAGTACTATGGTAACCCCTTCTTCTGACAAAATATGATGTTTTCAATTAAGTAAGTGAACCCCCAGCCAGACTAAACTTTTAGGGGAACTGAGGTAGATTCCGGAAAAACACACAAACACAAACATACACAGCACGCTAGGAAGAGGAAGATGGCTCAGGTGTAGGCACAAATATCTCACAGGCTACAATTTAAAGAAAACCTTTCACTTTGAGGGAGTTCTACATTCTGGCCACACAAGCCAAAATAAAAAAATACATTGAGGCAACATGTAAAACATGGGTGCTGCCCATCTGAAGAGACATCACTTTCTCCTTTTTTCCCCCGCCTGATGATGTTCTTCTTGGCTTGGCCTGCGGACCGACCTTCGAGTGCCCTGCCCAGTGGGATGTTCTTCCTGGGCAGGGTGAGGGGAGGGAGCCGATGTGGCTGGCTCTCTGCCACTGTGGGCAAGGGAGACAGTGATGTCCTGGAGCCCTTGCCGAATGGAATTGGCAAGTTCATGGAAGGAGGAGGCAAGTTGATCTTGTCCCTGCCTGATCTCTGCCAGACCTTGGCAGAGTTGAGCTACACCTTGCTCCACACTGGTTCTGTGCTCAGTGAGCCGGACAGGTATCTGGCTTACCTCCCGGAGCATCCTGTCCTGAAAAGCATTCAGGCTCTCACCATACCTGGCTATTTCAGTCAGGATTTCCGGGATAGCAGAGGGTTGGGTGGGGGGGCCAGTTGGAATCTGGATGGGTGGGATTTGTGGTCCCACACTGCCAGACACACTAGGTCCCTCCACCTCAGCCACATAACCCTCCTGTGACTCTACCTGCTCACCCCCCTGTGCTGTTTTATGTGCAAAGCAAATAGAAGAATGAGTGGAAAAAGAGTAGATAAAAACAATATGAGACTTTTGTATCCAAAAAATTTTAAAATTAAAAAATATGTGTGTAAACTTACCTGACAAGTCATGTGCATGGAGTATTTCAGGCAGGTCTGTGTCCATATAAGACACCCCAACCCCCTCCTCGTAGCTCACACAGTCCATCGCTATCTCCTCCAGATCTGTGTATTCCACAGTGGCAGCTGGTCATCCCCCTGTTGCCCTCGAGGCATTCCACTCCTCAGACCTCTTGCCCTTCAGGCGGGATTTGAAGTCGGCCCAACTACATATGTGGGGAAAAATAGGGGCAAGGTAGTGTTAAATTTTGAAAACATGCTTTAATATATAGTACACATGCTATGCATTTGGTTGCTATAGGCAACATCACATCTAAGTTACTTTTTAATAATACTTGGCACAGAAAATGGACTGGCAAGATACACTTACCGTCTTCGAACTTCCTGCGAGGTGCGGACTATTGAGCCGACTTCATTAATAGAATTAGTGATGTCCCTCCAAATTCTGTCTTTGGTTGCAGCACCCATGTTTTTGGGTCCTCAATGTATTTTTTGCATGGCCTGTGTGACCAAAATCCGTAACTCCCTCTTAGTGAAGGCGGGCTGTCTTTTTTCTTTTTTTGGGCAGTAGCCTGTGAGCTATCATCCTGACCTTCATCACCATCTTCCTCTTCACTAGCTGCTTGTGTAGTTTGTGTTTGAGCTGCTAGTCCAGAATCACCCTCAGTTTCCCCACTAGCTATGTCTGGCAGGGGATTCACTCCTAACTCCTGGGTAGCAGAAGAAGGAGTTTGTATAGTACTGGGTCCTGCTATTTCAGAGTCAGCATTGGCAGACTCAAGCATCTGCCTCCGCAGTGCTAAGCTTCTGTGTGCTAAAGCTGCCATCTGCTTCTGCACCTCGTCCATCTCTGCTGCCGTCTGCTCACGAGTAGCCATGTTGCTGGTAGCATGTGTGTATGCACGAGTGTTCAGCTATTTATAGCTGCTTGCGTTTTCCGGTGCGGAATTCCGCGCAGGTGTATATTATGCTAATTGGTCCAGTAATTGCTGCACTGGCTATATGAACGCCCTGCATGCAGCCTGTGCGTGGGTGTATGCGGAAAATTACTGAAGCAAGGTGGACATTTCTGAGTGAGCACATTTCTGAGTGAGTTTTGAGAGTATTTTATATTGTTTCAGGACATTTTTATTATGTAATATTCTCCTTTTCATGTATGTTCTGTATGATTGTTGTATCCAATGGTTATTTTTTTTTTAAATGTTTTTATTTTATATATATGTGAAGACTAATATGTTTATGATTTTAAGCCATATTGGAATGATATGTGTGTGTGTGTGTGTGTGTGTGTGTGTGTGTGTGTGTGTGTGTGTGTGTGTGTGCGTGTGTCCGCGGGTGCGAATCACCGCCCATGAGAACTAAACATACTGTCCTGCACATCAATGTACACATATCAATAAAGTTTATTACAGATGACACCATACATTTCCAACCAATCACATGCAACCACAAACTATAAATATAAGCCCATATATGGAAAACGCCATTGCCATGATGCTCGCAGCTGCATTCACGCGCCGCGAGCTGCGCGTCCTGGTGGCAGTGATGGACCGCCGCGTAGGCCGCGCAGGGCCCTTTGTCCCAAATAGGGTAAAGCGCGAGGCCTACGCGGAGGTACGCCGCTTATTGAGGACCCGCGTCCGCAGCAGGCGGACCATCATACAGCTGGAGAGACGGTGGAGCGACCTCCGCAGGTGTACGCCGGACCTATTGGCGGAGCTACGCCAACAAATCCGTAACCTACGTAGGCGCAGTAAGTAAAATATTATTACATAACAGATTTTTGCCATAAACTTTGCCTACTTTCACTAAGTGAGAGTGTGAAAATTAGCACACTTACAATAAACTATTGTAGAATACACATGACAGTGTGTGTGGGTAGAGCAAGCAGTACTGACTGTGTATCAAGGTGCTAGTACTGACTGTGTATCAAGGTGCTTCTGCAAAAGTGAATGCTGTTGTGCATAATTGCTACACAGGCTGACAACTGAACCCAATAGCTTGCTCAGTGGGTTTATTCTTATAATGTGGGTGGTTTTTTGAACTGGTGATGTTGGCTATATCAAACAATCAGATTCTATATATTATCTGATAGAAGCAGCTTAACAAAGTTTACGTTTAATCTGATTGGTTGCTATGGCCAACAACACCAGTTTAAACATTTTACAAACTTATTAATGTTACCCCTGTCTCTTTAACATAGGACAGAACAGAGTAATAGGAATATGCTGATGTTAAAAATGTATATGCTAAAACCTAAATATTACATATGTAATTCTAGGGCGAACACAACGGCAAGCTGCTGCTGCTGCTGGGAGCCCACACCGGGCCCCTTCTTAGGCCCCCTCCCCTTCTCCAGCCCACTCCCCCTCTCCAGCCCACTCTCCCTCTCCGGCCCACACCCCCTCTCCAGCCACCTCTCCCTCTCTGGCCCACACCCCCTCTCCAGCCACCTCACCCTCTCCGGCCCACACCCCCTCTCTGCCCACCTCACCCTCTCCGGCACAATCCCACTCTCTTTCCCAATCCCCCTCTTCAGCCCAATCCCACTCTCTTTCCCAATCCCCCTCTCCAGCCCAATCCCACTCTCCCGACCAATCCCCCTCTCCAGCCCAATCCCACTCTCCCGACCAATCCCCCTCTCCAGCCCAATCCCACTCTCCCGACCAATCCCCCTCTCCAGCCCAATCCCACTCTCCCGACCAATCCCCCTCTCCAGCCCAATCCCACTCTCCCGACCAATCACCCTCTCCAACCCAATCTCACTCTCTTTCCCAATTCCCCTCTCTGTCCCCCTCCCCCTCTGTGTCCCAAAAAACCACTCCACCACCCTCACCCTATCATTCCCAAACCCCCTCTGTAAGGTCCTCCCCCTTCCATACTCTTACACAATTAGACCCTCCTTCCCCCATCCTGCCTCCTTCCCCCATCCAGCACCCATCCCCCATCCAGCCAACCTCACCCATCCAGCCTCCATCCCCCAGCCAGCCACCATCGCCACCTTGTGAATGGGCAGCAGAGGCCCCGGAGCCACTTAAGGGAGGTGGGCAAGTGGCAGAGGAGAGTAAGTTCACACTCATTCCTTAATTATTTTTTTTGTAAAAAAAAACACACATTCAAATAAATGCAGTGTTGTACTGTGGCCAATCTTTTGTCAAGGTTAAATGCTTGTCTTCTTCATCATGGTATGGATGATGCATTTACATTTGTGTAAGGAACATTATATGTACAGTGTCTACATCTGCAATGTTGAGGATGGCCACTCTGGGTCGCCAATCACTATGTCGACAGGTTTGGCTGCACAACAGGGTTTGTATGTAATACATTATATGCAGAACATTTATCCTTAAAACAGCCATGATGTAGTCACTTTGCCATTAAAGCGTGCCTGTCCAAACTGCGGCCCTCCAGCTGTTGAGAAACTACACATCCCAGCATGCCCTGACACAGCTTTTGCATTCTCTGATCCCAAAACTGTGTCAAGGCATGCTGGTATATGTAGTTTCACAACAGCTGGAGGCCCACAGTTTGGACATGGCTGCATTAAAGTGTGCTTTGTGCCTTAATTGTATAATATGTAATGTGAGTAAGTTAGTAATGTTTTCTTTGCATCTTCATTTCAGATGTGCCAGTTGGAGATCCCAGCAGTTTGCCGGAGATTGTTTGCCGCCTTAAAGGCAATCTGAGGGCCGTCATAGCGGACTTAAAACTTTTTGAATCATTTTTATAATTTTTTAAAATTTAAAAATATTTACATTAGTTTAAAAAAAAAACAAATAAAAAAAAAAGTTTTTGAAGTTAAGCGGGTGTTGTGTTTATTAATGCTATTTTGTCAAAAAAGATTTGCATGCATAAATTGGTGAGCTAAAACACGTCACATATCTTATTTCTAAATATTTAATTAAAATTAAAAAAAAAAACATTAGGAGCTTATTGTTTACAAAAACATGTTAACACATTTATTCACACTCTACACCTCTACAAAAAAAAAAAACAGGCACATTTACCACATCTATATTTTTTTTTACTTCTTTTAAATGTTGATGTCCAATTATGCCTACAAAGTGTTATTAAGGGTGATAAAGCTAAATATTTATCGTATATAAAACACTTTAAGAGGTCTAAGAACACTGTACGCTATCTACGTAAGAAGTACCGTAAGGGTACGCAAGTTGTGTAGCGATCGCTCAACCGTAGTCGAGACGCTCAAGCGTCACGTTCGCTTACGGCCCAGTGATCACAGGCAGGCACGCTATTGGCTGCCGACTAACGTAATGATTCGCTATAGCGTAGCGTACGCTCGGGACCACGAGGAGATCACCAGCGGTGGAGACGCTTACAACGTTAAACCTTTATATCTATACCTTTAACGATGAGATACACAGTATACCTTAGTGTAGAGACAGAGTGTAAGTGCAACCTGGTGTAACCTGATTAACTACAAAGCTGCTTGAGCGTCACCGACGCTCAGAGAATACTTAACCCTTATAAAGAATACACAGATACCTGGGCTTAGGGTCCAAAACCTATTATATGTATTATAACTATTATACTTGCAAAAGGAATCACAGTACAAATGATACACTACAATATAACATAAACCAACTAACCAGATAAACTACACAGGAAATACAATACAATACAATTAAAGGAAAATACGAGAGAGATAGAGAGAGAGAGAGAGAGAGAGAGAGAGAGATGGCTCACAGTAAGACAATATGATTACGGAGAAAACTTACGCACAAGGGGAACGATCGCATGCGCCTCGATATCCAGCTCCCGATTATCAGCAATGAGAACCGTTGAAGAGAGAGTGAACTGGATACGGTCGGCCTGCCTATTTATGCCCCACACACAATACAATTCAATGGTCCCTACAATCTCATTGTTCATTGGACACAGGAATTCGGCTTCGCATTATAACAAAAGGTCATAGGTTGATTCATACAGGTGGGCTGTGACTATTTCCAACTGCTCAGGTGGGAGGGAAACTGGGTTTCCCGCCGCATGGGTAATAAAGTGCAAATAAAGTAAATGTTCATAAACTTCTTATGTCCATAACTATTCGCACGAGCGATTGATCTGCTTCAAACCAACACCGGAATATTACTAATTAAATATTCTTCCGATGGATACTAAACACCACTGTATTACTCCTGTCTGACCCTTCGTATCAAACAAAGAGGGATTCCTCTGTTCATAAACATTCTATATTAACCAAACTTTCAGAATCTATCAAAGGGACCATGATCTACAAAATACATTATTAGTGAAAATATGTAATGATTGAGTCGCACGCTACGATCGCATAAACTCTACCGTAAATACGCATACCATGCGCCTGCGGGTGCCCGCGACTGTGAGTATGCGCACGTACGGGAGAGCGTACGCATGCACAGCACGGACCTGTGTGAGGTGCAAATATGGTAGTGTGCATAGAGATATTTTTCTGACTTTGACAGTCCACCCTTTGGCAGTCAATAATAACTGCCACCTTCTAAAACATTTCAAAAGGAGAAAAATATATGTCAGGGGTTAATTCATTTCCATGGTTGGGTAAGGGAGGAGAGAGGAGTAGGTGGGAAGAGGGTATGACCTAGTGAGATAACAGAAGCATGTGTGTATGAGTCCATGTTTGGGGGGTCATGTATCATCGTGCCGTACGTGTTGTAAATCAAGCTTCGAGGTATTGCGAAGTATACATTTGAATTCCTTCTTATCCCGTGGTACGGGTCTGTGGATGGGCTGTCAAACTTTACCGAGCTCTTTTCGGATTTTGAACAAAATGGGGAGCACATTTTAGTTGATGATACATGAATGGGGGGATATGTGATTGCTGATATCTGTGCCTGTATTCCCTATACTATGTGTGTCATTACCTGAGGGTTGTAGAAATGAAGAAAAGACATAATTACGGTAAATGCGGTGGTATTCTATGTCAGGTTAATGTACATCTGTCGGTTGAAGTTTTGTTCGGTATCAGTTGAAAGTCGTCTTCTTTGCGCTGTGTTGCCCATTAGGTGTGAGCAAAAAGCTTTGTCAATGCCATTAGATTTACAAAAAAATGTTGGGCTAGCGTGTGTTTAAGAATTCTAGGGAAACTGGGGATCCATGGCAAAGTTCATCAAATGTCCATATCTCAAGTGGTCAAAACTTCTTCTTTGGTCTATCCGTTGTCTGTATAGCGTCTCGTCAACTTCCTCGTCCAAGTGGGTCTTTTTATCTTGGAGAAAAACCAGAAAAACAGGTGAAAGAAACGGACCGTATAATCGCATTTTCATTACATCATTGTTTCTATCATTGGGTCATAAATCAAATCCAGGTTAATTACAGTTTCCTCACTCCTCAAACTCATTACCCTGGTACGATGTTTGCACTTCATTAAAGCCTGACCGCATCTAAATATCAAGCCAATTGATATGACAACACCTAAGATACATAGGAGAAACTTCCCAACATCCATTATGACTCCTTGAGCCCAGTCTCCCAAACCGGAGAACCAATTTCGCGGGTTCAACCATGACACCCAACCAGTCAGCTCATTACCTACAGCAGCAAGAGTGAGATTGTGTTTTCGGCGAAATTCCCACTTCAATTGGAGAATATCGTCCATCTTTTGGTCTATGACCTCGACCGGATCCTCGGTGCTATTCGTGATATACGTGCAACACTTCACGCCGTACTGTGTTGCTAATGTAACACAATATCCGCCTGTCACTGCTGTGAGGTAATTGAGAACCATTCTATGCTGCACCAGTTCTGTTTTATAAGCTTGAAGTTCCCTTCCAGTATATCTAAACGTGTCATCATACATTTCAGTGATATTATCTAACAAATTTGCGAGCGCCGATATGTATTTATAATTTAGCACTCCTCTAGCGGTGCGGGTGAAATCTAACGCGATTAAGAATTGAATCCCGGTGGATTCATTTATCAGATCAGAGGCCGGATGCTCTGTCTTCTCTATCAGGTGCCTTTTAACGACGTGCTCGTAATGGGTGTGAGTATAAGGAGCTTGGGCACCACGATGTATGTCTTTCATTTTATCATGTGTTACAGTCATTACTTCAGGCAATACTTTTCCAATATAACACAATCCTTCAGAGTTTGGGGCAAGCCACTTGTACGCCTTTCTCCCGCATATGAAATATGCATCATCGGGGAGAACATATGGGACGGAGAAGGACATAACCATATTACACACCTTCCAGGTGAACTCTCCTAACCCTAATTCTTCCATCTGCTTAATACACGTATCAGGTTGTACGATATGTGCACAGTATCCTGGTGATACTTCTCCAACTCTCGTAATCCTATTTCCTAAGGTGTACCTATACCGGAAAGATTTTCCTCTACTGGCTATGTGGCGTACAAGCTCTGTATCTGTAGGCATTCTATCTGCTCTATGCGAAAAGGTCATGGTGTGGTTACTCCATGACACTTCCCAATTTCCCGGCTTTCTGGGATTGGAGATGTTGAAACATAATAGGGACCTATCCACATGGTATTGGTGGAGCTTCAAACTAGGAGGGCTGGAGATATTAAACCTCCGGTCCACCGGTCTCCCACCATTTAACTCAAGTACCTCCCCTATCGTTAAAGGAAATGGTACTAGCCCTGATTTGCTATGACCTTGAGGTACTTGAGAGCATACCCAACAATCTGTTTTGTTTAACACATTACCCACTAAGGAGTGATAGTCACTCAATGGATGCCGGTCCATATGGATATTAAAACTGGATTGGCATTCCTTAATGCACCCATCTTCAATGACATTGTTACAGAGCCTACAGATACAGTTTTCCTCAGCTAACAATCCGTCACAATTCCTTCTATGGTCAATGCTATCGGATCGTTTTCTGATACTCGCCTTTGCTTGTTGGTTAGGTTGATCTTGGAAAACTACGCCTCCATCTTTATCATCAGAACCCATTCCAGAACCTCTATCGACCTCCATGGTACTCTCGCCGGAACAGACTGCTCTGGTCAACATCATGGTCAACAGGAAAATCCGGATCACAGTCTCTTGGGGCAAGTCCATCTTATAGGAGGAAACGGAGAAAAATGAGAAGGAGGAAAAAGAAATTTGAGGGAGAGGGGATGGGAAGTGGAGAAAAATAATAAAAGGGAGTGGGGAGTCGACAACAGCTCTCGGTCTTCAAGGCTCAGGTGCCGCCTCAGTCCTCCTGGAACAGACACTCTAGTGATACAACCTCTACCGTCTGTTCCTTATCACGGGACTTCTCTGGATCAGCAACCTTCTTGCAGTGGGATGAATGGACCCAAGTCTCTCTCTCAGCAACCTTTAATGCTGTAGTGCTAGTCAATAAGACCTGGTATGGTCCTTCCCATCTGTCAATAAGGCAACCTGAGCGTAGAAAATTCCGTATCATTACATAATCCGCAGGTTCAATGTCATGACAATTACTATCAGGTAGATCAGGAACCACCAACTTCAGATTATCATTTTGATTCCTTAACTGTTTACTCATGTTAATCAAGTACTTTACCGTTACTTCATTGTTACATTTCAAATCATCCTGAGGGTTAATCATAACATGCGGTTGTCGACCAAACAAGATTTCAAAGGGAGACAGATTAAGAGGGGACCTGGGAGTGGTTCTGATACTGTACAATACAATGGGTAAAGCTTCTGGCCATGTCAATCCTGTCTCTGCCATCACTTTACTCAATTTATTTTTAATAGTGCTGTTCACTCTTTCGACCTTCGCACTCGCCTGTGGACGGTACGGAGTGTGCAGCTTGCTATCAATTCCCATCAACTTACACATTCCTTGAAAGACATCACCTGTAAAATGGGTACCCCTATCACTTTCGATTATTCTAGGGATACCATATCTACATACAAATTCCTGCACAATTTTCTTAGCAGTAAACATAGCGGTATTTGTAGCCGCAGGAAATGCTTCGACCCAATTTGAGAAAACATCTATACAAACAAGTACATATTTCAAATTCCGACAAGGGGGTAATTGTATAAAGTCAATTTGTATTACCTGGAAAGGGCCGCCGGCAGGTGGGATATGGGATGGTTCTGTAGGTATTGCCTTTCCAATATTCTTTCTCAAACAGGTAAGGCATGACCTTGCTCTTTTACTCGCATGAGAGGAGAATCCTGGGGCGCACCAATATGCTCTCACCAATTTGCACATCCCCTCCTTGCCTAGATGAGTCAGCCCGTGAGCTGCTTCAGCCAGACATGGAAGATATGCTCTGGGGGCCACTGGTTTACCATGTCCATCCGTCCAGAGTCCTGAGGACTCCTGGCCACATCCCTTTGCCTTCCAGACTGCCTTTTCCTGTGTGGAACACAAATTTTGCATTTCACACAACTTCTGTGTGTTAATGGTATTAAATACCATTAATTGTGTGGTGTCTGTCTGCAGTGGCGGATTTAGGGGGGGGCACCAAGGCACGTGCCCCCCCTGTCATTTTTAGTGCAGACTGACATGCGGACGAGTGTCCGCATGTCAGTCTGCGGTCTCGTTTCGTCCCCTGCTGTTAGGATGGACACGGAGGGCACAGTGCGCGCCTCTCCTGTGTCCCTCCTGTGTCTCCGGCGGCCGCTGGTCTCATAAAGGAAGTGCCGTTCGTGAGCACTTCCTTTATTACAGTGACCCGCGGCCGCCGGAGACCCAGGAGGGACACAGGGAGGCGTGCACTGTGCCCTCCGTGTCCCTCCTAACAGCAGGGGAGCGGGGGGAGCAGCGGCGGCGGCGGCGGAGGAAGGGGGGGGACGGGGGACACACTGGGGGGGAATATCTGGCACTGGGGGCATATTTGCAGGGAGGGGGGGGGGGGGCGAATATCTGGCACTGGGGACATATATGGCACTGGGGGGAATATCTGGCACTGGGGGCATATCTGGCACTGGGGGGGGGATATCTGGCACTGGGGGCATATGTGGCACTGGGGGGGGGATATCTGGCACTGGGGGGAATAACTGGCAGGGAAGGGATATCTGGCACTGGGGCATTGTCTGGCACTGGGGGCATATGTGGCACTGGGGGGGGGGAATATCTGGCACTGGGGCATATGTGGCAATGGGGGCATATATAGCTCTGGGGGCATATGTGGCACTGTCGGGGAATATCTGGCACTGGGGGTATATGTGTACCTGGCACATGGGGGGGGCTATATTTGGCACTGGGGGCATGTGAGTACCTGGCACCGTGGGGGAATATCTGGCACTGGGGACATATGTGGCACTGGGAGCACAGCCCTAGCAACAAGGACTACCTCCTAGCAACGAGCATGACACCCAGTGCATGAAACCCCTGGCAACGAGCATGACACCCAGTGCATGAAACCCCTGGCAACAAGCATGACACCCAGTGCATGAAACCCCTGGCAACGAGCATGACACCCTGAGCATGAAAACCCCTGGCACCGTGCATGGAACCAAGAGCATGAAACCCCTGGCAACGAGCATGACACCCAGTGCATGAAACCCCTGACAACGAGCAGGTATTTGAAAAGTAATTAGAAGCCTTACTGTAGGACTTAATGTGTAATGGGCATTACGGTGTGTGGCATAATGTATCACGGACATTGCGGTGTGTGTCATAATGTGTCGCAGGCATTACGGTGTATGGTATACTCTATCGCTGGCATTGTGATATGTGGTATAATGTCTCAGGGTCATTGCAGTGTGTGGCATAATGTATCACGGACATTGCGGTGTGTGCCATAATGTGTCAGGCATTACGGTGTGTGGTATACTATATCACGGGCATTGTGGTATGTGGTATAATGTCTCAGGGTTATTACAGTGTGGCATAATATATAACGGGCATTGCGGTGTGTGGCATAGGGTATAACGGGCATTGCGGTATGTGTCACAGGCATTACGGTGTATGGTATACTATATCACGGGCATTGTGGTATAATGTCTCAAGGTCATTGCAGTGTGTGGCATAATGTGTCCCAGACATTGTATGTGCTATAATGTATCAGGGGCAGTGCAGTGTGTAGCATAATGTATAACGGGCATTGCGATTCCTGTCATAATGTGTCACAGGCATTACGGTGTGTGGCATAATGTGTCTGGGGCATTACAGTGTGTGCATATTGTGTCATGTGCATTATTGTGTGTGGAATAATGTCTAAGGGCCATTGCAGTATGTGGAATAATGTATACTGGGCATTACTATAAGGAGGAAAAATGACAAATAATGTAAGGGGCATGAATCAGGATTATTTTTCTTTTCTGTGGTGGCCAACGTCTGGGCGTGCAGGTTGCAAAACTGGGGTATAAGGTAGTCTTTTCCTGCAATACCACGCCCATTCCAACGAAGCCACGCCCATTCCAACGAAGCCACGTCCCTTATGGTGCCCCCCCTGTAATTTTTTTCTGGATCCGCCCCTGTCTGTCTGTATGGGGGTAGCAGCTGCTAACTTAGCAGCTTCGTCTGCTCGGCTGTTACCAAGTGATACCGGGTCTTGGCTATATGTGTGTGCTTTACATTTGATAACAGCCACTCTGTCGGGTTCCTGTATCGCTGTTAGAAGCCTTTTTATGTGAGCTGCATGCGCTACCGGTGTACCAGCGGCCGTCATGAAATTTCTGAGACGCCATAGGGCTCCGAAATCATGGACTACCCCGAATGCGTATCTAGAATCGGTGTAGATATTGGCTGACTTACCCTTAGCCAATTCACATGCTCTGGTTAGGGCGACCAGTTCAGCAACCTGGGCTGAGTGAGGTGGGCCTAGCGGTTCCGCTTCTATGGTGTCTTGGTCATCTACGACTGCGTATCCAGTACACAAGTCTCCCGAGTCTGACTGTCTATGACAACTACCGTCCGTGTAGAACGTGAGTTCTGCATCTTCCAGTGGGTTGTCACTGATGTCAGGCCTTGCGGTAAAATTTTGGGTCAAATATTCCATACAATCATGTGTATCTTCCTTTGTATTAAATCCTCCTTCCCCATCACTCTCACCTTCCACCCTTTGTGCCTGACCAGGCACACCTGGGAGATACGTTGCAGGATTTAATGCACTGCATCTCCTTATGGTGATGTTTACGGGGGCCATTAGTGCCAATTCCCATCTTGTAAACCTCGCTGATGAGACGTGTCTGGTTTGGGCAGAATTCAATAAGGCTGATACTGCATGTGGCGTATGGATTGTGAGGTTGTGGCCTAGCACGACATCTTCGCTTTTTGTCACTAGCAATGCTATCGCAGCAACGCTTCGCAAGCATGTGGGGAGGGATCGCGCTACCGTGTCTAGCTGAGCGCTGTAGTATGCAACTGGCCTGCTGGCATCACCGTGTTTTTGGGTTAGTACACCTGCCGCGCAACCAGCACTTTCTGTTCCGTATAGTTCAAAGGGTTTCCCATAGTCTGGCATACCTAGTGCTGGTGCCTGCGTTAGGCACTGTTTGAGTCTCTCAAATGCTGTTTCGGACTCGTCTGTATGCGAAATCCTATCAGGTTTGTTTGAGGAGACCATTTCCTGCAAAGGTAACGCCAAAATGGAAAACCCTGGGATCCAATTACGGCAATACCCACACATTCCTAAAAACGTTCTGATCTGTTGCTGGGTTTGTGGCAGAGTCATGTCTCTAATTGCTTGGATTCTATCAGCGGTCAGGTGTCTCAGTCCTTGTGTTAGACAGTGTCCCAAATATTTTACCTTAGTTTGGCATAATTGTAACTTGTCTTTGGAAACCTTGTGTCCTGTGTCTGAAAGATGAAACAGGAGCTGTTTCGTATCCTTCAGAGATGCTTCCAGTGAATCTGAACACAGTAATAAATCGTCCACATACTGTATCAATACTGATCCACTGTCTGGTTGAAAAGACTGTAAACAATCATGCAAAGCCTGAGAAAATATACTTGGACTATCTATGAAACCTTGGGGTAATCGAGTCCACGTGTATTGGACTCCTCTGTATGTGAATGCAAACAAATATTGGCTGTCAGGGTGCAGAGGTACCGAAAAGAAAGCGGAGCAGAGGTCAATAACAGTGAAAAATTTGGCAGTGGGAGGGATTTGCATTAGGATGACAGCTGGATTTGGCACTACGGGGAACTGACTCTCAACTATTTTGTTAATCCCCCTTAGATCCTGCACTAGTCTGTAACCCCTCCCCCCACTCTTTTTAACAGGGAAGATGGGACTATTGGCAGTGCTGGACGTTCTTACCAGAATGCCCTGTTGTAGCAAGCGCTCTATTACTGGGTAAACTCCTAACTCCACCTCTGGCTTCAGAGGGTACTGTGGGATTTTTGGAGCTATCCTACCATCTTTTACTTGTACAACTACTGGAGCTACGTTTGCCATTAATCCAGTGTCTTGTCCGTCTTTTGTCCAAAGTGACTCTGGTATCTGAGATGTCATCTCTTCTATTTGGGATGGATTCCTATTTGTCATAATGGTATGTGACATTAATTTTGATGGGGAGTCTAACATGTCTCGCACTTCCTGAGCGTGTTTCTCAGGTATGTCCAAGAATACACCTTCAGGAGTACAATAAATGACGCACCCCATTTTACACAGTAAGTCTCTTCCCAGGAGATTGGTTGGTGCCGATGCAGCCAGCAAAAAGGAATGCTTGGTATGCAAAGGCCCTATTGTAATCTCGGCTGGTTTGCTAACAGGGTAGTGCTGGACTACTCCTGTTACTCCCATGGCTGGAATTGTCCTACCAGTGGTTCTCATGCCCACTGTCGAATTTATCACTGACTTGGCCGCCCCTGTGTCTACAAGAAAGTTTAACGTTTTACCAGCTACATTAATTGCGATCTCGGGTTCACTTCCAAGGTTGGCAATTAATTTTACTGGCTGCAGATTATAGGTATGGCCACACCCCTATTGGGTATGGTGACCTCCCTGAATCCCGCTGGCAGCAACTACTTGTGAGGGAGATAGTTGGGAACTACCAGAGGCATGCCAGTCTCTGTTTGGGGGATATCTTTTTGTTTCCCCTGTATGTGGCTCATAACTCCGTTTCTGCGGACCTTGCTCCCAATGTCGTGTGTCGTGTCGTTGTCTAGGGGGTTGGTATGAGTTTCGTGGATTCTTTACTCTACAATCTCGTGCCATGTGTCCCTGTTTGTGACAAGAATAACAAGTAACCATACTTGACTTACCCACAGGATTTGGTGATACAAACAAAGGCTGCCTTGTGGTCAGAGCCTGTATACTTACTGACATTAATTTATCACCTTGTTGTTCCCTGTGTCTGGTGATGTTTCTATCGTGATCAATAGCAGCCTCTCTCAAAGTAGCCACAGACAGACCTCGCCAACATGGTTGCGTGGTCTGTACCCTAGTCTTCAATTACTCTTTTAAACCATCCATCAGTACCGATACTGCTACTTCCCGATGGTTTGTGTCTGTTTTAATGTCCTCTATGCCTGTGTATTTTGCCATTTCTAATAATGCTCTGTGAAAATACTCTGCAGCTGTCTCTGACTCCTTCTGTTTAATGGAGAATATCTTATTCCATTTAGCTACTGCTGGGAAATACTCTTTTAGCTGCAAGTTTATTCTTTTCACATTATCTTGGTTGTACACTGCCATTTCTAATAATGCTCTGTGAAAATACTCTGCTGCTGTCTCTGACTCCTTCTGTTTAATGGAGAATATCTTATTCCATTTAGCTACTGCTGGGAAATACTCTTTTAGCTGCAAGTTTATTCTTTTCACATTATCTTGGTTGTACACATCTGTAAGAGGTACATCATGATCTAGTCCGCAATCAGCTAAAAATTGAGTTGCGTCAACATTTGAGGGTAAACATGCTCTCAGCAATATCTGCCAGTCTTTATTGTTGGGCTCTGCAGTGTTACCTAAGTCTCTGATGTATTTTTGACTGGCAACTAAGTCTTTTCTAGGGTCAGGAAATTCAGACACTATGGTCCTTAATTCCATTCTGGAAAATGGAGTGTACATGGCAATGTTCCTAATGGGAGTGGCTCCTGATGCGTCTGTTTTCCCATTTGGCACTGCTATTACTCTAACAGGTGTAATTCTAACAACCTCATTCTGTGTAGATTCTACAGGCTGTGGTGAAATAGTCTCAGCATAATGCATGGTGCCGTACTTACCAGTTGATACGACCTCACCTATCCCTCCGCTAGGGGCCTTTACTAATCTCGTGGGTGGAGCTGTGCCTACTGTGGTCTCTGCTATGGTGGCTGCTAGAGAGAGCGCTGAAATCGTTGCCGATTCGTCCTCTTGATCACACTCCTGAGGAAAGTTCAAAACAGGGTACAACTTGCACGGGTTAATACTTGCATGGGTTAATGGGTTAACATTATCATTAACATTTACACAGTTACTAAGTGATTTTGTGTTACACCTTAGTGCGTCTTTCTCCGCAATCAACTTCTCTCCTGATATATATGGTGGCGGTGGGGCCGTGGCAATCAGTTTTCTGTTAGAGCCAGATCCCGCCGCCTGAGCCAAACCTCTCTGTATCTCACCTTCCTGTTGCCACAACTGTAAATAATCATAATGCTGGATTCGTCTCTTTGTTGATTTTATGAGACATATCCTCCTCCTTAAATTTTGTAACACTTCTGAGCTGAAGCTCCCTACTCTTGGGAATTTCTCCCCGTCATGTACAGTCATTCTCTCCCATTCATCACATAAAGTTTCTGTGTGACTTCCATATTTCTCACACATTATATACCTGGCCGACCCAATTGGTCGGACCACTGAATCAACCCGAACCGAGGTTGATCGCCCCCTACCTGAACAAGTGGCCCCCATAGTTCGAAAGTGTTGCTTTATTTAGCCAACCCTTTACGCAAAACCAAATGTCAACAATAGGCTGACGGTGGCGGTTTACCGAGTACCCCACTCACTCGCCCACGCCGACCAATACGACCTGATCACACCGATATGGTGCTGGCGTACTCGACCTAGGGCCCCTGCGACCTGAACCTCTATTTACTGGAACCTGCGAGGGTTATCCGAAGAACACTTACTCTTTCCAGTAACTATTGGTTGCTGGATAGTTCCTGAGTGAGCAGCGAACTTCCCTTAAAATAAAAAAATTACACAAATCACGTTAGAGTGTACAAATAGCGTTTGTGACCCCTTTACTCTAATGGTATTAGGTCAGATTACTAACTACTGCACACACTTACGTGCGGTCCAGTCGTTCAGTACACAAACAACTAAGCTTATGTACGGAAAGACCAATGGAATCGAAACTTACGACTGCGAATTCCTTCAGCCAGAGCTTATATGGCCTATATGGGTGTTGCACCAACCCTTTTCGGTGTTGTGCCTGTGAACTGTATAGCGGACTTCCTTGTCGGCTGTACCTGGACCTCCTGGTCTTGTTACCGTATGACCTCCTGGTCTTGTTACAGTATGACCTCCTGGTCTGCTATACTCTAATGCTCAAAATTGTATATTTAACCAGAGATGCCTCCCTAGCCACCGTGCACGTCACTTACACGCATGTACCTCACGAGTACTCGACTTTTCTTGTGGTTCAACCTTTAAAAATTGTAAAAACACTCACTCATCACATGTACACTTTTGCTTCTATTTCTATTTCTGCGCAGAAATTTTTCTTCAGATCAGGTGTGTTACCAATTAGGAGCAGGATCTGTTAATTAAAATTTCGGACACCCAAAAATAGACTTGCGTTATTTCTCGCCTCGCGTTATTTATCGCTTTGCGTTAAAAATCAACTTATCGTGACTTGAGCTACGTGGGCGTAACCGGACGCTCCGTTGCGTAACGTACGCGCCGTGCGTCGGCCTTTGGATTGCGTACGCAAGTCTTTGTTATAGACACGTATACGCAAAGCAAAGATCCACCGTAACACAATTTATACTTTTATCAATGTAGATGATCCTTGATCATCTACCACACAAACACACTGACTTCGCCTTATCTCCCAGGCAAAACTGTGTGTTTGTCTATCTTTTAACTATATTACCTTTACTCTTAAACTATGAAATAACGGCAAATCTTTTTTTAGCACTTCTATCAACTATAAAACTGGCAGACAGGAGAGTGATATACGAAAATGAAAAAGAAAAAAGAAATGCAGATATATATGTGTGCGTGCGTGTGTACGCAAGACAGAAAAATAAACAGTTTTAAAAGGCACTAGCGTTTTGTTCTTACCTCCGGTTCCCGGATTCCTTCAGCACTCTTTACCTAAGCGAAGCAGACGCTTATCCTGTCAGCACTACGAGGGATACAACCTCCCGCCCTTTGCTGAGGGATAATGTCTGCTGATCTACCTAGTGCAGATATGTGAAGGACGGGCGAGCCGCCAATTGATAAAGCTAAATATTTATCGTATATAAAACACTTTAAGAGGTCTAAGAACACTGTACGCTATCTACGTAAGAAGTACCGTAAGGGTACGCAAGTTGTGTAGCGATCGCTCAACCGTAGTCGAGACGCTCAAGCGTCACGTTCGCTTACGGCCCAGTGATCACAGGCAGGCACGCTATTGGCTGCCGACTAACGTAATGATTCGCTTTAGCGTAGCGTACGCTCGGGACCACGAGGAGATCACCAGCGGTGGAGACGCTTACAACGTTAAACCTTTATATCTATACCTTTAACGATGAGATACACAGTATACCTTAGTGTAGAGACAGAGTGTAAGTGCAACCTGGTGTAACCTGATTAACTACAAAGCTGCTTGAGCGTCACCGACGCTCAGAGAATACTTAACCCTTATAAAGAATACACAGATACCTGGGCTTAGGGTCCAAAACCTATTATATGTATTATAACTATTATACTTGCAAAAGGAATCACAGTACAAATGATACACTACAATATAACATAAACCAACTAACCAGATAAACTACACAGGAAATACAATACAATACAATTAAAGGAAAATACGAGAGAGATAGAGAGAGAGAGAGAGATAGAGAGAGAGAGAGAGAGAGATGGCTCACAGTAAGACAATATGATTACGGAGAAAACTTACGCACAAGGGGAACGATCGCATGCGCCTCGATATCCAGCTCCCGATTATCAGCAATGAGAACCGTTGAAGAGAGAGTGAACTGGATACGGTCGGCCTGCCTATTTATGCCCCACACACAATACAATTCAATGGTCCCTACAATCTCATTGTTCATTGGACACAGGAATTCGGCTTCGCATTATAACAAAAGGTCATAGGTTGATTCATACAGGTGGGCTGTGACTATTTCCAACTGCTCAGGTGGGAGGGAAACTGGGTTTCCCGCCGCATGGGTAATAAAGTGCAAATAAAGTAAATGTTCATAAACTTCTTATGTCCATAACTATTCGCACGAGCGATTGATCTGCTTCAAACCAATACCGGAATATTACTAATTAAATATTCTTCCGATGGATACTAAACACCACTGTATTACTCCTGTCTGACCCTTCGTATCAAACAAAGAGGGATTCCTCTGTTCATAAACATTCTATATTAACCAAACTTTCAGAATCTATCAAAGGGACCATGATCTACAAAATACATTATTAGTGAAAATATGTAATGATTGAGTCGCACGCTACGATCGCATAAACTCTACCGTAAATACGCATACCATGCGCCTGCGGGTGCCCGCGACTGTGAGTATGCGCACGTACGGGAGAGCGTACGCATGCGCAGCACGGACCTGTGTGAGGTGCAAATATGGTAGTGTGTATAGAGATATTTTTCTGACTTTGACAAGGGATTCTTTGAAGACTTAATTGGTCATGACCATTATCATTCATTACACTAATTGGATTCGTAATTGAGGAAGGTTTGTGGAGTTTATACTGAAAGGAGTAATTTAACTTTAAAGAAAAAAAAACCCAATGCTGTGCATTTTTTAGCTAAAGCGTGTGCAATTTTAACAGGAATGTGTAAATCTACGATAAGTTAGGATTTTTACGATGAGGTTTGTGGTAATGCGATGGGTTCGCATTAGTGCGATGTCATTTGGCATACGCCTACTTTATGTAATACTGCGTACGAAATAGCAAAAACACGTTGAGGGCGGATATTCGCTATTTTGCAACATGTTCGCAATTTTGCTCATACCTTGTGCGAACGAAAAAAATAGCGAACAACTCGGAATGAGGGCCTTAGTGCAGACATCTTGCTTGGCATACACACTCTTTTTTGTTGCAAAGCAAGGTTAATTGTATGAGCAGGTACAGCTCTCAATATATAGTTACCAAGTATATCCCCAGCATGTAAGCAGGATGCTAAATATTTTGTCAACGTTTCAGGGCTCCCATGCCCTTTCAGGACCACATATAATAAACACGTGAAGTGACTGCTAGCTTACCTTAAATACCATGCTGAATAGAATAGAACCACCTGTCCCAGGAAGTGATTTTATGTTGTCACGACAACACCATGACCATAGCAGCAAACTAATGCCATGATGTCTATAAGCAGACCCATCTTCACCTCCTATAAGGGAAAATCCATCTTTCTCTTACATCCTAGAGGATGCTGGGGACTCCGTAAGGACCATGGGGTATAGACCGGCTCCGCAGGAGACATGGGCACTATAAAGAACTTTTAGTATGGGTGTGCACTGGCTCCTCCCTCTATGCCCCTCCTCCAGACCTCAGTTAGATCCTGTGCCCAGAGGAGATTTGGTGCACTACAGGGGAGCTCTCCTGAGTTTCTCTGAAAAATAATTTTGTTTGGTTTATTTATTTTCAGGGAGCACTGCTGGCAACAGGCTCCCTGCATCGTGGGACTGAGGAGAGAGAAGCAGACCTACTTAAGTGATAGGCTCTGCTTCTTAGGCTACTGGACACCATTAGCTCCAGACGGAGTCGGAACGCAGGTCTCCCCCTGCCGTTCGTCCCAGAGCTGCGCCGCCGTCCTCCTCACAGAGTCGGAAGATAGAAGCCGGGTGAGTATAAGAAGAAAAGAAGACTTCAAGGCGGCAGAAGACTTCAGATCTTCACTGAGGTAAGCGCGCAGCGGTAACGCTGAGCGCCATTGCTCCCACACACTACACACACTAGCAGGCACTGATGGGTGCAGGGCGCAGGGGGGGGCGCCCTGGGCAGCAATATAAACCTCTGGACTGGCATTATATTGATATAGGCTGCGGAAGTAGTTAATATATAAATCCCCCGCCATTTTTTATATAATTGAGCGGGACCGAAGCCCGCCGCTGGAGGGGGCGGAGCTTGGTCCCTCAGCACTAACCAGCTCCATTTTCTCCACAGAGCACTGCAGAGAAGCTGGCTCCCCGGACTCTCCCCTGCTGAACACGGTGACAGAGGGCTGAAGGAGAGGCTCTCGTGACCAAGCACTAACAGGTGAAACGTATGTCAGGAGAGAACGTCCGTAGCGACGTCATCGCGGCTACGCCCATTCCGGAAGCGGGCGGCCGCGGTCATCACTGCAGCGGGATCACGAACAGAGGGGACCTGGACGACACTCGCCGCACACCTTGCGGCTGCGGTAAACTGACACTAGATCACCATGGTTTAAATGCACAGCAGGAGTCAATATTTGACGTTTAAGTCCGCTGCTTAAATACCTACTGTATACTGGCTTAATTGACACTAGATCGCCAGGGTTTAAATATGCAGCAGGAATCACTAGTGCTCAATGCAATTTAAGTCCACTACTTAATACCATCTGATTACTGCTATTTTGTCCAGAAATACAATAGTAGTGACAATAGATACTAAATCTATCACTACACTCTCTGCTTTGAACAGTGATTTTGAACAATGTTCTATTTGCATATAACAATCTGTACAATTATGTTCTAAATACCCGCCCATGCCCTCAAGGTTGTTCTATTAGCTACAGATATCTAACAGTAATTTATACACACAAGTGTATTCATGGTAAACATATATATATTTTTATCTGTTGCTATCCCAACCTATGTATGTATTTAAGGTAGCAATTTATGATTTCAACCTATGTATGTATTTAAGGTAGCAATTTATGATTTCAACACATATATATGTATCTATGGTAGCATTTATATTATAATTTTTGCTTTCCCTGGTATTCATTAATGAATAATTGACACTTGGTATCAACTGTTCCCACTCTGAATATAAGGTGAAGAGTACCAGTTGTGAAATAGCATTGAGCTCCTTATTAGCATTTCTGGCTCTAATCATAGAATAATTCACATCTGCTTCACTATCTACCATACTTTACCTACCACACCATATTTTTACCAAATCCAGACACTCAGAACCATCTTGACACACCTTGTCCGGAGTTACCATTTGAGACCATCAGTGTTATGCACACCAGTGCCTGCAGGAAAGTACTGGTGTCAGAACTGTTATGCACTCCAGTGTCTGCAGGAATGTACTGGTGTTTGAACTGTTATGCAAAACAAATGGACTCACAGACAAACTGGGGAATATGACATAACGTACACAGAAGGTGATAGGGTAACAAAATACACACAAAGTGAACAGAGAAGCCCAGAGGCTAAGGAACTGGGTATCTCCCTTGTATTAGAACTGCTCAGATGGAAAAAGCACGATGTTGTGTTTTAATACGTAGAGAACCCGAAATGCTGTTGCTAAGGGCAACAGCAAAACCCTAAAGGGTTACCAACGGGTGTGGCAGTAAACTCCTTGGTCAGAGATGGAATGATAGACACAAGGAGAGTCTCCACAATCCTGATTCTCACTTGCAGTGCACAGGTTTTAGCTTACTGCCACTAAACTGACCCCTGACACCTAGCACAGTGAGACAGGATTAGACAGGCAAGTCTTAGAATACAGCCGCAAACTTGCTAAGTTCACAGAGTAGTAACAGAACCCCAGCAAGCTAAACGACTGACTCCAGTCTTACTGCTAGGTCTGGATTGGCAGAGTGTAATACCAAATCCCCAGGCCTATTTGCAGTAAGCAACAAACAAATACAAAGCTACACAGTACTGGCTAACTTTCATGAACTGACTAACCAACAAAGATTCAGCAGCATCTGCTTACCCTGAAAAGAGGCCTTATAAAGCAGGTGCTGTCCACGCCCCACTCAGACCTCACAGACTGTGAGCACAAAAACCAGCACCGGATCCCCTGCCGTGCACAGAGCCTATAACCACTGCACAGCAAAAGACCCGAACCGGAGTATCAGCTGCGCTCAGGTTACTCCACTAGCACTTGTCTCCCGGTTGCCATGACGACATGGCAGCACAGGGCAGGAGACCCTAACAGTACCCCCCCTCTGACGAGGGGTCAAAGAACCCCTACCACCGGGTTTATCGGGGAACTGCGAGAAGAAAGAGCGTATCAGTCTGGGGGCATGAAGATCACAACTGCGCACCCACGACCGCTCCTCCGGGCCATACCCCTTCCAGTGCACCAAAAATGACAGCCGACCCCGAACCACCTTGGAGTCAAGAATCCTTTCAACAACAAACTCCCTCTGGCCACGTATCAGAAGAGGGGAAGGTCTTCCACTGGAAGAAGGATTACTAATCGCCCGTTTTAAAAGGGAACAATGAAATGTTTTATTGATACCCAAAGAACGGGGCAGATCTAACTGAAATGCCACCGGATTGATAACCCTGGTGATCTTATAAGGGCCGATGAACCGGGGGCCTAACTTATGAGATGGCTGTCTCAACTTCAAATTCTTGGTAGACAACCAGACGAAGTCTCCTAATTTGAAGCTGCAGGGTCTTTTCCGCTTATCAAAAACCCTTTTGGTCACTAATGACACAGACACAAGGGCTTTCTTCACTTTCCGCCAAATACCTCTAAGGACCGAAACCACAGAGGAACCACCAGGCGTGGAGTCCAGGGGGTCAAAAGAATTGGCCTTAGGATGATGCCCATACACACAAAGGAAGGGAGAGATCCCTGTAGCAGAGTGAGCCGCGTTGTTATAGGCAAACTCCGCCATGGACAGATGAGCAACCCAGTCAGTCTGACACTTGGAGACATAACACCTGAGGAACTGCTCCAAGGACTGGTTCACCCTTTCAGTCTGCCCATTAGACTGCGGATGGTAGCCTGAAGACAAGCTGACAGAAATCTGGAGATCGGAACAAAATGCCCTCCAGAATTTGGCCACAAACTGGGATCCGCGGTCAGAGACCACATCAAGTGGCAACCCGTGGAGACGCACAACATGCAGCATAAATAATTCAGACAGGCGTCTGGCTGATGGCAGCCCAACCAGTGGAACGAAGTGCGCCATCTTCGAAAACCTGTCAACGACAACCCAGATGGCTGTCATCCCCGAGGATTTGGGCAAGTCCACCGCAAAATCCATTGAAATGTGGGTCCATGGCTTAGATGGGATAGAGAGTGGATGTAATGGGCAAACAGGAACCCCTCTAGGAGTCTTATTTCGGGCACAGATGTCACATGCCCGAACCCACTGATCCACATCCTTAGCCACCGAGGGCCACCACACCGCCCTAGATAGCAACTCCCGAGTTCTGGCAATACCCGGGTGACCTGCCGACTTCTTGGCATGGAATTCCAGGAACACTCGCTGTCTTAACCTAGGAGGCACAAACAAAAGACCTACCGGAAGGTCTGGAGGAGCCTGCTCCTGTGCTCTAAGGACTAATGATAAGAGGTCCTGGGTAATGCCCACTTTAATACATGATGGGGAAACAATGGGCAACGGCTCCTCGGTGGTCTCCTGGATTGGAGCAAAACTCCGCGAGAGCGCATCAGCCTTGATGTTTTTTGACCCAGGGCGATATGTTATCAAAAAATTAAAGCGAGCAAAAAACAAAGCCCATCGTGCCTGCCTGGCATTGAGACGCTTCGCTGACTCTAAATATGCCAGATTCTTATGGTCAGTGAGAATTGAGACCACAAACTTAGCCCCCTCAAGCCAGTGTCTCCACTCCTCGAGTGCATCCTTAATAGCCAACAATTCCCGGTTACCCACGTCATAATTCATCTCGGCAGGCGAAAATTTACGGGAAAAGTAAGCACAGGGATGAAGGCGATTATCAGACACTCCCATCTGAGAAAGCACTGCCCCAATACCCATCTCAGAGGCATCCACCTCCACCACAAAAGGACGCTCTGGATCTGGGTGTCGCAGCACCTTGGCCGAAACAAATGCCCTTTTGAGACGGGCAAAAGCCGCTTTAGCCTCACAAGACCAGTGAGCAACATCCGCCCCTTTCTTAGTGAGTGCCACCAAGGGCGCCACTATAGACGAAAATCCAGCGATAAATCGTCTATAAAAATTCGCAAAGCCCAGGAAACGCTGAAGCGCCTTCAAACTAGTGGGCTGCACCCAATCCAGGACTGCCTGTACCTTGGAACCCTCCATTTGGAAACCTTCTGGGGAGATAATATATCCTAGAAATGCGATTTGCTGAACTTCAAATTCGCACTTCTCCAGCTTCGCCCCAAGCCGGTGGTCTCTGAGTTTCTGGAGGACTAAGCGTACATGCTTCCGATGTTCCTCCAGGGAATGGGAGAAGATTAGGATGTCATCTAAGTATACAACTAAGAATCTATCCAAATATTCCCTGAGCACATCATTCATGAAATCCTGGAAGACTGCCGGGGCATTACAGAGCCCAAAAGGCATCACCAAATATTCATAATGCCCTGAGTGGGTATTAAAGGCAGTCTTCCATTCATCCCCCTCTCTTATTCGGATTAGATTGTACGCACCGCGTAGGTCAATCTTAGAAAAAATGGTGGCAGTACGAAGCTGGTCAAACAAGACCGAAATGAGAGGCAGTGGGTATGAGTTTTTAATCGTGATACGGTTCAATTCCCTGAAGTCGATGCAGGGTCGCAACGAACCGTCCTTTTTACCCACGAAGAAGAACCCCGACCCAACTGGAGACTGTGAAGGTCTGATAAATCCCTTAGCCAAGTTCTCCTGAATGTACTCTGCCATAGCCTGAGTCTCAGGACGTGACAGGGAGTACAACCTGCTCTTGGGAAGCTTAGCATTTGGCAACAAATCAATGGCACAGTCATAGGGGCGATGGGGAGGTAGTACCTCTGCAACTTTTTTGGAGAACACGTCCGCAAAATCTGCATAACACCCTGGCAATCCTGGCAAACTTAGCTGCGAGAGCCTGACTGGAAGGCTCAAGCAACTCCTGAAACAATCAGTACCCCAACTAAGAATCTCCCCAGAGACCCAGTCAAATTGAGGATTGTGGGCCCTTAACCAGGGTAACCCCAACACCAATGGGGCAAAAGTACAGACAGTCACATAAAAGGACAATTTTTCAGAGTGTGTGGCTCCAATAAACAAAGAAATCTGGCTAGTGCAAGAGGTAATTTTACCTTGGGATAATGGTATCCCGTTTAACCCACAAATCTCAATTTCCGATGCCAAGGGTACTAAGGGAACAGAGTGTTTCAGGGCGAATTGGCGGTCCATAAAAACCCCGTCGGCCCCACTGTCCACAAAGGCCTCAGTCTTGACAGTTTGACCGAGGATCTTCAAGGTCACCGGAATGATAAAAGTCTTCTTGGGAAATTCTGACTTCTGGCCTGACAGGATATTTCCCATCACCCTCAGGCCCTGAAGTTTTCCGGCTTTTCTGGGCATGATACTACCACATGACCTTTATTCCCACAGTACAAACACAACCCCTGCTGTCTCCTCCGCGTCTTCTCACGCGAGGAGAGGCGGGTAGCCCCAATCTGCATAGGCTCCTCAGAAAATTCCTCAGAGTCTGAGGTTCCCTTGGGAAGGAAGGAAATCTCAGTCTCCCTTTCAAGCCTACGCTCTCTCAGCCGTCTATCCACCCGGATGGATAACTGCATGAGCTGATCCAAGCTATCAGGCAAGGGATATTGTACCAGTTGGTCCTTTATCTGGTTAGAAAGACCTCTTCGGTACTGGTGTCTCAGGGCTGGGTCATTCCACTGGGTATCATGGGCCAACCTCCGAAACTCCGTGCAGTAAACCTCAACTGGCCTTCGCCCTTGCTTAAGGATCGAAATCTGAGCCTCGGCTGAGGCCGTCTTGTCAGGGTCATCATACAACATGCCCAGTGCCGTAAAAAAAGCATCAACACTTTTAAGCGACGGACAGTCAGGCTGCAACCCATATGCCCAGACCTGTGGGTCTCCTTGTAGCAAGGAAATCACTATGCCCACCCGCTGAATCTCCGACCCAGAAGACTGAGGCCTAAGCCGGAAGTATAGCTTGCAGCTCTCCTTGAAACAAAAGAACTGCGAGCGATCTCCAGAAAAACGATCCGGGAGATTTACTTTCGGCTCCTTAACCCCTGCAGGTGCTGCTGCTGCGGGAGCTCCGCCAGCAGCCTGGGAGGTGTGCATTTTAATGGACAAATCATTAAATTGTCGAGTCAGGACCTGTACCTGATCGACCACCTGTTGCAACGTATTTTGAGGGGTATGCTCCATATTCCCACAAAATTTCAACAGGAGTATTAGGCTGCTGAATATGTTATGCACACCAGTGCCTGCAGGAAAGTACTGGTGTCAGAACTGTTATGCACTCCAGTGTCTGCAGGAATGTACTGGTGTTTGAACTGTTATGCAAAACAAATGGACTCACAGACAAACTGGGGAATATGACATAACGTACACAGAAGGTGATAGGGTAACAAAATACACACAAAGTGAACAGAGAAGCCCAGAGGCTAAGGAACTGGGTATCTCCCTTGTATTAGAACTGCTCAGATGGAAAAAGCACGATGTTGTGTTTTAATACGTAGAGAACCCGAAATGCTGTTGCTGTTATGAGCCACGGCTGTGGCTCATTCCTGTTTTGCAGTTTTGTTCTGTATTTCATGTTATACTTCCGTTTATGTTCCCCGTGGGTGTCATGGGGTGCTCGGAGCTCACCCTTAAGGAGGGGATACTGTTATGAACCACAGGTAGTGGTTCATTCCTATTTTATGTTTATTTAGTTGTTTTGCATGCCAGGATTTCCCATTGCTCTGTTTTGGATTACTCTTGTCTGCTGCCGCTGGTGAGTCTGTGCAATTGCAGCTTGTTCCCATGTATTCAGCCTCATCTGGCTGCTGATTGCATCTTGTCAGCTTAGTCGTGCAGCAGGCCAGCTGCAAGAGATAATTAATTAGGCCTCTCTGATATATGCTGGCTCACTGCAGTTAGCAGATGCTGATGATATTCCTTGGTTTGCAGTCTGCTTTAAGTTTGAGCTGGTTCTTGTCAGTCCCTGTGTGGATTCCTGTGTCAGTCCCTGTGTGGATTCCTGTGTCAGTCCCTGTGTCTGATCCCGTGTCCTACCCTGAGTTCCAGTGGATTCTGCCTGTCCTCCAGTTCTGAAAGTCGGTGTCGGCAGCTTCCTGTTTGCCTATGTCAGTTGCAGAAAGTATCCAGTCCTGCTCAAGCCGGTTGTTCCTGTCCTCAGTGGTCCTGTACTCAGAGATTTGTCATCTTTTCCTGGAGTCTGACTGAGCACCTTTAACATCCTGTGGTGTTCGTGAGTCACGGCGCAGCCGTGTGTTGCGGCTTGTCCGCTTACTGTTTATTATTTAGTATATTTGTGTCCTGGAGCTTTTGCGGAGGATTCCGCTCTCCCTGATCCACTCTGGTATCCAGCGGTGCTGGATAGGAGTAACGGATCAGTGGATCTTTGGTTGTCCTTTTCCCTGGCGGCTAGTCCGCACATACCTTTTGATTTAGTTAGTTAGCTTGTAACCCCTGGCCTGGTTGCTTAGTCAGAGGGCCCCTTGTTATCACCCTGTTTCGGATTTCCCTTTGTCTCCCATTAAGACCTGAGGGGGCATCGGGGTTGGGCAGACATAATCCGCCCTTCGAACGCGGCTGCCATGGGCTCAAGCAACCATAGTCTCGCAGGGGATTTCTGATAACACGGGCGAGACAACGGAGTTAGGGCGCCAGGGGTTACTAGGCTTTCCTGCTCCCACAACCAGCATATCTTCCCAGTACTCTGACCTCAGCCATACGATCTCCTCTGGTCTGGAGTACGGGAATCATAACATTATCATCAGCCATACCACAAAAAAGAAATAAATTTTTTTTTTCTTTTTTGGCCCAGTCCAGTGTTTAGTCTAGAATCCAGTCCTGTCTAGAATTCAGTGTGCAGAATCCAGTCCGGTGTTTAGAATCCAATCCAGTCCGGTGTTTAGAATCCAGTCCGGTGTTTAGAATCCAGTCCGGTGTTTAGAATCCAGTCCGGTGTTTAAAAAAAAAAAAAAAAAAAGTCTTGTTTTGTTTAGCAAAATTTAGCCTTGCCTTGTCTTGCCTTGCCTTGTCTTGCCTTGCCTTGCCTTGCCTTGTCTTGCCTTGCCTTGCCTTGTCTTGCCTTGTCTTGTCTTGTCTAGTTTTAAATCCTCCTATGTCAACTATGCAAGCCCTGCAGGCATCTCTCGCAGCCCTGAACTCTGTATTCAGTGCTTTGAGACCAGAGCGACTTGAAGTTTTGCAGCAATCCCTAAAGCAACTGCAAAACCTTCTGACTAAAATCTTGCTTATTTTGCCAGAAGTCGTTGAGAGTACATCTATCTCTAAAGAGACTCTTGTTCACAGTATGGTGACAAGAGAATCCTCTGGTTTAATTGAAGAGAAAAAGTTTAAAAGTTTTCTGCGGCCCAGGCTCTCAGAAGAGGAGCGTCTGCGTCGCAGAAACTTAAACTTATGCCTATATTGTGGGGGTTTAGGCCATTATCTGCAGACCTGTGAGTTGCGCAAGCCAAAGTGTGGTGACGAGTCTTGCCCTCTGGCCAAGTTGAGTCATGATACAAGATCTACTCCTGTCTCTACTGTGGCAGAGGTACTTGTCACACAACCCACACAAAAAAGCTCTCTGTCCTATAATTGGGGTCCTTGGGCAAGGGAGCCCCATTATAGATTCAGGAATCAAAAGAGAATGTTTCTCTCCTCTCTTGAGGTTCCTGTGGAAGCGGAGTTGCAAGTCCCTGGAGTGGTGCCCGTAGCCCAGGGTCCTGGAGTGGTGCCCGTAGCCCAGGGTCCTGGAGTGGTGCCCGTAGCCCAGGGTCCTGGAGTGGTGCCCGTAGCCCAGGGTCCTGGAGTGGTGCCCGTAGCCCAGGGTCCTGGAGTGGTGCCCGTAGCCCAGGGTCCTGGAGTGGTGCCCGATGCCCAGAGTGCTGGAGTGGTGCCCGATGCCCAGAGTGCTGGAGCGGTGCCCGATGCCCAGAGTGCTGGAGCGGTGCCCGATGCCCAGAGTGCTGGAGCGGTACCCGATGCCCAGAGTGCTGGAGCGGTACCCGATGCCCAGAGTGCTGGAGCGGTACCCGATGCCCAGAGTGCTGGAGCGGTACCCGATGCCCAGAGTGCTGGAGCGGTACCCGATGCCCAGAGTGCTGGAGCGGTACCCGATGCCCAAGCTTATAGAGGGACATCAAATATTGTAGCTCAGGTTTCCATACCAGATGGGGTTTCAGAAGCTGTTACCCCAGGTAGGGACTTGAGGAGCGCAACCTCAGAAAGGGTATCTAAAACCATAGTTCTTGAAGGGAACTCGAGAAGCAAAACCCCAGAAGGGATCTTTGAAGTAATATCCCCAAGTGGGGTCTCGAGAGACGCAGCCCCAAAGAAGGGTCTAGAAGTCGCTTCCCCAGGAAAGAACTTAAGAAGCATAGCATTAGTGGAGGATCTGAACGTTATTGCTTCAGCAAAAGTCCCGGAAGTCATAGTCCCGGGAGAACTTTCGATTATTATCGACTCAGAGAGGGAGGCCGATGGCCCGATCCCAGTCAGGGAGGCCAACGACCCGGTCCCAGTAAAAGAATCCGAGGTGCTGGCCCCAGCGGGGTTCCCGGAGGCCACTGCCCCAGCGGGGTTCCCGGAGGCCACTGCCCCAGCGGGGTTCCCGGAGGCCACTGCCCCAGCGGGGTTCCCGGAGGCCACTGCCCCAGCGGGGTTCCCGGAGGCCACTGCCCCGGGTGGGGTTCAGAAAGTCACTACCCCAGGTGGGGTTCAGAAAGTCACTGCCCCGTGTGGGGTTCAGAAAGTCACTGCCCCGTGTGGGGTTCAGAAAGTCACTGCCCCGTGTGGGGTTCAGAAAGTCACTGCCCCGGGTGGGGTTCAGAAAGTCACTGCCCCGGGTGGGGTTCAGAGAGTCTCAGCCTCAAGTAAGGGCAATAGTGACCAGGTCCTAGCAAAGCACTTCAGTCAGTCAGATGGGAAGGAAACAGATCCTGACTCTGATATCTCAACATCCATAATCTTTGATGGGGACTTAGCCCAATTTCTGGCGCTTTACAAACACTATTACATTATCATGTTGTCTAGACCATTTCTGGGCATCACTCCAGAGAACATTGTGCTCTATCTTATTTATTCTTTTAAAGGAGAGCCTTTTGAGTGGGCGACCAGCCTAATGAAAGCTGAAGATCCCATTCTTCAGGATCCCCCAGCATTCAGTGATGCAATTATTAAAAGATATGGTTCCAAAGAAATTGGTTCAGGTTCCTCTAAGTCACCCGTCTTGTCTGCTGAGAGTCCACAAAATACTGTAAACTCGGCACAGGAGTCTCAGCCCGTTGTTGTGACTGCAGGATGTGCTTTTCTGACTACTTCTTCTAATAATAGTACTTTACCAGAAAGTTCAGCTCCCAAGGGTAAGAGACCTGTCTCTGATTTGAACGCAGCCTTGCTGGGTGGTACCATCAGTTCAGACAATGTTTGGGGAATTACCTTGGTCAGACCTAAAGAGCTTTGTAAAAAGAAGAAGAAGAAAAAGAAATAATTTTTTGACTCTTGCCTTGATAAAAAAAAAAAAAAAAAAGATTTTTTTTCCCTTGTCTTGTGTCCAGTGGCCACCATCAAGGGGAGGGCACTGTTACAAGCTGTGGTTGCAGCTTGTTTCTGTTTTCGTGTCTGTTAGACCAATGTGTCAGGTTTTTTTTTGTATCCCTTGTTCTGGATAGTCTGAATTTTGGGGTCTTTTGACCCCTCCTCAAGGGGGGGGTACTGTTATGAGCCACGGCTGTGGCTCATTCCTGTTTTGCAGTTTTGTTCTGTATTTCATGTTATACTTCCGTTTATGTTCCCCGTGGGTGTCATGGGGTGCTCGGAGCTCACCCTTAAGGAGGGGATACTGTTATGAACCACAGGTAGTGGTTCATTCCTATTTTATGTTTATTTAGTTGTTTTGCATGCCAGGATTTCCCATTGCTCTGTTTTGGATTACTCTTGTCTGCTGCCGCTGGTGAGTCTGTGCAATTGCAGCTTGTTCCCATGTATTCAGCCTCATCTGGCTGCTGATTGCATCTTGTCAGCTTAGTCGTGCAGCAGGCCAGCTGCAAGAGATAATTAATTAGGCCTCTCTGATATATGCTGGCTCACTGCAGTTAGCAGATGCTGATGATATTCCTTGGTTTGCAGTCTGCTTTAAGTTTGAGCTGGTTCTTGTCAGTCCCTGTGTGGATTCCTGTGTCAGTCCCTGTGTGGATTCCTGTGTCAGTCCCTGTGTCTGATCCCGTGTCCTACCCTGAGTTCCAGTGGATTCTGCCTGTCCTCCAGTTCTGAAAGTCGGTGTCGGCAGCTTCCTGTTTGCCTATGTCAGTTGCAGAAAGTATCCAGTCCTGCTCAAGCCGGTTGTTCCTGTCCTCAGTGGTCCTGTACTCAGAGATTTGTCATCTTTTCCTGGAGTCTGACTGAGCACCTTTAACATCCTGTGGTGTTCGTGAGTCACGGCGCAGCCGTGTGTTGCGGCTTGTCCGCTTACTGTTTATTATTTAGTATATTTGTGTCCTGGAGCTTTTGCGGAGGATTCCGCTCTCCCTGATCCACTCTGGTATCCAGCGGTGCTGGATAGGAGTAACGGATCAGTGGATCTTTGGTTGTCCTTTTCCCTGGCGGCTAGTCCGCACATACCTTTTGATTTAGTTAGTTAGCTTGTAACCCCTGGCCTGGTTGCTTAGTCAGAGGGCCCCTTGTTATCACCCTGTCTCGGATTTCCCTTTGTCTCCCATTAAGACCTGAGGGGGCATCGGGGTTGGGCAGACATAATCCGCCCTTCGAACGCGGCTGCCATGGGCTCAAGCAACCATAGTCTCGCAGGGGATTTCTGATAACACGGGCGAGACAACGGAGTTAGGGCGCCAGGGGTTACTAGGCTTTCCTGCTCCCACAACCAGCATATCTTCCCAGTACTCTGACCTCAGCCATACGATCTCCTCTGGTCTGGAGTACGGGAATCATAACAGTTGCTAAGGGCAACAGCAAAACCCTAAAGGGTTACCAAAAGGTGTGGCAGTAAACTCCTTGGTCAGAGATGGAATGATAGACACAAGGAGAGTCTCCACAATCCTGATTCTCACTTGCAGTGCACAGGTTTTAGCTTACTGCCACTAAACTGACCCCTGACACCTAGCACAGTGAGACAGGATTAGACAGGCAAGTCTTAGAATACAGCCGCAAACTTGCTAAGTTCACAGAGTAGTAACAGAACCCCAGCAAGCTAAACGACTGACTCCAGTCTTACTGCTAGGTCTGGATTGGCAGAGTGTAATACCAAATCCCCAGGCCTATTTGCAGTAAGCAACAAACAAATACAAAGCTACACAGTACTGGCTAACTTTCATGAACTGACTAACCAACAAAGATTCAGCAGCATCTGCTTACCCTGAAAAGAGGCCTTATAAAGCAGGTGCTGTCCACGCCCCACTCAGACCTCACAGACTGTGAGCACAAAAACCAGCACCGGATCCCCTGCCGTGCACAGAGCCTATAACCACTGCACAGCAAAAGACCCAAACCGGAGTATCAGCTGCGCTCAGGTTACTCCACTAGCACTTGTCTCCCGGTTGCCATGACGACATGCCAGCACAGGGCAGGAGACCCTAACATCAGTGGCCCTGGTTGAGTGTTAAGTACAGTAAGCGGTGTACTCTTCTCTTCCATATATATTTTCTCCATACTGGCCCACGGCCATACTACCCTGAATACTAGAGATGAGCGGGTTCGGTTTCTCTGAATCCGAACCCGCCAGAACTTCATGTTTTTTTTCACGAGTCCGAGCGACTCGGATCTTCCCGCCTTGCTCGGTTAACCCGAGCGCGCCCGAACGTCATCATGACGCTGTCGGATTCTCGCGAGGCTCGGATTCTATCGCGAGACTCGGATTCTATATAAGGAGCCGCGCGTCGCCGCCATTTTCACACGTGCATTGAGATTGATAGGGAGAGGACGTGGCTGGCGTCCTCTCCGTTTAGACACTTGATTTACTAATTTTGGGGAGCTTTAGGAGTACTCAGTAGTGTACAGTGCAGAGTTTTGCTGATAGTGACCAGTGACCACCACTTTTATTTATAATCCGTTCTCTGCCTGAAAAAAGCGATACACAGCACACAGTGACTCAGTCACATACATACCATATCTGTGTGCACTGCTCAGGCTCAGGCCAGTGTGCTGCATCATCTATATATATTATATATCTGTCTGACTGCTCAGCTCACACAGCTTATAATTGTGGGGGAGACTGGGGAGCACTACTGCAGTGCCAGTTATAGGTTATAGCAGGAGCCAGGAGTACATAATATTATATTAAAATTAAACAGTGCACACTTTTGCTGCAGGAGTGCCACTGCCAGTGTGACTAGTGACCAGTGACCTGACCACCAGTATATAATATTAGTAGTATACTATCTCTTTATCAACCAGTCTATATTAGCAGCAGACACAGTACAGTGCGGTAGTTCACGGCTGTGGCTACCTCTGTGTCGGCACTCGGCAGCCCGTCCATAATTGTATATACCAGTGACCTAACCGTGGTTTTTTTTTCTTTCTTTATACATACATACTAGTTACGAGTATACTATCTCTTTATCAACCAGTCTATATATTAGCAGCAGACACAGTACAGTGCGGTAGTTCACGGCTGTGGCTACCTCTGTGTCGGCACTCGGCAGCCCGTCCATAATTGTATATACCAGTGACCTAACCGTGGTTTTTTTTTCTTTCTTTATACATACATACTAGTTACGAGTATACTATCTCTTTATCAACCAGTCAATATATTAGCAGCAGACACAGTACAGTGCGGTAGTTCACGGCTGTGGCTACCTCTGTGTCGGCACTCGGCAGCCCGTCCATAATTGTATATACCAGTGACCTAACCGTGGTTTTTTTTTCTTTCTTTATACATACATACTAGTTACGAGTATACTATCTCTTTATCAACCAGTCTATATATTAGCAGCAGACACAGTACAGTGCGGTAGTTCACGGCTGTGGCTACCTCTGTGTCGGCACTCGGCAGCCCGTCCATAATTGTATATACCAGTGACCTAACCGTGGTTTTTTTTTCTTTCTTTATACATACATACTAGTTACGAGTATACTATCTCTTTATCAACCAGTCTATATATTAGCAGCAGACACAGTACAGTGCGGTAGTTCACGGCTGTGGCTACCTCTGTGTCGGCACTCGGCAGCCCGTCCATAATTGTATATACCAGTGACCTAACCGTGGTTTTTTTTTCTTTCTTTATACATACATACTAGTTACGAGTATACTATCTCTTTATCAACCAGTCTATATATTAGCAGCAGACACAGTACAGTGCGGTAGTTCACGGCTGTGGCTACCTCTGTGTCGGCACTCGGCAGCCCGTCCATAATTGTATATACCACCTAACCGTGGTTTTTTTTTCTTTCTTTATACATACATACTAGTTACGAGTATACTATCTCTTTATCAACCAGTCTATATATTAGCAGCAGACACAGTACAGTGCGGTAGTTCACGGCTGTGGCTACCTCTGTGTCGGCACTCCGCAGCCCGTCCATAATTGTATATACCAGTGACCTAACCGTGGTTTTTTTTTCTTTCTTTATACATACATACTAGTTACGAGTATACTATCTCTTTATCAACCAGTCTATATATTAGCAGCAGACACAGTACAGTGCGGTAGTTCACGGCTGTGGCTACCTCTGTGTCGGCACTCGGCAGCCCGTCCATAATTGTATATACCAGTGACCTAACCGTGGTTTTTTTTTCTTTCTTTATACATACATACTAGTTACGAGTATACTATCTCTTTATCAACCAGTCTATATATTAGCAGCAGACACAGTACAGTGCGGTAGATCACGGCTGTGGCTACCTCTGTGTCGGCACTCGGCAGCCCGTCCATAATTGTATATACCACCTAACCGTGGTTTTTTTTTCTTTCTTTATACATACATACTAGTTACGAGTATACTATCTCTTTATCAACCAGTCTATATATTAGCAGCAGACACAGTACAGTGCGGTAGTTCACGGCTGTGGCTACCTCTGTGTCGGCACTCGGCAGCCCGTCCATAATTGTATATACCACCTAACCGTGGTTTTTTTTTCTTTCTTTATACATACATACTAGTTACGAGTATACTATCTCTTTATCAACCAGTCTATATATTAGCAGCAGACACAGTACAGTGCGGTAGTTCACGGCTGTGGCTACCTCTGTGTCGGCACTCGGCAGCCCGTCCATAATTGTATATACCAGTGACCTAACCGTGGTTTTTTTTTCTTTCTTTATACATACATACTAGTTACGAGTATACTATCTCTTTATCAACCAGTCTATATATTAGCAGCAGACACAGTACAGTGCGGTAGTTCACGGCTGTGGCTACCTCTGTGTCGGCACTCGGCAGCCCGTCCATAATTGTATATACCACCTAACCGTGGTTTTTTTTTCTTTCTTTATACATACATACTAGTTACGAGTATACTATCTCTTTATCAACCAGTCTATATATTAGCAGCAGACACAGTACAGTGCGGTAGTTCACGGCTGTGGCTACCTCTGTGTCGGCACTCGGCAGCCCGTCCATAATTGTATATACCACCTAACCGTGGTTTTTTTTTCTTTCTTTATTCATACATACTAGTTACGAGTATACTATCTCTTTATCAACCAGTCTATATATTAGCAGCAGACACAGTACAGTGCGGTAGTTCACGGCTGTGGCTACCTCTGTGTCGGCACTCGGCAGCCCGTCCATAATTGTATATACCAGTGACCTAACCGTGGTTTTTTTTTCTTTCTTTATACATACATACTAGTTACGAGTATACTATCTCTTTATCAACCAGTCTATATATTAGCAGCAGACACAGTACAGTGCGGTAGTTCACGGCTGTGGCTACCTCTGTGTCGGCACTCGGCAGCCCGTCCATAATTGTATATACCAGTGACCTAACCGTGGTTTTTTTTTCTTTCTTTATACATACATACTAGTTACGAGTATACTATCTCTTTATCAACCAGTCTATATATTAGCAGCAGACACAGTACAGTGCGGTAGTTCACGGCTGTGGCTACCTCTGTGTCGGCACTCGGCAGCCCGTCCATAATTGTATACTAGTATCCAATCCATCCATCTCCATTGTTTACCTGAGGTGCCTTTTAGTTGTGCCTATTAAAATATGGAGAACAAAAATGTTGAGGTTCCAAAATTAGGGAAAGATCAAGATCCACTTCCACCTCGTGCTGAAGCTGCTGCCACTAGTCATGGCCGAGACGATGAAATGCCAGCAACGTCGTCTGCCAAGGCCGATGCCCAATGGCATAGTACAGAGCATGTCAAAACCAAAACACCAAATATCAGTAAAAAAAGGACTCCAAAACCTAAAATAAAATTGTCGGAGGAGAAGCGTAAACTTGCCAATATGCCATTTACCACACGGAGTGGCAAGGAACGGCTGAGGCCCTGGCCTATGTTCATGGCTAGTGGTTCAGCTTCACATGAGGATGGAAGCACTCAGCCTCTCGCTAGAAAACTGAAAAGACTCAAGCTGGCAAAAGCACCGCAAAGAACTGTGCGTTCTTTGAAATCCCAAATCCACAAGGAGAGTCCAATTGTGTCGGTTGCGATGCCTGACCTTCCCAACACTGGACGTGAAGAGCATGCGCCTTCCACCATTTGCACGCCCCCTGCAAGTGCTGGAAGGAGCACCCGCAGTCCAGTTCCTGATAGTCAGATTGAAGATGTCAGTGTTGAAGTACACCAGGATGAGGAGGATATGGGTGTTGCTGGCGCTGGGGAGGAAATTGACCAGGAGGATTCTGATGGTGAGGTGGTTTGTTTAAGTCAGGCACCCGGGGAGACACCTGTTGTCCGTGGGAGGAATATGGCCGTTGACATGCCAGGTGAAAATACCAAAAAAATCAGCTCTTCGGTGTGGAGGTATTTCACCAGAAATGCGGACAACAGGTGTCAAGCCGTGTGTTCCCTTTGTCAAGCTGTAATAAGTAGGGGTAAGGACGTTAACCACCTCGGAACATCCTCCCTTATACGTCACCTGCAGCGCATTCATAATAAGTCAGTGACAAGTTCAAAAACTTTGGGTGACAGCGGAAGCAGTCCACTGACCAGTAAATCCCTTCCTCTTGTAACCAAGCTCACGCAAACCACCCCACCAACTCCCTCAGTGTCAATTTCCTCCTTCCCCAGGAATGCCAATAGTCCTGCAGGCCATGTCACTGGCAAGTCTGACGAGTCCTCTCCTGCCTGGGATTCCTCCGATGCATCCTTGCGTGTAACGCCTACTGCTGCTGGCGCTGCTGTTGTTGCCGCTGGGAGTCGATGGTCATCCCAGAGGGGAAGTCGTAAGCCCACTTGTACTACTTCCAGTAAGCAATTGACTGTTCAACAGTCCTTTGCGAGGAAGATGAAATATCACAGCAGTCATCCTACTGCAAAGCGGATAACTGAGTCCTTGACAACTATGTTGGTGTTAGACGTGCGTCTGGTATCCGCCGTTAGTTCACAGGGAACTAGACAATTTATTGAGGCAGTGTGCCCCCGTTACCAAATACCATCTAGGTTCCACTTCTCTAGGCAGGCGATACCGAGAATGTACACGGACGTCAGAAAAAGACTCACCAGTCTCCTAAAAAATGCAGTTGTACCCAATGTCCACTTAACCACGGACATGTGGACAAGTGGAGCAGGGCAGGGTCAGGACTATATGACTGTGACAGACTACTGGGTAGATGTATGGACTCCCGCCGCAAGAACAGCAGCGGCGGCACCAGTAGCAGCATCTCGCAAACGCCAACTCTTTCCTAGGCAGGCTACGCTTTGTATCACCGCTTTCCAGAATACGCACACAGCTGAAAACCTCTTACGGCAACTGAGGAAGATCATCGCGGAATGGCTTACCCCAATTGGACTCTCCTGTGGATTTGTGGCATCGGACAACGCCAGCAATATTGTGTGTGCATTAAATATGGGCAAATTCCAGCACGTCCCATGTTTTGCACATACCTTGAATTTGGTGGTGCAGAATTTTTTAAAAAACGACAGGGGCGTGCAAGAGATGCTGTCGGTGGCCAGAAAAATTGCGGGACACTTTCGGCGTACAGGCACCACGTACAGAAGACTGGAGCACCACCAAAAACTACTGAACCTGCCCTGCCATCATCTGAAGCAAGAAGTGGTAACGAGGTGGAATTCAACCCTCTATATGCTTCAGAGGTTGGAGGAGCAGCAAAAGGCCATTCAAGCCTATACAATTGAGCACGATATAGGAGATGGAATGCACCTGTCTCAAGTGCAGTGGAGAATGATTTCAACGTTGTGCAAGGTTCTGATGCCCTTTGAACTTGCCACACGTGAAGTCAGTTCAGACACTGCCAGCCTGAGTCAGGTCATTCCCCTCATCAGGCTTTTGCAGAAGAAGCTGGAGGCATTGAAGAAGGAGCTAAAAGGGAGCGATTCCGCTAGGCATGTGGGACTTGTGGATGCAGCCCTTAATTCGCTTAACAAGGATTCACGGGTGGTCAATCTGTTGAAATCAGAGCACTACATTTTGGCCACCGTGCTCGATCCTAGATTTAAAGCCTACCTTGGATCTCTCTTTCCGGCAGACACAGGTCTGCTGGGGTTGAAAGACCTGCTGGTGACAAAATTGTCAAGTCAAGCGGAACGCGACCTGTCAACATCTCCTCCTTCACATTCTCCCGCAACTGGGGGTGCGAGGAAAAGGCTCAGAATTCCGAGCCCACCCGCTGGCGGTGATGCAGGGCAGTCTGGAGCGACTGCTGATGCTGACATCTGGTCCGGACTGAAGGACCTGACAACGATTACGGACATGTCGTCTACTGTCACTGCATATGATTCTCTCAACATTGATAGAATGGTGGAGGATTATATGAGTGACCGCATCCAAGTAGGCACGTCACACAGTCCGTACTTATACTGGCAGGAAAAAGAGGCAATTTGGAGGCCCTTGCACAAACTGGCTTTATTCTACCTAAGTTGCCCTCCCACAAGTGTGTACTCCGAAAGAGTGTTTAGTGCCGCCGCTCACCTTGTCAGCAATCGGCGTACGAGGTTACATCCAGAAAATGTGGAGAAGATGATGTTCATTAAAATGAATTATAATCAATTCCTCCGCGGAGACATTGACCAGCAGCAATTGCCTCCACAAAGTACACAGGGAGCTGAGATGGTGGATTCCAGTGGGGACGAATTGATAATCTGTGAGGAGGGGGATGTACACGGTGATATATCGGAGGGTGAAGATGAGGTGGACATCTTGCCTCTGTAGAGCCAGTTTGTGCAAGGAGAGATTAATTGCTTCTTTTTTGGGGGGGGGTCCAAACCAACCCGTCATATCAGTCACAGTCGTGTGGCAGACCCTGTCACTGAAATGATGGGTTGGTTAAAGTGTGCATGTCCTGTTTTGTTTATACAACATAAGGGTGGGTGGGAGGGCCCAAGGACAATTCCATCTTGCACCTCTTTTTTCTTTTCTTTTTCTTTGCATCATGTGCTGATTGGGGAGGGTTTTTTGGAAGGGACATCCTGCGTGACACTGCAGTGCCACTCCTAGATGGGCCCGGTGTTTGTGTCGGCCACTAGGGTCGCTAATCTTACTCACACAGCTACCTCATTGCGCCTCTTTTTTTCTTTGCGTCATGTGCTGTTTGGGGAGGGTTTTTTGGAAGGGACATCCTGCGTGACACTGCAGTGCCACTCCTAGATGTGCCCGGTGTTTGTGTCGGCCACTAGGGTCGCTAATCTTACTCACACAGCTACCTCATTGCGCCTCTTTTTTTCTTTGCGTCATGTGCTGTTTGGGGAGGGTTTTTTGGAAGGGACATCCTGCGTGACACTGCAGTGCCACTCCTAGATGGGCCCGGTGTTTGTGTCGGCCACTAGGGTCGCTAATCTTACTCACACAGTCAGCTACCTCATTGCGCCTCTTTTTTTCTTTGCGTCATGTGCTGTTTGGGGAGGGTTTTTTGGAAGGGCCATCCTGCGTGACACTGCAGTGCCACTCCTAGATGGGCCCGGTGTTTGTGTCGGCCACTAGGGTCGCTAATCTTACTCACACAGCTACCTCATTGCGCCTCTTTTTTTCTTTGCGTCATGTGCTGTTTGGGGAGGGTTTTTTGGAAGGGCCATCCTGCGTGACACTGCAGTGCCACTCCTAGATGGGCCCGGTGTTTGTGTCGGCCACTAGGGTCGCTAATCTTACTCACACAGCTACCTCATTGCGCCTCTTTTTTTCTTTGCGTCATGTGCTGTTTGGGGAGGGTTTTTTGGAAGGGCCATCCTGCGTGACACTGCAGTGCCACTCCTAGATGGGCCCGGTGTTTGTGTCGGCCACTAGGGTCGCTTATCTTACTCACACAGCGACCTCGGTGCAAATTTTAGGACTAAAAATAATATTGTGAGGTGTGAGGTATTCAGAATAGACTGAAAATGAGTGTAAATTATGGTTTTTGAGGTTAATAATACTTTGGGATCAAAATGACCCCCAAATTCTATGATTTAAGCTGTTTTTTAGTGTTTTTGGAAAAAAACACCCGAATCCAAAACACACCCGAATCCGACAAAAATAATTCGGTGAGGTTTTGCCAAAACGCGTTCGAACCCAAAACACGGCCGCGGAACCGAACCCAAAACCAAAACACAAAACCCGAAAAATTTCAGGCGCTCATCTCTACTGAATACGCCCTATCTTGTCCAATCTTGGAAGCTAAGCAGGCATGGCCTGGTCAGTACTAGGAAGGAGAACCTCCTGAGAATACCAGGTGCGGTGGGCCCCTTTTTTAATTCTCCAACGCTTTCTATTCCCTATTTCCTGCTTTTGGAAAAACACTCCCGGACTACACATGGTTGTCTTATGCACAGTACGGACATTAGGAGTGAACTTTTTCCCTTTCAATTTTCTCCCCCCACATCTCTCACAATAGGCCCACGGCCATACTACCCTGAATGCGCCCGATCTTGTCCGATCTCGGAAGCTAAGCAGGTATGGCCTGGTCAGTATCAGGATGGGAAACCTCCTGAGAATACCAGGTGCAGTGGGCCCCTTTCTCTATAATTCCATCTTTCTATCTATCTTTAAAAAATTCAGTTCATTCAATCTTGCTACCATACTATGTTTCTATTGATACCTTTATTTCAAGGCATGCACAGTGATTGTTCTGGATATATTTACTTCATCAGAACACAAGGATACTTACCAAACACATTGCTTCTGATATTTTCACCTTTTCTCAATAACTTGTACCTCATTTGCTAAAAAGGTTAAACAAGTTTCTTTGCAAACATCAGACACGAGTCTCATAATCATTCCACATTAATCTCTTTTTATTTAAGAAACAATTAAAGGTTAAGTTTTATCACACATACCATTCATTTTATTTATACAAATCATTACAAACGAGTGCTCCCAAACAAGGGTTTTTTGTCTTTTCTCTTCTTTTCAATTGTAGTCCAATCTACAAAATTCCTGGGAGCACCGCCAATCAATAGCAGTTTAAAACTTTTTTCTAACTGCACAGACATTGGTTTCTTTATGTTTATGTTATCTCTATATTCAGTTTAGATTGTTAAGACTAGTGCGGTTCCATATTGAATTTATTTGCATACCTTAAATACCATGCTGAATAGAATAGAACCACCTGTCCCAGGAAGTGATTTTATGTTGTCACGACAACACCATGACCATAGCAGCAAACTAATGCCATGATGTCTATAAGCAGACCCATCTTCACCTCCTATAAGGGAAAATCCATCTTTCTCTTACATCCTAGAGGATGCTGGGGACTCCGTAAGGACCATGGGGTATAGACCGGCTCCGCAGGAGACATGGGCACTATAAAGAACTTTTAGTATGGGTGTGCACTGGCTCCTCCTGTTAGGGTCTCCTGCCCTGTGCTGCCACGTCGTCATGGCAACCGGGAGACAAGTGCTAGCAGAGTAACCTGAGCGCAGCTGATACTCCGGTTCGGGTCTTTTGCTGTGCAGTGGTTACAGGCTCTGTGCACGGTAGGGGATCCGGTGCTGGTTTTTGTGCTCACAGTCTGTGAGGTCTGAGTGGGGCGTGGACAGCACCTGCTTTATAAGGCCTCTTCTTAGGGTAAGCAGATGCTGCTGAATCTTTGTTGGTTAGTCAGTTCCTGAAAGTTAGCCAGTACTGTGTAGCTTTGTATTTGTTTGTTGCTTACTGCAAATAGGCCTGGGGATTTGGTATTACACTCTGCCAATCCAGACCTAGCAGTAAGACTGGAGTCAGTCGTTTAGCTTGCTGGGGTTCTGTTACTACTCTGTGAACTTAGCAAGTTTGCGGCTGTATTCTAAGACTTGCCTGTCTAATCCTGTCTCACTGTGCTAGGTGTCAGGGGTCAGTTTAGTGGCAGTAAGCTGAACCTGTGCACTGCAAGTGAGAATTAGGATTGTGGAGACTCTCCTTGTGTCTATCATTCCATCTTTGACCAAGGAGTTTACTGCCACACCCGTTGGTAACCCTTTAGGGTTTTGCTGTTGCCCTTAGCAACAGCATTTCGGGTTCTCTACGTATTATAACACAACATCTTGCTTTTCTCATCTGAGCATTACTAATACAAGGGAGACACCCAGTTCCTTAGCCTCTGGGCTTCTCTGTTCTCTTTGTGTGTATTTTGTTACCCTATCACCTTCTGTGTATGTTATGTCATATTCCCCAGTCTGTCTGTGAGTCCATTTGTTTTGCATAACAGTTCAAACACCAGTACATTCCTGCAGGCACTGGTGTGCATAACACCTCCCTCTATGCCCCTCCTCCAGACCTCAGTTAGATCCTGTGCCCAGAGGAGATTGGGTGCACTACAGGGGAGCTCTCCTGAGTTTCTCTGAAAAATAATTTTGTTTGGTTTATTTATTTTCAGGGAGCACTGCTGGCAACAGGCTCCCTGCATCGTGGGACTGAGGAGAGAGAAGCAGACCTACTTAAGTGATAGGCTCTGCTTCTTAGGCTACTGGACACCATTAGCTCCAGACGGAGTCGGAACGCAGGTCTCCCCCTGCCGTTCGTCCCAGAGCTGCGCCGCCGTCCTCCTTACAGAGTCGGAAGATAGAAGCCGGGTGAGTATAAGAAGAAAAGAAGACTTCAAGGCGGCAGAAGACTTCAGATCTTCACTGAGGTAAGCGCGCAGCGGTAACGCTGAGCGCCATTGCTCCCACACACTAGCAGGCACTGATGGGTGCAGGGCGCAGGGGGGGGCGCCCTGGGCAGCAATATAAACCTCTGGACTGGCATTATATTGATATAGGCTGCGGAAGCAGTTAATATATAAATCCCCCGCCATTTTTTATATAATTGAGCGGGACCGAAGCCCGCCGCTGGAGGGGGCGGAGCTTGGTCCCTCAGCACTAACCAGCTCCATTTTCTCCACAGAGCACTGCAGAGAAGCTGGCTCCCCGGACTCTCCCCTGCTGAACACGGTGACAGAGGGCTGAAAAGACGGGGGCACTTGTAAGGCGCAGTGAGTGTATTACATGATTATTATATATAAAAGCGCTATATCTGGGAATTTGTTTCCAGTGTCAGTTGGCGCTGGGTGTGTGCTGGCATACTCTCTCTCTGTCTCTACAAAGGGCCTTGTTGGGGAACTGTCCCCTTATAGATATATCCCTGTGTGTGTGGGGATGTCGGTACGTGTGTGTCGGCATGTCTGAAGCGGAAGGCTCGTCCAAGGAGGAGGTGGAGCAGATTATTAGTGTGTCTCCGTCGGCAACGCCGACTCATGATTGGTTGGACATGTGGAATATGTTAAATGCAAATGTGACCTTATTACATAAGAGAATGGACAAAGTAGAGTCCAGGGAAAAAGCAGGGAGTCAATCCACGGATTGGACTGGGTCACAGGGCCCTTCAGGGTCTCAAAAACGTACCCAATCCCAAATAGCAGACACTGATACCGACACGGATTCTGACTCCAGTGTCGACTACGATGATACAAAGTTACACCCAAAGGTGGCCAAAAGTATTCATTATATGATTATTGCAATAAAAGATCTTTTGCATATCACTGATGACCCCTCTGTCCCTGACACGAGGGTGCGCATGTATAAGGAAAAGAAACCTGAGGTAACCTTTCCCCCATCTCATGAACTGAACGAAGTATTTGAAAAAGCTTGGGAGACTCCAGACAAAAAAATGCAGATTCCCAAGAGGATTCTTATGGCGTATCCTTTCCCTGTACAGGACAGGGTACGGTGGGAATCCTCGCCCAGGGTGGACAAGGCTTTGACGCGTCTGTCCAAGAAGGTGGCGCTACCGTCTCCAGACATGGCAGCCCTCAAGGATCCTGCTGATCGCAGACAGGAAACTACCTTAAAATCTATTTATACGCATACGGGTGCTTTGCTCAGGCCGGCGATAGCATCGGCATGGGTTTGTAGCGCAGTTGCAGCGTGGACAGATACTTTATCAGCTGACATTGATACCCTAGACAGAGATACCATTTTAGTGACCTTAGGTCACATTAAAGACGCAGTCTTATATATGAGAGACGCTCAAAGAGACGTTGGGCTGCTTGGTTCCAGAGCCAACGCCATGGCTATTTCTGCGAGACGAGCTCTGTGGACCCGCCAATGGACGGGTGATGCAGACTCAAAGAAGCATATGGAGATTTTACCTTACAAGGGTAAAGTTTTGTTTGGGGATGGTCTCGCGGACCTGGTTTCCACAGTTACCGCGGGTAAATCTACTTTTTTACCTTTTGTTCCCCCACAGCAATAGAAAACTCCACAGTATCAGATGCAGTCCTTTCGGTCGCATAAGCCCAGAAGAGGTCGGGGCTCCTCTTTCCTCACTAGAGGTAAAGGTAGAGGAAAGAGAACACCTGCTTTGACTAGTTCCCAGGAGCAGAAGTTCTCCCCGGCTTCTGTTAAATCCACCGCATGACGCTGGGGCTCCACTGAGGGAGTCCGCACCGGTGGGGGCACGTCTTCGACTCTTCAGCCAGGTCTGGGTTCTTTCAGACATGGATCCTTGGGCGATGGAAATAGTTTCCCAAGGCTACAAACTGGATTTCGAAGAGGTGCCCCCTCGACGATTTTTCAAGTCGGCATTGCCAGCTTCTCCCCCGGAGAGGGAAGTAGTATTGGCTGCAATTCAAAAGCTGTGTCAATAGCAAGTGATTGTCAAGGTTCCCCTGGTCCAACAGGGAACAGGGTACTATTCAACCCTGTTCGTGGTCCCGAAGCCGGATGGTTCGGTCAGACCCATTTTAAATCTAAAATCCCTAAACCTGTACTTGAAAAAGTTCAAATTCAAGATGGAATTGCTCCGAGCAGTGATCTCCAGCCTGGAAAGGGGGGAGTTTATGGTATCACTGGATGTGAAGGATGCCTACCTTCATGTCCCCATATATCCTCCTCATCAGGAGTACCTGAGATTCGCTGTACAGGACTGTCATTACCAGTTTCAGATGTTGCCGTTTGGGCTTTCCACGGCACCGAGGATTTTCACGAAGGTGATGGCGGAGATGATGGTGCTCCTGCGCAGGCAGGGAGTCACAATTATCCCGTACTTGCATGATCTCCTGATAAAAGCAAGGCCGAGAGATCAATTGCTGAAGAGCGTGTCGCTCTCCCTGAGAGTGCTACAACAGCACGGTTGGATTCTCAACCTGCCAAAGTCACAATTGGTTCCAACGACTCGACTATCATTCCTAGGAATTATTCTGGACATGGAACAGAAGAGTGTTTTTCTCCCAATGGAAAAAGCCCAGGACCTCCAGAACATGGTCAGAGACCTGCTAAAACCAAAAAGAGTGTCTGTTCATCAATGCACTCGAGTTCTGGGGAAAATGGTGGCAGCCTACGAGGCCATCCCCTTCGGCAGGTTCCATGCGAGGACATTTCAGTGGGACCTTCTGGACAAGTGGTCGGGGTCCCATCTACAAATACATCAGAAGATAAGCCTGTCCCCCAGGGCCAGGGTGTCTCTCCTGTGGTGGCTGCAGAGTGCTCACCTTCTAGAGGGTCGCAGGTTCGGCATTCATTACTGGGTTCTGTTAACCACGGACGCGAGCCTCCGAGGATGGGGAGCAGTCACACAAGGAAGACATTTTCAGGGACTGTGGGCAAGCCAGGAGGCTTGTCTACACATCAACGTGCTGGAATTGAGGGCCATATACAACGGCCTACGACAAGCGGAGAATCTTCTTCGCGACCTACTAGTGCTGATTCAATCAGACAATGTCACAGCCATGGCTCATGTAAACCGCCAAGGCGGGACAAGGAGCAGAGTGGCGATGGCGGAAGCCACCAGGATTCTTCGCTGGGCAGAAAATTACGTTAGCGTTCTGTCAGCGGTCTTCATACTGGGAGTGGACAACTGGGAAGCAGACTTCCTCAGCAGACACGATCTTCATCCAGGAGAGTGGGGACTTCATCAAGAAGTCCTTGCAGAGATAACAAGTCATTGGGGACTTCCTCAAATAGACATGATGGCGTCACGCCTCAACAAAAAGCTTCGGAGGTATTGTGCCAGGTCAAGGGACCCTCAGGCAGTAGCGGTAGATGCCCTAGTGACACCATGGGTGTTTCAGTCGGTCTATGTGTTCCCTCCTCTGCCTCTCATCTCAAAAATATTGAGAATCATAAGACGAAAAAGAGTACAGACAATACTCGTTGTTCCAGATTGGCCTCGAAGGGCCTGGTATTCAGATCTTCAGGAAATGATCACAGAAGATCCGTGGCCTCTTCCTCTCAGGGAGGACCTGTTGCAGCAGGGTCCCTGTGTATTCCAAGACTTACCGTGGCTATGTTTGACAGCATGGTGGTTGAACACCGAATCCTAGCTGGAAGAGGTATTCCGGAGGAAGTCATCCCTACTCTGATAAAGGCTAGGAAGGAGGTGACGGCGAAACATTATCACCATATCTGGAGGAAGTATGTATCTTGGTGTGAAGCCAAGAATGCTCCTACGGATGATTTCCATCTGGACCGTTTTCTCCACTTTCTACAGACAGGAGTGGACATGGGCCTGAAGTTAGGCTCCATTAAGGTACAGATTTCAGTAGAGATGAGCGGGTTCGGTTTCTCTGAATCCGAACCCGCCAGAACTTCATGTTTTTTTTCACGGGTCCGAGCGACTCGGATCTTCCCGCCTTGCTCGGTTAACCCGAGCGCGCCCGAACGTCATCATGACGCTGTCGGATTCTCGCGAGGCTCGGATTCTATCGCGAGACTCGGATTCTATATAAGGAGCCGCGCGTCGCCGCCATTTTCACACGTGCATTGAGATTGATAGGGAGAGGACGTGGCTGGCGTCCTCTCCATTTAGATTATAAGAGACTGAGAGAGATTTACTGGAGCTGACTAGGAGGAGTACTGTTACTGTAGAAGTGTAGAGAGACTGAGTGGAGAGAGTTTACTAGTGAGGACAGTGCAGTTTACTTTATAATCCGTTCTCTGCCTGAAAAAAGCGATACACACAGCACACAGTGACTCAGTCACATACCATATCTGTGTGCACTGCTCAGGCTCAGGCCAGTGTGCTGCATCATCTATTATCTATACATAATATTATATATATCTGCCTGACTGCTCAGCTCACACAGCTTATAATTGTGGGGGAGACTGGGGAGCACTACTGCAGTGCCAGTTATAGGTTATAGCAGGAGCCAGGAGTACATAATATATTATATAGTGAGTGACCACCAGACACACAGTGCAGTTTATTTAATATATCCGTTCTCTGCCTGAAAAAAGCGATACACACAGTGACTCAGTCAGTCACATACTAGAGATGAGCGGGTTCGGTTTCTCTGAATCCGAACCCGCCAGAACTTCATGTTTTTTTTCACGGGTCCGGGCGACTCAGATCTTCCCGCCTTGCTCGGTTAACCCGAGCGCGCCCGAACGTCATCATGACGCTGTCGGATTCTCGCGAGGCTCGGATTCTATCGCGAGACTCGGATTCTATATAAGGAGCCGCGCGTCGCCGCCATTTTCACACGTGCATTGAGATTGATAGGGAGAGGACGTGGCTGGCGTCCTCTCCGTTTAGAATAGATTAGAGAGACACTTGATTTACTAATTTTGGGGAGCATTAGGAGTACTCAGTACAGTGCAGAGTTTTGCTGATAGTGACCAGTGACCACCAGTTTTATTTATAATCCGTTCTCTGCCTGAAAAAAAGCGATACACAGCACACAGTGACTCAGTCACATACCATATCTGTGTGCACTGCTCAGGCTCAGGCCAGTGTGCTGCATCATCTATTATCTATATATAAATAATATTATATATATCTGTCTGACTGCTCAGCTCACACAGCTTATAATTGTGGGGGAGACTGGGGAGCACTACTGCAGTGCCAGTTATAGGTTATAGCAGGAGCCAGGAGTACATAATATATTATATAGTGAGTGACCACCAGACACACAGTGCAGTTTATTTAATATATCCGTTCTCTGCCTGAAAAAAGCGATACACACAGTGACTCAGTCAGTCACATACCATATCTGTGTGCACTGCTCAGGCTCAGGCCAGTGTGCTGCATCATCTATATATATTATATATCTGTCTGACTGCTCAGCTCACACAGCTTAAATTTGTGGGGGAGACTGGGGAGCACTACTGCAGTGCCTGTTATAGGTTATAGCAGGAGCCAGGAGTACATAATATTATATTAAAATTAAACAGTGCACACTTTTGCTGCAGGAGTGCCACTGCCAGTGTGACTAGTGACCAGTGACCTGACCACCAGTATATATAATATTAGTAGTATACTATCTCTTTATCAACCAGTCTATATTAGCAGCAGACACAGTACAGTGCGGTAGTTCACGGCTGTGGCTACCTCTGTGTCGGCACTCGGCAGCCCGTCCATAATTGTATATACCACCTAACCATGTTTTTTTTTTCTTTCTTTATACATACATACTAGTTATGAGTATACTATCTCTTTATCAACCAGTCTATATATTAGCAGCAGACACAGTACAGTGCGGTAGTTCACGGCTGTGGCTACCTCTGTGTCGGCACTCGGCAGCCCGTCCATAATTGTATATACCACCTAACTGTGGTTTTTTTTTCTTTCTTTATACATACATACTAGTTACGAGTATACTATCTCTTTATCAACCAGTCTATATATTAGCAGCAGACACAGTACAGTGCGGTAGTTCACGGCTGTGGCTACCTCTGTGTCGGCACTCGGCAGCCCGTCCATAATTGTATATACCACCTAACCGTGGTTTTTTTTTCTTTCTTTATACATACATACTAGTTACGAGTATACTATCTCTTTATCAACCAGTCTATATTAGCAGCAGACACAGTACAGTGCGGTAGTTCACGGCTGTGGCTACCTCTGTGTCGGCACTCGGCAGCCCGTCCATAATTGTATATACCACCTAACCGTGGTTTTTTTTTCTTTCTTTATACATACATACTAGTTACGAGTATACTATCTCTTTATCAACCAGTCTATATATTAGCAGCAGACACAGTACAGTGCGGTAGTTCACGGCTGTGGCTACCTCTGTGTCGGCACTCGGCAGCCCGTCCATAATTGTATATACCACCTAACCGTGGTTTTTTTTTCTTTCTTTATACATACATACTAGTTACGAGTATACTATCTCTTTATCAACCAGTCTATATATTAGCAGCAGACACAGTACAGTGCGGTAGTTCACGGCTGTGGCTACCTCTGTGTCGGCACTCGGCAGCCAGTCCATAATTGTATATACCACCTAACCGTGGTTTTTTTTTCTTTCTTTATACATACATACTAGTTACGAGTATACTATCTCTTTATCAACCAGTCTATATATTAGCAGCAGACACAGTACAGTGCGGTAGTTCACGGCTGTGGCTACCTCTGTGTCGGCACTCGGCAGCCCGTCCATAATTGTATACTAGTATCCAATCCATCCATCTCCATTGTTTACCTGAGGTGCCTTTTAGTTGTGCCTATTAAAATATGGAGAACAAAAATGTTGAGGTTCCAAAATTAGGGAAAGATCAAGATCCACTTCCACCTCGTGCTGAAGCTGCTGCCACTAGTCATGGCCGAGACGATGAAATGCCAGCAACGTCGTCTGCCAAGGCCGATGCCCAATGTCATAGTACAGAGCATGTCAAATCCAAAACACCAAATATCAGTAAAAAAAGGACTCCAAAACCTAAAATAAAATTGTCGGAGGAGAAGCGTAAACTTGCCAATATGCCATTTACCACACGGAGTGGCAAGGAACGGCTGAGGCCCTGGCCTATGTTCATGGCTAGTGGTTCAGCTTCACATGAGGATGGAAGCACTCAGCCTCTCGCTAGAAAAATGAAAAGACTCAAGCTGGCAAAAGCAGCACAGCAAAGAACTGTGCATTCTTCGAAATCCCAAATCCACAAGGAGAGTCCAATTGTGTCGGTTGCGATGCCTGACCTTCCCAACACTGGACGTGAAGAGCATGCGCCTTCCACCATTTGCACGCCCCCTGCAAGTGCTGGAAGGAGCACCCGCAGTCCAGTTCCTGATAGTCATATTGAAGATGTCAGTGTTGAAGTACACCAGGATGAGGAGGATATGGGTGTTGCTGGCGCTGGGGAGGAAATTGACCAGGAGGATTCTGATGGTGAGGTGGTTTGTTTAAGTCAGGCACCCGGGGAGACACCTGTTGTCCGTGGGAGGAATATGGCCGTTGACATGCCAGGTGAAAATACCAAAAAAATCAGCTCTTCGGTGTGGAGGTATTTCACCAGAAATGCGGACAACAGGTGTCAAGCCGTGTGTTCCCTTTGTCAAGCTGTAATAAGTAGGGGTAAGGACGTTAACCACCTCGGAACATCCTCCCTTATACGTCACCTGCAGCGCATTCATAATAAGTCAGTGACAAGTTCAAAAACTTTGGGTGACAGCGGAAGCAGTCCACTGACCAGTAAATCCCTTCCTCTTGTAACCAAGCTCACGCAAACCACCCCACCAACTCCCTCAGTGTCAATTTCCTCCTTCCCCAGGAATGCCAATAGTCCTGCAGGCCATGTCACTGGCAATTCTGACGAGTCCTCTCCTGCCTGGGATTCCTCCGATGCATCCTTGCGTGTAACGCCTACTGCTGCTGGCGCTGCTGTTGTTGCCGCTGGGAGTCGATGGTCATCCCAGAGGGGAAGTCGTAAGCCCACTTGTACTACTTCCAGTAAGCAATTGACTGTTCAACAGTCCTTTGCGAGGAAGATGAAATATCACAGCAGTCATCCTACTGCAAAGCGGATAACTGAGGCCTTGGCATCCTGGGTGGTGAGAAACGTGGTTCCGGTATCCATCATTACTGCAGAGCCAACTAGAGACTTGTTGGAGGTACTGTGTCCCCGGTACCAAATACCATCTAGGTTCCATTTCTCTAGGCAGGCGATACCGAAAATGTACACAGACCTCAGAAAAAGAGTCACCAGTGTCCTAAAAAATGCAGCTGTACCCAATGTCCACTTAACCACGGACATGTGGACAAGTGGAGCAGGGCAGGGTCAGGACTATATGACTGTGACAGCCCACTGGGTAGATGTATGGACTCCCGCCGCAAGAACAGCAGCGGCGGCACCAGTAGCAGCATCTCGCAAACGCCAACTCTTTCCTAGGCAGGCTACGCTTTGTATCACCGCTTTCCAGAATACGCACACAGCTGAAAACCTCTTACTGCAACTGAGGAAGATCATCGCGGAATGGCTTACCCCAATTGGACTCTCCTGTGGATTTGTGGCATCGGACAACGCCAGCAATATTGTGTGTGCATTAAATATGGGCAAATTCCAGCACGTCCCATGTTTTGCACATACCTTGAATTTGGTGGTGCAGAATTTTTTAAAAAACGACAGGGGCGTGCAAGAGATGCTGTCGGTGGCCAGAAAAATTGCGGGACACTTTCGGCGTACAGGCACCACGTACAGAAGACTGGAGCACCACCAAAAACTACTGAACCTGCCCTGCCATCATCTGAAGCAAGAAGTGGTAACGAGGTGGAATTCAACCCTCTATATGCTTCAGAGGTTGGAGGAGCAGCAAAAGGCCATTCAAGCCTATACAATTGAGCACGATATAGTAGGTGGAATGCACCTGTCTCAAGTGCAGTGGAGAATGATTTCAACGTTGTGCAAGGTTCTGATGCCCTTTGAACTTGCCACACGTGAAGTCAGTTCAGACACTGCCAGCCTGAGTCAGGTCATTCCCCTCATCAGGCTTTTGCAGAAGAAGCTGGAGGCATTGAAGAAGGAGCTAAAAGGGAGCGATTCCGCTAGGCATGTGGGACTTGTGGATGCAGCCCTTAATTCGCTTAACAAGGATTCACGGGTGGTCAATCTGTTGAAATCAGAGCACTACATTTTGGCCACCGTGCTCGATCCTAGATTTAAAGCCTACCTTGGATCTCTCTTTCCGGCAGACACAGGTCTGCTGGGGTTGAAAGACCTGCTGGTGACAAAATTGTCAAGTCAAGCGGAACGCGACCTGTCAACATCTCCTCCTTCACATTCTCCCGCAACTGGGGGTGCGAGGAAAAGGCTCAGAATTCCGAGCCCACCCGCTGGCGGTGATGCAGGGCAGTCTGGAGCGACTGCTGATGCTGACATCTGGTCCGGACTGAAGGACCTGACAACGATTACGGACATGTCGTCTACTGTCACTGCATATGATTCTCTCAACATTGATAGAATGGTGGAGGATTATATGAGTGACCGCATCCAAGTAGGCACGTCACACAGTCCGTACTTATACTGGCAGGAAAAAGAGGCAATTTGGAGGCCCTTGCACAAACTGGCTTTATTCTACCTAAGTTGCCCTCCCACAAGTGTGTACTCCGAAAGAGTGTTTAGTGCCGCCACTCACCTTGTCAGCAATCGGCGTACGAGGTTACATCCAGAAAATGTGGAGAAGATGATGTTCATTAAAATGAATTATAATCAATTCCTCCGCGGAGACATTGACCAGCAGCAATTGCCTCCACAAAGTACACAGGGAGCTGAGATGGTGGATTCCAGTGGGGACGAATTGATAATCTGTGAGGAGGGGGATGTACACGGTGATATATCGGAGGGTGAAGATGAGGTGGACATCTTGCCTCTGTAGAGCCAGTTTGTGCAAGGAGAGATTAATTGCTTCTTTTTTTGGGGGGGTCCAAACCAACCCGTCATATCAGTCACAGTCGTGTGGCAGACCCTGTCACTGAAATGATGGGTTGGTTAAAGTGTGCATGTCCTGTTTTGTTTATACAACATAAGGGTGGGTGGGAGGGCCCAAGGACAATTCCATCTTGCACCTCTTTTTTCTTTTCTTTTTCTTTGCATCATGTGCTGATTGGGGAGGGTTTTTTGGAAGGGACATCCTGCGTGACACTGCAGTGCCACTCCTAGATGGGCCCGGTGTTTGTGTCGGCCACTAGGGTCGCTAATCTTACTCACACAGCTACCTCATTGCGCCTCTTTTTTTCTTTGCGTCATGTGCTGTTTGGGGAGGGTTTTTTGGAAGGGACATCCTGCGTGACACTGCAGTGCCACTCCTAGATGGGCCCGGTGTTTGTGTCGGCCACTAGGGTCGCTAATCTTACTCACACAGCTACCTCATTGCGCCTCTTTTTTTCTTTGCGTCATGTGCTGTTTGGGGAGGGTTTTTTGGAAGGGACATCCTGCGTGACACTGCAGTGCCACTCCTAGATGGGCCCGGTGTTTGTGTCGGCCACTAGGGTCGCTTATCTTACTCACACAGCGACCTCGGTGCAAATTTTAGGACTAAAAATAATATTGTGAGGTGTGAGGTATTCAGAATAGACTGAAAATGAGTGTAAATTATGGTTTTTGAGGTTAATAATACTTTGGGATCAAAATGACCCCCAAATTCTATGATTTAAGCTGTTTTTTAGTGTTTTTTGAAAAAAACACCCGAATCCAAAACACACCCGAATCCGACAAAAAAAATTCGGTGAGGTTTTGCCAAAACGCGGTCGAACCCAAAACACGGCCGCGGAACCGAACCCAAAACCAAAACACAAAACCCGAAAAATTTCAGGCGCTCATCTCTATCACATACCATATCTGTGTGCACTGCTCAGGCTCAGGCCAGTGTGCTGCATCATCTATTATCTATATATAATATTATATATATCTGTCTGACTGCTCAGCTCACACAGCTTATAATTGTGGGGGAGACTGGGGAGCACTACTGCAGTGCCAGTTATAGGTTATAGCAGGAGCCAGGAGTACATAATATATTATATAGTGAGTGACCACCAGACACACAGTGCAGTTTATTTAATATATCCGTTCTCTGCCTGAAAAAAGCGATACACACAGTGACTCAGTCAGTCACATACCATATCTGTGTGCACTGCTCAGGCTCAGGCCAGTGTGCTGCATCATCTATTATCTATATATAATATTATATATATCTGTCTGACTGCTCAGCTCACACAGCTTATAATTGTGGGGGAGACTGGGGAGCACTACTGCAGTGCCAGTTATAGGTTATAGCAGGAGCCAGGAGTACATAATATATTATATAGTGAGTGACCACCAGACACACAGTGCAGTTTATTTAATATATCCGTTCTCTGCCTGAAAAAAGCGATACACACAGTGACTCAGTCAGTCACATACCATATCTGTGTGCACTGCTCAGGCTCAGGCCAGTGTGCTGCATCATCTATTATCTATATATAATATTATATATATCTGTCTGACTGCTCAGCTCACACAGCTTATAATTGTGGGGGAGACTGGGGAGCACTACTGCAGTGCCAGTTATAGGTTATAGCAGGAGCCAGGAGTACATAATATATTATATAGTGAGTGACCACCAGACACACAGTGCAGTTTATTTAATATATCCGTTCTCTGCCTGAAAAAAGCGATACACACAGTGACTCAGTCAGTCACATACCATATCTGTGTGCACTGCTCAGGCTCAGGCCAGTGTGCTGCATCATCTATTATCTATATATAATATTATATATATCTGTCTGACTGTTTAGCTCACACAGCTTATAATTGTGGGGGAGACTGGGGAGCACTACTGCAGTGCCAGTTATAGGTTATAGCAGGAGCCAGGAGTACATAATATATTATATAGTGAGTGACCACCAGACACACAGTGCAGTTTATTTAATATATCCGTTCTCTGCCTGAAAAAAGCGATACACACAGTGACTCAGTCAGTCACATACCATATCTGTGTGCACTGCTCAGGCTCAGGCCAGTGTGCTGCATCATCTATTATCTATATATAATATTATATATATCTGTCTGACTGCTCAGCTCACACAGCTTATAATTGTGGGGGAGACTGGGGAGCACTACTGCAGTGCCAGTTATAGGTTATAGCAGGAGCCAGGAGTACATAATATATTATATAGTGAGTGACCACCAGACACACAGTGCAGTTTATTTAATATATCCGTTCTCTGCCTGAAAAAAGCGATACACACAGTGACTCAGTCAGTCACATACCATATCTGTGTGCACTGCTCAGGCTCAGACCAGTGTGCTGCATCATCTATTATCTATATATAATATTATATATATCTGTCTGACTGCTCAGCTCACACAGCTTATAATTGTGGGGGAGACTGGGGAGCACTACTGCAGTGCCAGTTATAGGTTATAGCAGGAGCCAGGAGTACATAATATATTATATAGTGAGTGACCACCAGACACACAGTGCAGTTTATTTAATATATCCGTTCTCTGCCTGAAAAAAGCGATACACACAGTGACTCAGTCAGTCACATACCATATCTGTGTGCACTGCTCAGGCTCAGGCCAGTGTGCTGCATCATCTGTTATCTATATATAATATTATATATATCTGTCTGACTGCTCAGCTCACACAGCTTATAATTGTGGGGGAGACTGGGGAGCACTACTGCAGTGCCAGTTATAGGTTATAGCAGGAGCCAGGAGTACATAATATATTATATAGTGAGTGACCACCAGACACACAGTGCAGTTTATTTAATATATCCGTTCTCTGCCTGAAAAAAGCGATACACACAGTGACTCAGTCAGTCACATACCATATCTGTGTGCACTGCTCAGGCTCAGGCCAGTGTGCTGCATCATCTATTATCTATATATAATATTATATATATCTGTCTGACTGTTTAGCTCACACAGTTTATAATTGTGGGGGAGACTGGGGAGCACTACTGCAGTGCCAGTTATAGGTTATAGCAGGAGCCAGGAGTACATAATATATTATATAGTGAGTGACCACCAGACACACAGTGCAGTTTATTTAATATATCCGTTCTCTGCCTGAAAAAAGCGATACACACAGTGACTCAGTCAGTCACATACCATATCTGTGTGCACTGCTCAGGCTCAGGCCAGTGTGCTGCATCATCTATTATCTATATATAATATTATATATATCTGTCTGACTGCTCAGCTCACACAGCTTATAATTGTGGGGGAGACTGGGGAGCACTACTGCAGTGCCAGTTATAGGTTATAGCAGGAGCCAGGAGTACATAATATATTATATAGTGAGTGACCACCAGACACACAGTGCAGTTTATTTAATATATCCGTTCTCTGCCTGAAAAAAGCGATACACACAGTGACTCAGTCAGTCACATACCATATCTGTGTGCACTGCTCAGGCTCAGGCCAGTGTGCTGCATCATCTATATATATTATATATCTGTCTGACTGCTCAGCTCACACAGCTTATAATTGTGGGGGAGACTGGGGAGCACTACTGCAGTGCCAGTTATAGGTTATAGCAGGAGCCAGGAGTACATATTATATTAAAATTAAACAGTGCACACTTTTGCTGCAGGAGTGCCACTGCCAGTGTGACTGACCAGTGACCTGACCACACTGACCACCAGTATAGTTAGTAGTATACTTATATTGTGATTGCCTGAAAAAGTTAAACACTCGTCGTGTGACTTCACTTGTGTGTTTTTTTTTTTTTTTATTCTATAAAAATAAAACTCATTCTGCTGACAGACAGTGTCCAGCAGGTCCGTCATTATATAATATATAATATATACCTGTCCGGCTGCAGTAGTGATATATATATATTTTTTATATCATTTATCATCCAGTCGCAGCAGACACAGTACGGTAGTTCACGGCTGTGGCTACCTCTGTGTCTCTGCACTCGGCAGGCAGTCCGTCCATAATTGTAATACCACCTAACCGTGGATTTTTTTCATTCTTCTTTATACATACATAGTTACATAGACATCTTCTCTTTATCAACCAGTCTATATTAGCTGCAGACACAGTACAGTACGGTAGTTCACGGCTGTGGCTACCTCTGTGTCTGCACTCGGCAGGCAGTCCGTCCATAATTGTATACCACCTAACCGTGGTTTTTTTTCATTCTTCTTTATACATACATAGTTACATAGACATCTTCTCTTTATCAACCAGTCTATATTAGCTGCAGACACAGTACAGTACGGTAGTTCACGGCTGTGGCTACCTCTGTGTCTGCACTCGGCAGGCAGTCCGTCCATAATTGTATACCACCTAACCGTGGATTTTTTTTTCATTCTTCTTTATACATACATAGTTACATAGACATCTTCTCTTTATCAACCAGTCTATATTAGCTGCAGACACAGTACAGTACGGTAGTTCACGGCTGTGGCTACCTCTGTGTCTGCACTCGGCAGGCAGTCCGTCCATAATTGTATACCACCTAACCGTGGATTTTTTTCAGTCTTCTTTATACATACATAGTTACATAGACATCTTCTCTTTATCAACCAGTCTATATTAGCTGCAGACACAGTACAGTACGGTAGTTCACGGCTGTGGCTACCTCTGTGTCTGCAGTCGGCAGGCAGTCCATAATTGTATACTAGTATCCATCTCCATTGTTTACCTGAGGTGCCTTTTAGTTGTGCCTATTAAAATATGGAGAACAAAAATGTTGAGGTTCCAAAATTAGGGAAAGATCAAGATCCACTTCCACCTCGTGCTGAAGCTGCTGCCACTAGTCATGGCCGAGACGATGAAATGCCAGCAACGTCGTCTGCCAAGGCCGATGCCCAATGTCATAGTACAGAGCATGTCAAATCCAAAACACCAAATATCAGAAAAAAAAGGACTCCAAAACCTAAAATAAAATTGTCGGAGGAGAAGCGTAAACTTGCCAATATGCCATTTACCACACGGAGTGGCAAGGAACGGCTGAGGCCCTGGCCTATGTTCATGGCTAGTGGTTCAGCTTCACATGAGGATGGAAGCACTCAGCCTCTCGCTAGAAAAATGAAAAGACTCAAGCTGGCAAAAGCAGCACAGCAAAGAACTGTGCATTCTTCGAAATCCCAAATCCACAAGGAGAGTCCAATTGTGTCGGTTGCGATGCCTGACCTTCCCAACACTGGACGTGAAGAGCATGCGCCTTCCACCATTTGCACGCCCCCTGCAAGTGCTGGAAGGAGCACCCGCAGTCCAGTTCCTGATAGTCAGATTGAAGATGTCAGTGTTGAAGTACACCAGGATGAGGAGGATATGGGTGTTGCTGGCGCTGGGGAGGAAATTGACCAGGAGGATTCTGATGGTGAGGTGGTTTGTTTAAGTCAGGCACCCGGGGAGACACCTGTTGTCCGTGGGAGGAATATGGCCGTTGACATGCCAGGTGAAAATACCAAAAAAATCAGCTCTTCGGTGTGGAGGTATTTCACCAGAAATGCGGACAACAGGTGTCAAGCCGTGTGTTCCCTTTGTCAAGCTGTAATAAGTAGGGGTAAGGACGTTAACCACCTCGGAACATCCTCCCTTATACGTCACCTGCAGCGCATTCATAATAAGTCAGTGACAAGTTCAAAAACTTTGGGTGACAGCGGAAGCAGTCCACTGACCAGTAAATCCCTTCCTCTTGTAACCAAGCTCACGCAAACCACCCCACCAACTCCCTCAGTGTCAATTTCCTCCTTCCCCAGGAATGCCAATAGTCCTGCAGGCCATGTCACTGGCAATTCTGACGAGTCCTCTCCTGCCTGGGATTCCTCCGATGCATCCTTGCGTGTAACGCCTACTGCTGCTGGCGCTGCTGTTGTTGCCGCTGGGAGTCGATGGTCATCCCAGAGGGGAAGTCGTAAGCCCACTTGTACTACTTCCAGTAAGCAATTGACTGTTCAACAGTCCTTTGCGAGGAAGATGAAATATCACAGCAGTCATCCTACTGCAAAGCGGATAACTGAGGCCTTGACAACTATGTTGGTGTTAGACGTGCGTCCGGTATCCGCCGTTAGTTCACAGGGAACTAGACAATTTATTGAGGCAGTGTGCCCCCGTTACCAAATACCATCTAGGTTCCACTTCTCTAGGCAGGCGATACCGAGAATGTACACGGACGTCAGAAAAAGACTCACCAGTGTCCTAAAAAATGCAGTTGTACCCAATGTCCACTTAACCACGGACATGTGGACAAGTTGAGCAGGGCAGGGTCAGGACTATATGACTGTGACAGCCCACTGGGTAGATGTATGGACTCCCGCCGCAAGAACAGCAGCGGCGGCACCAGTAGCAGCATCTCGCAAACGCCAACTCTTTCCTAGGCAGGCTACGCTTTGTATCACCGCTTTCCAGAATACGCACACAGCTGAAAACCTCTTACGGCAACTGAGGAAGATCATCGCGGAATGGCTTACCCCAATTGGACTCTCCTGTGGATTTGTGGCATCGGACAACGCCAGCAATATTGTGTGTGCATTAAATATGGGCAAATTCCAGCACGTCCCATGTTTTGCACATACCTTGAATTTGGTGGTGCAGAATTTTTTAAAAAACGACAGGGGCGTGCAAGAGATGCTGTCGGTGGCCAGAAAAATTGCGGGACACTTTCGGCGTACAGGCACCACGTACAGAAGACTGGAGCACCACCAAAAACTACTGAACCTGCCCTGCCATCATCTGAAGCAAGAAGTGGTAACGAGGTGGAATTCAACCCTCTATATGCTTCAGAGGTTGGAGGAGCAGCAAAAGGCCATTCAAGCCTATACAATTGAGCACGATATAGGAGGTGGAATGCACCTGTCTCAAGTGCAGTGGAGAATGATTTCAACGTTGTGCAAGGTTCTGATGCCCTTTGAACTTGCCACACGTGAAGTCAGTTCAGACACTGCCAGCCTGAGTCAGGTCATTCCCCTCATCAGGCTTTTGCAGAAGAAGCTGGAGGCATTGAAGAAGGAGCTAAAAGGGAGCGATTCCGCTAGGCATGTGGGACTTGTGGATGCAGCCCTTAATTCGCTTAACAAGGATTCACGGGTGGTCAATCTGTTGAAATCAGAGCACTACATTTTGGCCACCGTGCTCGATCCTAGATTTAAAGCCTACCTTGGATCTCTCTTTCCGGCAGACACAAGTCTGCTGGGGTTGAAAGACCTGCTGGTGACAAAATTGTCAAGTCAAGCGGAACGCGACCTGTCAACATCTCCTCCTTCACATTCTCCCACAACTGGGGGTGCGAGGAAAAGGCTCAGAATTCCGAGCCCACCCGCTGGCGGTGATGCAGGGCACTCTGGAGCGACTGCTGATGCTGACATCTGGTCCGGACTGAAGGACCTGACAACGATTACGGACATGTCGTCTACTGTCACTGCATATGATTCTCTCAACATTGATAGAATGGTGGAGGATTATATGAGTGACCGCATCCAAGTAGGCACGTCACACAGTCCGTACTTATACTGGCAGGAAAAAGAGGCAATTTGGAGGCCCTTGCACAAACTGGCTTTATTCTACCTAAGTTGCCCTCCCACAAGTGTGTACTCCGAAAGAGTGTTTAGTGCCGCCGCTCACCTTGTCAGCAATCGGCGTACGAGGTTACATCTAGAAAATGTGGAGAAGATGATGTTCATTAAAATGAATTATAATCAATTCCTCCGCGGAGACATTGACCAGCAGCAATTGCCTCCACAAAGTACACAGGGAGCTGAGATGGTGGATTCCAGTGGGGACGAATTGATAATCTGTGAGGAGGGGGATGTACACGGTGATATATCGGAGGGTGAAGATGAGGTGGACATCTTGCCTCTGTAGAGCCAGTTTGTGCAAGGAGAGATTAATTGCTTCTTTTTTGGGGGGGGTCCAAACCAACCCGTCATATCAGTCACAGTCGTGTGGCAGACCCTGTCACTGAAATGATGGGTTGGTTAAAGTGTGCATGTCCTGTTTTGTTTATACAACATAAGGGTGGGTGGGAGGGCCCAAGGACAATTCCATCTTGCACCTCTTTTTTCTTTTCTTTTTCTTTGCATCATGTGCTGATTGGGGAGGGTTTTTTGGAAGGGACATCCTGCGTGACACTGCAGTGCCACTCCTAGATGGGCCCGGTGTTTGTGTCGGCCACTAGGGTCGCTAATCTTACTCACACAGTCAGCTACCTCATTGCGCCTCTTTTTTTCTTTGCGTCATGTGCTGTTTGGGGAGGGTTTTTTGGAAGGGACATCCTGCGTGACACTGCAGTGCCACTCCTAGATGGGCCCGGTGTTTGTGTCGGCCACTAGGGTCGCTAATCTTACTCACACAGTCAGCTACCTCATTGCGCCTCTTTTTTTCTTTGCGTCATGTGCTGTTTGGGGAGGGTTTTTTGGAAGGGACATCCTGCGTGACACTGCAGTGCCACTCCTAGATGGGCCCGGTGTTTGTGTCGGCAACTAGGGTCGCTAATCTTACTCACACAGCTACCTCATTGCGCCTCTTTTTTTCTTTGCGTCATGTGCTGTTTGGGGAGGGTTTTTTGGAAGGGACATCCTGCGTGACACTGCAGTGCCACTCCTAGATGGGCCCGGTGTTTGTGTCGGCCACTAGGGTCGCTAATCTTACTCACACAGCTACCTCATTGCGCCTCTTTTTTTCTTTGCGTCATGTGCTGTTTGGGGAGGGTTTTTTGGAAGGGCCATCCTGCGTGACACTGCAGTGCCACTCCTAGATGGGCCCGGTGTTTGTGTCGGCCACTAGGGTCGCTAATCTTACTCACACAGCTACCTCATTGCGCCTCTTTTTTTCTTTGCGTCATGTGCTGTTTGGGGAGGGTTTTTTGGAAGGGACATCCTGCGTGACACTGCAGTGCCACTCCTAGATGGGCCCGGTGTTTGTGTCGGCCACTAGGGTCGCTTATCTTACTCACACAGCGACCTCGGTGCAAATTTTAGGACTAAAAATAATATTGTGAGGTGTGAGGTATTCAGAATAGACTGAAAATGAGTGTAAATTATGGTTTTTGAGGTTAATAATACTTTGGGATCAAAATGACCCCCAAATTCTATGATTTAAGCTGTTTTTTAGTGTTTTTTGAAAAAAACACCCGAATCCAAAACACACCCGAATCCGACAAAAAAAATTCGGTGAGGTTTTGCCAAAACGCGTTCGAACCCAAAACACGGCCGCGGAACCGAACCCAAAACCAAAACACAAAACCCGAAAAATTTCAGGCGCTCATCTCTAGATTTCAGCCCTATCTATATTCTTTCAGAAGGAATTGGCTTCTCTCCCAGAAGTCCAGACTTTTGTGAAGGGAGTGCTGCACATCCAGCCTCTTTTTGTGCCCCCTGTGGCACCTTGGGACCTTAACGTCGTGTTAAGTTTCCTAAAATCTCACTGGTTTGAACCTCTTCAATCAGTGGAATTAAAATTTCTCACTTGGAAGGTGGTCATGTTATTGGCCTTGGCATCTGCAAGGTGGGTGTCCGAATTGGCGGCCTTGTCTCACAAGAGTCCCTATTTGATTTTCCATGTGGATAGAGCAGAGTTGAGGATTCGTCCTCAGTTTTTGCCTAAGGTGGTTTCTTCATGTCATATGAACCAACCTATTGTGGTGCCCGTGGCTACGGGTGACTTGGAGGACTCCAAGTCCCTGGATGTAGTCAGGGCCTTAAAAATGTATGTAGCCAGGACGGCTAGGGTTAGGAAAACAGAGGCTCTGTTTGTCCTGTATGCAGCCAACAAGGTTGGCGCTCCTGCTTCTAAGCAGACCATTGCTTGCTGGATCTGTACCACTATTCAGCAGGCTCATTCTATGGCTGGATTGCCGTTACCAAATTCGGTAAAGGCCCATTCCACTAGGAAGGTGGGCTCTTCTTGGGCGGATGCCCGAGGCGTCTCGGCATTACAGCTTTGCCAAGCAGCTACTTGGTCGGGTTCAAACACTTTTGCAAAATTCTACAAGTTTGATACCCTGGCTGATGAGGACCTCGCGTTTGCTCAATCGGTGCTGCAGAGTCATCCGCACTCTCCCGCCCGGTTTGGAGCTTTGGTATAAACCCCATGGTCCTTACGGAGTCCCCAGCATCCTCTAGGACGTAAGAGAAAATAAGATTTTAAACCTACCAGTAAATATTTTTCTCGTAGTCCGTAGAGGATGCTGGGCGCCCGTCCCAGTGCGACTGAATCTGCAAGACTTGTTTATAGTTGTTGCTTACATAAGGGTTATGTTACAGTTGGAATCGGTCTTTGACTGATACTGTTTTTTGTTCATACTGTTAACTGGTTGCGTATATTCCAGTTTATACGGTGTGGTTGGTGTGGGCTGGTATGAATCTTGCCCTTAGATTAACAAAATCCTTTCCTCATATTGTCCATCTCCTCTGGGCACAGTTTCTCTACCTAAAGTCTTGAAGAGGGGCATAGAGGGAGGAGCCAGTGCACACCCATACTAAAAGTTCTTTATAGTGCCCATGTCTCCTGCGGAGCCCGTCTATACCCCATGGTCCTTGCGGAGTCCCCAGCATCCTCTACGGACTAGGAGAAAAAAGATTTACCGGTAGGTTTAAAATCTTATTTTAAGTGACAGTGCTCATATATACTTACTGTCTAGCTGTCTGCAGCTGAATGCATTGGGGTGTCACTGAGGTACTGTCTAGCTGCTTGCAGCTGAATGCATTGGGGTGTCACAAAGGTACTGTCTGCTGCTGAATGCATTGTGGTGTCACTGAGGAACTGTCTAGCTGCCTGCAGCTGAATGCATTGTGATGTCACAGAGGTACTGTCTAGTTGCCTGCAGCTGAATGCATTGTTATGTCACAGAGGTACTGTTTAGCTGACTGTGGCTAAATGCATTGTGATGTCAAAGTGTTACTTTCTAGCTGCCTACAGCTGAATGCACTGTGATGTCCTCTTGGTACTGTCTAGCTGCCTGAAGCTGCATGCATTGTGATGTCACAGAGGTACTGTCTGACTGTCTGCCCCTGAATGCTTTGTAATGTCACAGAGGTACTGTCTAGCTGCCTGCAGCTGAATACATTGTGATATCACAGAGGTACTGTCTGTCTGCAGCTGAATGCAATGTGATGTCACAGAGGTACTTTCTAGCTGCCTGCAGCTGAATGCATTGTGATGTCACAGAGGTACTGTCTAGTTGCCTGCAGCTGAATGCATTGTGATGTCCCCTTGGTACTGTCTAGCTGCCTGCAGCTAAATGTAATTGTGATGTCACAGAGGTACTGTCTGTCTGCTCCTGAATGCATTGTGGTGTCACTGAGGTACTGTCTAGCAGCCTGCAGCTGAATGCAATGTGATGTCACAGGGGTACTATCTAGCTGCCAGCAGCTGAATGCATTGTGATGTACCAGTGGTACTGTCTAGCTGCCTGCAGCTGAATGCATTGAGATGTCACAGAGGTACTGTCTAGCTGCCTGCAGCTGAACGCATTGTGATTAGTGATGTGCACCGGACATTTTTCGGGTTTTGTGTAGTGATGAGCGGGTTCGGTTTCTCGGAAACCGAACCCCCCCGAACTTCACCCTTTTTACACGGGTCCGAGCCAAACTCGGATTCTCCCGTATGGCTCGGTTAACCCGAGCGCTCCCGAACGTCATCATCCCACTGTCGGATTCTCGCGAGATTCGGATTCTATATAAGCAGCCGCGCGTCGCCGCCATTTTCACTCGTGCATTGGAAATGTTAGGGAGGACGTGGCTGGCGTCCTCTCCGTTTATGTTGATGCATTGCAAATATTTTGTGCTTGCTTATTACTTAATTGTGGGGACTGGGGAGCAGCTGTATATAGGAGGAGTACAGTGCAGAGTTTTGCTGACAGTGACCACCAGTAATACGTTGTCTGCCTGAAAAACACTCCATATCTGTGCTCAGTGTGCTGCTTTATGTGGGGACTGGGGACCACCAGTATAATATTATATAGGAGGAGTACAGTGCAGAGTTTTGCTGACCAGTAACCACCAGTATATAATATATAGCATTATGGTACAGTAGGCCACTGCTGTACCTACCTCTGTGTCGTCATTAAGTATACTATCCATCTAGATTCTATACCTGTGGTGCATTTCAGTTGTGCAGTTTGCTGACACAGTGACCACCAGTATATATAGCAGTACGGTACGGAAGGCCACTGCTGTACCTACCTCTGTGTCGTCATTAAGTATACTATCCATCTACATTCTATACCTGTGGTGCATTTTAGTTTTGCAGTTTGCTGACACAGTGACCACCAGTATACTATATATAGCAGTACGGTACGGAAGGCCACTGCTGTACCTACCTCTGTGTCGTCATTAAGTATACTATCCATCTACATTCTATACCTGTGGTGCATTTTAGTTTTGCAGTTTGCTGACACAGTGACCACCAATATACTATATATAGCAGTACAGTACAGAAGGCCATTGCTGTACCTACCTCTGTGTCGTCATTAAGTATACTATCCATCTACATTCTATACCTGTGGTGCATTTTAGTTTTGCAGTTTGCTGACACAGTGACCACCAGTATATATAGCAGTACGGTACGGAAGGCCACTGCTGTACCTACCTCTGTGTCGTCATTAAGTATACTATCCATCTACATTCTATACCTGTGGTGCATTTTAGTTTTGCAGTTTGCTGACACAGTGACCACCAGTTTATATAGCAGTACGGTACGGAAGGCCACTGCTGTACCTACCTCTGTGTCGTCATTAAGTATACTATCCATCTACATTCTATACCTGTGGTACATTTTAGATTTGCAGTTTGCTGACACAGTGACCACCAGTATATATAGCAGTAGGGTACGGAAGGCCACTGCTGTACCTACCTCTGTGTTGTCATTAAGTATACTATCCATCTACATTCTATACCTGTGGTGCATTTTAGTTTTGCAGTTTGCTGACACAGTGACCACCAGTATATATAGCAGTACGGTACGGAAGGCCACTGCTGTACCTACCACTGTGTCGTCATTAAGTATACTATCCATCTACATTCTATACCTGTGGTGCATTTTAGTTTTGCAGTTTGCTGACACAGTGACCACCAGTATACTATATATAGCAGTACGGTACGGAAGGCCACTGCTGTACCTACCTCTGTGTCGTCATTAAGAATACTATCCATCTACATTCTATACCTGTGGTGCATTTTAGTTTTGCAGTTTGCTGACACAGTGACCACCAGTATATATAGCAGTACGGTACGGAAGGCCACTGCTGTACCTACCTCTGTGTCATCATTAAGTATACTATCCATCTACATTCTATACCTGTGGTGCATTTTAGTTTTGCAGTTTGCTGACACAGTGACCACCAGTATACTATATATAGCAGTACGGTACGGAAGGCCACTGCTGTACCTACCTCTGTGTCGTCATTAAGTATACTATCCATCTACATTCTATACCTGTGGTGCATTTTAGTTTTGCAGTTTGCTGACAGTGACCACCAGTATATATAGCAGTACGGTACGGAAGGCCACTGCTCTACCTACCTCTGTGTCGTCAAGTATACTATCCATCCATACCTGTGGTGCATTTCAGTTGTGCGCAGTATATATAGTAGTAGGCCATTGCTATTGATATTGGCATATAATTCCAAACATTAAAAAATGGAGAACAAAAATGTGGAGGTTAAAATAGGGAAAGATCAAGATCCACTTCCACCTCGTGCTGAATCTGCTGCCACTAGTCATGGCCGAGACGATGAAATGCCATCAACGTCGTCTGCCAAGGCCGATGCCCAATGTCATAGTAGAGAGCATGTAAAATCCAAAAAACAAAAGTTCAGTAAAATGACCCAAAAATCAAAATTGAAAGCATCTGATGAGAAGCGTAAACTTGCCAATATGCCATTTACGACACGGAGTGGCAAGGAACGGCTGAGGCCCTGGCCTATGTTCATGGCTAGTGGTTCAGATTCACATGAGGATGGAAGCACTCATCCTCTCGCTAGAAAAATGAAAAGACTTAAGCTGGCAAAAGCACAGCAAAGAACTGTGCGTTCTTCTAAAGCACAAATCCCCAAGGAGAGTCCAATTGTGTTGGTTGCGATGCCTGACCTTCCCAACACTGGACGGGAAGAGCTTGCGCCTTCCACCATTTGCACGCCCCCTGCAAGTGCTGGAAGGAGCACCCGCAGTCCAGTTCCTGATAGTCAAATTGAAGATGTCACTGGTGAAGTACACCAGGATGAGGATATGGGTGTTGCTGGCGCTGGGGAGGAAATTGACAAGGAGGATTCTGATGGTGAGGTGGTTTGTTTAAGTCAGGCACCCGGGGAGACACCTGTTGTCCGTGGGACGAATATGGCCATTGACATGTCTGGTCAAAATACAAAAAAAATCACCTCTTCGGTGTGGAATTATTTCAACACAAATGCGGACAACAGGTGTCAAGCCGTGTGTTGCCTTTGTCAAGCTGTAATAAGTAGGGGTAAGGACGTTAACCACCTCGGAACATCCTCCCTTATACGTCACCTGCAGCGCATTCATCATAAGTCAGTGACAAGTTCAAAAACTTTGGGTGACAGCGGAAGCAGTCCACTGACCACTAAATCCCTTCCTCTTGTAACCAAGCTCCTGCAAACCACACCACCAACTCCCTCAGTGTCAATTTCCTCCTTACCCAGAAAAGCCAATAGTCCTGCAGACCATGTCACTGACGAGTCCTCTCCTGCCTGGGATTCCTCCGATGCATCCTTGAGTGTTACGCCTACTGCTGCTGGCGCTGCTGTTGTAGCTGCTGGGAGTCGATCGTCATATCAGAGGGGAAGTCGGAAGACCACTTGTACTACTTCCAGTAAGCAATTGACTGTCCAACAGTCCTTTGCGAAGAAGATGAAATATCACAGCAGTCATCCTGCTGCAAAGCAGATAATTCAGGCTTTGGCAGCCTGGGCGGTGAGAAACGTGGTTCCGGTATCCACCGTTAATTCAGAGGCAACTAGAGACTTGATTGAGGTACTGTGTCCCCGGTACCAAATACCATCTAGGTTCCATTTCTCTAGGCAGGCGATACCGAAAATGTACACATACCTCAGAAAAAGAGTCACCAGTGTCCTAAAAAATGCAGTTGTACCCAATGTCCACTTAACCACGGACATGTGGACAAGTGGAGCAGGGCAGACTCAGGACTATATGACTGTGACAGCCCACTGGGTAGATGTATTGCCTCCCGCAGCAAGAACAGCAGCGGCGGCACCAGTAGCAGCATCTCGCAAACGCCAACTCGTTCCTTGGCAGGCTACGCTTCGTATCACCGCTTTCCAGAAGAGGCACACAGCTGGCAACCTCTTACGGAAACTGAGGAAGATCATCGCAGAATGGCTTACCCCAATTGGACTCTCCTGGGGATTTGTGACATCGGACAACGCCAGAAATATCGTGCGTGCATTACATCTGGGCAAATTCCAGCACGTCCCATGTTTTGCACATACATTGAATTTGGTGGTGCAGAATTTTTTAAAAAACGACAGGGGCATGCAAGAGATGCTGTCGGTGGCCCGAAGAATTGCGGGCCACTTTTGGCATTCAGCCACCGCGTACAGTAGACTGGAGCACCACCAAACAGTCCTGAACCTGCCCTGCCATCATCTGAAGCAAGAGGTGGTAACGAGGTGGAATTCAACCCTCTATATGCTTCAGAGGATGGAGGAGCAGCAAAAGGCCATTCAAGCCTATACATCTGCCCATGATACAGGCAAAGGAGGGGGAATGCGCCTGACTCAAGCGCAGTGGAGAATGATTTCAACGTTGTGCAAGGTTCTGCAACCCTTTGAACTTGCCACACGTGAAGTCAGTTCAGACACTGCCCGCCTGAGTCAGGTCATTCCCCTCATCAGGCTTTTGCAGAAGAAGCTGGAGACATTGAAGGAGGAGCTAAAACAGAGCGATTCCGCTAGGCATGTGGGACTTGTGGATGGAGCCCTTAATTCGCTTAACCAGGATTCACGGGTGTTCAATCTGTTGAAATCAGAGCACTACATTTTGGCCACCGTGCTCGATCCTAGATTTAAAACCTACGTTGGATCTCTCTTTCCGGCAGACACAAGTCTGCAGAGGTTCAAAGACCTGCTGGTGAGAAAATTGTCAAGTCAAGCGGAACGTGACCCGTCAACATCTCCTCCTTCACATTCTCCAGCAACTGGGGGTGCGAGGAAAAGGCTAAGAATTCCGAGCCCACCCGCTGGCGGTGATGCAGGGCAGTCTGGAGCGAGTGCTGACATCTGGTCCGGACTGAAGGACCTGCCAACGATTACTGACATGTCGTCTACTGTCGCTGCATATGATTCTCTCACCATTGAAAGAATGGTGGAGGATTATATGAGTGACCGCATCCAAGTAGGCACGTCAGACAGTCCGTACGTATACTGGCAGGAAAAAGAGGCGATTTGGAGGCCCTTGCACAAACTGGCTTTATTCTACCTAAGTTGCCCTCCCTCCAGTGTGTACTCCGAAAGAGTGTTTAGTGCAGCCGCTCACCTTGTCAGCAATCGGCGTACGAGGTTACTTCCAGAAAATGTGGAGAAGATGATGTTCATCAAAATGAATTATAATCAATTCCTCCGTGGAGACATTCACCAGCAATTGCCTCTAGAAAGTGCACAGGGATCTGAGATGGTGGATTCCAGTGAGGACGAATTAATAATCTGTGAGGAGGGGGATGTACACAGTGAAAGGGGCAAGGAATCGGAGGATGATGATGAGGAGGACATCTTGCCTCTGTAGAGCCAGTTTGTGCAAGGAGAGATTGATTGCTTCTTTTTTGGTGGGGGCCCAAACCAACCTTTCATTTCAGTCACAGTCATGTGGCAGACCCTGTCGCTGAAATGATGGGTTCGTTAAAGTGTGCATGTCCTGTTTATACAACATAAGGGTGGGTGGGAGGGCCCAAGGACAATTCCATCTTGCACCTCTTTTTTCTTTCATTTTTCTTTGCATCATGTGCTGTTTGGGGACAATTTTTTTGAAGTGCCATCCTGTCTGACACTGCAGTGCCACTCCTAGATGGGCCAGGTGTTTGTGTCGGCCACCATCTCAGATCCCTGTGTACTTTCTGGAGGCAATTGCTGGTGAATGTCTCCACGGAGGAATTGATTATAATTCATTTTGATGAACATCATCTTCTCCAAATTTTCTGGAAGTAACCTTGTACGCCGATTGCTGACAAGGTGAGCGGCTGCACTAAACACTCTTTCGGAGTACACACTGGAGGGTGGGCAACTTAGGTAAAATAAAGTCAGTTTCTGCAAGGGCCTCCAAATTGCCTCTTTTTCCTGCCAGTATACGTACGGACTGTCTGACGTGCCTACTTGGATGCGGTCACTCATATAATCCTCCACCATTCTTTCAATGGTGAGAGAATCATATGCAGTGAAAGTAGACGACATGTCAGTAATCGTTGGCAGGTCCTTCAGTCCGGACCAGATGTCAGCACTCTCTCCAGACTGCCCTGCATCACCGCCAGCGGGTGGGCTCAGAATTCTTAGCCTTTTTCTCGCACCCCCAGTTGCGGGAGAATGTGAAGGAGCAGCTGTTGACGGGTCACGTTCCGCTTGACTTGACAATTTTCTCACCAGCAGGTCTTTGAACCTCTGCAGACTTGTGTCTGCCGGAAAGAGAGATCCAACGTAGGTTTTAAATCTAGGATCGAGCACGGTGGCCAAAATGTAGTGCTCTGATTTCAACAGATTGACCACCCGTGAATCCTGGTTAAGCGAATTAAGGGCTCCATCCACAAGTCCCACATGCCTAGCGGAATCGCTCTGTTTTAGCTCCTCCTTCAATGTCTCCAGCTTCTTCTGCAAAAGCCTGATGAGGGGAATGACCTGACTCAGGCTGGCAGTGTCTGAACTGACTTCACGTGTGGCAAGTTCAAAGGGTTGCAGAACCTTGCACAACGTTGAAATCATTCTCCACTGCGCTTGAGTCAGGTACATTCCCCCTCCTTTGCCCATATCGTAGGTAGCTGTATAGGCTTGAATGGCCTTTTGCTGCTCCTCCATCCTCTGAAGCATATAGAGGGTTGAATTCCACCTCGTTACCACCTCTTGCTTCAGATGATGGCAGGGCAGGTTCAGCACTGTTTGCTGGTGCTCCAGTCTTCGGCATGCGGTGGCTGAATGCCGAAAGTGGCCCGCAATTCTTCGGGCCACCGACAGCATCTCTTCCACGCCCCTGTCATTTTTTTAAATAATTCTGCACCACCAAATTCAATGTATGTGCAAAACATGGGACGTGCTGGAATTTGCCCAGATGTAATGCACGCACAATATTGCTGGCGTTGTCCGATGTCACAAATCCCCAGGAGAGTCCATTTGGGGTAAGCCATTCTGCGATGATGTTCCTCAGTTACCGTAAGAGGTTGTCAGCTGTGTGCCTCTACTGGAAAGCGGTGATACAAAGCGTAGCCTGCCTAGGATCGAGTTGGCGTTTGTGAGATGCTGCTAGTGGTGCCGCCGCTGCTGTTCTTGCTGTGGGAGGCAATACATCTACCCAGTGGGCTGTCACAGTCATATAGTCCTGAGTCTGCCCTGCTCCACTTGTCCACATGTCCGTGGTTAAGTGGACATTGGGTACAACTGCATTTTTTAGGACACTGGTGACTCTTTTTCTGAGGTCTGTGTACATTTTCGGTATCGCCTGCCTACAGAAATGGAACCTAGGTGGTATTTGGTACCGGGGACACAGTATCTCAATCAAGTCTGTAGTTGCCTGTGAATTAACGGTGGATAACGGAAACACGTTTCTCACCGCCCAGGCTGCCAAGGCCTGAGTTATCCGCTTTGCAGCAGGATGACTGCTGTGATATTTCATCTTCCTCGCAAAGGACTGTTGGACAGTCAATTGCTTACTGGAAGTAGTACAAGTGGTCTTCCGACTTCCCCTCTGGGATGACGATCGACTCCCAGCAGCAGTAGGCGCTACACTCAAGGATGCATCGGAGGAATCCCAGGCAGGAGAGGACTCGTCAGACTTGCCAGTGACATGGCCTACAGGACTATTGGCTTTCCTGTGTACGGAGGAAATTGACACTGAGGGAGTTGGTGGTGTGGTTTGCAGGAGCTTGGTTACAAGAGGAAGGGATTTAGTGGTCAGTGGACTGCTTCCGCTGTCATCCAAAGTTTTTGAACTTGTCACTGACTTATGATGAATGCGCTGCAGGTGACGTATAAGGGAGGATGTTCCGAGGTGGTTAACGTCCTTACCCCTACTTATTACAGCTTGACAAAGGCAACACACGGCTTGATACCTGTTGTCCGCATTTGTGTTAAAATAATTCCACACCGAAGAGGTGATTTTTTTTGTAATTTGACCAGGCATGTCAATGGCCATATTTGTCCCACGGACAACAGGTGTCTCCCCGGGTGCCTGACTTAAACAAACCACCTCACCATCAGAATCCTCCTTGTCAATATCCTCCTCAGCGAAAGCAACACCCATATCCTCATCCTGGTGTACTTCAACACTGACATCTTCAATTTGACTATCAGGAACTGGACTGCGGGTGCTCCTTCCAGCACTTGCAGGGGGCGTGCAAATGGTGGAAGGCGCCACCTCTTCCCGTCCAGTGTTGGGAAGGTCAGGCATCGCAGCCGACACAATTGGACTCTCCTTGGGGATTTGTGATTTAGAAGAACGCACAGTTCTTTGCTGTGCTTTTGCCAGTTTAAGTCTTTTCATTTTTCTAGCGAGAGGATGAGTGCTTCCATCCTCATGTGAAGCTGAACCACTAGCCATGAACATAGTCCAGGGCCTCAGCCGTTCCTTGCCACTCCGTGTCGTAAATGGCATATTGACAAGTTTACGCTTCTCCTCAGACGCTTTAAATTTTGATTTTTTTTGGTCATTTTACTGAACTTTTGTGTTTTGGATTTTACATGCTCTCTACTATGACATTGGGCATCGGCCTTAGCAGACGACGTTGATGGCATTTCATCGTCTCGGCTATGACTAGTGGCAGCAGCTTCAGCACAAGGTGGAAGTGGATCTTGATCTTTCCCTATTTTACCCTTCACATTTTTGTTCTCCATTTTTTAATGTGTGGAATTATATGCCAGTATCAATAGCAATGGCCTACTACTATATATACTGCACACAACTGAAATGCACCACAGGTATGGATGGATAGTATACTTGTCGACACAGAGGTAGGTAGAGCAGTGGCCTACTGTACCGTACTGCTATATATTATATACTGGTGGTCAGCAAACTGTGCAAAACTGAAATGCACTACAGGTATGGATGGATAGTATACTTGACGACACAGAGGTAGGTAGAGCAGTGGCCTACTGTACCGTAATGCTATATATTATATACTGGTGGCAGCCAACTTTGGAAAACTTAAATGCACCACAGGTATAGATGGATAGTATACTTGACGACACAGAGGTAGGAAGAGCAGTGGCCTACTGTACCGTACTGCTATATATTATATACTGGTGGTCAGCAAACTGTGCAAAACTTAAATGCACCACAGATGGATAGTATACTTGATGACACAGAGGTAGGTAGAGCAGTTGCCTACTGTACCGTACTGCTATATATTATATACTGGTGGTCAGCAAACTGTGCAAAACTGAAATGCACCACAGGTATGGATGGATAGTATAGTTGACGACACAGAGGTAGGTAGAGCAGTGGCCTACTGTACCGTACTGCTATATATTATATACTGGTGGTCAGCAAACTATGCAAAACTGAAATGCATCACAGGTATGGATGGATAGTATACTTGGCGACACAGAGGTAGGTAGAGCAGTGGCCTACTGTACCGTACTGCTATATATTATATACTGGTGGTCAGCAAACTATGCAAAACTGAAATGCATCACAGGTATGGATGGATAGTATACTTGGCGACACAGAGGTAGGTAGAGCAGTGGCCTACTGTACCGTACTGCTATATATTATATACTGGTGGTCAGCAAACTGTGCAAAACTTAAATGCACCACAGGTATGGATGGATAGTATACTTGACGACACAGAGGTAGGTAGAGCAGTTGCCTACTGTACCGTACTCCTATATATTATATACTGGTGGTCAGCAAAATTATGCACTGTACTCCTACTATATACTACAATGCAGCACAGATATGGAGCGTTTTTCAGGCAGAGAACGTATAATACTGATGGTCACTGGTCAGCAAAACTCTGCACTGTACTCCTCCTATATAATACTGCTGGTCCCCAGTCCCCACAATAAAGCAGTGTGAGCACAGATATATGCAGCACACTGAGCACAGATATGGAGCGTTTTACAGGCAGAGAACGTATAATACTGGTGGTAACTGGTCAGCAAAACTCTGCACTGTACTCCTCCTATATAATACTGCTGGTTCCCAGTCCCCACAATAAAGCAGTGTGAGCACAGATATATGCAGCACACTGAGCACAGATATGGAGCATTTTTCAGGCAGACAACGTATACTGGTGGTCACTGGTCAGCAAAACTCTGCACTGTATTCCTCCTATATAATACTGCTGGTCCCCAGTCCCCACAATAAAGCAGTGTGAGCACAGATATATGCAGCACACTGAGCATAGATATGGAGCGTTTTTCAGGCAGAGAACGTATAATACTGATGGTCACTGGTCAGCAAAACTCTGCACTGTACTCCTCCTATATAATACTGCTGGTCCCCAGTCCCCACAATAAAGCAGTGCGAGCACAGATATATGCAGCACACTGAGCACAGATATGGAGCGTTTTTCAGGCAGACAACGTATAATACTGGTGGTCACTGGTCAGCAAAACTCTGCACTGTATTCCTCCTATAATACTGCTGGTTCCCAGAATAAAGATATGCAGCCCCCTGAAACAAAGTGAGAGGACGCCAGCCACGTCCTCTCACTATCATTTCCAATGCACGAGTGAAAAATGGCGACGACGCGCGTCTCCTTATATAGAATCCAAATCTCGCGAGAATCCGACAGCGGGATGATGACGTTCAGGCGCGCTCGGGTTAACCGAGCCATACGGGAGAATCCGAGTATGCCTCGGACCCGTGTAAAATGGGTGAAGTTCGGGGGGGTTCGGTTTCCGAGGAACCGAACCCGCTCATCTCTAATTGTGATGTCACATAGGTACTGTCTGTCTGTCTGCTGCTGAATGCATTGTGATGTCACATCGGTACTGGTTAGCTGTCTGCAGCTGAAACCATTGTGATGTACCAGTGGTACTATCTAGCTGCCTGCAGCTGAATGCATTGTGATGTCACAGTTGTATTGTCTAGCTGCCTGCCGCTGAATGCAATTGTGATGTCATAGAAGTACTGTCTGTCTACAGCTGAATGCATTATATCACAGAGATACTTCTCTGTCTGCCCCTGAATGCATTGTAATATCACAGAGGTACTGTCTTGCTGCCTGCAGCTGAATGCATTGTGATGTCACTGAGGTACTGTCTGCCTGCAGCTGAATGCATTGTGATGTCATAAAGGTACTGTCTAGTGGTCTGCAGCTGAATGCATTGTGATGTCACAGAGGTACTGCTAGCTGCTTGCTGCTGAATGCATTGTGATGTCAAAGTGGTACTTTCTAGCTGCCTACAGCTGAATGTATTGTGATGTCCCCTTGGTACTGTCTAGGTGCCTGCAGCTGAACGCAATTGTGATGTAAAAGAGGTACTGTCTGTCTGCTGCTGAATGCATTGTGGTGTCACTGAGGTACTGTCTAGCAGCCTGCAGCTGAATGCATTGTGGTGTCACTGAGGTACTGTCTAGCTGTCTGCAGCTGAATGCATTGTGATGTCACAGAGGTACTATCTAGCAGCCTGCAGCTGAATGCAATGTGATGTCACAGAGGTACTATCTAGCAGCCTGCAGCTGAATGCAATGTGATGTCACAGGGGTACTGTCTAGCTGCCTGCAGCTGAATGCATTGTGATGTACCAGTGGTTCTGTGTAGCTGCCTGCAGCTGAATGCATTGTGATGTCACAGAGGTACTGTCTAGCCGGCTGCACCTGAATGCATTGTAATGTCTCAGAGGTACAGATGTAGCCACCTTTATCTTGAGTGGCCGCGGCGGTTGGCCCGTTCGACCATACGCAGCGCACTGTGGCGTAGCGAGGCGCGCATAGCCACAGAGAGGCTATCTAATCGCACGGAGACAGACATTTGACGTTTGGCGTTACCTTTACGTGTAATACCTGCGATCAGCCACCAGATGTCGCTTTTTACAATCACCACTGCGCATGCGTGTGGTCTCCCGTAAAATACAATACTGACATACATAATAAGGACTACTTTACTAAGGCGTCTCATTACGCTGCATACAGCAAATACTGTACTCATTACGCTGCATTATTTAATACAGTACTGTACAGTATATACAGTACGACACCGACGCAAATACAGTAGTACAGCATACAGTATATGATCCATCTACAATACTTTATGAATACTGTATGTGAGCGTCCGAGTTCCGCAGACAAAACACAGTACTGTAAAACCAGTAGTGTACACTGTCGCAAATGGATGTGTGTTACAAGTTCACTATTGCCTCTCAAGATTAGGAATTTTCTACAGTATGTTATCGTCTTAATCCCGTAGCCATTACAGCATAATCAAAACCAACGGATTTATACATTTGTCTGCGGCGAAGTGGTGAAGTGTTTCGCTTCCTATACTCAGAGTCCAGGGTTCGATTCCTTAAGTACTAATGCATGTTACTGTAGTTTTTTTCACACTTTATTATTTTTTTTATTCACCCCCACCTCGTGGCAGGCAGCAGTTGGGTATGGAATGAGAAATGGCATAAGCTGTGCAGGCTACGGGGCGATGCTGAAGGAGCGTCACAATCCCCTAGCCAAAATACACAGATACTGTAAGCGTATACTGTAAGATACTGTAAGCGTGAGATACTGTATTGAGCTAGGGGATTGTGACGCTCCTTCAGCATTGCCCCCTGAACTGTGAAATGTACAGTATGCCATATTGTATCTCACTACATATCCGAGCGCTGCCACGTGCTGGGAGTTCACGGTCGGCGGCCATTTTGTCAGGTTGCTAAGCGATCCAGCTCGGTATACCGTAATGTGCATAGACCTCGCTTATCCCAATGTAATTGAGCTAGGGGATTGTGACGCTCCTTCAGCATCGCCCCGTAGCCTGCACAGCTTATGCCATTTCTCATTCCATACCCAACTGCTGCCTGCCACGAGGTGGGGGTTCAGGAGGTGGGGGTTCATGGGTAGTGGTCGTTTTGACAGTGTGCTATGCGATTGAGTCCGGTGTACCGTAATACTGTATGCAATCCTACAGTAGCTTATCCCTCCCCTGTGTATTTTGGCTAGGGGATTGTGACGCTCCTTCAGCATTGCCCCCTGAACTGTGAAATGTATGCCATATTGTATCTCACTACATATCCGAGCGCTGCCACGTGCTGGGAGTTCACGGTCGGCGGCCATTTTGTCAGGTTGCTAAGCGATCCAGCTCGGTATACCGTAATGTGCATAGACCTCGCTTATCCCAATGTAATTGAGCTAGGGGATTGTGACGCTCCTTCAGCATTGCCCCCTGAACTGTGAAATGTATGCCATATTGTATCTCACTACATATCCGAGCGCTGCCACGTGCTGGGGGTTCACGGTCGGTGGCCATTTTTAGTGTGCATAGAACTCGCTTATCCACATAGGCCCCTGTGTTTTTAACTACTATATTGAGATGCACATTTCTAGGCCTACAGTATTTAATATACAGTAAGCAGCATTGTTGTTAGGCAATAATTGAAGAATTTACATACAGTACTGACATGTACTGTATGTAATGCTTGTACATCATGTCAGTCGACCCTTATGCTGTACACTACTGTAAGTCTCACAGGGCCCATGCACTTCCAAGGAGGGTTATTTACTGTACTGTATCTGTTTCATACAGGAAACTAATTGCAGTCCATAACACTGAAGTTGTATTTTCAGTACTGTACAGTATACAATACTTAAATTTGAACATCAGGTACTGGATAGTAAACATGTACAGTATTAACTTCTATCATAAAACTCTTATGCATTTTCAGATGTGTAAATTTTAGACTACAGTATTCACAAATGTTTTCTCTCCATACAGGAATTATAGTTGGACAACATGCCAGTAACTATCAACAAAACGATGAGCAAGATAATCGCCAACATGAAAAAAGAAAATAAAACCATCAAAGAGATCCATGCATGGCTCAAGGAAAGTGGCATTATAGTCACTTTAGAAACAGTGCGCTATCATGCATTCGAGAGAACAACGCCCAGATTTGTATTTCCTACAAAATGCACATGGTACGTACTGTACACTACTGTAATGTTTAAATGACTTGCTTTATACCATAAACAATTTTTTTGAAATAAAATAAAAACTTCATCAATTGTAACTGTGATTGTGCTGTTCATGAATTCATATTTTTCATACTGTATTGTACTGTAGGAGAGTGCAACAAATTGTGGAGGAACTAACTCGTGAGGATGATGAGCGTACTGCTCTGCAAATAAAACGAATTCTCCATTCCAAGTATGACCTGGACATATCGGCCACCAGCATCAGAAGGATGCGACGGAAAATGGGATGGACCTTTGGCGCAACAAGGTAAAATACTGAAAGCAGTATAAACCATACAGTAAATGCACTGTTAATAATCCCTTGATACGTGATATAATAATGCCATAAATCATTATACAGAGTGTGTACTTTATACTATATACAGTATGTGTGTGTGTATATACTGTATATACAGTATTCTATCCCAAAAGAGATACCTACTGTATAGGCACTCAGAGACAGCAATGAAGCATTGCCGGCTTATTGTGATGATTACATACTGTATACTGTATACTGTGTTTGTGTGTATGTACAGTATGTATATATATATTACTCTGTATGTAACTTAATGTACTGTATGTACAGTTTAATGTATACAGTAGGTATATAATACAGTATACTGCACATACAGTCTACTGTATATACAGTAATCTGTAAATCTGTAATTTCATAACTGTATCTGATTTCATTATTTTTGGCTCTTCACAGGATATCTCCAATGATAAGAGATGTGAATAAAGAAAAGAGAGTGGAACAGGCACGGCGATGGATTGAGAGTGGTGAAACATTTGATGATGTCATTTTCACAGATGAATCGTCTGTTGCCCTTGAGCGGTTCTCCAGAATGTCATTCAGGAAACGTAACCATATCTCTTTAAAACCACGCCCAAAGCATCCATTGAAAATCCATGTATGGGGAGGCATATCACGATTAGGAGCTGGTCCCCTATTATTTTTCGAAGGTACAGTACAGTACTATACTTTATTCTGTGCCTGTGTTCTGTAAAAATACATGTTGTACTGTAGAGTACGTGTAACTGCACAATAAAAGGAGTTGCTTATTAATGAACAACATTTTTTGATTTCTGTAGGAATCATGGATAAGAAATATTTCCAAGAAACAATAGTAGAGAAATGTATGGTGCCATTTGTGAATAAATATTATCAGGAGGACCGCAGAGGAGGCCTGGAGGACCGCAGAGGAGGCCTGGAGGACCGCAGAGGAGGCCTGGAGGACCGCAGAGGAGGCCTGGAGGACCGCAGAGGAGGCCTGGAGGACCGCAGAAGAGACCTGGAGGACCGCAGAGGAGGCCTGGAGGACCGCAGAGGAGACCTGGAGGACCGCAGAGGAGGCCTGGAGGACCGCAGAGGAGGCCTGGAGGACCGCAGAGGAGGCCTGGAGGACCGCAGAGGAGGCCTGGAGGACCGCAGAGGAGGCCTGGACGACCGCAGAGGAGGCCTGGACGACCGCAGCGGACTGGACGAAGTCAGCGGCATGGAGGACCGCAGAGGAGGCCTGGAGGACCGCAGAGGAGGCCTGGAGGACCGCAGAGGAGGCCTGGAGGACCGCAGAGGAGGCCTGGAGGACCGCAGAGGAGGCCTGGACGACCGCAGAGGAGGCCTGGACGACCGCAGCGGACTGGACGAAGTCAGCGGCATGGAGGACCGCAGAGGAGGCCTGGAGGACCGCAGAGGAGGCCTGGAGGACCGCAGAGGAGGCCTGGACGACCGCAGAGGAGGCCTGGACGACCGCAGCGGACTGGACGAAGTCAGCGGCATGGAGGACCGCAGAGGAGGCCTGGAGGACCGCAGAGGAGGCCTGGAGGACCGCAGAGGAGGCCTGGAGGACCGCAGAGGAGGCCTGGAGGACCGCAGAGGAGGCCTGGACGACCGCAGAGGAGGCCTGGACGACCGCAGCGGACTGGACGAAGTCAGCGGCATGGAGGACCGCAGAGGAGGCCTGGAGGACCGCAGAGGAGGCATGGAGGACCGCAGAGGAGGCCTGGAGGACCGCAGAGGAGGCCTGGAGGACCGCAGAAGAGACCTGGAGGACCGCAGAGGAGGCCTGGAGGACCGCAGAGGAGGCCTGGAGGACCGCAGAGGAGGCCTGGAGGACCGCAGAGGAGGCCTGGAGGACCGCAGAGGAGGCCTGGAGGACCGCAGAAGAGACCTGGAGGACCGCAGAGGAGGCCTGGAGGACCGCAGAGGAGACCTGGAGGACCGCAGAGGAGGCCTGGAGGACCGCAGAGGAGGCCTGGAGGACCGCAGAGGAGGCCTGGAGGACCGCAGAGGAGGCCTGGAGGACCGCAGAGGCCTGGACCACAGCAGCGGACTGGACGAAGTCAGCGACTTGGACGACCGCAGAGGAGGCCTGGAGGACCGCAGAAGAGACCTGGAGGACCGCAGAAGAGACCTGGAGGACCGCAGAGGAGGCCTGGAGGACCGCAGAGGAGGCCTGGAGGACCGCAGAGGAGGCCTGGAGGACCGCAGAGGCCTGGACCACAGCAGCGGACTGGACGAAGTCAGCGACTTGGACGACCGCAGAGGAGGCCTGGAGGACCGCAGAAGAGACCTGGAGGACCGCAGAAGAGACCTGGAGGACCGCAGAAGAGACCTGGAGGACCGCAGAGGAGGCCTGGAGGACCGCAGAGGAGGCCTGGAGGACCGCAGAGGGCTGGACGACCGCAGAGGCCTGGATTCAAGTGTGCTGTTGCCAGGAACACCAATGATGACCAGCACACCTGCTCACAGGCCACTTCGCAATACATTCGGAGGCTCTCTGAACAATATTGCCCTGGCTGTCATCTCAACTTCCCTGGACGACCATCTGTACAGAGCTTCAAATGGACATATTCAGAAATATGCATATTCTCTGTTCCAGCACCATGTACGGTACGACAAATACTTGACGTGGGCCAATCGTGTGAACTTTGATGGTTCCAAGGGCAAACTTCCGCTGCCCAAAAATCTGGTACATGACATCATGGCTAGGTGTGAACGCCGCGTGAGGATTGGTGATCCAGAAAAGAGGAAGATAAGGGATACCATAAACTCTGTGCTGAGAACGAAGAGGAAAATGACTTGGAAGCTCGACTATGATGAAACCAGATCATTACCTAACTCCTAGCTTCTGCACATCAGCTTCACACAGCTGAAGTTAAAAAATTGTGTCAATGTACCTGTATTACCTGTACATTTTCTGGGGCTGCATGCACTGTGCTGAATCCACTTGGAGCAGCTCGGTTACTCAAAGGGGAGTGCATGAACTTGGCTCACCACATTCCTGGTAATGTAAGGGCCTGTTACAAGTTGCCCCTTTTATTCCTGTTGATTTTTTCGGCGCTGCTGTATCTATCCAGTAGCAGCCGAGTCCATTGTGCTGTGTCCATCTGGGGCCTTGGGCTGCGTTTCCATCCAGGGGCTGCTGTTGTCAGTCCTCTATTCTGGTGTCCGTATGCGACAGTGTTAAAAAGCAAAAGACAAAAACGAAAAATAATTCAAAAAAGCAAAACCTAAAAATAAAGTACAAAAACCATTACCCCGCACCACCACCACAAAAAAATAAATTATAAAAATGTTAAAGTTGATATTGTTACTGTATTTGTGCTGTTACCTTTTGATTAAAGTACCGTACAGTATGTGTGATGTTGGCTTTATTACAATACAGTACAGTATGTGTGATGTTACATGTTCCAAATGACTTTGTCCGTAAATAAAGTGTTTCTTAAAATAAACATGACGTGGTTTCCAATGTTTGTATTCCCAACTTCCTGTACTGTATAAATTAGTACTACTGTATGATGGGAATTCAATTAAGAGTGGTATACTGTATGTAAAACAACTTGGTTAGGCATCTTGCATTTCATATTTTAATAAAAACCACAGGAAACTTCTATTTTTAAAAGTTTATTGAAGAAAAAAAAGGTGTTTTTTTTTTTAAATAAAGTTTGAAAGTTAATTAAAACAAAAAAGTAGTTTGTTCTTCGTTACATTCTTTTCTTGTGTATATAGATATCTGTGGGGAAAAAAAAAAAAAAAGTATTAAAGTAAAGACACTCATGTTCATTTGTTTTCCAAGAAAATTTGTGGAACCACACAGCCCAGCAATAAGTCATGCTGGGCTGTGTGGTTCCACAAAAGGCATGCGGTACAAAGTGAAATAGTGGTGTCAGTGGTCAGCACTTTGACACGCTAACATTTGTGGAACCACACAGCAATGGCTGACACACACAAAATGGCTGACACACACAAAATGCCTTAGAGGACTCGGACGCTCGCATTTGTAAAGCACGGTGTTTTCCTCCGCCTCCTGCTAGCCTGTTGCCCTTCCCCCATGGGAGCCTGCACAGATCATGCAGTAGACAGGGAGGGAATGCAGGTCATGTGCAATACACAAACGCCCACTGTAGTACTATTTTGCTCACTTACAGTACCGTACTGTACTGTAGGTTGCATTTAGCGTAAAGAATCGCTCCTGCAGATGTACTTTGATTTATGTGAAACCTGTGTGCATCCTTCCATTGGATGTACTGTATTGGAGATAATTTTTTTTTTTTTAAAGTGAATGTCACGGGAACACATTAAAAATAAGGTTGGCACTTCCTTCCCATTGGTGTTGGTTTACAGTATGCCGTAGTGTACTCGGACGCTCATGTAATTGCATTTCAAAGGCACAGTATTTTCCATCGTCTCCCCCCTACCCCCATCGCCCTTCCCCCCTGGGGGCCTGCACAGGGAGGAAATTCAGGTCCTGTGCAATACACAAACGCTGAAGATCTACTGTACAGTACTGTTTTGCTCAGTTGGTAGCGTCAGAATACACTCATTTCATTCCCGCTGTTTAGGTGCATTTAGCGTAAAGAATCGCTCCTGCAGATGTACTTTGATTTATGTGAAACCTGTGTGCATCCTTCCATTGACTGTCTTACAATGTAAATAAAATAATACAGTGCATTATTACAGAAAAAAAAAAAAAAAAGAAAGAAAGCACATCAGGTCTCGAACCCTGGACTCCCAGCGAGGGAGGTGGGAGCCTTCACCCCTAGCCCACGACGCCTCATGAGAGATTTCCAATTTCATGTGTGAAAGTACTGCAAACAGCGCCCGGCCCCCGCCCCATTGCTGTTGGTTTATGCCTTAGAGGACTCGGACGCTCGCATTTGTAAAGCACGGTGTTTTCCTCCGCCTCCTGCTAGCCTGTTGCCCTTCCCCCATGGGAGCCTGCACAGATCATGCAGTAGACAGGGAGGGAATGCAGGTCATGTGCAATACACAAACGCCCACTGTAGTACTATTTTGCTCACTTACAGTACCGTACTGTACTGTAGGTTGCATTTAGCGTAAAGAATCGCTCCTGCAGATGTACTTTGATTTATGTGAAACCTGTGTGCATCCTTCCATTGGATGTACTGTATTGGAGATAATTTTTTTTTTAAAGTGAATGTCACGGGAACACATTAAAAATAAGGTTGGCACTTCCTTCCCATTGGTGTTGGTTTACAGTATGCCGTAGTGTACTCGGACGCTCATGTAATTGCATTTCAAAGGCACAGTATTTTCCATCGTCTCCCCCCTACCCCCATCGCCCTTCCCCCCTGGGGGCCTGCACAGGGAGGAAATTCAGGTCCTGTGCAATACACAAACGCTGAAGATCTACTGTACAGTACTGTTTTGCTCAGTTGGTAGCGTCAGAATACACTCATTTCATTCCCGCTGTTTAGGTGCATTTAGCGTAAAGAATCGCTCCTGCAGATGTACTTTGATTTATGTGAAACCTGTGTGCATCCTTCCATTGACTGTCTTACAATGTAAATAAAATAATACAGTGCATTATTACAGAAAAAAAAAAAAAAAAGAAAGAAAGCACATCAGGTCTCGAACCCTGGACTCCCAGCGAGGGAGGTGGGAGCCTTCACCCCTAGCCCACGACGCCTCATGAGAGATTTCCAATTTCATGTGTGAAAGTACTGCAAACAGCGCCCGGCCCCCGCCCCATTGCTGTTGGTTTATGCCTTAGAGGACTCGGACGCTCGCATTTGTAAAGCACGGTGTTTTCCTCCGCCTCCTGCTAGCCTGTTGCCCTTCCCCCATGGGAGCCTGCACAGATCATGCAGTAGACAGGGAGGGAATGCAGGTCATGTGCAATACACAAACGCCCACTGTAGTACTATTTTGCTCACTTACAGTACCGTACTGTACTGTAGGTTGCATTTAGCGTAAAGAATCGCTCCTGCAGATGTACTTTGATTTATGTGAAACCTGTGTGCATCCTTCCATTGGATGTACTGTATTGGAGATAATTTTTTTTTTTTTAAAGTGAATGTCACGGGAACACATTAAAAATAAGGTTGGCACTTCCTTCCCATTGGTGTTGGTTTACAGTATGCCGTAGTGTACTCGGACGCTCATGTAATTGCATTTCAAAGGCACAGTATTTTCCATCGTCTCCCCCCTACCCCCATCGCCCTTCCCCCCTGGGGGCCTGCACAGGGAGGAAATTCAGGTCCTGTGCAATACACAAACGCTGAAGATCTACTGTACAGTACTGTTTTGCTCAGTTGGTAGCGTCAGAATACACTCATTTCATTCCCGCTGTTTAGGTGCACTTAGCGTAAAGAATCGCTCCTGCAGATGTACTTTGATTTATGTGAAACCTGTGTGCATCCTTCCATTGACTGTCTTACAATGTAAATAAAATAATACAGTGCATTATTACAGAAAAAAAAAAAAAAAAGAAAGAAAGCACATCAGGTCTCGAACCCTGGACTCCCAGCGAGGGAGGTGGGAGCCTTCACCCCTAGCCCACGACGCCTCATGAGAGATTTCCAATTTCATGTGTGAAAGTACTGCAAACAGCGCCCGGCCCCCGCCCCATTGCTGTTGGTTTATGCCTTAGAGGACTCGGACGCTCGCATTTGTAAAGCACGGTGTTTTCCTCCGCCTCCTGCTAGCCTGTTGCCCTTCCCCCATGGGAGCCTGCACAGATCATGCAGTAGACAGGGAGGGAATGCAGGTCATGTGCAATACACAAACGCCCACTGTAGTACTATTTTGCTCACTTACAGTACCGTACTGTACTGTAGGTTGCATTTAGCGTAAAGAATCGCTCCTGCAGATGTACTTTGATTTATGTGAAACCTGTGTGCATCCTTCCATTGGATGTACTGTATTGGAGATAATTTTTTTTTTTTTAAAGTGAATGTCACGGGAACACATTAAAAATAAGGTTGGCACTTCCTTCCCATTGGTGTTGGTTTACAGTATGCCGTAGTGTACTCGGACGCTCATGTAATTGCATTTCAAAGGCACAGTATTTTCCATCGTCTCCCCCCTACCCCCATCGCCCTTCCCCCCTGGGGGCCTGCACAGGGAGGAAATTCAGGTCCTGTGCAATACACAAACGCTGAAGATCTACTGTACAGTACTGTTTTGCTCAGTTGGTAGCGTCAGAATACACTCATTTCATTCCCGCTGTTTAGGTGCATTTAGCGTAAAGAATCGCTCCTGCAGATGTACTTTGATTTATGTGAAACCTGTGTGCATCCTTCCATTGACTGTCTTACAATGTAAATAAAATAATACAGTGCATTATTACAGAAAAAAAAAAAAAAAAGAAAGAAAGCACATCAGGTCTCGAACCCTGGACTCCCAGCGAGGGAGGTGGGAGCCTTCACCCCTAGCCCACGACGCCTCATGAGAGATTTCCAATTTCATGTGTGAAAGTACTGCAAACAGCGCCCGGCCCCCGCCCCATTGCTGTTGGTTTATGCCTTAGAGGACTCGGACGCTCGCATTTGTAAAGCACGGTGTTTTCCTCCGCCTCCTGCTAGCCTGTTGCCCTTCCCCCATGGGAGCCTGCACAGATCATGCAGTAGACAGGGAGGGAATGCAGGTCATGTGCAATACACAAACGCCCACTGTAGTACTATTTTGCTCACTTACAGTACCGTACTGTACTGTAGGTTGCATTTAGCGTAAAGAATCGCTCCTGCAGATGTACTTTGATTTATGTGAAACCTGTGTGCATCCTTCCATTGGATGTACTGTATTGGAGATAATTTTTTTTTTTTTAAAGTGAATGTCACGGGAACACATTAAAAATAAGGTTGGCACTTCCTTCCCATTGGTGTTGGTTTACAGTATGCCGTAGTGTACTCGGACGCTCATGTAATTGCATTTCAAAGGCACAGTATTTTCCATCGTCTCCCCCCTACCCCCATCGCCCTTCCCCCCTGGGGGCCTGCACAGGGAGGAAATTCAGGTCCTGTGCAATACACAAACGCTGAAGATCTACTGTACAGTACTGTTTTGCTCAGTTGGTAGCGTCAGAATACACTCATTTCATTCCCGCTGTTTAGGTGCATTTAGCGTAAAGAATCGCTCCTGCAGATGTACTTTGATTTATGTGAAACCTGTGTGCATCCTTCCATTGACTGTCTTACAATGTAAATAAAATAATACAGTGCATTATTACAGAAAAAAAAAAAAAAAAGAAAGAAAGCACATCAGGTCTCGAACCCTGGACTCCCAGCGAGGGAGGTGGGAGCCTTCACCCCTAGCCCACGACGCCTCATGAGAGATTTCCAATTTCATGTGTGAAAGTACTGCAAACAGCGCCCGGCCCCCGCCCCATTGCTGTTGGTTTATGCCTTAGAGGACTCGGACGCTCGCATTTGTAAAGCACGGTGTTTTCCTCCGCCTCCTGCTAGCCTGTTGCCCTTCCCCCATGGGAGCCTGCACAGATCATGCAGTAGACAGGGAGGGAATGCAGGTCATGTGCAATACACAAACGCCCACTGTAGTACTATTTTGCTCACTTACAGTACCGTACTGTACTGTAGGTTGCATTTAGCGTAAAGAATCGCTCCTGCAGATGTACTTTGATTTATGTGAAACCTGTGTGCATCCTTCCATTGGATGTACTGTATTGGAGATAATTTTTTTTTTTTTAAAGTGAATGTCACGGGAACACATTAAAAATAAGGTTGGCACTTCCTTCCCATTGGTGTTGGTTTACAGTATGCCGTAGTGTACTCGGACGCTCATGTAATTGCATTTCAAAGGCACAGTATTTTCCATCGTCTCCCCCCTACCCCCATCGCCCTTCCCCCCTGGGGGCCTGCACAGGGAGGAAATTCAGGTCCTGTGCAATACACAAACGCTGAAGATCTACTGTACAGTACTGTTTTGCTCAGTTGGTAGCGTCAGAATACACTCATTTCATTCCCGCTGTTTAGGTGCATTTAGCGTAAAGAATCGCTCCTGCAGATGTACTTTGATTTATGTGAAACCTGTGTGCATCCTTCCATTGACTGTCTTACAATGTAAATAAAATAATACAGTGCATTATTACAGAAAAAAAAAAAAAAAAGAAAGAAAGCACATCAGGTCTCGAACCCTGGACTCCCAGCGAGGGAGGTGGGAGCCTTCACCCCTAGCCCACGACGCCTCATGAGAGATTTCCAATTTCATGTGTGAAAGTACTGCAAACAGCGCCCGGCCCCCGCCCCATTGCTGTTGGTTTATGCCTTAGAGGACTCGGACGCTCGCATTTGTAAAGCACGGTGTTTTCCTCCGCCTCCTGCTAGCCTGTTGCCCTTCCCCCATGGGAGCCTGCACAGATCATGCAGTAGACAGGGAGGGAATGCAGGTCATGTGCAATACACAAACGCCCACTGTAGTACTATTTTGCTCACTTACAGTACCGTACTGTACTGTAGGTTGCATTTAGCGTAAAGAATCGCTCCTGCAGATGTACTTTGATTTATGTGAAACCTGTGTGCATCCTTCCATTGGATGTACTGTATTGGAGATAATTTTTTTTTTTTTAAAGTGAATGTCACGGGAACACATTAAAAATAAGGTTGGCACTTCCTTCCCATTGGTGTTGGTTTACAGTATGCCGTAGTGTACTCGGACGCTCATGTAATTGCATTTCAAAGGCACAGTATTTTCCATCGTCTCCCCCCTACCCCCATCGCCCTTCCCCCCTGGGGGCCTGCACAGGGAGGAAATTCAGGTCCTGTGCAATACACAAACGCTGAAGATCTACTGTACAGTACTGTTTTGCTCAGTTGGTAGCGTCAGAATACACTCATTTCATTCCCGCTGTTTAGGTGCATTTAGCGTAAAGAATCGCTCCTGCAGATGTACTTTGATTTATGTGAAACCTGTGTGCATCCTTCCATTGACTGTCTTACAATGTAAATAAAATAATACAGTGCATTATTACAGAAAAAAAAAAAAAAAAGAAAGAAAGCACATCAGGTCTCGAACCCTGGACTCCCAGCGAGGGAGGTGGGAGCCTTCACCCCTAGCCCACGACGCCTCATGAGAGATTTCCAATTTCATGTGTGAAAGTACTGCAAACAGCGCCCGGCCCCCGCCCCATTGCTGTTGGTTTATGCCTTAGAGGACTCGGACGCTCGCATTTGCTAGTCCTCCATTCCCATTATGCATTAGCGAACTCAGACGCTCATATATTTTAAAAGCACGGTGTTTATACATTGTACTGTACATTCTTCCTTTTACACAATTACTGTAGTTGCGTCTCCATACACATACTGTACAGTACTCCATACTTTTTTCCACCGCCTCCCGTTACGCCTACAGTATTGCCAGAGCTGTAGATCAATCCGCCGCTATACTGTACGATCGAAAGTACTGGATTAGTGGAGCATTAGCGACACAGTGGTGGAGATGTGTAATGCATGATGAGTATCTAGATCGTCTCAACGCGCCTGCCTGTGATGAAACTCAGCTATCGCATTAGCGTGGCTAGACGCCCGTCTCGGCGGAGAAACAGTCAAGATAAAGGTGGCTACATCTGTACTGTCTAGCTGTCTGCAGCTGAATGCATTGTGATGTCACAGAGGTACTGTCTGTCTGCAGCTGAATGCATTATGATGTCACAAAAGTACTGTCTAGCTGTCTGCAGCTGAATGCATTATGATTAGAGATGAGCGGGTTCGGTTTCTCTGAATCCGAACCCGCCAGAACTTCATGGTTTTTTTCACGGGTCCGAGCAGACTCGGATCTTCCCGCCTTGCTCGGTTAACCCGAGCGCGCCCGAACGTCATCATGACGCTGTCGGATTCTCGCGAGGCTCGGATTCTATCGCGAGACTCGGATTCTATATAAGGAGCCGCGCGTCGCCGCCATTTTCACACGTGCATTGAGATTGATAGGGAGAGGACGTGGCTGGCGTCCTCTCCATTTAGATTATAAGAGACTGAGAGAGATTTACTGGAGCTGACTAGGAGGAGTACTGTTACTGTAGAAGTGTAGAGACTGAGTGGAGAGAGTTTACTAGTGAGGACAGTGCAGTTTACTTTATAATCCGTTCTCTGCCTGAAAAAAGCGATACACAGCACACAGTGACTCAGTCACATACCATATCTGTGTGCACTGCTCAGGCTCAGGCCAGTGTGCTGCATCATCTATTATCTAGAGATGAGCGCCTGAAATTTTTCGGGTTTTGTGTTTTGGTTTTGGGTTCGGTTCCGCGGCCGTGTTTTGGGTTCGAACGCGTTTTGGCAAAACCTCACCGAATTTTTTTTGTCGGATTCGGGTGTGTTTTGGATTCGGGTGTTTTTTTCCAAAAACACTAAAAAACAGCTTAAATCATAGAATTTGGGGGTCATTTTGATCCCAAAGTATTATTAACCTCAAAAACCATAATTTACACTCATTTTCAGTCTATTCTGAATACCTCACACCTCACAATATTATTTTTAGTCCTAAAATTTGCACCGAGGTCGCTGTGTGAGTAAGATAAGCGACCCTAGTGGCCGACACAAACACCGGGCCCATCTAGGAGTGGCACTGCAGTGTCACGCAGGATGTCCCTTCCAAAAAACCCTCCCCAAACAGCACATGACGCAAAGAAAAAAAGAGGCGCAATGAGGTAGCTGTGTGAGTAAGATTAGCGACCCTAGTGGCCGACACAAACACCGGGCCCATCTAGGAGTGGCACTGCAGTGTCACGCAGGATGTCCCTTCCAAAAAACCCTCCCCAAACAGCACATGACGCAAAGAAAAAAAGAGGCGCAATGAGGTAGCTGTGTGAGTAAGATTAGCGACCCTAGTGGCCGACACAAACACCGGGCCCATCTAGGAGTGGCACTGCAGTGTCACGCAGGATGGCCCTTCCAAAAAACCCTCCCCAAACAGCACATGACGCAAAGAAAAAAAGAGGCGCAATGAGGTAGCTGTGTGAGTAAGATTAGCGACCCTAGTGGCCGACACAAACACCGGGCACATCTAGGAGTGGCACTGCAGTGTCACGCAGGATGTCCCTTCCAAAAAACCCTCCCCAAACAGCACATGACGCAAAGAAAAAAAGAGGCGCAATGAGGTAGCTGACTGTGTGAGTAAGATTAGCGACCCTAGTGGCCGACACAAACACCGGGCCCATCTAGGAGTGGCACTGCAGTGTCACGCAGGATGTCCCTTCCAAAAAACCCTCCCCAAACAGCACATGACGCAAAGAAAAAAAGAGGCGCAATGAGGTAGCTGACTGTGTGAGTAAGATTAGCGACCCTAGTGGCCGACACAAACACCGGGCCCATCTAGGAGTGGCACTGCAGTGTCACGCAGGATGTCCCTTCCAAAAAACCCTCCCCAAACAGCACATGACGCAAAGAAAAAAAGAGGCGCAATGAGGTAGCTGACTGTGTGAGTAAGATTAGCGACCCTAGTGGCCGACACAAACACCGGGCCCATCTAGGAGTGGCACTGCAGTGTCACGCAGGATGTCCCTTCCAAAAAACCCTCCCCAATCAGCACATGATGCAAAGAAAAAGAAAAGAAAAAAGAGGTGCAAGATGGAATTGTCCTTGGGCCCTCCCACCCACCCTTATGTTGTATAAACAAAACAGGACATGCACACTTTAACCAACCCATCATTTCAGTGACAGGGTCTGCCACACGACTGTGACTGATATGACGGGTTGGTTTGGACCCCCCCCAAAAAAGAAGCAATTAATCTCTCCTTGCACAAACTGGCTCTACAGAGGCAAGATGTCCACCTCATCTTCACCCTCCGATATATCACCGTGTACATCCCCCTCCTCACAGATTATCAATTCGTCCCCACTGGAATCCACCATCTCAGCTCCCTGTGTACTTTGTGGAGGCAATTGCTGCTGGTCAATGTCTCCGCGGAGGAATTGATTATAATTCATTTTAATGAACATCATCTTCTCCACATTTTCTGGATGTAACCTCGTACGCCGATTGCTGACAAGGTGAGCGGCGGCACTAAACACTCTTTCGGAGTACACACTTGTGGGAGGGCAACTTAGGTAGAATAAAGCCAGTTTGTGCAAGGGCCTCCAAATTGCCTCTTTTTCCTGCCAGTATAAGTACGGACTGTGTGACGTGCCTACTTGGATGCGGTCACTCATATAATCCTCCACCATTCTATCAATGTTGAGAGAATCATATGCAGTGACAGTAGACGACATGTCCGTAATCGTCGTCAGGTCCTTCAGTCCGGACCAGATGTCAGCATCAGCAGTCGCTCCAGACTGCCCTGCATCACCGCCAGTGGGTGGGCTCGGAATTCTGAGCCTTTTCCTCGCACCCCCAGTTGCGGGAGAATGTGAAGGAGGAGATGTTGACAGGTCGCGTTCCGCTTGACTTGACAATTTTGTCACCAGCAGGTCTTTCAACCCCAGCAGACCTGTGTCTGCCGGAAAGAGAGATCCAAGGTAGGCTTTAAATCTAGGATCGAGCACGGTGGCCAAAATGTAGTGCTCTGATTTCAACAGATTGACCACCCGTGAATCCTTGTTAAGCGAATTAAGGGCTGCATCCACAAGTCCCACATGCCTAGCGGAATCGCTCCCTTTTAGCTCCTTCTTCAATGCCTCCAGCTTCTTCTGCAAAAGCCTGATGAGGGGAATGACCTGACTCAGGCTGGCAGTGTCTGAACTGACTTCACGTGTGGCAAGTTCAAAGGGCATCAGAACCTTGCACAACGTTGAAATCATTCTCCACTGCACTTGAGACAGGTGCATTCCATCTCCTATATCGTGCTCAATTGTATAGGCTTGAATGGCCTTTTGCTGCTCCTCCAACCTCTGAAGCATATAGAGGGTTGAATTCCACCTCGTTACCACTTCTTGCTTCAGATGATGGCAGGGCAGGTTCAGTAGTTTTTGGTGGTGCTCCAGTCTTCTGTACGTGGTGCCTGTACGCCGAAAGTGTCCCGCAATTTTTCTGGCCACCGACAGCATCTCTTGCACGCCCCTGTCGTTTTTTAAAAAATTCTGCACCACCAAATTCAAGGTATGTGCAAAACATGGGACGTGCTGGAATTTGCCCATATTTAATGCACACACAATATTGCTGGCGTTGTCCGATGCCACAAATCCACAGGAGAGTCCAATTGGGGTAAGCCATTCCGCGATGATCTTCCTCAGTTGCCGTAAGAGGTTTTCAGCTGTGTGCGTATTCTGGAAAGCGGTGATACAAAGCGTAGCCTGCCTAGGAAAGAGTTGGCGTTTGCGAGATGCTGCTACTGGTGCCGCCGCTGCTGTTCTTGCGGCGGGAGTCCATACATCTACCCAGTGGGCTGTCACAGTCATATAGTCCTGACCCTGCCCTGCTCCACTTGTCCACATGTCCGTGGTTAAGTGGACATTGGGTACAACTGCATTTTTTAGGAGACTGGTGAGTCTTTTTCTGACGTCCGTGTACATTCTCGGTATCGCCTGCCTAGAGAAGTGGAACCTAGATGGTATTTGGTAACGGGGGCACACTGCCTCAATAAATTGTCTAGTTCCCTGTGAACTAACGGCGGATACCGGACGCACGTCTAACACCAACATAGTTGTCAAGGACTCAGTTATCCGCTTTGCAGTAGGATGACTGCTGTGATATTTCATCTTCCTCGCAAAGGACTGTTGAATAGAGATGAGCGCCTGAAATTTTTCGGGTTTTGTGTTTTGGTTTTGGGTTCGGTTCCGCGGCCGTGTTTTGGGTTCGAACGCGTTTTGGCAAAACCTCACCGAATTATTTTTGTCGGATTCGGGTGTGTTTTGGATTCGGGTGTTTTTTTCCAAAAACACTAAAAAACAGCTTAAATCATAGAATTTGGGGGTCATTTTGATCCCAAAGTATTATTAACCTCAAAAACCATAATTTACACTCATTTTCAGTCTATTCTGAATACCTCACACCTCACAATATTATTTTTAGTCCTAAAATTTGCACCGAGGTCGCTGTGTGAGTAAGATAAGCGACCCTAGTGGCCGACACAAACACCGGGCCCATCTAGGAGTGGCACTGCAGTGTCACGCAGGATGTCCCTTCCAAAAAACCCTCCCCAAACAGCACATGACGCAAAGAAAAAAAGAGGCGCAATGAGGTAGCTGTGTGAGTAAGATTAGCGACCCTAGTGGCCGACACAAACACCGGGCCCATCTAGGAGTGGCACTGCAGTGTCACGCAGGATGGCCCTTCCAAAAAACCCTCCCCAAACAGCACATGACGCAAAGAAAAAAAGAGGCGCAATGAGGTAGCTGTGTGAGTAAGATTAGCGACCCTAGTGGCCGACACAAACACCGGGCCCATCTAGGAGTGGCACTGCAGTGTCACGCAGGATGGCCCTTCCAAAAAACCCTCCCCAAACAGCACATGACGCAAAGAAAAAAAGAGGCGCAATGAGGTAGCTGTGTGAGTAAGATTAGCGACCCTAGTGGCCGACACAAACACCGGGCCCATCTAGGAGTGGCACTGCAGTGTCACGCAGGATGTCCCTTCCAAAAAACCCTCCCCAATCAGCACATGATGCAAAGAAAAAGAAAAGAAAAAAGAGGTGCAAGATGGAATTATCCTTGGGCCCTCCCACCCACCCTTATGTTGTATAAACAAAACAGGACATGCACACTTTAACCAACCCATCATTTCAGTGACAGGGTCTGCCACACGACTGTGACTGATATGACGGGTTGGTTTGGACCCCCCCCAAAAAAGAAGCAATTAATCTCTCCTTGCACAAACTGGCTCTACAGAGGCAAGATGTCCACCTCATCTTCACCCTCCGATATATCACCGTGTACATCCCCCTCCTCACAGATTATCAATTCGTCCCCACTGGAATCCACCATCTCAGCTCCCTGTGTACTTTGTGGAGGCAATTGCTGCTGGTCAATGTCTCCGCGGAGGAATTGATTATAATTCATTTTAATGAACATCATCTTCTCCACATTTTCTGGATGTAACCTCGTACGCCGATTGCTGACAAGGTGAGCGGCGGCACTAAACACTCTTTCGGAGTACACACTTGTGGGAGGGCAACTTAGGTAGAATAAAGCCAGTTTGTGCAAGGGCCTCCAAATTGCCTCTTTTTCCTGCCAGTATAAGTACGGACTGTGTGACGTGCCTACTTGGATGCGGTCACTCATATAATCCTCCACCATTCTATCAATGTTGAGAGAATCATATGCAGTGACAGTAGACGACATGTCCGTAATCGTTGTCAGGTCCTTCAGTCCGGACCAGATGTCAGCATCAGCAGTCGCTCCAGACTGCCCTGCATCACCGCCAGCGGGTGGGCTCGGAATTCTGAGCCTTTTCCTCGCACCCCCAGTTGCGGGAGAATGTGAAGGAGGAGATGTTGACAGGTCGCGTTCCGCTTGACTTGACAATTTTGTCACCAGCAGGTCTTTCAACCCCAGCAGACCTGTGTCTGCCGGAAAGAGAGATCCAAGGTAGGCTTTAAATCTAGGATCGAGCACGGTGGCCAAAATGTAGTGCTCTGATTTCAACAGATTGACCACCCGTGAATCCTTGTTAAGCGAATTAAGGGCTGCATCCACAAGTCCCACATGCCTAGCGGAATCGCTCCGTGTTAGCTCCATCTTCAATGCCTCCAGCTTCTTCTGCAAAAGCCTGATGAGGGGAATGACCTGACTCAGGCTGGCAGTGTCTGAACTGACTTCACGTGTGGCAAGTTCAAAGGGCATCAGAACCTTGCACAACGTTGAAATCATTCTCCACTGCACTTGAGACAGGTGCATTCCATCTCCTATATCGTGCTCAATTGTATAGGCTTGAATGGCCTTTTGCTGCTCCTCCAACCTCTGAAGCATATAGAGGGTTGAATTCCACCTCGTTACCACTTCTTGCTTCAGATGATGGCAGGGCAGGTTCAGTAGTTTTTGGTGGTGCTCCAGTCTTCTGTACGTGGTGCCTGTACGCCGAAAGTGTCCCGCAATTTTTCTGGCCACCGACAGCATCTCTTGCACGCCCCTGTCGTTTTTTAAAAAATTCTGCACCACCAAATTCAAGGTATGTGCAAAACATGGGACGTGCTGGAATTTGCCCATATTTAATGCACACACAATATTGCTGGCGTTGTCCGATGCCACAAATCCACAGGAGAGTCCAATTGGGGTAAGCCATTCCGCGATGATCTTCCTCAGTTGCCGTAAGAGGTTTTCACCTGTGTGCGTATTCTGGAAAGCGGTGATACAAAGCGTAGCCTGCCTAGGAAAGAGTTGGCGTTTGCGAGATGCTGCTACTGGTGCCGCCGCTGCTGTTCTTGCGGCGGGAGTCCATACATCTACCCAGTGGGCTGTCACAGTCATATAGTCCTGACCCTGCCCTGCTCCACTTGTCCACATGTCCGTGGTTAAGTGGACATTGGGTACAACTGCATTTTTTAGGACACTGGTGAGTCTTTTTCTGACGTCCGTGTACATTCTCGGTATCGCCTGCCTAGAGAAGTGGAACCTAGATGGTATTTGGTAACGGGGGCACACTGCCTCAATAAATTGTCTAGTTCCCTGTGAACTAACGGCGGATACCGGACGCACGTCTAACACCAACATAGTTGTCAAGGACTCAGTTATCCGCTTTGCAGTAGGATGACTGCTGTGATATTTCATCTTCCTCGCAAAGGACTGTTGAACAGTCAATTGCTTACTGGAAGTAGTACAAGTGGGCTTACGACTTCCCCTCTGGGATGACCATCGACTCCCAGCGGCAACAACAGCAGCGCCAGCAGCAGTAGGCGTTACACGCAAGGATGCATCGGAGTAATCCCAGGCAGGAGAGGACTCGTCAGACTTGCCAGTGACATGGCCTGCAGGACTATTGGCATTCCTGGGGAAGGAGGAAATTGACACTGAGGGAGTTGGTGGGGTGGTTTGCGTGAGCTTGGTTACAAGAGGAAGGGATTTACTGGTCAGTGGACTGCTTCCGCTGTCACCCAAAGTTTTTGAACTTGTCACTGACTTATTATGAATGCGCTGCAGGTGACGTATAAGGGAGGATGTTCCGAGGTGGTTAACGTCCTTACCCCTACTTATTACAGCTTGACAAAGGGAACACACGGCTTGACACCTGTTGTCCGCATTTCTGGTGAAATACCTCCACACCGAAGAGCTGATTTTTTTGGTATTTTCACCTGGCATGTCAACGGCCATATTCCTCCCACGGACAACAGGTGTCTCCCCGGGTGCCTGACTTAAACAAACCACCTCACCATCAGAATCCTTCTGGTCAATTTCCTCCCCAGCGCCAGCAACACCCATATCCTCCTCATCCTGGTGTACTTCAACACTGACATCTTCAATCTGACTATCAGGAACTGGACTGCGGGTGCTCCTTCCAGCACTTGCAGGGGGCATGCAAATAGTGGAAGGCGCATGCTCTTCACGTCCAGTGTTGGGAAGGTCAGGCATCGCAACCGACACAATTGGACTCTCCTTGTGGATTTGGGATTTCAAAGAACGCACAGTTCTTTGCGGTGCTTTTGCCAGCTTGAGTCTTTTCAGTTTTCTAGCGAGAGGCTGAGTGCTTCCATCCTCATGTGAAGCTGAACCACTAGCCATGAACATAGGCCAGGGCCTCAGCCGTTCCTTGCCACTCCGTGTGGTAAATGGCATATTGGCAAGTTTACGCTTCTCCTCCGACAATTTTATTTTAGGTTTTGGAGTCCTTTTTTTTCTGATATTTGGTGTTTTGGATTTGACATGCTCTGTACTATGACATTGGGCATCGGCCTTGGCAGACGACGTTGCTGGCATTTCATCGTCTCGGCCATGACTAGTGGCAGCAGCTTCAGCACGAGGTGGAAGTGGATCTTGATCTTTCCCTAATTTTGGAACCTCAACTTTTTTGTTCTCCATATTTTATAGGCAGAACTAAAAGGCACCTCAGGTAAACAATGGAGATGGATGGATTGGATACTAGTATACAATTATGGACGGACTGCCACGGTTAGGTGGTATAAAAAAACCACGGTTAGGTGGTATATATTGTAATACAATTATGGATGGACGGACTGCCTGCCGAGTTCCGACACAGAGGTAGCCACAGCCGTGAACTACCGCACTGTACACTGGTTGATAAAGAGATAGTAGTATACTCGTAACAACTAGTATGACTGACTATGACGGTATAAAGAATGAAAAAAAAACCACGGTTAGGTGGTATATATTATAATACAATTATGGACGGACTGCCTGCCGACTGCCGACACAGAGGTAGCCACAGCCGTGAACTACCGCACTGTACACTGGTTGATAAAGAGATAGTAGTATACTCGTAACAACTAGTATGACACTATGACGGTATAAAGAATGAAAAAAAAACCACGGTTAGGTGGTATATATTATAATAATACAATTATGGATGGACGGACTGCCTGCCGAGTTCCGACACAGAGGTAGCCACAGCCGTGAACTACCGCACTGTACACTGGTTGATAAAGAGATAGTAGTATACTCGTAACAACTAGTATGACTGACTATGACGGTATAAAGAATGAAAAAAAAACCACGGTTAGGTGGTATATATTGTAATACAATTATGGATGGACGGACTGCCTGCCGAGTTCCGACACAGAGGTAGCCACAGCCGTGAACTACCGCACTGTACACTGGTTGATAAAGAGATAGTAGTATACTCGTAACAACTAGTATGACTGACTATGACGGTATAAAGAATGAAAAAAAAACCACGGTTAGGTGGTATATATTATAATACAATTATGGACGGACTGCCTGCCGACTGCCGACACAGAGGTAGCCACAGCCGTGAACTACCGCACTGTACACTGGTTGATAAAGAGATAGTAGTATACTCGTAACAACTAGTATGACACTATGACGGTATAAAGAATGAAAAAAAAACCACGGTTAGGTGGTATATATTATAATACAATTATGGATGGACGGACTGCCTGCCGACTGCCGACACAGAGGTAGCCACAGCCGTGAACTACCGCACTGTACACTGGTTGATAAAGAGATAGTAGTATACTCGTAACAACTAGTATGACACTATGACGGTATAAAGAATGAAAAAAAAACCACGGTTAGGTGGTATATATTATAATACAATTATGGATGGACGGACTGCCTGCCGAGTGCCGACACAGAGGTAGCCACAGCCGTGAACTACCGCACTGTACACTGGTTGATAAAGAGATAGTAGTATACTCGTAACAACTAGTATGACTGACTATGACGGTATAAAGAATGAAAAAAAAACCACGGTTAGGTGGTATATATTATGATACAATTATGGATGGACGGACTGCCTGCCGACTGCCGACACAGAGGTAGCCACAGCCGTGAACTACCGCACTGTACACTGGTTGATAAAGAGATAGTAGTATACTCGTAACAACTAGTATGACACTATGACGGTATAAAGAATGAAAAAAAAACCACGGTTAGGTGGTATATATTATAATACAATTATGGATGGACGGACTGCCTGCCGACTGCCGACACAGAGGTAGCCACAGCCGTGAACTACCGCACTGTACACTGGTTGATAAAGAGATAGTAGTATACTCGTAACAACTAGTATGACACTATGACGGTATAAAGAATGAAAAAAAAACCACGGTTAGGTGGTATATATTATAATAATACAATTATGGATGGACGGACTGCCTGCCGACTGCCGACACAGAGGTAGCCACAGCCGTGAACTACCGCACTGTACACTGGTTGATAAAGAGATAGTAGTATACTCGTAACAACTAGTATGACTATGACGACGGTATAAAGAAAGAAAAAAAAATACCACGGTTAGGTGGTATATAATTATACAATTATGGATGGACGGACTGCCTGCCGAGTGCCGACTGCCGACACAGAGGTAGCCACAGCCGTGAACTACCGCACTGTACTGTGTCTGCTGCTAATATAGACTGGTTGATAAAGAGATAGTATACAACAATATACTACTATACTGGTGGTCAGGCACTGGTCACCACTAGTCACACTGGCAGTGGCACTCCTGCAGCAAAAGTGTGCACTGTTTAATTTTAAATTAATATAATATTATGTATTCCTGGCTCCTGCTATAACAACCTGCAGTGCTCCCCAGTCTCCCCCACAATTATTATAAGCTTTTATACATTGATGTGCAGCACACTGGGCTGAGCTGAGTGCACACAGACTGAGTCACACTGTGTGACTGCTGTGTATCGTTTTTTTCAGGCAGAGAACGGATATAGCAGAGAACGGATATATTAAATAAAAGTTAACTTAACAACAACTGCACTGGTCACTGTGGTAAACTCTGTCTGCACAATCTCTCTCTCTTCTAATCTATTCTAATGGAGAGGACGCCAGCCACGTCCTCTCCCTATCAATCTCAATGCACGTGTGAAAATGGCGGCGACGCGCGGCTCCTTATATAGAATCCGAGTCTCGCGAGAATCCGACAGCGTCATGATGACGTTCGGGCGCGCTCGGGTTAACCGAGCAAGGCGGGAAGATCCGAGTCGCTCGGACCCGTGAAAAAAAAAGTGAAGTTCGTGCGGGTTCGGATTCAAAGAAACCGAACCCGCTCATCTCTACTGTTGAACAGTCAATTGCTTACTGGAAGTAGTACAAGTGGGCTTACGACTTCCCCTCTGGGATGACCATCGACTCCCAGCGGCAACAACAGCAGCGCCAGCAGCAGTAGGCGTTACACGCAAGGATGCATCGGAGGAATCCCAGGCAGGAGAGGACTCGTCAGACTTGCCAGTGACATGGCCTGCAGGACTATTGGCATTCCTGGGGAAGGAGGAAATTGACACTGAGGGAGTTGGTGGGGTGGTTTGCGTGAGCTTGGTTACAAGAGGAAGGGATTTACTGGTCAGTGGACTGCTTCCGCTGTCACCCAAAGTTTTTGAACTTGTCACTGACTTATTATGAATGCGCTGCAGGTGACGTATAAGGGAGGATGTTCCGAGGTGGTTAACGTCCTTACCCCTACTTATTACAGCTTGACAAAGGGAACACACGGCTTGACACCTGTTGTCCGCATTTCTGGTGAAATACCTCCACACCGAAGAGCTGATTTTTTGGGTATTTTCACCTGGCATGTCAACGGCCATATTCCTCCCACGGACAACAGGTGTCTCCCCGGGTGCCTGACTTAAACAAACCACCTCACCATCAGAATCCTCCTGGTCAATTTCCTCCCCAGCGCCAGCAACACCCATATCCTCCTCATCCTGGTGTACTTCAACACTGACATCTTCAATCTGACTATCAGGAACTGGACTGCGGGTGCTCCTTCCAGCACTTGCAGGGGGCGTGCAAATGGTGGAAGGCGCATGCTCTTCACGTCCAGTGTTGGGAAGGTCAGGCATCGCAACTGACACAATTGGACTCTCCTTGTGGATTTGGGATTTCAAAGAACGCACAGTTCTTTGCGGTGCTTTTGCCAGCTTGAGTCTTTTCAGTTTTCTAGCGAGAGGCTGAGTGCTTCCATCCTCATGTGAAGCTGAACCACTAGCCATGAACATAGGCCAGGGCCTCAGCCGTTCCTTGCCACTCCGTGTGGTAAATGGCATATTGGCAAGTTTACGCTTCTCCTCCGACAATTTTATTTTAGGTTTTGGAGTCCTTTTTTTACTGATATTTGGTGTTTTGGTTTTGACATGCTCTGTACTATGCCATTGGGCATCGGCCTTGGCAGACGACGTTGCTGGCATTTCATCGTCTCGGCCATGACTAGTGGCAGCAGCTTCAGCACGAGGTGGAAGTGGATCTTGATCTTTCCCTAATTTTGGAACCTCAACATTTTTGTTCTCCATATTTTAATAGGCACAACTAAAAGGCACCTCAGGTAAACAATGGAGATGGATGGATTGGATACTAGTATACAATTATGGACGGGCTGCCGAGTGCCGACACAGAGGTAGCCACAGCCGTGAACTACCGCACTGTACTGTGTCTGCTGCTAATATATAGACTGGTTGATAGAGAGATAGTATACTCGTAACTAGTATGTATGTATAAAGAAAGAAAAAAAAACCACGGTTAGGTGGTATATACAATTATGGACGGGCTGCCGAGTGCCGACACAGAGGTAGCCACAGCCGTGAACTACCGCACTGTACTGTGTCTGCTGCTAATATATAGACTGGTTGATAAAGAGATAGTATACTCGTAACTAGTATGTATGTATAAAGAAAGAAAAAAAAAAACACGGTTAGGTGGTATATACAATTATGGACGGGCTGCCGAGTGCCGACACAGAGGTAGCCACAGCCGTGAACTACCGCACTGTACTGTGTCTGCTGCTAATATATAGACTGGTTGATAAAGAGATAGTATACTCGTAACTAGTATGTATGTATAAAGAAAGAAAAAAAAACCACGGTTAGGTGGTATATACAATTATGGACGGGCTGCCGAGTGCCGACACAGAGGTAGCCACAGCCGTGAACTACCGCACTGTACTGTGTCTGCTGCTAATATATAGACTGGTTGATAAAGAGATAGTATACTCGTAACTAGTATGTATGTATAAAGAAAGAAAAAAAAAACACGGTTAGGTGGTATATACAATTATGGACGGGCTGCCGAGTGCCGACACAGAGGTAGCCACAGCCGTGAACTACCGCACTGTACTGTGTCTGCTGCTAATATAGACTGGTTGATAAAGAGATAGTATACTACTAATATTATATACTGGTGGTCAGGTCACTGGTCACTAGTCACACTGGCAGTGGCACTCCTGCAGCAAAAGTGTGCACTGTTTAATTTTAATATAATATTATGTACTCCTGGCTCCTGCTATAACCTATAACTGGCACTGCAGTAGTGCTCCCCAGTCTCCCCCACAATTATAAGCTGTGTGAGCTGAGCAGTCAGACAGATATATAATATATATAGATGATGCAGCACACTGGCCTGAGCCTGAGCAGTGCACACAGATATGGTATGTGACTGAGTCACTGTGTGCTGTGTATCGCTTTTTTCAGGCAGAGAACGGATTATAAATAAAAGTGGTGGTCACTGGTCACTATCAGCAAAACTCTGCACTGTACACTACTGAGTACTCCTAATGCTCCCCAAAATTAGTAAATCAAGTGTCTAAACGGAGAGGACGCCAGCCACGTCCTCTCCCTATCAATCTCAATGCACGTGTGAAAATGGCGGCGACGCGCGGCTCCTTATATAGAATCCGAGTCTCGCGATAGAATCCGAGCCTCGCGAGAATCCGACAGCGTCATGATGACGTTCGGGCGCGCTCGGGTTAACCGAGCAAGGCGGGAAGATCCGAGTCGCTCGGACCCGTGAAAAAAAACATGAAGTTCTGGCGGGTTCGGATTCAGAGAAACCGAACCCGCTCATCTCTACTATTATCTATATATAATATTATATATATCTGTCTGACTGCTCAGCTCACACAGCTTATAATTGTGGGGGAGACTGGGGAGCACTACTGCAGTGCCAGTTATAGGTTATAGCAGGAGCCAGGAGTACATAATATATTATATAGTGAGTGACCACCAGACACACAGTGCAGTTTATTTAATATATCCGTTCTCTGCCTGAAAAAAGCGATACACACAGTGACTCAGTCAGTCACATACCATATCTGTGTGCACTGCTCAGGCTCAGGCCAGTGTGCTGCATCATCTATTATCTATATATAATATTATATATATCTGTCTGACTGCTCAGCTCACACAGCTTATAATTGTGGGGGAGACTGGGGAGCACTACTGCAGTGCCAGTTATAGGTTATAGCAGGAGCCAGGAGTACATAATATATTATATAGTGAGTGACCACCAGACACACAGTGCAGTTTATTTAATATATCCGTTCTCTGCCTGAAAAAAGCGATACACACAGTGACTCAGTCAGTCACACATACCATATCTGTGTGCACTGCTCAGGCTCAGGCCAGTGTGCTGCATCATCTATTATCTATATATAATATTATATATATCTGTCTGACTGCTCAGCTCACACAGCTTATAATTGTGGGGGAGACTGGGGAGCACTACTGCAGTGCCAGTTATAGGTTATAGCAGGAGCCAGGAGTACATAATATATTATATAGTGAGTGACCACCAGACACACAGTGCAGTTTATTTAATATATCCGTTCTCTGCCTGAAAAAAGCGATACACACAGTGACTCAGTCAGTCACATACCATATCTGTGTGCACTGCTCAGGCTCAGGCCAGTGTGCTGCATCATCTATATATATTATATATCTGTCTGACTGCTCAGCTCACACAGCTTATAATTGTGGGGGAGACTGGGGAGCACTACTGCAGTGCCAGTTATAGGTTATAGCAGGAGCCAGGAGTACATATTATATTAAAATTAAACAGTGCACACTTTTGCTGCAGGAGTGCCACTGCCAGTGTGACTGACCAGTGACCTGACCACACTGACCACCAGTATAGTTAGTAGTATACTTATATTGTGATTGCCTGAAAAAGTTAAACACTCGTCGTGTGACTTCACTTGTGTGTTTTTTTTTTTTTTATTCTATAAAAATAAAACTCATTCTGCTGACAGACAGTGTCCAGCAGGTCCGTCATTATATAATATATAATATATACCTGTCCGGCTGCAGTAGTGATATATATATATTTTTTATATCATTTATCATCCAGTCGCAGCAGACACAGTACGGTAGTTCACGGCTGTGGCTACCTCTGTGTCTCTGCACTCGGCAGGCAGTCCGTCCATAATTGTAATACCACCTAACCGTGGATTTTTTTCATTCTTCTTTATACATACATAGTTACATAGACATCTTCTCTTTATCAACCAGTCTATATTAGCTGCAGACACAGTACAGTACGGTAGTTCACGGCTGTGGCTACCTCTGTGTCTGCACTCGGCAGGCAGTCCGTCCATAATTGTATACCACCTAACCGTGGTTTTTTTTCATTCTTCTTTATACATACATAGTTACATAGACATCTTCTCTTTATCAACCAGTCTATATTAGCTGCAGACACAGTACAGTACGGTAGTTCACGGCTGTGGCTACCTCTGTGTCTGCACTCGGCAGGCAGTCCGTCCATAATTGTATACCACCTAACCGTGGATTTTTTTCAGTCTTCTTTATACATACATAGTTACATAGACATCTTCTCTTTATCAACCAGTCTATATTAGCTGCAGACACAGTACAGTACGGTAGTTCACGGCTGTGGCTACCTCTGTGTCTGCAGTCGGCAGGCAGTCCATAATTGTATACTAGTATCCATCTCCATTGTTTACCTGAGGTGCCTTTTAGTTGTGCCTATTAAAATATGGAGAACAAAAATGTTGAGGATCCAAAATTAGGGAAAGATCAAGATCCACTTCCACCTCGTGCTGAAGCTGCTGCCACTAGTCATGGCCGAGACGATGAAATGCCAGCAACGTCGTCTGCCAAGGCCGATGCCCAATGTCATAGTACAGAGCATGTCAAATCCAAAACACCAAATATCAGAAAAAAAAGGACTCCAAAACCTAAAATAAAATTGTCGGAGGAGAAGCGTAAACTTGCCAATATGCCATTTACCACACGGAGTGGCAAGGAACGGCTGAGGCCCTGGCCTATGTTCATGGCTAGTGGTTCAGCTTCACATGAGGATGGAAGCACTCAGCCTCTCGCTAGAAAAATGAAAAGACTCAAGCTGGCAAAAGCAGCACAGCAAAGAACTGTGCATTCTTCGAAATCCCAAATCCACAAGGAGAGTCCAATTGTGTCGGTTGCGATGCCTGACCTTCCCAACACTGGACGTGAAGAGCATGCGCCTTCCACCATTTGCACGCCCCCTGCAAGTGCTGGAAGGAGCACCCGCAGTCCAGTTCCTGATAGTCAGATTGAAGATGTCAGTGTTGAAGTACACCAGGATGAGGAGGATATGGGTGTTGCTGGCGCTGGGGAGGAAATTGACCCGGAGGATTCTGATGGTGAGGTGGTTTGTTTAAGTCAGGCACCCGGGGAGACACCTGTTGTCCGTGGGAGGAATATGGCCGTTGACATGCCAGGTGAAAATACCAAAAAAATCAGCTCTTCGGTGTGGAGGTATTTCACCAGAAATGCGGACAACAGGTGTCAAGCCGTGTGTTCCCTTTGTCAAGCTGTAATAAGTAGGGGTAAGGACGTTAACCACCTCGGAACATCCTCCCTTATACGTCACCTGCAGCGCATTCATAATAAGTCAGTGACAAGTTCAAAAACTTTGGGTGACAGCGGAAGCAGTCCACTGACCAGTAAATCCCTTCCTCTTGTAACCAAGCTCACGCAAACCACCCCACCAACTCCCTCAGTGTCAATTTCCTCCTTCCCCAGGAATGCCAATAGTCCTGCAGGCCATGTCACTGGCAATTCTGACGAGTCCTCTCCTGCCTGGGATTCCTCCGATGCATCCTTGCGTGTAACGCCTACTGCTGCTGGCGCTGCTGTTGTTGCCGCTGGGAGTCGATGGTCATCCCAGAGGGGAAGTCGTAAGCCCACTTGTACTACTTCCAGTAAGCAATTGACTGTTCAACAGTCCTTTGCGAGGAAGATCAAATATCACAGCAGTCATCCTACTGCAAAGCGGATAACTGAGGCCTTGACAACTATGTTGGTGTTAGACGTGCGTCCGGTATCCGCCGTTAGTTCACAGGGAACTAGACAATTTATTGAGGCAGTGTGCCCCCGTTACCAAATACCATCTAGGTTCCACTTCTCTAGGCAGGCGATACCGAGAATGTACACGGACGTCAGAAAAAGACTCACCAGTGTCCTAAAAAATGCAGTTGTACCCAATGTCCACTTAACCACGGACATGTGGACAAGTGGAGCAGGGCAGGGTCAGGACTATATGACTGTGACAGCCCACTGGGTAGATGTATGGACTCCCGCCGCAAGAACAGCAGCGGCGGCACCAGTAGCAGCATCTCGCAAACGCCAACTCTTTCCTAGGCAGGCTACGCTTTGTATCACCGCTTTCCAGAATACGCACACAGCTGAAAACCTCTTACGGCAACTGAGGAAGATCATCGCGGAATGGCTTACCCCAATTGGACTCTCCTGTGGATTTGTGGCATCGGACAACGCCAGCAATATTGTGTGTGCATTAAATATGGGCAAATTCCAGCACGTCCCATGTTTTGCACATACCTTGAATTTGGTGGTGCAGAATTTTTTAAAAAACGACAGGGGCGTGCAAGAGATGCTGTCGGTGGCCAGAAGAATTGCGGGACACTTTCGGCGTACAGGCACCACGTACAGAAGACTGGAGCACCACCAAAAACTACTGAACCTGCCCTGCCATCATCTGAAGCAAGAAGTGGTAACGAGGTGGAATTCAACCCTCTATATGCTTCAGAGGTTGGAGGAGCAGCAAAAGGCCATTCAAGCCTATACAATTGAGCACGATATAGGAGGTGGAATGCACCTGTCTCAAGTGCAGTGGAGAATGATTTCAACGTTGTGCAAGGTTCTGATGCCCTTTGAACTTGCCACACGTGAAGTCAGTTCAGACACTGCCAGCCTGAGTCAGGTCATTCCCCTCATCAGGCTTTTGCAGAAGAAGCTGGAGGCATTGAAGAAGGAGCTAAAAGGGAGCGATTCCGCTAGGCATGTGGGACTTGTGGATGCAGCCCTTAATTCGCTTAACAAGGATTCACGGGTGGTCAATCTGTTGAAATCAGAGCACTACATTTTGGCCACCGTGCTCGATCCTAGATTTAAAGCCTACCTTGGATCTCTCTTTCCGGCAGACACAAGTCTGCTGGGGTTGAAAGACCTGCTGGTGACAAAATTGTCAAGTCAAGCGGAACGCGACCTGTCAACATCTCCTCCTTCACATTCTCCCGCAACTGGGGGTGCGAGGAAAAGGCTCAGAATTCCGAGCCCACCCGCTGGCGGTGATGCAGGGCAGTCTGGAGCGACTGCTGATGCTGACATCTGGTCCGGACTGAAGGACCTGACAACGATTACGGACATGTCGTCTACTGTCACTGCATATGATTCTCTCAACATTGATAGAATGGTGGAGGATTATATGAGTGACCGCATCCAAGTAGGCACGTCACACAGTCCGTACTTATACTGGCAGGAAAAAGAGGCAATTTGGAGGCCCTTGCACAAACTGGCTTTATTCTACCTAAGTTGCCCTCCCACAAGTGTGTACTCCGAAAGAGTGTTTAGTGCCGCCGCTCACCTTGTCAGCAATCGGCGTACGAGGTTACATCCAGAAAATGTGGAGAAGATGATGTTCATTAAAATGAATTATAATCAATTCCTCCGCGGAGACATTGACCAGCAGCAATTGCCTCCACAAAGTACACAGGGAGCTGAGATGGTGGATTCCAGTGGGGACGAATTGATAATCTGTGAGGAGGGGGATGTACACGGTGATATATCGGAGGGTGAAGATGAGGTGGACATCTTGCCTCTGTAGAGCCAGTTTGTGCAAGGAGAGATTAATTGCTTCTTTTTTGGGGGGGGTCCAAACCAACCCGTCATATCAGTCACAGTCGTGTGGCAGACCCTGTCACTGAAATGATGGGTTGGTTAAAGTGTGCATGTCCTGTTTTGTTTATACAACATAAGGGTGGGTGGGAGGGCCCAAGGACAATTCCATCTTGCACCTCTTTTTTCTTTTCTTTTTCTTTGCATCATGTGCTGATTGGGGAGGGTTTTTTGGAAGGGACATCCTGCGTGACACTGCAGTGCCACTCCTAGATGGGCCCGGTGTTTGTGTCGGCCACTAGGGTCGCTAATCTTACTCACACAGTCAGCTACCTCATTGCGCCTCTTTTTTTCTTTGCGTCATGTGCTGTTTGGGGAGGGTTTTTTGGAAGGGACATCCTGCGTGACACTGCAGTGCCACTCCTAGATGGGCCCGGTGTTTGTGTCGGCCACTAGGGTCGCTAATCTTACTCACACAGCTACCTCATTGCGCCTCTTTTTTTCTTTGCGTCATGTGCTGTTTGGGGAGGGTTTTTTGGAAGGGACATCCTGCGTGACACTGCAGTGCCACTCCTAGATGGGCCCGGTGTTTGTGTCGGCCACTAGGGTCGCTAATCTTACTCACACAGCTACCTCATTGCGCCTCTTTTTTTCTTTGCGTCATGTGCTGTTTGGGGAGGGTTTTTTGGAAGGGACATCCTGCGTGACACTGCAGTGCCACTCCTAGATGGGCCCGGTGTTTGTGTCGGCCACTAGGGTCGCTAATCTTACTCACACAGCTACCTCATTGCGCCTCTTTTTTTCTTTGCGTCATGTGCTGTTTGGGGAGGGTTTCTTGGAAGGGCCATCCTGCGTGACACTGCAGTGCCACTCCTAGATGGGCCCGGTGTTTGTGTCGGCCACTACGGTCGCTAATCTTACTCACACAGCTACCTCATTGCGCCTCTTTTTTTCTTTGCGTCATGTGCTGTTTGGGGAGGGTTTTTTGGAAGGGACATCCTGCGTGACACTGCAGTGCCACTCCTAGATGGGCCCGGTGTTTGTGTCGGCCACTAGGGTCGCTTATCTTACTCACACAGCGACCTCGGTGCAAATTTTAGGACTAAAAATAATATTGTGAGGTGTGAGGTATTCAGAATAGACTGAAAATGAGTGTAAATTATGGTTTTTGAGGTTAATAATACTTTGGGATCAAAATGACCCCCAAATTCTATGATTTAAGCTGTTTTTTAGTGTTTTTTGAAAAAAACACCCGAATCCAAAACACACCCGAATCCGACAAAAAAAATTCGGTGAGGTTTTGCCAAAACGCGTTCGAACCCAAAACACGGCCGCGGAACCGAACCCAAAACCAAAACACAAAACCCGAAAAATTTCAGGCGCTCATCTCTAATTATGATGTCACAAAAGTACTGTCTAGCTGTCTGCAGCTGAATGCATTGTGTTTGTGGTGCCACAAAAGTACTGTCTAGCTGTCTGCAGCTGAATGCATTGTGATGCCACAAAAGTACTGTCTAGCTGTCTGCAGCTGAATGCATTGTGGTGTCACAGAGGTACTGGTTAGCTGCCTACAGCTGAATTCATTGTGATGTCACAGTGGTACTGTCTAGCTGCTTGCAGCTGAATGCATTGTGGTGTCACAGAGGTACTGGTTAGCTGCCTACAGCTGAATGCATTGTGATGTCACAGAGGTACTGTCTAGCTGCCTGCACCTGAATGCATTGTGATGTCACAGAAGTACTATCTAGCTGTCTGCATCTGAATGCATTGTAATGTCACAGAGGTACTGGTTAGCAGCCTGCAGCTGAATTAATTGTGATATACCAGTGGTACTGCCTAGCTGCTTTCAGATGAATGCATTGTGATGTCACATAGGTACTGTCTAGCTGTCTGCAGCTGAATTCATTGTGATGTCACAGAGGTACTGTCTAGGTGTCTGCACCTGAATGCATTGTAATTTGTAATGTCACAGAGGTACTGACTAATTGTGATATACCAGTGGTACTGCCTAGCTGCTTTCTGCTGAATGCATTGTGATGTCACATAGGTACTGTCTAGCTGTCTGCAGCTGAATTCATTGTGATGTCACAGAGGTACTGTCTAGGTGTCTGCACCTGAATGCATTGTAATGTCACAGAGGTACTGACTAGCTGCCTGCAGCTGAATTAATTTTGATGTCACAGAGGTACTGGTTAGCTGTCTGCAACTGAATTGATTGTGATGTACTAGTGGTACTATCTAGCTGTCTGCAACTGAATGCATTGTAATGTCACAGAGGTACTGTCTAGCTGCTTGCGGCTGAATGCATTGTGATGTCAAAGTCATACTTTCTAGCTGCCTACAGCTGAATGTATTGTGATGTCCCCTTGGTACTGTCTAGCTGCCTGCAGCTGAATGCAATTGTGATGTAATCAGGGCTGGTTCTAGACCCTTTGGCGCCCCAGGCGGAAAATGGGGGCGTGGTTTCATACAGGGGGCGTGGTCAGTAACGCCCCCTGTACAGTGGAGTAGCGTCGCTGAAAGAAAAAAAAAATACTTACTATCCCCGCTCCCGACCGTTGCAGATCTCAACCGGCGCCGCTCCTTTCCTCGGATGACAGACACTAGAGGTCAATTATGACCCCTAGCGTCTGTCAGTCCCACAATGCTGTGCGGTGCGCGATGACATCATCGCGCACCGCACAGCAAAAGTCCTCTACGCGTCTGGTTTCCCTTCACAGCGGGGGACAGCGGGACCAGCGGGGGGCACAGAGTAGTGGATCTTGCCATGGTGCGGCGCCCTCCGGATGGCGCCGGCGTCCTCCGGAAGGCGGCGCCCCGGGCAAAAGTCCTGCTTGCCCGTGGCAAGATCCGCTACTGGATGTAATAGAGGTACTGTCTGTCTGCTGCTGAATGCATTGTGGTGTCACAGAGGTACTGTCTAGCTGTCTGCAGCTGAATGCATTCTGATGTCACAGAGGTACTATCTAGTGATGAGCGGGTTCGGTTCCTCGGAATCCGAACCCCCCCGAACTTCACCCTTTTTTCACGGGTCCGAGGCATACTCGGATTCTCCCGTATTGCTCGATTAACCCGAGCGCGCCCGAACGTCATCATCCCGCTGTCGGATTCTCGCGAGATTCGGATTCTATATAAGGAGCCGCGCGTCGCCGCCATTTTTCACTCGTGCATTGGAAATGATAGTGAGAGGACGTGGCTGGCGTCCTCTCAGTTTTGTTCAGGGGGCTGCAAATATCTGTGCTCACTGCTTTATTGTGGGCACTGGGTATATAGGAGGAGTACAATGCAGAGTTTTGCTGACCAGTGACCACCAGTATTATACGTTCTCTGCTTGAAAAACGCTCCATATCTGTGCTCAGTGTGCTGCATATATCTGTGCTCACACTGCTTTATTGTGGGGACTGCGGACCAGCAGTATTATATAGGAGGAGTACAGTGCAGAGTTTTGCTGACCAGTGACCAGTGACCACTAGTATTATACGTTCTCTGCCTGAAAAACGCTCCATATCTGTGCTCAGTGTGCTGCATATATCTGTGCTCACACTGCTTTATTGTGGGGACTGGGAGTGGGGACCACCAGTATTATATAGGAGGAGTACAGTCAGGGCCGGCCCGACGCATACGCGGGCTACGCAGCCGCGTTGAGCGCCGGGCCATAGGGGGCGATGCTGCAGAGAGTGAGTCACAGTGACTCACTCTCTACAGCAGCGGTGGCTAGCAAGCGGCTCGATCCGCTCCCGGCCACCGCTGCCCGGCGCGCACTGACATCTCCAGCGGCGGTGTGTATCTGAAATTCGGCGCCGGCTCGTGAGCCAATCAGAGCTCGGGGACCGGCAGCTGAGGCTCCTGATTGGCTGCCGGACCGCGAGCTATGATTGGCTCACGGGCCGGCGCCGAATTTCAGATACACACAGCCGCTGGAGACGGAGGGGTAGGAGAGGCGCGCACTGCCCTCTCCTCCCCTCACAGCAGCAGTAGATGAGCAGCACTTTTTTTTTCCGGGGGGGGGGGACACTGTGGGGACATGTATCAGCTCTGGGGGCATATCTGGCACTGTGGGGGCATATCTCGCACTGTGGGAGGCACTGTGGGGGCATGAATCAGCACTGGGGGCATATCTGGCGCTGTGGGATGTATTGTGGGGACGTGTATCAGCACTGTGGGCATATCTGGCACTGTGGGGGCATGTGTAGCAGCACTGGGAGCATATCTGGCACTGTGGGGGCATATCCGGCACTGTGGGAGGCACTGTGGGGGCATGTGTATCTGCACTGTGGGGGCATGTGTAGCAGCACTGGGGGCATATCTGGCGTTGTGGGAGGCACTGTGGGGGTATGTGTAGCAGCACTGGGGGCATATCTGGCGCTGTGGGAGGCACTGTGGGGACATGTATCAGCACTGGGGGCATATCTGGCACTGTGGGAGGCACTGTGGGGGCATGTATCAGCACTGTGGGCATATCTGGCACTGTGGGGGCATGTGTATCTGCACTGGGGGCATAGCTGGCACTGTGGGGATATGTGTATCTGCACTGGGGGCCTAGCTGGCACTGTGGGGATATGTGTATCTGCACTGGGGACATCTGTCATCCACTATCTCAATGTCACCCTGCCTCAGTCACCCATTATCTCCCTGTCACCCCTGCCACACCAGTAACCTATTATCTCCCTGTCACCCACTATCACCCTGTACCACGGGGAGTACAATTGTGTAGCCACACCCCTTTCTTGTAAGACCACACCCCTTTTATCCCATCAAGGGGCGCCAAAATAGATTTTTGCTTACTAAAAAAAACAAGCTTGGGCCGGCCCTGAGTACAGTGCAGAGTTTTGCTGACCAGTGACCAGTGACCACCAGTATTATACGTTCTCTGCCTGAAAAATGCTCCATATCTGTGCTCAGTGTGCTGCATATATCTGTGCTCACACTGCTTTATTGTGGGGACTGGGGACCACCAGTATTATATAGTAGTGATGAGCGGGTTCGGTTTCTCGGAAACCGAACCCCCCCGAACGTCACCCATTTTACACGGGTCCGAGGCAGGTTCGAACCTTCCCGCCTTGCTCGGCTAACCCGAGCGCGCCCGAACGTCATCATCCCGCTGTTGGATTCTCGCGAGATTCGGATTCTATATAAGCAGCCGCGCGTCGCCGCCATTTTCACTCGTGCATTGGAGATGCTAGGGAGAGGACGTGGCTGGCGTCCCCTCCGTTTATTGTTGAACTTGATTGCTTTATTGCTTAATTGTGGGAGGACTGGGGAGCAGCTGTTAGGAGGAGTACAGTGCAGAGTTTTGCTGATCAGTGACCACCAGTTTTATACGTTCTCTGCCTGAAAAAAACGCTCCATATCTGTGCTCAGTGTGCTGCATAATATATCTGTGCTCACACTGCTTAATTGTGGGGACTGGGGAGCAGCTGTATTATATAGCAAGAGTACAGTGCAGAGTTTTGCTGACAGTGACCACCAGTATACGTTGTCTGCCTGAAAAACACTCCATATCTGTGCTCAGTGTGCTGCTTTATTGTGGGGACTGGGGACCACCAGTATAATTAATATTATATAGGAGGAGTACAGTGCAGAGTTTTGCTGACCAGTGACCACCAGTATACTATATATAGCAGTACGATACGGAAGGCCACTGCTGTGCCTACCTCTGTGTCGTCATTAAGTATACTATCCATCTACATTCTATACCTGTGGTGCATTTTAGTTTTGCAGTTTGCTGACACAGTGACCACCAGTATACTATATATAGCAGTACGATACGGAAGGCCACTGCTGTACCTACCTCTGTGTCATCATTAAGTATACTATTAATCTACATTCTATACCTGTGGTGCATTTTAGTTTTGCAGTTTGCTGACACAGTGACCACCAGTATACTATATATAGCAGTACGATACGGAAGGCCACTGCTGTGCCTACCTCTGTGTCATCATTAAGTATACTATCCATCTACATTCTATACCTGTGGTGCATTTTAGTTTTGCAGTTTGCTGACACAGTGACCACCAGTATACTATATATAGCAGTACGATACGGAAGGCCACTGCTGTGCCTACCTCTGTGTCGTCATTAAGTATACTATCCATCTACATTCTATACCTGTGGTGCATTTTAGTTTTGCAGTTTGCTGACACAGTGACCACCAGTATACTATATATAGCAGTATGATACGGAAGGCCACTGCTGTGCCTACCTCTGTGTCGTCATTAAGTATACTATCCATCTACATTCTATACCTGTGGTGCATTTTAGTTTTGCAGTTTGCTGACACAGTGACCACCAGTATACTATATATAGCAGTACGATACGGAAGGCCACTTCTGTGCCTACCTCTGTGTCGTCATTAAGTATACTATCCATCTACATTCTATACCTGTGGTGCATTTTAGTTTTGCAGTTTGCTGACACAGTGACCACCAGTATACTATATATAGCAGTACGATACGGAAGGCCACTGCTGTGCCTACCTCTGTGTCGTCATTAAGTATACTATCCATCTACATTCTATACCTGTGGTGCATTTTAGTTGTGCGCAGTATATATAGTAGTAGGCCATTGCTATTGATACTGGCATATAATTCCACACATTAAAAAATGGAGAACAAAAATGTGGAGGGTAAAATAGGGAAAGATCAAGGTCCACTTCCACCTCGTGCTGAAGCTGCTGCCACTAGTCATGGCCGAGACGATGAAATGCCATCAACGTCGTCTGCCAAGGCCGATGCCCAATGTCATAGTAGAGAGCATGTAAAATCCAAAAAACAAAAGTTCAGTAAAATGACCCAAAAATCTAAATTGAAAGCGTCTGAGGAGAAGCGTAAACTTGCCAATATGCCATTTACGACATGGAGTGGCAAGGAACGGCTGAGGCCCTGGCCTATGTTCATGGCTAGTGGTTCAGCTTCACATGAGGATGGAAGCACTCATCCTCTCGCTAGAAAAATGAAAAGACTTAAGCTGGCAAAAGCACAGCAAAGAACTGTGCATTCTTCTAAATCACAAATCCCCAAGGAGAGTCCAATTATGTCGGTTGCGATGCCTGACCTTCCCAACACTGGACGGGAAGAGCTTGCGCCTTCCACCATTTGCACGCCCCCTGCAAGTGCTGGAAGGAGCACCCGCGGTCCAGTAACTGATAGTCAAATTGAAGATGTCAGTGTTGAAGTACACCAGGATGAGGATATGGGTGTTGCTGGCGCTGGGGAGGAAATTGACAAGGAGGATTCTGATGGTGAGGTGGTTTGTTTAAGTCAGGCACCCGGGGAGACACCTGTTGTCCGTGGGACGAATATGGCCATTGACATGCCATGTCAAAATACAAAAAAAATCACCTCTTCGGTGTGGAATTATTTCAACACAAATGCGGACAACAGGTGTCAAGCCGTGTGTTGGCTTTGTCAAGCTGTAATAAGTAGGGGTAAGGACGTTAACCACCTCGGAACATCCTCCCTTATACGTCACCTGCAGCGCATTCATCATAAGTCAGTGACAAGTTCAAAAACTTTGGATGACAGCGGAAGCAGTCCACTGACCACTAAATCCCTTCCTCTTGTAACCAAGCTCCTGCAAACCACACCACCAACTCCCTCAGTGTCAATTTCCTCCTTACCCAGGAAAGCCAATAGTCCTGCAGGCCATGTCACTGTCAAGTCTGACGAGTCCTCTCCTGCCTGGGATTCCTCCGATACATCCTTGAGTGTAACGCCTACTGCTGCTGGCGCTGCTGTTGTTGCTGCTGGGAGTCGATCGTCATCCCAGAGGGGAAGTCGGAAGACCACTTGTACTACTTCCAGTAAGCAATTGACTGTCCAACAGTCCTTTGCGAGGAAGATGAAATATCACAGCAGTCATCCTGCTGCAAAGCAGATAACTCAGGCCTTGGCAGCCTGGGCGGTGAGAAACGTGGTTCCGGTATCCATCGTTAATTCAGAGGCAACTATAGACTTGATTGAGGTACTGTGTCTCCGGTACCAAATACCATCTAGGTTCCATTTCTCTAGGCAGGCGATACCGAAAATGTACACAGACCTCAGAAAAAGAGTCACCAGTGTCCTAAAAAATGCAGTTGTACCCAATGTCCACTTAACCACGGACATGTGGACAAGTGGAGCAGGGCAGACTCAGGACTATATGACTGTGACAGCCCACTGGGTAGATGTATTGCCTCCCGCAGCAAGAACAGCAGCGGCGGCACTAGTAGCAGCATCTCGCAAATGCCAACTCGTTCCTAGGCAGGCTACGCTTTGTATCACCGCTTTCCAAAAGAGGCACACAGCTGACAACCTCTTACGGGAACTGAGGAAGATCATCGCAGAATGGCTTACCCCAATTGCACTCTCCTGGGGATTTGTGACATCGGACAACGCCAGCAATATCGTGCGTGCATTACATCTGGGCAAATTCCAGCACGTCCCATGTTTTGCACATACATTGAATTTGGTGGTGCAGAATTATTTAAAAAACGACAGGGGAATGCAAGAGATGCTGTCGGTGGCCCGAAGAATTGCGGGCCACTTTCGGCATTCAGGCTGACAGTACAGAAGACTGGAGCACCACCAAACATTCCTGAACCTGCCCTGCCATCATCTGAAGCAAGAGGTGGTAACGAGGTGGAATTCAACCCTCTATATGCTTCAGAGGATGGAGGAGCAGCAAAAGGCCATTCAAGCCTATACATCTGCCCACGATATAGGCAAAGGAGGGGGAATGCACCTGACTCAAGCGCAGTGGAGAATGATTTCAACGTTGTGCAAGGTTCTGCAACCCTTTGAACTTGCCACACGTGAAGTCAGTTCAGACACTGCCAGCCTGAGTCAGGTCATTCCCCTCATCAGGCTTTTGCAGAAGAAGCTGGAGACATTGAAGAAGGAGCTAAAACAGAGCGATTCCGCTAGGCATGTGGGACTTGTGGATGGAGCCCTTAATTTGCTTAACCAGGATTCACGGGTGGTCAATCTGTTGAAATCAGAGCGCTACATTTTGGCCACCGTGCTCGATCCTAGATTTAAAACCTACGTTGTATCTCTCTTTCCAGCAGACACAAGTCTGCAGAGGTTCAAAGACCTGCTGGTGAGAAAATTGTCAAGTCAAGCGGAACGTGACCCGTCAACATCTCCTCCTTCACATTCTCCCGCAACTGGGGGTGCGAGGAAAAGGCTAAGAATTCCGAGACCACCTGCTGGCGGTGATGCAGGGCAGTCTGGAGCGAGTGCTGACATCTGGTCCGGACTGAAGGACCTGCCAACGATTACTGACATGTCGTCTACTGTCACGGCATATGATTCTGTCACCATTGAAAGAATGGTGGAGGATTATATGAGTGACCGCATCCAAGTAGGCACGTCAGACAGTCCATACGTATACTGGCAGGAAAAAGAGGCAATTTGGAGGCCCTTGCACAAACTGGCTTTATTCTACCTAAGTTGCCCTCCCTCCAGTGTGTACTCCGAAAGAGTGTTTAGTGCAGCCGCTCACCTTGTCAGCAATCGGCGTACGAGGTTACTTCCAGAAAATGTGGAGAAGATGATGTTCATCAAAATGAATTATAATCAATTCCTCCGTGGAGACATTCACCAGCAGCAATTGCCTCCAGAAAGTACACGGGGACCTGAGATGGTGGATTCCAGTGGGGACGAATTAATAATCTGTGAGGAGGGGGATGTACACAGTAAAAGGGGTGAGGAATCGGAGGATGATGATGAGGTGGACATCTTGCCTCTGTAGAGCCAGTTTGTGCAAGGAGAGATTGATTGCTTCTTTTTTGGTGGGGGCCCAAACCAACCAGTCATTTCAGTCACAGTCGTGTGGCAGACCCTGTCACTGAAATGATGGGTTCGTTAAAGTGTCCATGTCCTGTTTATACAACATAAGGGTGGGTGGGAGGGCCCAAGGACAATTCCATCTTGCACCTCTTTTTTCTTTAAATTTTCTTTGCATCATGTGCTGTTTGGGGACAATTTTTTTGAAGTGCCATCCTGCCTGACACTGCAGTGCCACTCCTAGATGGGCCAGGTGTTTGTGTCGGCCACTTGTGTCGCTTAGTTTAGTCACACAGCGACCTTAGTGCACCACTTTTTTTCTTTGCATCATGTGCTGTTTGGGGACAATTTTTTTGAAGTGCCATCCTGCCTGACACTGCAGTGCCAGTCCTAGATGGGCCAGGTGTTTGTGTCGGCCACTTGTGTCGCTTAGCTTAGTCACACAGCGACCTTGGTGCGCCTCTTTTTTTCTTTGCATCATGTGCTGTTTGGGGACAATTTTTTTGAAGTGCCATCCTGCCTGACACTGCAGTGCCACTCCTAGATGGGCCAGGTGTTTGTGTCGGCCACTTGTGTTTCTTAGCTTAGTCACACAGCGACCTTGGTGCGCCTCTTTTTTTCTTTGCATCATGTGCTGTTTGGGGACAATTTTTTTGAAGTGCCATCCTGCCTGACACTGCAGTGCCACTCCTAGATGGGCCAGGTGTTTGTGTCGGCCACTTGTGTCGCTTAGCTTAGCCATCCAGCGACCTCGGTGCAAATTGTAGGACTAAAAATAATATTGTGAGGTGTGAGGTGTTCAGAATAGACTGGAAATGAGTGGAAATTATGGTAATTGAGGTTAATAATACTTTGGGATCAAAGTGACCCCCAAATTCTATGATTTAAGCTGTTTTTTAGGGTTTTTTGAAAAAAACACCCAAATCCAAAACACACCCGAATCCGTAAAAAAAATTTCGGTGAGGTTTTGCCAAAACGCGTTCGAATCCAAAACACGGCCGCGGAACCGAATCCAAAACCAAAACACAAAACCCGAAAAAAAATGTCCGGTGCACATCACTATTATATAGGAGGAGTACAGTGCAGAGTTTTGCTGACCAGTGACCACCAGTATTATACGTTCTCTGCCTGAAAAACGCTCCATATCTGTGCTGCATTGTAGTATATAGTAGGAGTACAGTGCATAATTTTGCTGACCACCAGTATATAATATATAGCAGTACGGTACAGAAGGCCACTGCTCTACCTACCTCTGTGTCGTCAAGTATACTATCCATCCATACCTGTGGTGCATTTCGGTTTTGCACAGTTTGCTGACCACCAGTATATAATATATAGCAGTACGGTACAGAAGGCCACTGCTCTACCTACCTCTGTGTCGTCAAGTATACTATCCATCCATACCTGTGGTGCATTTCAGTTTTGCACAGTTTGCTGACCACCAGTATATAATATATAGCAGTACGGTACAGTAGGCCACTGCTCTACCTACCTCTGTGTCGTCAAGTATACTATCCGTCCATACCTGTGGTGCATTTCAGTTTTGCACAGTATATAGTAGGCCATTGCTATTGATACTGGCATATAATTCCACACATTAAAAAATGGAGAACAAAAATGTGGAGGGTAAAATAGGGAAAGATCAAGATCCACTTCCACCTCGTGCTGAAGCTGCTGCCACTAGTCATGGCCGGACGATGAAATGCCATCAACGTCGTCTGCCAAGGCCGATGCCCAATGTCATAGTAGAGAGCATGTAAAATCCAAAACACTAAAGTTCAGTAAAATGACCCAAAAATCTAAATTAAAAGCGTCTGAGGAGAAGCGTAAACTTGCCAATATGCCATTTACGACACGTAGTGGCAAGGAACGGCTGAGGCCCTGGCCTATGTTCATGGCTAGTGGTTCAGTTTCACATGAGGATGGAAGCACTCATCCTCTCGCTAGGAAACTGCAGTGCCACTCCTAGATGGGCCAGGTGTTTTTGTCGGCCACTTTGGTCGCTTAGCTTAGTCACACAGCTACCTCATTGCGCCTCTTTTTTTCTTTGCATCATGTACTGTTTGGTGACTATTTTTTTGAAGTGCCATCCTTTCTGACACTGCAGTGCCACGGCCAGGTGTTTGTGTCGGCCACTTGGGTCGCTTAGCTTAGTCACACAGCTACCTCATTGCGCCTCTTTTTTTCTTTGCATCATGTGCTGTTTGGGGACTATTTTTTTGAAGTGCCATCCTGTCTGACACTGCAGTGCCACTCCTAGATGGGCCAGGTGTTTGTGTCGGCCACTTGGGTCGCTTAGCTTAGTCACACAGCTACCTCATTGCGCCTCTTTTTTCTTTGCATCATGTGCTGTTTGGGGACTATTTTTTTGAAGTGCCATCCTGTCTGACACTGCAGTGCCACTCCTAGATGGGCCAGGTGTTTGTGTCGGCCACTTGGGTCGCTTAGCTTAGTCACACAGCTACCTCATTGCGCCTCTTTTTTTTCTTTTACATCATGTGCTGTTTGGGGACTATTTTTTTGAAGTGCCATCCTGTCTCACACTGCAGTGCCACTCTTAGATGGGCCAGGTGTTTGTGTCGGCCACTTGGGTCGCTTAGCTTAGTCTTCCAGCGACCTCGGTGCAAATTTTAGGACTAAAAATAATATTGTGAGGTGTGAGGTGTTCAGAATAGACTGAAAATGAGTGGAAATTATGGTTATTGAGGATAATAATACTATAGGATCAAAATGACCCCCAAATTCTATGATTTAAGCTGTTTATTAGGGTTTTTTGTAAAAAAAAAATGAATCCGAAACACACCCGAATCCGACAAAACATTTTCAGTGAGGTTTTGCCAAAACACGTCCGAATCCAAAACACGGCCACGGAACCGAATCCAAAACCAAAACACAAAACCCGAAAAATTTCCGGTGCACATCTCTAGTACTATCTAGCAGCCTGCAGCTGAATGCAATGTGATGTCACAGGGGTACTGTCTAGCTGCCTGCAGCTGAATGCATTGTGATGTACCAGTGGTTCTGTGTAGCTGCCTGCAGCTGAATGCATTGTGATGTCACAGAGGTACTGTCTAGCTATCTGCAGCTGAATGCATTTTGATGTCACAGAGGTACTGTCTGTCTGCAGCTGAATGCATTGTGATTAGAGATGAGCGCCGGAAATTTTTCGGGTTTTGTGTTTTGGTTTTGGGTTTGGTTCCGCGGCCGTGTTTTGGGTTCGACCGCGTTTTGGCAAAACCTCACCGAATTTTTTTTGTCGGATTCGGGTGTGTTTTGGATTCGGGTGTTTTTTTCAAAAAACCCTAAAAAACAGCTTAAATCATAGAATTTGGGGGTAATTTTGATCCCAAAGTATTATTAACCTCAAAAAACATAATTTACACTCATTTTCAGCCTATTCTGAACACATCACACCTCACAATATTATTTTTAGTCCTAAAATTTGCACCGAGGTTGCTGTGTGAGTAAGATAAGCGACCCTAGTGGCCGACACAAACACCGGGCCCATCTAGGAGTGGCACTGCAGTGTCACGCAGGATGGCCCTTCCAAAAAACCCTCCCCAAACAGCACATGACGCAAAGAAAAAAAGAGGCGCAATGAGGTAGCTGTGTGAGTAAGATTAGCGACCCTAGTGGCCGACACAAACACCGGGCACATCTAGGAGTGGCACTGCAGTGTCACGCAGGATGTCCCTTCCAAAAAACCCTCCCCAAACAGCACATGACGCAAAGAAAAAAAGAGGCGCAATGAGGTAGCTGACTGTGTGAGTAAGATTAGCGACCCTAGTGGCCGACACAAACACCGGGCCCATCTAGGAGTGGCACTGCAGTGTCACGCAGGATGTCCCTTCCAAAAAACCCTCCCCAAACAGCACATGACGCAAAGAAAAAAAGAGGCGCAATGAGGTAGCTGACTGTGTGAGTAAGATTAGCGACCCTAGTGGCCGACACAAACACCGGGCCCATCTAGGAGTGGCACTGCAGTGTCACGCAGGATGTCCCTTCCAAAAAACCCTCCCCAATCAGCACATGATGCAAAGAAAAAGAAAAGAAAAAAGAGGTGCAAGATGGAATTATCCTTGGGCCCTCCCACCCACCCTTATGTTGTATAAACAAAACAGGACATGCACACTTTAACCAACCCATCATTTCAGTGACAGGGTCTGCCACACGACTGTGACTGATATGACGGGTTGGTTTGGACCCCCCCCAAAAAAGAAGCAATTAATCTCTCCTTGCACAAACTGGCTCTACAGAGGCAAGATGTCCACCTCATCTTCACCCTCCGATATATCACCGTGTACATCCCCCTCCTCACAGATTATCAATTCGTCCCCACTGGAATCCACCATCTCAGCTCCCTGTGTACTTTGTGGAGGCAATTGCTGCTGGTCAATGTCTCCGCGGAGGAATTGATTATAATTCATTTTAATGAACATCATCTTCTCCACATTTTCTGGATGTAACCTCGTACGCCGATTGCTGACAAGGTGAGCGGCGGCACTAAACACTCTTTCGGAGTACACACTTGTGGGAGGGCAACTTAGGTAGAATAAAGCCAGTTTGTGCAAGGGCCTCCAAATTGCCTCTTTTTCCTGCCAGTATAAGTACGGACTGTGTGACGTGCCTACTTGGATGCGGTCACTCATATAATCCTCCACCATTCTATCAATGTTGAGAGAATCATATGCAGTGACAGTAGACGACATGTCCGTAATCGTTGTCAGGTCCTTCAGTCCGGACCAGATGTCAGCATCAGCAGTCGCTCCAGACTGCCCTGCATCACCGCCAGCGGGTGGGCTCGGAATTCTGAGCCTTTTCCTCGCACCCCCAGTTGCGGGAGAATGTGAAGGAGGAGATGTTGACAGGTCGCGTTCCGCTTGACTTGACAATTTTGTCACCAGCAGGTCTTTCAACCCCAGCAGACCTGTGTCTGCCGGAAAGAGAGATCCAAGGTAGGCTTTAAATCTAGGATCGAGCACGGTGGCCAAAATGTAGTGCTCTGATTTCAACAGATTGACCACCCGTGAATCCTTGTTAAGCGAATTAAGGGCTGCATCCACAAGTCCCACATGCCTAGCGGAATCGCTCCGTGTTAGCTCCTTCTTCAATGCCTCCAGCTTCTTCTGCAAAAGCCTGATGAGGGGAATGACCTGACTCAGGCTGGCAGTGTCTGAACTGACTTCACGTGTGGCAAGTTCAAAGGGCATCAGAACCTTGCACAACGTTGAAATCATTCTCCACTGCACTTGAGACAGGTGCATTCCATCTCCTATATCGTGCTCAATTGTATAGGCTTGAATGGCCTTTTGCTGCTCCTCCAACCTCTGAAGCATATAGAGGGTTGAATTCCACCTCGTTACCACTTCTTGCTTCAGATGATGGCAGGGCAGGTTCAGTAGTTTTTGGTGGTGCTCCAGTCTTCTGTACGTGGTGCCTGTACGCCGAAAGTGTCCCGCAATTTTTCTGGCCACCGACAGCATCTCTTGCACGCCCCTGTCGTTTTTTAAAAAATTCTGCACCACCAAATTCAAGGTATGTGCAAAACATGGGACGTGCTGGAATTTGCCCATATTTAATGCACACACAATATTGCTGGCGTTGTCCGATGCCACAAATCCACAGGAGAGTCCAATTGGGGTAAGCCATTCCGCGATGATCTTCCTCAGTTGCCGTAAGAGGTTTTCAGCTGTGTGCGTATTCTGGAAAGCGGTGATACAAAGCGTAGCCTGCCTAGGAAAGAGTTGGCGTTTGCGAGATGCTGCTACTGGTGCCGCCGCTGCTGTTCTTGCGGCGGGAGTCCATACATCTACCCAGTGGGCTGTCACAGTCATATAGTCCTGACCCTGCCCTGCTCCACTTGTCCACATGTCCGTGGTTAAGTGGACATTGGGTACAACTGCATTTTTTAGGACACTGGTGAGTCTTTTTCTGACGTCCGTGTACATTCTCGGTATCGCCTGCCTAGAGAAGTGGAACCTAGATGGTATTTGGTAACGGGGGCACACTGCCTCAATAAATTGTCTAGTTCCCTGTGAACTAACGGCGGATACCGGACGCACGTCTAACACCAACATAGTTGTCAAGGCCTCAGTTATCCGCTTTGCAGTAGGATGACTGCTGTGATATTTCATCTTCCTCGCAAAGGACTGTTGAACAGTCAATTGCTTACTGGAAGTAGTACAAGTGGGCTTACGACTTCCCCTCTGGGATGACCATCGACTCCCAGCGGCAACAACAGCAGCGCCAGCAGCAGTAGGCGTTACACGCAAGGATGCATCGGAGGAATCCCAGGCAGGAAAGGACTCGTCAGACTTGCCAGTGACATGGCCTGCAGGACTATTGGCATTCCTGGGGAAGGAGGAAATTGACACTGAGGGAGTTGGTGGGGTGGTTTGCGTGAGCTTGGTTACAAGAGGAAGGGATTTACTGGTCAGTGGACTGCTTCCGCTGTCACCCAAAGTTTTTGAACTTGTCACTGACTTATTATGAATGCGCTGCAGGTGACGTATAAGGGAGGATGTTCCGAGGTGGTTAACGTCCTTACCCCTACTTATTACAGCTTGACAAAGGGAACACACGGCTTGACACCTGTTGTCCGCATTTCTGGTGAAATACCTCCACACCGAAGAGCTGATTTTTTTGGTATTTTCACCTGGCATGTCAACGGCCATATTCCTCCCACGGACAACAGGTGTCTCCCCGGGTGCCTGACTTAAACAAACCACCTCACCATCAGAATCCTCCTGGTCAATTTCCTCCCCAGCGCCAGCAACACCCATATCCTCCTCATCCTGGTGTACTTCAACACTGACATCTTCAATCTGACTATCAGGAACTGGACTGCGGGTGCTCCTTCCAGCACTTGCAGGGGGCATGCAAATAGTGGAAGGCGCATGCTCTTCACGTCCAGTGTTGGGAAGGTCAGGCATCGCAACCGACACAATTGGACTCTCCTTGTGGATTTGGGATTTCAAAGAACGCACAGTTCTTTGCGGTGCTTTTGCCAGCTTGAGTCTTTTCAGTTTTCTAGCGAGAGGCTGAGTGCTTCCATCCTCATGTGAAGCTGAACCACTAGCCATGAACATAGGCCAGGGCCTCAGCCGTTCCTTGCCACTCCGTGTGGTAAATGGCATATTGGCAAGTTTACGCTTCTCCTCCGACAATTTTATTTTAGGTTTTGGAGTCCTTTTTTTTCTGATATTTGGTGTTTTGGATTTGACATGCTCTGTACTATGACATTGGGCATCGGCCTTGGCAGACGACGTTGCTGGCATTTCATCGTCTCGGCCATGACTAGTGGCAGCAGCTTCAGCACGAGGTGGAAGTGGATCTTGATCTTTCCCTAATTTTGGAACCTCAACTTTTTTGTTCTCCATATTTTATAGGCAGAACTAAAAGGCACCTCAGGTAAACAATGGAGATGGATGGATTGGATACTAGTATACAATTATGGACGGACTGCCACGGTTAGGTGGTATAAAAAAACCACGGTTAGGTGGTATATATTATAATAATAATACAATTATGGATGGACGGACTGCCTGCCGACTGCCGACACAGAGGTAGCCACAGCCGTGAACTACCGCACTGTACACTGGTTGATAAAGAGATAGTAGTATACTCGTAACAACTAGTATGACACTATGACGACGGTATAAAGAATGGAAAAAAAACCACGGTTAGGTGGTATATATTATAATAATAATACAATTATGGATGGACGGACTGCCTGCCGACTGCCGACACAGAGGTAGCCACAGCCGTGAACTACCGCACTGTACACTGGTTGATAAAGAGATAGTAGTATACTCGTAACAACTAGTATGACACTATGACGACGGTATAAAGAATGAAAAAAAAACCACGGTTAGGTGGTATATATTATAATAATAATACAATTATGGATGGACGGACTGCCTGCCGACTGCCGACACAGAGGTAGCCACAGCCGTGAACTACCGCACTGTACACTGGTTGATAAAGAGATAGTAGTATACTCGTAACAACTAGTATGACACTATGACGACGGTATAAAGAATGAAAAAAAAACCACGGTTAGGTGGTATATATTATAATAATAATACAATTATGGATGGACGGACTGCCTGCCGACTGCCGACACAGAGGTAGCCACAGCCGTGAACTACCGCACTGTACACTGGTTGATAAAGAGATAGTAGTATACTCGTAACAATTAGGATGACACTATGACGGTATAAAGAATGAAAAAAAAAACCACGGTTAGGTGGTAGGTATATAATAATAAATAATACAATTCTGGTCGGACGGACTGCCTGCCGTGTGCCGACACAGAGGTAGCCACAGCCGTGAACTACCGCACTGTACACTGGTTGATAAAGAGATAGTAGTATACTCGTAACAATTAGGATGACACTATGACGGTATAAAGAATGAAAAAAAAAACCACGGTTAGGTGGTAGGTATATAATAATAAATAATACAATTCTGGTCGGACGGACTGCCTGCCGTGTGCCGACACAGAGGTAGCCACAGCCGTGAACTACCGCACTGTACACTGGTTGATAAAGAGATAGTAGTATACTCGTAACAATTAGGATGACACTATGACGGTATAAAGAATGAAAAAAAAAACCACGGTTAGGTGGTAGGTATATAATAATAAATAATACAATTCTGGTCGGACGGACTGCCTGCCGTGTGCCGACACAGAGGTAGCCACAGCCGTGAACTACCGCACTGTACACTGGTTGATAAAGAGATAGTAGTATACTCGTAACAATTAGGATGACACTATGACGGTATAAAGAATGAAAAAAAAAACCACGGTTAGGTGGTAGGTATATAATAATAAATAATACAATTCTGGTCGGACGGACTGCCTGCCGTGTGCCGACACAGAGGTAGCCACAGCCGTGAACTACCGCACTGTACACTGGTTGATAAAGAGATAGTAGTATACTCGTAACAATTAGGATGACACTATGACGGTATAAAGAATGAAAAAAAAACCACGGTTAGGTGGTAGGTATATAATAATAAATAATACAATTCTGGTCGGACGGACTGCCTGCCGTGTGCCGACACAGAGGTAGCCACAGCCGTGAACTACCGCACTGTACACTGGTTGATAAAGAGATAGTAGTATACTCGTAACAATTAGGATGACACTATGACGGTATAAAGAATGAAAAAAAAACCACGGTTAGGTGGTAGGTATATAATAATAAATAATACAATTCTGGTCGGACGGACTGCCTGCCGTGTGCCGACACAGAGGTAGCCACAGCCGTGAACTACCGCACTGTACACTGGTTGATAAAGAGATAGTAGTATACTCGTAACAATTAGGATGACACTATGACGGTATAAAGAATGAAAAAAAAAACCACGGTTAGGTGGTAGGTATATAATAATAAATAATACAATTCTGGTCGGACGGACTGCCTGCCGTGTGCCGACACAGAGGTAGCCACAGCCGTGAACTACCGCACTGTACACTGGTTGATAAAGAGATAGTAGTATACTCGTAACAATTAGGATGACACTATGACGGTATAAAGAATGAAAAAAAAAACCACGGTTAGGTGGTAGGTATATAATAATAAATAATACAATTCTGGTCGGACGGACTGCCTGCCGTGTGCCGACACAGAGGTAGCCACAGCCGTGAACTACCGCACTGTACACTGGTTGATAAAGAGATAGTAGTATACTCGTAACAATTAGGATGACACTATGACGGTATAAAGAATGAAAAAAAAACCACGGTTAGGTGGTAGGTATATAATAATAAATAATACAATTCTGGTCGGACGGACTGCCTGCCGTGTGCCGACACAGAGGTAGCCACAGCCGTGAACTACCGCACTGTACTGTGTCTGCTGCTAATATAGACTGGTTGATATTTAAAGAGATATTAGTAGTATACAACAATACTATACTGGTGGTCAGGCACTGGTCACCACTCCTGCAGCAAAAGTGTGCACTGTTAATTAATATAATTGTACTCCTGGCTCCTGCTAACAACCTGCAGTGCTCCCCAGTCTCCCCCACAATTAATTATAAGCTTTTAATTTATACATTGATGACTGTGCAGCACACTGGGCTGAGCTGAGTGCACACAGACTGAGTCACACTGTGTGACTGACTGTGCTGTGTATCGTTTTTTTTTTCAGGCAGAGAACGGATATAGCAGAGAGAAGTGAACGGATATATTATATTAAATAAAAGTTAACTAGCAACTGCACTGGTCACTGACTGTGGTAAACTAACTCTGTCTGCGACTCTGCACAATCTCTCTCTCTCTATCTAATCTATCTCTATTCTAATGGAGAGGACGCCAGACACGTCCTCTCCCTATCAATCTCAATGCACGAGTGAAAATGGCGGCGACGCGCGGCTCCTTATATAGAATCCGAGTCTCGCGATAGAATCCGAGCCTCGCGAGAATCCGACAGCGTCATGATGACGTTCGGGCGCGCTCGGGTTAACCGAGCAAGGCGGGAAGATCCGAGTCGCTCGGACCCGTGAAAAAAAACATGAAGTTCGGGCGGGTTCGGATTCCGAGGAACCGAACCCGCTCATCTCTAATTGTGATGTCACAAAAGTACTGTCTAGCTGTCTGCAGCTGAATGCATTGTGATGTCACAAAAGTACTGTCTAGCTGTCTGCAGCTGAATGCATTGTGGTGTCACAGAGGTACTGGTTAGCTGCCTACAGCTGAATTCATTGTGATGTCACAGTGGTACTGTCTAGCTGCTTGCAGCTGAATGCATTGTGATGTCACAGAGGTACTGTCTAGCTGCCTGCAGCTGAATGCATTGTGATGTCACAGAAGTACTATCTAGCTGTCTGCATCTGAATGCATTGTAATGTCACAGAGGTACTGTCTAGCTATCTGCAGCTGAATGCATTGTGATGTCACAGAGGTACTGGTTAGCAGCCTGCAGCTGAATTAATTGTGATATACCAGTGGTACTGCCTAGCTGCTTTCAGCTGAATGCATTGTGATGTTGCAACAGGGGTGGTGGCGCGGTGCATGTAGTGCCTGCTGCCGTGCAGGTGTAGGTTCACCACTTACCAGGCGCCGCACTCTCTCACCTTCAGGTACCGGAACCTTCAACGGACCTGGAAAATCTTCAGTCGGACCCGGACACGATGACCTAGGAGGAACGAGATTGCTGAGTGCCGTCCTCCTGACTGTGGACCGAAACACCCTCCGGAACCGAGGAAAATAGCGCTTTCGGGCTAGGTGAGGGTCATCCTAGGCGTACGCCTCAGAGCCCGAATTTCACCTATTGGCACTCTCGCACCAGGTGGAAATTCTACCTTGCACCGGTGTGCAAGGCTCACCGTTCGCCCTGAAGGAAGGGAGACAGATAGGGACAAACACAGAAGGAACACACAGACAGATGTTACTCACCGTCCTACGTCTTGTACTCCGATCTTCTCCACTTACAGGTCCCTGTAAGGAGGCAAAGAGAGAAACAGCCGTGCAGGGCCTAACTCTAACCTAGTGTGCATCCGCTACACTAGCTACATAAACAAAGCCCCCAAACTGGCTCAAGTGTGGGTGGTGCAACACAAACTATGCACAAACTCTAAAACAACACTTTGCCCTGCACGGTAACAACACACATATCAGAGTACAACATCAAACGGGGCTGTTCCTTTAAATCCCTACCTGCACTCTGGGGGGGAGGGGGGGGGGGGAGGACGCCGTACAGCCTACCCACCTTCGATACCCTCTCTTATGTGGGGCTCAGGCCAGTGAGCCTGCCTACGTATACCCCTGGGGGGGAACCACGGTATCTACTTCGGCCTAATGCCCCCTAACTGCACACAGGCTGGAGGCCTGACTTTATCCCTCGGGCCTAGCGCCCGACTAACTTGTCGCCCGTTGGGTGACCTGGGCCTAATGCCCTGGGTCACCTTGTATCCCTAGCGGCCGCCAACTGAACTAGGGCCTAATGCCCTCTAATGTCCCCCAGGCCTATTGCCTGCGCTTGCCCTCGGGCCTAATGCCCGCCTATCTTGCGCCACGGGCCGGGGAGCGGCCCGACTAAACATGGCCACGGGCCTAGTGCCCGGCTAACAGGGCCACGGGCCCGAAAAAGTGCCCACGGGCCTGGAGGGCCCGACTATGTGCCCACAGGCCGGAAGGGCCTGACTGTGCCCACGAGCCTAATGCCCGAACACCCGGTGGTCTAGGGAGGAGCGGGTACAGGGGCACCTGAGAAGGGCCTACCTGACCCGCTGGTAGAGGCACCAGGGGGGAGCTTCATCAGCTCTCTTCCTTTCCACCCCTGGTGACCTCTCCGGTGCTCCTTTTCAGGCGCCGCCGTCGCCTCGCCGCGTCCAGCCGCCGCTGGACATCTTCTTTCCGGAGCCTGGAGTCTTCTGGCCTCTTCCACAGCCACCGGAGCTCTTCAGCGCTCTTCCGCGCAATCTCCGTCTTCGGCTCCCGCCCGGCGTCTGACGTCAGACGCCGGGGGCGGGGCCTATGACGCGTTGAGCGCCGATTGGCTCGCTGCGCCTGTCTCCAATCGGCCGGCGCCGGATTTCAAATCCCGCAGGCGGCGATTTTAATTGGCGGCCAGATTGGCGCCAAGTTTAAAACGCCGCCGCGCCTCTCCCCATCATCGCCGTCAGTCTGATGCAGGGAAACGTCTGATACCTGCACCAGACACCCGCCGCTGCCGCACACCCAGCGCTGGGGACAGACAAGCTGCCCCAGCGCTGTCCATCCGTGCGCTCTGCAGGGGACACAGATCCCCTGCACCCTGCAGTGCAGATGTGCCCTGGGACACAGGGCACATCTCCACATTGTCACATAGCTACTGTCTAGCTGTCTGCAGCTGAATGCATTGTGGTGTCACTGATTTACTGTCTAGCTGTCTGCAGCTGAATGCATTCTGATGTCACAGAGGTACTATCTAGCAGCCTGCAGCTGAATGCAATGTGATGTACCAGTGGTACTGTGTAGCTGCCTGCAGCTGAATTCATTCTGATGTCACAGAGGTACTATCTAGCAGCCTGCAGCTGAATGCAATGTGATGTCACAGGGGTATTGTCTAGCTGCCTGCAGCTGAATGCATTGTGATGTACCAGTGGTTCTGTGTAGCTGCCTGCAGCTGAATGCATTGTGATGTCACAGAGGTACTGTCTGGCCGCCTGCAGCTGAATGCATTGTGATGTCTCAGAGGCACTGTCTAGCTGTCTGCAGCTGAATGCATTGTGATGTCACAGAGGTACTGTCTGTCTGCAGCTGAATGCATTGTGATGTCACAAAAGTACTGTCTAGCTGTCTGCAGCTGAATGCATTGTGATGTCACAGAGGTGCTGGTTAGCTGTCTGCAGCTGAAACCTTTGTGATGTATCAGTGGTACTGTCTAGCTGCCTGCAGCTGAATGCATTGTGATGTCACATAGGTACTGTATAGCTGCCTGCCGCTGAATGCAATTGTGATGTCATAGAAGTACTGTCTGTCTGCAGCTGAATGCATTATGTCACGGAGATACTTCTCTGTCTGCCCCTGAATGCATTATGTCACAGAGATAGTTCTCTGTCTGCCCCTGAATGCAATGTAATATCACAGAGGTACTGTCTAGCTGCCTGCAGCTAAATGCATTGTGATGTCACAGAGGTACTGTCTGCCTGCAGCTGAATGCATTGTGATGTCACAGAGGTACTGCCTAGCTGCTTGCGGCTGAATGCATTGTGATGTCAAAGTGGTACTTTCTAGCTGCCTACAGCTGAATGTAATGTGATGTCCCCTTGGTACTGTCTAGCTGCCTGCAGCTGAATGCAATTGTGATAGAGATGAGCGCCTGAAATTTTTCGGGTTTTGGTTTTGGGTTCGGTTCCGCGGCCGTGTTTTGGGTTCGAACGCGTTTTGGCAAAACCTCACCGAATTTTTTTTGTCGGATTCGGGTGTGTTTTGGATTCGGGTGTTTTTTTCAAAAAACACTAAAAAACAGCTTAAATCATAGAATTTGGGGGTCATTTTGATCCCAAAGTATTATTAACCTCAAAAACCATAATTTACACTCATTTTCAGTCTATTCTGAATACCTCACACCTCACAATATTATTTTTAGTCCTAAAATTTGCACCGAGGTCGCTGTGTGAGTAAGATAAGCGACCCTAGTGGCCGACACAAACACCGGGCCCATCTAGGAGTGGCACTGCAGTGTCACGCAGGATGTCCCTTCCAAAAAACCCTCCCCAAACAGCACATGACGCAAAGAAAAAAAGAGGCGCAATGAGGTAGCTGTGTGAGTAAGATTAGCGACCCTAGTGGCCGACACAAACACCGGGCCCATCTAGGAGTGGCACTGCAGTGTCACGCAGGATGGCCCTTCCAAAAAACCCTCCCCAAACAGCACATGACGCAAAGAAAAAAAGAGGCGCAATGAGGTAGCTGTGTGAGTAAGATTAGCGACCCTAGTGGCCGACACAAACACCGGGCCCATCTAGGAGTGGCACTGCAGTGTCACGCAGGATGGCCCTTCCAAAAAACCCTCCCCAAACAGCACATGACGCAAAGAAAAAAAGAGGCGCAATGAGGTAGCTGTGTGAGTAAGATTAGCGACCCTAGTGGCCGACACAAACACCGGGCCCATCTAGGAGTGGCACTGCAGTGTCACGCAGGATGTCCCTTCCAAAAAACCCTCCCCAAACAGCACATGACGCAAAGAAAAAAAGAGGCGCAATGAGGTAGCTTACTGTGTGAGTAAGATTAGCGACCCTAGTGGCCGACACAAACACCGGGCCCATCTAGGAGTGGCACTGCAGTGTCACGCAGGTTGTCCCTTCCAAAAAACCCTCCCCAATCAGCACATGATGCAAAGAAAAAGAAAAGAAAAAAGAGGTGCAAGATGGAATTGTCCTTGGGCCCTCCCACCCACCCTTATGTTGTATAAACAAAACAGGACATGCACACTTTAACCAACCCATCATTTCAGTGACAGGGTCTGCCACACGACTGTGACTGATATGACGGGATGGTTTGGACCCCCCCCAAAAAAGAAGCAATTAATCTCTCCTTGCACAAACTGGCTCTACAGAGGCAAGATGTCCACCTCATCTTCACCCTCCGATATATCACCGTGTACATCCCCCTCCTCACAGATTATCAATTCGTCCCCACTGGAATCCACCATCTCAGCTCCCTGTGTACTTTGTGGAGGCAATTGCTGCTGGTCAATGTCTCCGCGGAGGAATTGATTATAATTCATTTTAATGAACATCATCTTCTCCACATTTTCTGGATGTAACCTCGTACGCCGATTGCTGACAAGGTGAGCGGCGGCACTAAACACTCTTTCGGAGTACACACTTGTGGGAGGGCAACTTAGGTAGAATAAAGCCAGTTTGTGCAAGGGCCTCCAAATTGCCTCTTTTTCCTGCCAGTATAAGTACGGACTGTGTGACGTGCCTACTTGGATGTGGTCACTCATATAATCCTCCACCATTCTATCAATGTTGAGAGAATCATATGCAGTGACAGTAGACGACATGTCCGTAATCGTTGTCAGGTCCTTCAGTCCGGACCAGATGTCAGCATCAGCAGTCGCTCCAGACTGCCCTGCATCACCGCCAGCGGGTGGGCTCGGAATTCTGAGCCTTTTCCTCGCACCCCCAGTTGCGGGAGAATGTGAAGGAGGAGATGTTGACAGGTCGCGTTCCGCTTGACTTGACAATTTTGTCACCAGCAGGTCTTTCAACCCCAGCAGACCTGTGTCTGCCGGAAAGAGAGATCCAAGGTAGGCTTTAAATCTAGGATCGAGCACGGTGGCCAAAATGTAGTGCTCTGATTTCAACAGATTGACCACCCGTGAATCCTTGTTAAGCGAATTAAGGGCTGCATCCACAAGTCCCACATGCCTAGCGGAATCGCTCCCTTTTAGCTCCTTCTTCAATGCCTCCAGCTTCTTCTGCAAAAGCCTGATGAGGGGAATGACCTGACTCAGGCTGGCAGTGTCTGAACTGACTTCACGTGTGGCAAGCTCAAAGGGCATCAGAACCTTGCACAACGTTGAAATCATTCTCCACTGCGCCTGAGACAGGTGCATTCCACCTACTATATCGTGCTCAATTGTATAGGCTTGAATGGCCTTTTGCTGCTCCTCCAACCTCTGAAGCATATAGAGGGTTGAATTCCACCTCGTTACCACTTCTTGCTTCAGATGATGGCAGGGCAGGTTCAGTAGTTTTTGGTGGTGCTCCAGTCTTCTGTACGTGGTGCCTGTACGCCGAAAGTGTCCCGCAATTCTTCTGGCCACCGACAGCATCTCTTGCACGCCCCTGTCGTTTTTTAAAAAATTCTGCACCACCAAATTCAAGGTATGTGCAAAACATGGGACGTGCTGGAATTTGCCCATATTTAATGCACACACAATATTGCTGGCGTTGTCCGATGCCACAAATCCACAGGAGAGTCCAATTGGGGTAAGCCATTCCGCGATGATCTTCCTCAGTTGCCGTAAGAGGTTTTCAGCTGTGTGCGTATTCTGGAAAGCGGTGATACAAAGCGTAGCCTGCCTAGGAAAGAGTTGGCGTTTGCGAGATGCTGCTACTGGTGCCGCCGGTGCTGTTCTTGCGGCGGGAGTCCATACATCTACCCAGTGGGCTGTCACAGTCATATAGTCCTGACCCTGCCCTGCTCCACTTGTCCACATGTCCGTGGTTAAGTGGACATTGGGTACAACTGCATTTTTTAGGACACTGGTGAGTCTTTTTCTGACGTCCGTGTACATTCTCGGTATCGCCTGCCTAGAGAAGTGGAACCTAGATGGTATTTGGTAACGGGGGCACACTGCCTCAATAAATTGTCTAGTTCCCTGTGAACTAACGGCGGATACCGGACGCACGTCTAACACCAACATAGTTGTCAAGGACTCAGTTATCCGCTTTGCAGTAGGATGACTGCTGTGATATTTCATCTTCCTCGCAAAGGACTGTTGAACAGTCAATTGCTTACTGGAAGTGGTACAAGTGGGCTTACGACTTCCCCTCTGGGATGACCATCGACTCCCAGCGGCAACAACAGCAGCGCCAGCAGCAGTAGGCGTTACACGCAAGGATGCATCGGAGGAATCCCAGGCAGGAGAGGACTCGTCAGAATTGCCAGTGACATGGCCTGCAGGACTATTGGCATTCCTGGGGAAGGAGGAAATTGACACTGAGGGAGTTGGTGGGGTGGTTTGCGTGAGCTTGGTTACAAGAGGAAGGGATTTACTGGTCAGTGGACTGCTTCCGCTGTCACCCAAAGTTTTTGAACTTGTCACTGACTTATTATGAATGCGCTGCAGGTGACGTATAAGGGAGGATGTTCCGAGGTGGTTAACGTCCTTACCCCTACTTATTACAGCTTGACAAAGGGAACACACGGCTTGACACCTGTTGTCCGCATTTCTGGTGAAATACCTCCACACCGAAGAGCTGATTTTTTTGGTATTTTCACCTGGCATGTCAACGGCCATATTCCTCCCACGGACAACAGGTGTCTCCCCGGGTGCCTGACTTAAACAAACCACCTCACCATCAGAATCCTCCTGGTCAATTTCCTCCCCAGCGCCAGCAACACCCATATCCTCCTCATCCTGGTGTACTTTAACACTGACATCTTCAATCTGACTATCAGGAACTGGACTGCGGGTGCTCCTTCCAGCACTTGCAGGGGGCGTGCAAATGGTGGAAGGCGCATGCTCTTCACGTCCAGTGTTGGGAAGGTCAGGCATCGCAACCGACACAATTGGACTCTCCTTGTGGATTTGGGATTTCGAAGAATGCACAGTTCTTTGCTGTGCTGCTTTTGCCAGCTTGAGTCTTTTCATTTTTCTAGCGAGAGGCTGAGTGCTTCCATCCTCATGTGAAGCTGAACCACTAGCCATGAACATAGGCCAGGGCCTCAGCCGTTCCTTGCCACTCCGTGTGGTAAATGGCATATTGGCAAGTTTACGCTTCTCCTCCGACAATTTTATTTTAGGTTTTGGAGTCCTTTTTTTACTGATATTTGGTGTTTTGGATTTGACATGCTCTGTACTATGACATTGGGCATCGGCCTTGGCAGACGACGTTGCTGGCATTTCATCGTCTCGGCCATGACTAGTGGCAGCAGCTTCAGCACGAGGTGGAAGTGGATCTTGATCTTTCCCTAATTTTGGAACCTCAACATTTTTGTTCTCCATATTTTAATAGGCACAACTAAAAGGCACCTCAGGTAAACAATGGAGATGGATGGATTGGATACTAGTATACAATTATGGACGGGCTGCCGAGTGCCGACACAGAGGTAGCCACAGCCGTGAACTACCGCACTGTACTGTGTCTGCTGCTAATATATAGACTGGTTGATAAAGAGATAGTATACTCGTAACTAGTATGTATGTATAAAGAAAGAAAAAAAAACCACGGTTAGGTTGTATATACAATTATGGACGGGCTGCCGAGTGCCAACACAGAGGTAGCCACAGCCGTGAACTACCGCACTGTACTGTGTCTGCTGCTAATATATAGACTGGTTGATAAAGAGATAGTATACTCGTAACTAGTATGTATGTATAAAAGAAAAAAAAACCACGGTTAGGTGGTATATACAATTATGGACGGGCTGCCGAGTGCCGACACAGAGGTAGCCACAGCCGTGAACTACCGCACTGTACTGTGTCTGCTGCTAATATATAGACTGGTTGATAAAGAGATAGTATACTCGTAACTAGTATGTATGTATAAAAGAAAAAAAAACCACGGTTAGGTGGTATATACAATTATGGACGGGCTGCCGAGTGCCGACACAGAGGTAGCCACAGCCGTGAACTACCGCACTGTACTGTGTCTGCTGCTAATATAGACTGGTTGATAAAGAGATAGTATACTCGTAACTAGTATGTATGTATAAAGAAAGAAAAAAAAAACACGGTTAGGTGGTATATACAATTATGGACGGGCTGCCGAGTGCCGACACAGAGGTAGCCACAGCCGTGAACTACCGCACTGTACTGTGTCTGCTGCTAATATATAGACTGGTTGATAAAGAGATAGTATACTCGTAACTAGTATGTATGTATAAAGAAAGAAAAAAAAACCACGGTTAGGTGGTATATACAATTATGGACGGGCTGCCGAGTGCCGACACAGAGGTAGCCACAGCCGTGAACTACCGCACTGTACTGTGTCTGCTGCTAATATAGACTGGTTGATAAAGAGATAGTATACTCGTAACTAGTATGTATGTATAAAGAAAGAAAAAAAAACCACGGTTAGGTGGTATATACAATTATGGACGGGCTGCCGAGTGCCGACACAGAGGTAGCCACAGCCGTGAACTACCGCACTGTACTGTGTCTGCTGCTAATATATAGACTGGTTGATAAAGAGATAGTATACTCGTAACTAGTATGTATGTATAAAGAAAGAAAAAAAAACCACGGTTAGGTGGTATATACAATTATGGACGGGCTGCCGAGTGCCGACACAGAGGTAGCCACAGCCGTGAACTACCGCACTGTACTGTGTCTGCTGCTAATATAGACTGGTTGAAAAAGAGATAGTATACTCGTAACTAGTATGTATGTATAAAGAAAGAAAAAAAAACCACGGTTAGGTGGTATATACAATTATGGACGGGCTGCCGAGTGCCGACACAGAGGTAGCCACAGCCGTGAACTACCGCACTGTACTGTGTCTGCTGCTAATATAGACTGGTTGATAAAGAGATAGTATACTCGTAACTAGTATGTATGTATAAAGAAAGAAAAAAAAACCACGGTTAGGTGGTATATACAATTATGGACGGGCTGCCGAGTGCCGACACAGAGGTAGCCACAGCCGTGAACTACCGCACTGTACTGTGTCTGCTGCTAATATATAGACTGGTTGATAAAGAGATAGTATACTCGTAACTAGTATGTATGTATAAAGAAAGAAAAAAAAACCACGGTTAGGTGGTATATACAATTATGGACGGGCTGCCGAGTGCCGACACAGAGGTAGCCACAGCCGTGAACTACCGCACTGTACTGTGTCTGCTGCTAATATAGACTGGTTGATAAAGAGATAGTATACTCGTAACTAGTATGTATGTATAAAGAAAGAAAAAAAAAACACGGTTAGGTGGTATATACAATTATGGACGGGCTGCCGAGTGCCGACACAGAGGTAGCCACAGCCGTGAACTACCGCACTGTACTGTGTCTGCTGCTAATATATAGACTGGTTGATAAAGAGATAGTATACTACTAATATTATATATACTGGTGGTCAGGTCACTGGTCACTAGTCACACTGGCAGTGGCACTCCTGCAGCAAAAGTGTGCACTGTTTAATTTTAATATAATATTATGTACTCCTGGCTCCTGCTATAACCTATAACTGGCACTGCAGTAGTGCTCCCCAGTCTCCCCCACAATTATAAGCTGTGTGAGCTGAGCAGTCAGACAGATATATAATATATATAGATGATGCAGCACACTGGCCTGAGCCTGAGCAGTGCACACAGATATGGTATGTGACTGACTGAGTCACTGTGTGTATCGCTTTTTTCAGGCAGAGAACGGATATATTAAATAAACTGCACTGTGTGTCTGGTGGTCACTCACTATATAATATATTATGTACTCCTGGCTCCTGCTATAACCTATAACTGGCACTGCAGTAGTGCTCCCCAGTCTCCCCCACAATTATAAGCTGTGTGAGCTGAGCAGTCAGACAGATATATATAATATTATATATAGATAATAGATGATGCAGCACACTGGCCTGAGCCTGAGCAGTGCACACAGATATGGTATGTGACTGAGTCACTGTGTGCTGTGTATCGCTTTTTTCAGGCAGAGAACGGATTATAAATAAAACTGGTGGTCACTGGTCACTATCAGCAAAACTCTGCACTGTACTGAGTACTCCTAATGCTCCCCAAAATTAGTAAATCAAGTGTCTCTCTAATCTATTCTAAACGGAGAGGACGCCAGCCACGTCCTCTCCCTATCAATCTCAATGCACGTGTGAAAATGGCGGCGACGCGCGGCTCCTTATATAGAATCCGAGTCTCGCGATAGAATCCGAGCCTCGCGAGAATCCGACAGCGTCATGATGACGTTCGGGCGCGCTCGGGTTAACCGAGCAAGGCGGGAAGATCCGAGTCGCTCGGACCCGTGAAAAAAAACATGAAGTTCTGGCGGGTTCGGATTCAGAGAAACCGAACCCGCTCATCTCTAAATTGTGATGTAATAGAGGTACTGTCTGTCTGCTGCTGAATGCATTGTGGTGTCACTGAGGTACTGTCTAGCTGTCTGCAGCTGAATGCATTCTGATGTCACAGAGGTACTATGTAGCAGCCTGCAGCTGAATGCATTGTGATGTACCAGTGGTTCTGTGTAGCTGCCTGCAGCTGAATGCATTGTGATGTCACAGAGGTACTGTCTAGCCGCCTGCTGCTGAATGCATTGTGATGTCACAGAGGTACTGTCTAGTTGTCTGCAGCTGAATGCATTGTGATGTCACAGAGGTACTGTCTGTCTGCAGCTGAATGCATTGTGATGTCAAAAAGTACTGATTAGCTGTCTGCAGCTGAATGCATTGCATTTGCAATGTCACAAAAGTACTGTCTAGCTGTCTGCAGCTGAATGCATTGTGGTGTAACAGAGGTACTGGTTAGCTGCCTACAGCTGAATTCATTGTGATGTCACAGTGGTACTGTCTAGCTGCTTGCAGCTGAATGCATTGTGATGTCACAGAGGTACTGTCTAGCTGCCTGCAGCTGAATGCATTGTGATGTCACAGAAGTACTATCTAGCTGTCTGCATCTGAATGCATTGTAATGTCACAGAGGTACTGTCTAGCTATCTGCAGCTGAATGCACTGTGATGTCACAGAGGTACTGGTTAGCAGCCTGCAGCTGAATTCATTGTGATATACCAGTGGTACTGCCTAGCTGCTTTCAGCTGAATGCATTGTGATGTCACATAGGTACTGTCTAGCTGTCTGCAGCTGAATTCATTGTGATGTCACAGAGGTACTGTCTAGGTGTCTGCACCTGAATGCATTGTAATGTCACAGAGGTACTGACTAGCTGCCTGCAGCTGAATGAATTTTGATGTCACAGAGGTACTGGTTAGCTGCCTGCAGCTGAATTCATTGTGATGTAACAGTGGTACTATCTAGCTGTCTGCAGCTGAATGCATTGTGATGTCACAGAGGTACTGTCTAGCTATCTGCAGCTGAATGCATTGTGATGTCACAGAGGTACTGTCTAGCTGCTTGCGGCTGAATGCATTGTGATGTCAAAGTGGTACTTTCTAGCTTCCTACAGCTGAATGTATTGTGATGTCCCCTTGGTACTGTCCAGCTGCCTGCAGCTGAATGCAATTGTGATGTAATAGAGGTACTGTCTGTCTGCTGCTGAATGCATTCTGGTGTCACTGAGGTACTGTCTAGCTGTCTGCAGCTGAATGCATTCTGATGTCACAGAGGTACTATCTAGCAGCCTGCAGCTGAATGCAATGTGATGTCACAGGGGTACTGTCTAGCTGCCTGCAGCTGAATGCATTGTGATGTACCAGTGGTTCTGTGTAGCTGCCTGCAGCTGAATGCATTGTGATGTCACAGAGGTACTGTCTAGCCGCCTGCAGCTGAATGCATTGTGATGTCTCAGAGGCACTGTCTAGCTGTCTGCAGCTGAATGCATTGTGATGTCACAAAAGTACTGTCTGTCTGCAGCTGAATGCATTGTGATGTCACAAAAGTACTGTCTAGCTGTCTGCAGCTGAATGCATTGTGGTGTAACAGAGGTACTGGTTAGCTGCCTACAGCTGAATTCATTGTGATGTCACAGTGGTACTGTCTAGCTGCTTGCAGCTGAATGCATTGTGATGTCACAGAGGTACTGTCTAGCTGCCTGCAGCTGAATGCAATGTGATGTCATAGAAGTACTATCTAGCTGTCTGCACCTGAATGCATTGTAATGTCACAGAGGTACTCTAGCTATCTGCAGCTGAATGCATTGTGATGTCACAGAGGTACTGGTTAACAGCCTGCAGCTGAATTCATTGTGATATACCAGTGGTACTGCCTAGCTGCTTTCAGCTGAATGCATTGTGATGTCACGTAGGTACTGTCTAGCTGTCTGCAGCTGAATTCATTGTGATGTCACAGAGGTACGGTCTAGCTGACTGCAGCTGAATTCATTGTGATGTCACAGAGGTACTGTCTAGGTGTCTGCACCTGAATGCATTGTAATGTCACAAAGGTACTGACTAGCTGCCTGCAGCTGAATGAATTTTGATGTCACAGAGGTACTGGTTAGCTGCCTGCAGCTGAATTCATTGTGATGTACCAGTGGTACTATCTAGCTGTCTGTAACTGAATGCATTGTAATGTCACAGAGGTACTGTCTAGCTATCTGCAGCTGAATGCATTGTGATGTCACAGAGGTACTGTCTAGCTGCTTGCGGCTGAATGCATTGTGATGTCAAAGTGGTACTTTCTAGCTATCTACAGCTGAATGTATTGTGATGTCCCCTTGGTACTGTCTAGCTGCCTGCAGCTGAATGCAATGTGATGTAATAGAGGTACTGTCTGTCTGCTGCTGAATGCATTGTGGTGTCACTGAGGTACTGTCTAGCTGTCTGCAGCTGAATGCATTCTGATGTCACAGAGGTACTATCTAGCAGCCTGCAGCTCAATGCAATGTGATGTCACAGGGGTACTGTCTAGCTGCCTGCAGCTGAATGCATTGTGATGTAAAAGTGGTTCTGTGTAGCTGCCTGCAGCTGAATGCATTGTGATGTCACAGAGGTACTGTCTAGCAGCCTGCAGCTGAATGCATTGTGATGTCTCAGAGGCACTGTCTAGCTGTCTGCAGCTGAATGCATTGTGATGTCACAGAGGTACTGTCTGTCTGCAGCTGAATGCATTGTGATGTCACAAAAGTACTGTCTAGCTGTCTGCAGCTGAATGCATTGTGATTAGAGATGAGCGCCTGAAATTTTTCGGGTTTTGTGTTTTGGTTTTGGGTTCGGTTCCGCGGCCGTGTTTTGGGTTCGAACGCGTTTTGGCAAAACCTCACCGAATTTTTTTTGTCGGATTCGGGTGTGTTTTGGATTCGGGTGTTTTTTTCAAAAAACACTAAAAAACAGCTTAAATCATAGAATTTGGGGGTCATTTTGATCCCAAAGTATTATTAACCTCAAAAACCATAATTTACACTCATTTTCAGTCTATTCTGAATACCTCACACCTCACAATATTATTTTTAGTCCTAAAATTTGCACCGAGGTCGCTGTGTGAGTAAGATAAGCGACCCTAGTGGCCGACACAAACACCGGGCCCATCTAGGAGTGGCACTGCAGTGTCACGCAGGATGTCCCTTCCAAAAAACCCTCCCCAAACAGCACATGACGCAAAGAAAAAAAGAGGCGCAATGAGGTAGCTGTGTGAGTAAGATTAGCGACCCTAGTGGCCGACACAAACACCGGGCCCATCTAGGAGTGGCACTGCAGTGTCACGCAGGATGGCCCTTCCAAAAAACCCTCCCCAAACAGCACATGACGCAAAGAAAAAAAGAGGCGCAATGAGGTAGCTGTGTGAGTAAGATTAGCGACCCTAGTGGCCGACACAAACACCGGGCCCATCTAGGAGTGGCACTGCAGTGTCACGCAGGATGTCCCTTCCAAAAAACCCTCCCCAAACAGCACATGACGCAAAGAAAAAAAGAGGCGCAATGAGGTAGCTGTGTGAGTAAGATTAGCGACCCTAGTGGCCGACACAAACACCGGGCCCATCTAGGAGTGGCACTGCAGTGTCACGCAGGATGTCCCTTCCAAAAAACCCTCCCCAAACAGCACATGACGCAAAGAAAAAAAGAGGCGCAATGAGGTAGCTGACTGTGTGAGTAAGATTAGCGACCCTAGTGGCCGACACAAACACCGGGCCCATTTAGGAGTGGCACTGCAGTGTCACGCAGGATGTCCCTTCCAAAAAACCCTCCCCAATCAGCACATGATGCAAAGAAAAAGGTTAGGTGGTATACAATTATGGACGGACTGCCTGCCGAGTGCAGACACAGAGGTAGCCACAGCCGTGAACTACCGTACTGTACTGTGTCTGCTGCTAATATAGACTGGTTGATAAAGAGATGTCGTAGTAGTATGTATGTATAAAGAAGATGAAAAAACCACAGTTAGGTGGTATACAATTATGGACGGACTGCCTGCCGAGTGCAGACACAGAGGTAGCCACAGCCGTGAACTACCGTACTGTGTCTGCTGCGACTGGATGATAAATGATATAAAAAATATATATATATCACTACTGCAGCCGGACAGGTATATATTATATATTATATAATGACGGACCTGCTGGACACTGTCTGTCAGCAGAATGAGTTTTATTTTTATAGAATAAAAAAAAAAACAACACACAAGTGAAGTCACACGACGAGTGTTTAACTTTTTCAGGCAATCACAATATAAGTATACTACTAACTATACTGGTGGTCAGTGTGGTCAGGTCACTGGTCAGTCACACTGGCAGTGGCACTCCTGCAGCAAAAGTGTGCACTGTTTAATTTTAATATAATATTATGTACTCCTGGCTCCTGCTATAACCTATAACTGGCACTGCAGTGCTCCCCAGTCTCCCCCACAATTATAAGCTGTGTGAGCTGAGCAGTCAGACAGATATATAATATATATAGATGATGCAGCACACTGGGCTGAGCCTGAGCAGTGCACACAGATATGGTATGTGACTGAGTCACTGTGTGTATCGCTTTTTTCAGGCAGAGAACGGATATATTAAATAAACTGCACTGTCTGGTGGTCACTCACTATATAATATTATGTACTCCTGGCTCCTGCTATAACCTATAACTGGCACTGCAGTGCTCCCCAGTCTCCCCCACAATTATAAGCTGTGTGAGCTGAGCAGTCAGACAGATATATAATATATATAGATGATGCAGCACACTGGGCTGAGCCTGAGCAGTGCACACAGATATGGTATGTGACTGAGTCACTGTGTGTATCGCTTTTTTCAGGCAGAGAACGGATATATTAAATAAACTGCACTGTCTGGTGGTCACTCACTAGTAAACTCTCTGCACTCTCTACACTTCTACAGTACTCCTCCTAGTCCTAAGCTCCAGTAAATCTCTCTCTCTTATAATCTAAATGGAGAGGACGCCAGCCACGTCCTCTCACTATCAATCTCAATGCACGTGTGAAAATGGCGGCGACGCGCGGCTCCTTATATAGAATCCGAGTCTCGCGAGAATCCGACAGCGTCATGATGACGTTCGGGCGCGCTCGGGTTAACCGAGCAAGGCGGGAGGATCCGAGTCTGCTCGGACCCGTGAAAAAAACCATGAAGTTCGGGCGGGTTCGGATTCAGAGAAACCGAACCCGCTCATCTCTAATTGTGATGTCACAAAAGTACTGTCTAGCTGTCTGCAGCTGAATGCATTGTGGTGTCACAGAGGTACTGGTTAGCTGCCTACAGCTGAATTCATTGTGATGTCACAGTGGTACTGTCTAGCTGCTTGCAGCTGAATGCATTGTGATGTCACAGAGGTACTGTCTAGCTGCCTGCAGCTTAATGCAATGTGATGTCACAGAAGTACTATCTAGCTGTCTGCATCTGAATGCATTGTAATGTCAAAGAGGTACTCTAGCTATCTGCAGCTGAATGCATTGTGATGTCACAGAGGTACTGGTTAACAGCCTGCAGCTGAATTCATTGTGATATACCAGTGGTACTGCCTAGCTGCTTTCAGCTGAATGCATTGTGATGTCACGTAGGTACTGTCTAGCTGTCTGCAGCTGAATTCATTGTGATGTCACAGAGGTACTGTCTAGCTGACTGCAGCTGAATTCATTGTGATGTCACAGAGGTACTGTCTAGGTGTCTGCACCTGAATGCATTGTAATGTCACAAAGGTACTGACTAGCTGCCTGCAGCTGAATGAATTTTGATGTCACAGAGGTACTGGTTAGCTGCCTGCAGCTGAATTTATTGTGATGTACCAGTGGTACTATCTAGCTGTCTGTAACTGAATGCATTGTAATGTCACAGAGGTACTGACTAGCTATCTGCAGCTGAATGCATTGTGATGTCACAGAGGTACTGTCTAGCTGCTTGCGGCTGAATGCATTGTGATGTCAAAGTGGTACTTTCTAGCTACCTACAGCTGAATGTATTGTGATGTCCCCTTGGTACTGTCTAGCTGCCTGCAGCTGAATGCAATGTGATGTAATAGAGGTACTGTCTGTCTGCTGCTGAATGCATTGTGGTGTCACTGAGGTACTGTCTAGCTGTCTGCAGCTGAATGCATTCTGATGTCACAGAGGTACTATCTAGCAGCCTGCAGCTGAATGCAATGTGATGTCACAGGGGTACTGTCTAGCTGCCTGCAGCTGAATGCATTGTGATGTACCAGTGGTTCTGTGTAGCTGCCTGCAGCTTAATGCATTGTGATGTCACAGAGGTACTGTCTAGCCGCCTGCAGCTGAATGCATTGTGATGTCTCAGAGGTACTGTCTAGCTGTCTGCAGCTGAATGCATTGTGATGTCACAGAGGTACTGTCTGTCTGCAGCTGAATGCATTGTGATGTCACAAAAGTACTGTCTAGCTGTCTGCAGCTGAATGCATTGTGATTAGGGATGTGCACTTGAAATTTTTCGGGTTTTGTGTTTTGGTTTTGGGTTCGGTTCCGCGGCCGTGTTTTAGGTTCGACCGCGTTTTGGCAAAACCTCACCGAATTTTTTTTGTCGGATTCGGGTGTGTTTTGGATTCGGGTGTTTTTTTCAAAAAACCCTAAAAAACAGCTTAAATCATAGAATTTGGGGGTCATTTTGATCCCAAAGTATTATTAACCTCAAAAACCATAATTTCCACTCATTTTCAGTCTATTCTGAATACCTCACACCTCACAATATTATTTTTAGTCCTAAAATTTGCACCGAGGTCGCTGGATGACTAAGCTAACCGACCCTAGTGGCCGACACAAACACCTGGCCCATCTAGGAGTGGCACTGCAGTGTCACGCAGGATGGCCCTTCCAAAAAACACTCCCCAAACAGCACATGACGCAAAGAAGAAAAAAAGAGGCGCAATGAGGTAGCTGTGTGAGTAAGCTAAGCGACCCTAGTGGCCGACACAAACACCTGGCCCATCTAGGAGTGGCACTGCAGTGTCACGCAGGATGGCCCTTCCAAAAAACACTCCCCAAACAGCACATGACGCAAAGAAGAAAAAAAGAGGCGCGATGAGGTAGCTGTGTGAGTAAGATAAGCGACCCTAGTGGCCGACACAAACACCTGGCCCATCTAGGAGTGGCACTGCAGTGTCACGCAGGATGGCCCTTCCAAAAAACACTCCCCAAACAGCACATGACGCAAAGAAGAAAAAAAGAGGCGCAATGAGGTAGCTGTGTGAGTAAGCTAAGCGACCCTAGTGGCCGACACAAACACCTGGCCCGTCTAGGAGTGGCACTGCAGTGTCACGCAGGATGGCCCTTCCAAAAAACACTCCCCAAACAGCACATGACGCAAAGAAGAAAAAAAGAGGCGCAATGAGGTAGCTGTGTGAGTAAGATAAGCGACCCTAGTGGCCGACACAAACACCTGGCCCATCTAGGAGTGGCACTGCAGTGTCACGCAGGATGGCCCTTCCAAAAAACACTCCCCAAACAGCACATGACGCAAAGAAGAAAAAAAGAGGCGCAATGAGGTAGCTGTGTGAGTAAGATAAGCGACCCTAGTGGCCGACACAAACACCTGGCCCATCTAGGAGTGGCACTGCAGTGTCACGCAGGATGGCCCTTCCAAAAAACACTCCCCAAACAGCACATGACGCAAATAAAAATGAAAGAAAAAAGAGGTGCAAGATGGAATTGTCCTTGGGCCCTCCCACCCACCCTTATGTTGTATAAACAGGACATGCACACTTTAACCAACCCATCATTTCAGTGACAGGGTCTGCCACACGACTGTGACTGATATGACGGGTTTGTTTGGACCCCCACCAAAAAAGAAGCAATTAATCTCTCCTTGCACAAACTGGCTCTACAGAGGCAAGATGTCCACCTCATCATCATCCTCCGATATATCACCGTGTACATCCCCCTCCTCACAGATTATCAATTCGTCCCCACTGGAATCCACCATCTCAGCTCCCTGTGTACTTTGTGGAGGCAATTGCTGCTGGTCAATGTCTCCACGGAGGAATTGATTATAATTCATTTTAATGAACATCATCTTCTCTACATTTTCTGGAAGTAACCTCGTACGCAGATTGCTGACAAGGTGAGCGGCGGCACTAAACACTCTTTCGGAGTACACACTTGTGGGAGGGCAACTTAGGTAGAATAAAGCCAGTTTGTGCAAGGGCCTCCAAATTGCCTCTTTTTCCTGCCAGTATAAGTACGGACTGTCTGACGTGCCTACTTGGATGCGGTCACTCATATAATCCTCCACCATTCTTTCAATGGTGAGAGAATCATATGCAGTGACAGTAGACGACATGTCCGTAATCGTTGTCAGGTCCTTCAGTCCGGACCAGATGTCAGCATCAGCAGTCGCTCCAGACTGCCCTGCATCACCGCCAGCGGGTGGGCTCGGAATTCTGAGCCTTTTCCTCGCACCCCCAGTTGCGGGAGAATGTGAAGGAGGAGATGTTGACAGGTCGCGTTCCGCTTGACTTGACAATTTTCTCACCAGCAGGTCTTTGAACCCCAGCAGACTTGTGTCTGCCGGAAAGAGAGATCCAAGGTAGGTTTTAAATCTAGGATCGAGCACGGTGGCCAAAATGTAGTGCTCTGATTTCAACAGATTGACCACCCGTGAATCCTTGTTAAGCGAATTAAGGGCACCATCCACAAGTCCCACATGCCTAGCGGAATCGCTCCCTTTTAGCTCCTCCTTCAATGCCTCCAGCTTCTTCTGCAAAAGCCTGATGAGGGGAATGACCTGACTCAGGCTGGCAGTGTCTGAACTGACTTCACGTGTGGCAAGTTCAAAAGGTTGCAGAACCTTGCACAACGTTGAAATCATTCTCTTGAGACAGGTACATTCCACCTTCTATATCGTGCTCAATTGTATAGGCTTGAATGGCCTTTTGCTGCTCCTCCAACCTCTGAAGCATATAGAGGGTTGAATTCCACCTCGTTACCACCTCTTGCTTCAGATGATGGCAGGGCAGGTTCAGGCGTTTTTGGTGGTGCTCCAGTCTTCTGTACGTGGTGCCTGTACGCCGAAAGTGTCCCGCAATTCTTCTGGCCACCGACAGCATCTCTTGCACGCCCCTGTCGTTTTTAAAAAAATTCTGCACCACCAAATTCAAGGTATGTGCAAAACATGGGACGTGCTGGAATTTGCCCATATTTAATGCACACACAGTATTGCTGGCGTTGTCCGATGCCACAAATCCACAGGAGAGTCCAATTGGGGTAAGCCATTCCGCGATGATCTTCCTCAGTTGCCGTAAGAGGTTTTCAGCTGTGTGCGTATTCTGGAAACCGGTGATACAAAGCGTAGCCTGCCTAGGAAAGAGTTGGCGTTTGCGAGATGCTGCTACTGGTGCCGCCGCTGCTGTTCTTGCGGCGGGAGTCCATACATCTACCCAGTGGGCTGTCACAGTCATATAGTCCTGACCCTGCCCTGCTCCACTTGTCCACATGTCCGTGGTTAAGTGGACATTGGGTACAACTGCATTTTTTAGGACACTGGTGAGTCTTTTTCTGACGTCCGTGTACATTCTCGGTATCGCCTGCCTAGAGAAGTGGAACCTAGATGGTATTTGGTAACGGGGGCACACTGCCTCAATAAATTGTCTAGTTCCCTGTGAACTAACGGCGGATACCGGACGCACGTCTAACACCAACATAGTTGTCAAGGCCTCAGTTATCCGCTTTGCAACAGGATGACTGCTGTGATATATCATCTTCCTCGCAAAGGACTGTTGGACAGTCAGTTGCTTGGTGGAAGTAGTAAAAGTGGGCTTACGACTTCCCCTCTGGGATGACCATCGACTCCCAGCAGCAACAACAGCAGCGCCAGCAGCAGTAGGCGTTACACGCAAGGATGCATCGGAGGAATCCCAGGCAGGAGAGGACTCGTCAGAATTGCCAGTGACATGGCATGCAGGACTATTGGCATTCCTGGGGAAGGAGGAAATTGACACTGAGGGAGTTGGTGGGGTGGTTTGCGTGAGTTTGGTTACAAGAGGAAGGGATTTACTGGTCATGGACTGCTTCCGCTGTCGCCCAAAGTTTTTGAACTTGTCACTGACTTATTATGAATGCGCTGCAGGTGACGTATAAGGGAGGATGTTCCGAGGTGGTTAACGTCTTTACCCCTACTTATTACAGCTTGACAAAGGCAACACACGGCTTGACAAATGTTGTCCGCATTTCTGGTGAAATACTTCCACACCGAAGAGCTGATTTTTTTGGTATTTTCACCAGGCATGTCAACGGTAGAGATGAGCGCCGGAAATTTTTCGGGTTTTGTGTTTTGGTTTTGGGTTCGGTTCCGCGGCCGTGTTTTGGGTTCGACCGCGTTTTGGCAAAACCTAACCGAATTTTTTTTGTCGGATTCGGGTGTGTTTTGGATTCGGGTGTTTTTTTCCAAAAAACCTAAAAAACAGCTGAAATCATAGAATTTGGGGGTCATTTTGATCCCAAAGTATTATTAACCTCAAAAACCATCATTTCCACTCATTTTCAGTCTATTCTGAATACCTCACACCTCACAATATTATTTTTAGTCCTAAAATTTGCACAGAGGTCGCTGGATAACTAAGCTAAGCGACCCTAGTGGCCGACACAAACACCGGGCCCATCTAGGAGTGTCACTGCAGTGTCACGCAGGATGTCCCTTCCAAAAAACCCTCCCCAAACAGCACATGACGCAAAGAAAAAAAGAGGCGCAATGAGGTAGCTGTGTGAGTAAGATAAGCGACCCTAGTGGCCGACACAAACACCGGGCCCATCTAGGAGTGTCACTGCAGTGTCACGCAGGATGTCCCTTCCAAAAAACCCTCCCCAAACAGCACATGACGCAAAGAAAAAAAGAGGCGCAATGAGGTAGCTGTGTGAGTAAGATAAGCGACCCTAGTGGCCGACACAAACACCGGGCCCATCTAGGAGTGTCACTGCAGTGTCACGCAGGATGTCCCTTCCAAAAAAACCCTCCCCAAACAGCACATGACGCAAAGAAAAAAAGAGGCGCAATGAGGTAGCTGTGTGAGTAAGATAAGCGACCCTAGTGGCCGATACAAACACCGGGCCCATCTAGGAGTGGCACTGCAGTGTCACGCAGGATGTCCCTTCCAAAAAACCCTCCCCAAACAGCACATGACGCAAAGAAAAAAAGAGGCGCAATGAGGTAGCTGTGTGAGTAAGATAAGCGACCCTAGTGGCCGACACAAACACCGGGCCCATCTAGGAGTGGCACTGCAGTGTCACGCAGGATGTCCCTTCCTAAAAACCCTCCCCAAACAGCACATAACGCAAAGAAAAAAAGAGGCGCAATGAGGTAGCTGTGTGAGTAAGATAAGCGACCCTAGTGGCCGACACAAACACCGGGCCCATCTAGGAGTGGCACTGCAGTGTCACGCAGGATGTCCCTTCCAAAAAACCCTCCCCAAACAGCACATGACGCAAAGAAAAATTAAAGAAAAAAGAGGTGCAAGATGGAATTGTCCTTGGGCCCTCCCACCCACCCTTATGTTGTATAAACAGGACATGCACACTTTAACCAACCCATCATTTCAGTGACAGGGTCTGCCACACGACTGTGACTGATATGACGGGTTGGTTTGGACCCCCACCAAAAAAGAAGCAATTAATCTCTCCTTGCACAAACTGGCTCTACAGAGGCAAGATGTCCACCTCATCATCATCCTCCGATATATCACCGTGTACATCCCCCTCCTCACAGATTATCAATTCGTCCCCACTGGAATCCACCATCTCAGCTCCCTGTGTACTTTGTGGAGGCAATTGCTGCTGGTCAATGTCTCCGCGGAGGAATTGATTATAATTCATTTTAATGAACATCATCTTCTCCACATTTTCTGGATGTAACCTCGTACGCCGATTGCTGACAAGGTGAGCGGCGGCACTAAACACTCTTTCGGAGTACACACTTGTGGGAGGGTAACTTAGGTAGAATAAAGCCAGTTTGTGCAAGGGCCTCCAAATTGCCTCTTTTTCCTGCCAGTATAAGTACGGACTGTGTGACGTGCCTACTTGGATGCGGTCACTCATATAATCCTCCACCATTCTTTCAATGTTGAGAGAATCATATGCAGTGACAGTAGACGACATGTCCGTAATCGTTGTCAGGTCCTTCAGTCCGGACCAGATGTCAGCATCAGCAGTCGCTCCAGACTGCCCTGCATCACCGCCAGTGGGTGGGCTCGGAATTCTGAGCCTTTTCCTCGCACCCCCAGTTGCGGGAGAATGTGAAGGAGGAGATGTCCAAGGTAGGCTTTAAATCTAGGATCGAGCACGGTGGCCAAAATGTAGTGCTCTGATTTCAACAGATTGACCACCCGTGAATCCTTGTTAAGCGAATTAAGGGCTCCATCCACAAGTCCCACATGCCTAGCGGAATCGCTCCGTGTTAGCTCCTCCTTCAATGTCTCCAGCTTCTTCTGCAAAAGCCTGATGAGGGGAATGACCTGACTCAGGCTGGCAGTGTCTGAACTGACTTCACGTGTGGCAAGTTCAAAGGGCATCAGAACCTTGCACAACGTTGAAATCATTCTCCACTGCGCTTGAGACAGGTGCATTCCACCTCCTATATCGTGCTCAATTGTATAGGCTTGAATGGCCTTTTGCTGCTCCTCCAACCTCTGAAGCATATAGAGGGTTGAATTCCACCTCGTTACCACCTCTTGCTTCAGATGATGGCAGGGCAGGTTCAGGCGTTTTTGGTGGTGCTCCAGTCTTCTGTACGTGGTGCCTGTACGCCGAAAGTGTCCCGCAATTCTTCTGGCCACCGACAGCATCTCTTGCACGCCCCTGTCGTTTTTAAAAAAATTCTGCACCACCAAATTCAAGGTATGTGCAAAACATGGGACGTGCTGGAATTTGCCCATATTTAATGCACACACAGTATTGCTGGCGTTGTCCGATGCCACAAATCCACAGGAGAGTCCAATTGGGGTAAGCCATTCCGCGATGATCTTCCTCAGTTGCCGTAAGAGGTTTTCAGCTGTGTGCGTATTCTGGAAACCGGTGATACAAAGCGTAGCCTGCCTAGGAAAGAGTTGGCGTTTGCGAGATGCTGCTACTGGTGCCGCCGCTGCTGTTCTTGCGGCGGGAGTCCATACATCTACCCAGTGGGCTGTCACAGTCATATAGTCCTGACCCTGCCCTGCTCCACTTGTCCACATGTCCGTGGTTAAGTGGACATTGGGTACAACTGCATTTTTTAGGACACTGGTGAGTCTTTTTCTGACGTCCGTGTACATTCTCGGTATCGCCTGCCTAGAGAAGTGGAACCTAGATGGTATTTGGTAACGGGGGCACACTGCCTCAATAAATTGTCTAGTTCCCTGTGAACTAACGGCGGATACCGGACGCACGTCTAACACCAACATAGTTGTCAAGGCCTCAGTTATCCGCTTTGCAACAGGATGACTGCTGTGATATATCATCTTCCTCGCAAAGGACTGTTGGACAGTCAGTTGCTTGGTGGAAGTAGTAAAAGTGGGCTTACGACTTCCCCTCTGGGATGACCATCGACTCCCAGCAGCAACAACAGCAGCGCCAGCAGCAGTAGGCGTTACACGCAAGGATGCATCGGAGGAATCCCAGGCAGGAGAGGACTCGTCAGAATTGCCAGTGACATGGCATGCAGGACTATTGGCATTCCTGGGGAAGGAGGAAATTGACACTGAGGGAGTTGGTGGGGTGGTTTGCGTGAGTTTGGTTACAAGAGGAAGGGATTTACTGGTCATGGACTGCTTCCGCTGTCGCCCAAAGTTTTTGAACTTGTCACTGACTTATTATGAATGCGCTGCAGGTGACGTATAAGGGAGGATGTTCCGAGGTGGTTAACGTCTTTACCCCTACTTATTACAGCTTGACAAAGGCAACACACGGCTTGACAAATGTTGTCCGCATTTCTGGTGAAATACTTCCACACCGAAGAGCTGATTTTTTTGGTATTTTCACCAGGCATGTCAACGGTAGAGATGAGCGCCGGAAATTTTTCGGGTTTTGTGTTTTGGTTTTGGGTTCGGTTCCGCGGCCGTGTTTTGGGTTCGACCGCGTTTTGGCAAAACCTAACCGAATTTTTTTTGTCGGATTCGGGTGTGTTTTGGATTCGGGTGTTTTTTTCCAAAAAACCTAAAAAACAGCTGAAATCATAGAATTTGGGGGTCATTTTGATCCCAAAGTATTATTAACCTCAAAAACCATCATTTCCACTCATTTTCAGTCTATTCTGAATACCTCACACCTCACAATATTATTTTTAGTCCTAAAATTTGCACAGAGGTCGCTGGATAACTAAGCTAAGCGACCCTAGTGGCCGACACAAACACCGGGCCCATCTAGGAGTGTCACTGCAGTGTCACGCAGGATGTCCCTTCCAAAAAACCCTCCCCAAACAGCACATGACGCAAAGAAAAAAAGAGGCGCAATGAGGTAGCTGTGTGAGTAAGATAAGCGACCCTAGTGGCCGACACAAACACCGGGCCCATCTAGGAGTGTCACTGCAGTGTCACGCAGGATGTCCCTTCCAAAAAACCCTCCCCAAACAGCACATGACGCAAAGAAAAAAAGAGGCGCAATGAGGTAGCTGTGTGAGTAAGATAAGCGACCCTAGTGGCCGACACAAACACCGGGCCCATCTAGGAGTGTCACTGCAGTGTCACGCAGGATGTCCCTTCCAAAAAAACCCTCCCCAAACAGCACATGACGCAAAGAAAAAAAGAGGCGCAATGAGGTAGCTGTGTGAGTAAGATAAGCGACCCTAGTGGCCGATACAAACACCGGGCCCATCTAGGAGTGGCACTGCAGTGTCACGCAGGATGTCCCTTCCAAAAAACCCTCCCCAAACAGCACATGACGCAAAGAAAAAAAGAGGCGCAATGAGGTAGCTGTGTGAGTAAGATAAGCGACCCTAGTGGCCGACACAAACACCGGGCCCATCTAGGAGTGGCACTGCAGTGTCACGCAGGATGTCCCTTCCTAAAAACCCTCCCCAAACAGCACATAACGCAAAGAAAAAAAGAGGCGCAATGAGGTAGCTGTGTGAGTAAGATAAGCGACCCTAGTGGCCGACACAAACACCGGGCCCATCTAGGAGTGGCACTGCAGTGTCACGCAGGATGTCCCTTCCAAAAAACCCTCCCCAAACAGCACATGACGCAAAGAAAAATTAAAGAAAAAAGAGGTGCAAGATGGAATTGTCCTTGGGCCCTCCCACCCACCCTTATGTTGTATAAACAGGACATGCACACTTTAACCAACCCATCATTTCAGTGACAGGGTCTGCCACACGACTGTGACTGATATGACGGGTTGGTTTGGACCCCCACCAAAAAAGAAGCAATTAATCTCTCCTTGCACAAACTGGCTCTACAGAGGCAAGATGTCCACCTCATCATCATCCTCCGATATATCACCGTGTACATCCCCCTCCTCACAGATTATCAATTCGTCCCCACTGGAATCCACCATCTCAGCTCCCTGTGTACTTTGTGGAGGCAATTGCTGCTGGTCAATGTCTCCGCGGAGGAATTGATTATAATTCATTTTAATGAACATCATCTTCTCCACATTTTCTGGATGTAACCTCGTACGCCGATTGCTGACAAGGTGAGCGGCGGCACTAAACACTCTTTCGGAGTACACACTTGTGGGAGGGTAACTTAGGTAGAATAAAGCCAGTTTGTGCAAGGGCCTCCAAATTGCCTCTTTTTCCTGCCAGTATAAGTACGGACTGTGTGACGTGCCTACTTGGATGCGGTCACTCATATAATCCTCCACCATTCTTTCAATGTTGAGAGAATCATATGCAGTGACAGTAGACGACATGTCCGTAATCGTTGTCAGGTCCTTCAGTCCGGACCAGATGTCAGCATCAGCAGTCGCTCCAGACTGCCCTGCATCACCGCCAGTGGGTGGGCTCGGAATTCTGAGCCTTTTCCTCGCACCCCCAGTTGCGGGAGAATGTGAAGGAGGAGATGTCCAAGGTAGGCTTTAAATCTAGGATCGAGCACGGTGGCCAAAATGTAGTGCTCTGATTTCAACAGATTGACCACCCGTGAATCCTTGTTAAGCGAATTAAGGGCTCCATCCACAAGTCCCACATGCCTAGCGGAATCGCTCCGTGTTAGCTCCTCCTTCAATGTCTCCAGCTTCTTCTGCAAAAGCCTGATGAGGGGAATGACCTGACTCAGGCTGGCAGTGTCTGAACTGACTTCACGTGTGGCAAGTTCAAAGGGCATCAGAACCTTGCACAACGTTGAAATCATTCTCCACTGCGCTTGAGACAGGTGCATTCCACCTCCTATATCGTGCTCAATTGTATAGGCTTGAATGGCCTTTTGCTGCTCCTCCAACCTCTGAAGCATATAGAGGGTTGAATTCCACCTCGTTACCACTTCTTGCTTCAGATGATGGCAGGGCAGGTTCAGTAGTTTTTGGTGGTGCTCCAGTCTTCTGTACGTGGTGCCTGTACGCCGAAAGTGTCCCGCAATTCTTCTGGCCACCGACAGCATCTCTTGCACGCCCCTGTCGTTTTTTAAAAAATTCTGCACCACCAAATTCAAGGTATGTGCAAAACATGGGACGTGCTGGAATTTGCCCATATTTAATGCACACACAGTATTGCTGGCGTTGTCCGATGCCACAAATCCACAGGAGAGTCCAATTGGGGTAAGCCATTCCGCGATGATCTTCCTCAGTTGCCGTAAGAGGTTTTCAGCTGTGTGCGTATTCTGGAAACCGGTGATACAAAGCGTAGCCTGCCTAGGAAAGAGTTGGCGTTTGCGAGATGCTGCTACTGGTGCCGCCGCTGCTGTTCTTGCGGCGGGAGTCCATACATCTACCCAGTGGGCTGTCACAGTCATATAGTCCTGACCCTGCCCTGCTCCACTTGTCCACATGTCCGTGGTTAAGTGGACATTGGGTACAACTGCATTTTTTAGGACACTGGTGAGTCTTTTTCTGACGTCCGTGTACATTCTCGGTATCGCCTGCCTAGAGAAGTGGAACCTAGATGGTATTTGGTAACGGGGGCACACTGCCTCAATAAATTGTCTAGTTCCCTGTGAACTAACGGCGGATACCGGACGCACGTCTAACACCAACATAGTTGTCAAGGCCTCAGTTATCCGCTTTGCAGCAGGATGACTGCTGTGATATTTCATCTTCCTCGCAAAGGACTGTTGAACAGTCAATTGCTTACTGGAAGTAGTACAAGTGGGCTTACGACTTCCCCTCTGGGATGACCATCGACTCCCAGCAGCAACAACAGCAGCGCCAGCAGCAGTAGGCGTTACACGCAAGGATGCATCGGAGGAATCCCAGGCAGGAGAGGACTCGTCAGAATTGCCAGTGACATGGCCTGCAGGACTATTGGCATTCCTGGTGAAGGAGGAAATTGACACTGAGGGAGTTGGTGGGGTGGTTTGCGTGAGCTTGGTTACAAGAGGAAGGGATTTACTGGTCAGTGGACTGCTTCCGCTGTCGCCCAAAGTTTTTGAACTTGTCACTGACTTATTATGAATGCGCTGCAGGTGACGTATAAGGGAGGATGTTCCGAGGTGGTTAACGTCCTTACCCCTACTTATTACAGCTTGACAAAGGCAACACACGGCTTGACACCTGTTGTCCGCATTTCTGTTGAAATACTTCCACACCGAAGAGCTGATTTTTTTGGTATTTTCACCAGGCATGTCAGTGGCCATATTCCTCCCACGGACAACAGGTGTCTCCCCGGGTGCCTGACTTAAACAAACCACCTCACCATCAGAATCCTCCTGGTCAATTTCCTCCCCAGCGCCAGCAACACCCATATCCTCCTCATCCTGGTGTACTTCAACACTGACATCTTCAATCTGACTATCAGGAACTGGACTGCGGGTGCTCCTTCCAGCACTTGCAGGGGGCGTGCAAATGGTGGAAGGCGCATGCTCTTCACGTCCAGTGTTGGGAAGGTCAGGCATCGCAACCGACACAATTGGACTCTCCTTGTGGATTTGGGATTTCGAAGAACGCACAGTTCTTTGCGGTGCTTTTGCCAGCTTGAGTCTTTTCAGTTTTCTAGCGAGAGGCTGAGTGCTTCCATCCTCATGTGAAGCTGAACCACTAGCCATGAACATAGGCCAGGGCCTCAGCCGTTCCTTGCCACTCCGTGTGGTAAATGGCATATTGGCAAGTTTACGCTTCTCCTCCGACAATTTTATTTTAGGTTTTGGAGTCCTTTTTTTACTGATATTTGGTGTTTTGGATTTGACATGCTCTGTACTATGACATTGGGCATCGGCCTTGGCAGACGACGTTGCTGGCATTTCATCGTCTCGGCCATGACTAGTGGCAGCAGCTTCAGCACGAGGTGGAAGTGGATCTTGATCTTTCCCTAATTTTGGAACCTCAACATTTTTGTTCTCCATATTTTAATAGGCACAACTAAAAGGCACCTCAGGTAAACAATGGAGATGGATGGATACTAGTATACAATTATGGATGGATTGCCGAGTGCCGACACAGAGGTAGCTACAGCCGTGGACTACCGTACTGTACTGTGTCTGCTGCTAATATAGACTGGTTGATAATGAGATGTAGTATGTATAAAGAAGAAAGAAAAAAAAAACCACGGGTAGGTGGTATACAATTATGGATGGACTGCCGAGTGCCGACACAGAGGTAGCTACAGCCATGGACTACCGTACTGTACTGTGTCTGCTGCTAATATAGACTGGATGATAATGAGATGTAGTATGTATAAAGAAGAAAGAAAAAAAAAACACGGGTAGGACTAGGTGGTATACAATTATGGATGGACTGCCGAGTGCCGACACAGAGGTAGCTACAGCCGTGGACTACCGTACTGTACTGTGTCTGCTGCTAATATAGACTGGTTGATAATGAGATGTAGTATGTATAAAGAAGAAAGAAAAAAAAAACCACGGGTAGGTGGTATACAATTATGGATGGACTGCCGAGTGCCGACACAGAGGTAGCTACAGCCGTGGACTACCGTACTGTACTGTGTCTGCTGCTAATATAGACTGGATGATAATGAGATGTAGTATGTATAAAGAAGAAAGAAAAAAAAAACCACGGGTAGGTGGTATACAATTATGGATGGACTGCCGAGTGCCGACACAGAGGTAGCTACAGCCGTGGACTACCATACTGTACTGTGTCTGCTGCTAATATAGACTGGATGATAATGAGATGTAGTATGTATAAAGAAGAAAGAAAGAAAAAACCACGGGTAGGTGGTATACAATTATGGATGGACTGCCGAGTGCCGACACAGAGGTAGCTACAGCCGTGGACTACCGTACTGTACTGTGTCTGCTGCTAATATAGACTGGTTGATAATGAGATGTAGTATGTATAAAGAAGAAAGAAAAAAAAAACCACGGGTAGGTGGTATACAATTATGGATGGACTGCCGAGTGCCGACACAGAGGTAGCTACAGCCGTGGACTACCGTACTGTACTGTGTCTGCTGCTAATATAGACTGGATGATAATGAGATGTAGTATGTATAAAGAAGAAAGAAAAAAAAAACCACGGGTAGGTGGTATACAATTATGGATGGACTGCCGAGTGCCGACACAGAGGTAGCTACAGCCGTGGACTACCGTACTGTACTGTGTCTGCTGCTAATATAGACTGGATGATAATGAGATGTAGTATGTATAAAGAAGAAAGAAAAAAAAAACCACGGGTAGGTGGTATACAATTATGGATGGACTGCCGAGTGCCGACACAGAGGTAGCTACAGCCGTGAACTACCGTACTGTGTCTGCTGCTAATATAGACTGGTTGATAATGAGATGTAGTATGTATAAAGAAGAAAGAAAAAAAACCACGGGTAGGTGGTATACAATTATGGATGGACTGCCGAGTGCCGACACAGAGGTAGCTACAGCCGTGGACTACCGTACTGTACTGTGTCTGCTGCTAATATAGACTGGATGATAATGAGATGTAGTATGTATAAAGAAGAAAGAAAAAAAAAACCACGGGTAGGTGGTATACAATTATGGATGGACTGCCGAGTGCCGACACAGAGGTAGCTACAGCCGTGAACTACCGTACTGTGTCTGCTGCTAGTATAGACTGGATGATAAATAATGATATAAAAAATATATATATATCACTACTGCAGCCGGACAGGTATATATTATATAATGACGGACCTGCTGGACACTGTCTGTCAGCAGAATGAGTTTTTTAATTTTTGTAGAATAAAAAAACACCACACAAGTCACACGACGAGTGTACTTTTTCAGGCAGACATTCAATCACAATATACTATACTGGTGGTCAGTGTGGTCAGGTCACTGGTCACAGTGGTCAGTGGTCAGTCACACTGGCAGTGGCACTCTGGCAGCAAAAGTGTGCACTGTTTAATATGTACTCCTGGCTCCTGCTATAACCTATAACTGCTCCCCAGTCTCCCCCACAATTAAGCTGTGTGAGCACAGTCAGATATTATACATAGATGATGCAGCACACTGGGCTGAGCACAGATATGGTATGTGAGTGTGACTGAGTCACTGTGTATCGTTTTTTTCAGGCAGAGAACAAGAACAGAACGGATTATTAAATAATAATAAATTATAAAACTGCACTGGTGGTCAGGTCACTGGTCATCAGTCACTAGTATAACTCCTCCTAAGCTCCAGTAAGTAAATGAAGTGTCTCACTCTCACTCTCCTATCTATTTTAATTTCTAAACGGAGAGGACGCCAGCCACGTCCTCTCCCTATCAATCTCAATGCACGTGTGAAAATGGCCGCGACGCGCGGCTCCTTATATAGAATCCGAGTCTCGCGATAGAATCCGAGCCTCGCGAGAATCCGACAGCGTGATGATGACGTTCGGGCGCGCTCGGGTTAACCGAGCAAGGTGGGAAGATCCGAGTCGCTCGGACCCGTGTAAAAAAACATGAAGTTCGGGCGGGTTCGGATTCAGAGAAACCGAACCCGCTCATCTCTAGTCAACGGCCCTATTCCTCCCACGGACAACAGGTGTCTCCCCGGGTGCCTGACTTAAACAAACCACCTCACCATCAGAATCCTCCTTGTCAATTTCCTCCCCAGCGCCAGCAACACCCATATCCTCCTCATCCTGGTGTACTTCAACACTGACATCTTTAATCTGACTATCAGGAACTGGACTGCGGGTGCTCCTTCCAGCACTTGCAGGGGGCGTGCAAATGGTGGAAGGCGCATGCTCTTCACGTCCAGTGTTGGGAAGGTCAGGCATCGCAACCGACACAATTGGACTCTCCTTGTGGATTTGGGATTTCGAAGAACGCACAGTTCTTTGCGGTGCTTTTGCCAGCTTGAGTATTTTCAGTTTTCTAGCGAGAGGCTGAGTGCTTCCATCCTCATGTGAAGCTGAACCACTAGCCATGAACATAGGCCAGGGCCTCAGCCGTTCCTTGCCACTCCGTGTGGTAAATGGCATATTGGCAAGTTTACGCTTCTCCTCCGACAATTTTATTTTAGATTTTGGAGTCCTTTTTTTACTGATATTTGGTGTTTTGGATTTTACATGCTCTGTACTATGACATTGGGCATTGGCCTTGGCAGACGACGTTGCTGGCATTTCATCATCTCGGCCATGACTAGTGGCAGCAGCTTCAGCACGAGGTGGAAGTGGATCTTGATCTTTCCCTAATTTTGGAACCTCAACATTTTTGTTCTCCATATTTTAATAGGCACAACTAAAAGGCACCTCAGGTAAACAATGGAGATGGATGGATACTAGTATACTTATGGATGGACGAGCGACTGCCGACACAGAGGTAGCTACAGCCGTGGACTACCGTACTGTGTCTGCTGCTAATATAGACTGGATGATAATGAGATGAAATCAATATATATATATATAATATCACTAGTACTGCAGCCGGACAGGTATATATATTTATTATGTAATGACTGATGACGGACCTGCTGGACACTGTCAGCTCAGCAGCACCGCAGACTGCTACAGTAAGCTACTATAGTAGTATGTATAAAGAAGAAAGAAAAAAAAAAAACCACGGGTAGGTGGTATACAATTATGGATGGACGAGCGACTGCCGACACAGAGGTAGCTACAGCCGTGGACTACCGTACTGTGTCTGCTGCTAATATAGACTGGATGATAATGAGATGAAATCAATATATATATATATAATATCACTAGTACTGCAGCCGGACAGGTATATATATTTATTATGTAATGACTGATGACGGACCTGCTGGACACTGTCAGCTCAGCAGCACCGCAGACTGCTACAGTAAGCTACTATAGTAGTATGTATAAAGAAGAAAGAAAAAAAAAAAACACGGGTAGGTGGTATACAATTATGGATGGACGAGCGACTGCCGACACAGAGGTAGCTACAGCCGTGGACTACCGTACTGTGTCTGCTGCTAATATAGACTGGATGATAATGAGATAAAATCAATATATATTATATCACACTAGTACTGCAGCCGGACAGGTAGATATATTTATTATGTAATGACTGATGACGGACCTGCTGGACACTGTCAGCTCAGCAGCACCGCAGACTGCTACAGTAAGCTACTATAGTAGTATGTATAAAGAAGAAAGAAAAAAAAAACCCACGGGTAGGTGGTATACAATTATGGATGGACGAGCGACTGCCGACACAGAGGTAGCTACAGCCGTGGACTACCGTACTGTGTCTGCTGCTAATATAGACTGGATGATAATGAGATGAAATCAATATATATATATATAATATCACTAGTACTGCAGCCGGACAGGTATATATATTTATTATGTAATGACTGATGACGGACCTGCTGGACACTGTCAGCTCAGCAGCACCGCAGACTGCTACAGTAAGCTACTATAGTAGTATGTATAAAGAAGAAAGAAAAAAAAAAAACCACGGGTAGGTGGTATACAATTATGGATGGACGAGCGACTGCCGACACAGAGGTAGCTACAGCCGTGGACTACCGTACTGTGTCTGCTGCTAATATAGACTGGATGATAATGAGATGAAATCAATATATATATATATAATATCACTAGTACTGCAGCCGGACAGGTATATATATTTATTATGTAATGACTGATGACGGACCTGCTGGACACAGTCAGCTCAGCAGCACCGCAGACTGCTACAGTAAGCTACTATAGTAGTATGTATAAAGAAGAAAGAAAAAAAAAAAAAACACGGGTAGGTGGTATACAATATTATATATATATTATATACAATTATATATATATATATATATATATATATATATATTAAACTGGTGGTGACTGGTGGTCAGGTCACTGGTCACACTATCAGCAACTTGCAAGTAGTACTCCTAAGCAGACAATCACAATATATATTATACTGGTGGTCAGTGTGGTCACAATGGCAGTGTGGCACTCTGGCAGCAAAAGTGTGCACTGTACGTTATATGTACTCCTGAGTCCTGCTCTCAGACTCTAACTGCTCCCCACTGTCAGTGTCTCCCCCACAAGTCAGATAATATACAGTCACACTATCACTTCAGCAAGTAACTAGTACTCCTCCTAATGCTCCCCAAAATTACTACTGTGTCTCTCTCTACTGTCTCACTCTCTTCTCTATAAACGGAGAGGACGCCAGCCACGTCCTCTCCCTATGAATCTCAATGCACGTGTGAAAATGGCGGCGACGCGCGGCTCCTTATATAGAATCCGAGTCTCGCGATAGAATCCGAGCCTCGCGAGAATCCGACAGCGGGATGATGACTTTCCGGCGCGCTCGGGTTAACCGAGCAAGGCGGGAAGATCCGAGTCGCTCGGCCCCGTGTAAAAAAACATGAAGTTCGGGCGGGTTCGGATTCCGAGGAACCGAACCCGCTCATCCCTAATTGTGATGTCACAAAAGTACTGTCTAGCTGTCTGCAGCTGAATGCATTGTGGTGTCACAGAGGTACTGGTTAGCTGCCTACAGCTGAATTCATTGTGATGTCACAGTGGTACTGTCTAGCTGCTTGCAGCTGAATACATTGTGATGTCACAGTGGTACTGTCTAGCTGCCTGCAGCTGAATGCATTGTGATGTCACAGAAGTACTATCTAGCTGTCTGCATCTGAATGCATTGTAATGTCACAGAGGTACTGTCTAGCTATCTGCAGCTGAATGCATTGTGATGTCATCGAGGTACTGGTTAGCAGCCTGCAGCTGAATTCATTGTGATATACCAGTGGTACTGCCTAGCTGCTTTCAGCTGAATGCATTGTGATGTCACATAGGTACTGTCTAGCTGTCTGCAGCTGAATTCATTGTGATGTCACAGAGGTACTGTCTAGGTGTCTGCACCTGAATGCATTGTAATGTCACAGAGGTACTGACTAGCTGCCTGCAGCTGAATGAATTTTGATGTCACAGAGGTACTGGTTAGCTGCCTGCAGCTGAATTCATTGTGATGTAACAGTGGTACTATCTAGCTGTCTGCAACTGAATGCATTGTAATGTCACAGAGGTACTGTCTAGCTATCTGCAGCTGAATGCATTCTGATGTCACAGAGGTACTATCTAGCAGCCTGCAGCTAAATGCAATGTGATGTCACAGGGGTACTGTCTAGCTGTCTGCAGCTGAATGCATTGTGATGTCACAGAGGTACTGTCTGTCTGCAGCTGAATTCATTGTGATGTCACAAAAGTACTGTCTAGCTGTCTGCAGCTGAATGCATTGTGTTGTCACAAAAGTACTGTCTAGCTGTCTGCAGCTGAATGCATTGTGGTGTAACAGAGGTACTGGTTAGCTGCCTACAGCTGAATTTATTGTGATGTCACAGTAGTACTGTCTAGCTACTTGCAGCTGAATGCATTGTGATGTCACAGAGGTACTGTCTAGCTGCCTGCAGCTGAATGCATTGTGATGTCACAGAAGTGCTATCTAGCTGTCTGCATCTGAATGCATTGTAATGTCACAGAGGTACTCTCTAGCTATCTGCAGCTGAATGCATTGTGATGTCACAGAGGTGCTGGTTAGCTGTCTGCAGCTGAAACCTTTGTGATGTATCAGTGGTACTGTCTAGCTGCCTGCAGCTGAATGCATTGTGATGTCACAGAGGTACTGTATAGCTGCCTGCCGCTGAATGCAATTGTGATGTCATAGAAGTACTGTCTGTCTGCAGCTGAATGCATTATGTCACGGAGATACTTCTCTGTCTGCCCCTGAATGCATTATGTCACAGAGATACTTCTCTGTCTGCCCCTGAATGCATTGTAATATCACAGAGGTACTGTCTAGCTGCCTGCAGCTGAATGCATTGTGATGTCACAGAGGTACTGTCTGCCTGCAGCTGAATGCATTGTGATGTCACAGAGGTACTGTCTAGCTGCTTGCGGCTGAATGCATTGTGATGTCAAAGTGGTACTTTCTAGCTGCCTACAGCTGAATGTAATGTGATGTCCCCTTGGTACTGTCTAGCTGCCTGCAGCTGAATGCAATTGTGATGTAATAGAGGTACTGTCTGTCTGCTGCTGAATGCATTGTGGTGTCACTGAGGTACTGTCTAGCTGTCTGCAGGTGAATGCATTCTGATGTCACAGAGGTACTATGTAGCAGCCTGCAGCTGAATGCATTGTGATGTACCAAAGGTTCTGTGTAGCTGCCTGCAGCTGAATGCATTGTGATGTCACAGAGGTACTGTCTAGCCGCCTGCTGCTGAACGCATTGTGATGTCTCAGAGGTACTGTCTAGTTGTCTGCAGCTGAATGCATTGTGATGTCACAGAGGTACTGTCTGTCTGCAGCTGAATGCATTGTGATGTCAAAAAGTACTGATTAGCTGTCTGCAGCTGAATGCATTGCATTTGCAATGTCACAAAAGTACTGTCTAGCTGTCTGCAGCTGAATGCATTGTGGTGTAACAGAGGTACTGATTAGCTGCCTACAGCTGAATTCATTGTGATGTCACAGTGGTACTGTCTAGCTGCTTGCAGCTGAATGCATTGTGATGTCACAGAGGTACTGTCTAGCTGCCTGCAGCTGAATGCATTGTGATGTCACAGAAGTACTATCTAGCTGTCTGCATCTGAATGCATTGTAATGTCACAGAGGTACTGTCTAGCTATCTGCAGCTGAATGCACTGTGATGTCACAGAAGTACTGGTTAGCAGCCTGCAGCTGAATTCATTGTGATATACCAGTGGTACTGCCTAGCTGCTTTCAGCTGAATGCATTGTGATGTCACATAGGTACTGTCTAGCTGTCTGCCGCTGAATTCATTGTGATGTCACAGAGGTACTGTCTAGGTGTCTGCACCTGAATGCATTGTAATGTCACAGAGGTACTGACTAGCTGCCTGCAGCTGAATGAATTTTGATGTCACAGAGGTACTGGTTAGCTGCCTGCAGCTGAATTCATTGTGATGTAACAGTGGTACTATCTAGCTGTCTGCAGCTGAATGCATTGTGATGTCACGTAGGTACTGTCTAGCTATCTGCAGCTGAATGCATTGTGATGTCACAGAGGTACTGTCTAGCTGCTTGCGGCTGAATGCATTGTGATGTCAAAGTGGTACTTTCTAGCATCCTACAGCTGAATGTATTGTGATGTCCCCTTGGTACTGTCCAGCTGCCTGCAGCTGAATGCAATTGTGATGTAATAGAGGTACTGTCTGTCTGCTGCTGAATGCATTCTGGTGTCACTGAGGTACTGTCTAGCTGTCTGCAGCTGAATGCATTCTGATGTCACAGAGGTACTATCTAGCAGCCTGCAGCTGAATGCAATGTGATGTCACAGGGGTACTGTCTAGCTGCCTGCAGCTGAATGCATTGTGATGTACCAGTGGTTCTGTGTAGCTGCCTGCAGCTGAATGCATTGTGATGTCACAGAGGTACTGTCTAGCCGCCTGCAGCTGAATGTATTGTGATGTCTCAGAGGCACTGTCTAGCTGTCTGCAGCTGAATGCATTGTGATGTCACAGAGGTACTGTCTGTCTGCAGCTGAATGCATTGTGATGTCACAAAAGTACCGTCTAGCTGTCTGCAGCTGAATGCATTGTGATGTCACAAAAGTACTGTCTAGCTGTCTGCAGCTGAATGCATTGTGGTGTCACAGAGGTACTGGTTAGCTGCCTACAGCTGAATTCATTGTGATGTCACAGTGGTACTGTCTAGCTGCTTGCAGCTGAATGCATTGTGATGTCACAGAGGTACTGTCTAGCTGCCTGCAGCTGAATGCAATGTGATGTCACAGAAGTACTATCTAGCTGTCTGCATCTGAATGCATTGTAATGTCACAGAGGTACTCTAGCTATCTGCAGCTGAATGCATTGTGATGTCACAGAGGTACTGGTTAACAGCCTGCAGCTGAATTCATTGTGATATACCAGTGGTACTGCCTAGCTGCTTTCAGCTGAATGCATTGTGATGTCACGTAGGTACTGTCTAGCTGTCTGCAGCTGAATTCATTGTGATGTCACAGAGGTACTGTCTAGCTGACTGCAGCTGAATTCATTGTGATGTCACAGAGGTACTGTCTAGGTGTCTGCACCTGAATGCATTGTAATGTCACAAAGGTACTGACTAGCTGCCTGCAGCTGAATGAATTTTGATGTCACAGAGGTACTGGTTAGCTGCCTGCAGCTGAATTCATTGTGATGTACCAGTGGTACTATCTAGCTGTCTGTAACTGAATGCATTGTAATGTCACAGAGGTACTGTCTAGCTATCTGCAGCTGAATGCATTGTGATGTCACAGAGGTACTGTCTAGCTGCTTGCGGCTGAATGCATTGTGATGTCAAAGTGGTACTTTCTAGCTACCTACAGCTGAATGTATTGTGATGTCCCCTTGGTACTGTCTAGCTGCCTGCAGCTGAATGCAATGTGATGTAATAGAGGTACTGTCTGTCTGCTGCTGAATGCATTGTGGTGTCACTGAGGTACTGTCTAGCTGTCTGCAGCTGAATGCATTCTGATGTCACAGAGGTACTATCTAGCAGCCTGCAGCTGAATGCAATGTGATGTCACAGGGGTACTGTCTAGCTGCCTGCAGCTGAATGCATTGTGATGTAAAAGTGGTTCTGTGTAGCTGCCTGCAGCTGAATGCATTGTGATGTCACAGAGGTACTGTCTAGCCGCCTGCAGCTGAATGCATTGTGATGTCTCAGAGGCACTGTCTAGCTGTCTGCAGCTGAATGCATTGTGGTGTCACAGAGGTACTGGTTAGCTGCCTACAGCTGAATTCATTGTGATGTCACAGTGGTACTGTCTAGCTGCTTGCAGCTGAATGCATTGTGATGTCACAGAGGTACTGTCTAGCTGCCTGCAGCTGAATGCAATGTGATGTCACAGAAGTACTATCTAGCTGTCTGCATCTGAATGCATTGTAATGTCACAGAGGTACTCTAGCTATCTGCAGCTGAATGCATTGTGATGTCACAGAGGTACTGGTTAACAGCCTGCAGCTGAATTCATTGTGATATACCAGTGGTACTGCCTAGCTGCTTTCAGCTGAATGCATTGTGATGTCACGTAGGTACTGTCTAGCTGTCTGCAGCTGAATTCATTGTGATGTCACAGAGGTACTGTCTAGCTGACTGCAGCTGAATTCATTGTGATGTCACAGAGGTACTGTCTAGGTGTCTGCACCTGAATGCATTGTAATGTCACAAAGGTACTGACTAACTGCCTGCAGCTGAATGAATTTTGATGTCACAGAGGTACTGGTTAGCTGCCTGCAGCTGAATTCATTGTGATGTACCAGTGGTACTATCTAGCTGTCTGTAACTGAATGCATTGTAATGTCACAGAGGTACTGTCTAGCTATCTGCAGCTGAATGCATTGTGATGTCACAGAGGTACTGTCTAGCTGCTTGCGGCTGAATGCATTGTGATGTCACAGTGGTACTTTCAAGCTACCTACAGCTGAATGTATTGTGATGTCCCCTTGGTACTGTCTAGCTGCCTGCAGCTGAATGCAATGTGATGTAATAGAGGTACTGTCTGTCTGCTGCTGAATGCATTGTGGTGTCACTGAGGTACTGTCTAGCTGTCTGCAGCTGAATGCATTCTGATGTCACAGAGGTACTATCTAGCAGCCTGCAGCTGAATGCAATGTGATGTCACAGGGGTACTGTCTAGCTGCCTGCAGCTGAATGCATTGTGATGTACCAGTGGTTCTGTGTAGCTGCCTGCAGCTGAATGCATTGTGATGTCACAGAGGTACTGTCTAGCCGCCTGCAGCTGAATACATTGTGATGTCTCAGAGGTACTGTCTAGCTGTCTGCAGCTGAATGCATTGTGATGTCACAGAGGTACTGTCTGCAGCTGAATGCATTGTGATGTCACAAAAGTACTGTCTAGCTGTCTGCAGCTGAATGCATTGTGATGTCACAAAAGTACTGTCTAGCTGTCTGCAGCTGAATGCATTGTGGTGTCACAGAGGTACTGGTTAGCTGCCTACAGCTGAATTCATTGTGATGTCACAGTGGTACTGTCTAGCTGCTTGCAGCTGAATACATTGTGATGTCACAGTGGTACTGTCTAGCTGCCTGCAGCTGAATGCATTGTGATGTCACAGAAGTACTATCTAGCTGTCTGCATCTGAATGCATTGTAATGTCACAGAGGTACTGTCTAGCTATCTGCAGCTGAATGCATTGTGATGTCATAGATGTACTGGTTAGCAGCCTGCAGCTGAATTCATTGTGATATACCAGTGGTACTGCATAGCTGCTTTCAGCTGAATGCATTGTGATGTCACATAGGAACTGTCTAGCTGTCTGCAGCTGAATTCATTGTAATGTCACAGAGGTACTGTCTAGGTGTCTGCACCTGAATGCATTGTAATGTCACAGAGGTACTGACTAGCTGCCTGCAGCTGAATGAAATTTGATGTCAAAGAGGTACTGGTTAGCAGCCTGCAGCTGAATTCATTGTGATGTACCAGTGGTACTGCTTAGCTAATTGCAGCTGAATTCATTGTGATGTACCAGTGGTACTATCTAGCTGTCTGCAACTGAATGCATTGTAATGTCACAGAGGTACTGTCTAGCTATCTGCAGCTGAATGCATTATGATGTCACAGAGGTACTGGTTAGCAGCCTGCAGCTGAATTCATTGTGATGTACCAGTGGTACTGCTTAGCTAATTGCAGCTGAATGCATTGTGATGTCACAGAGGTACTGTCTAGCTATCTGCAGCTGAATGCATTCTGATGTCACAGAGGTACTGGTTAGCAGCCTGCAGCTGAATTCATTGTGATGTACCAGTGGTACTGCTTAGCTAATTGCAGCTGAATGCATTGTGATGTCACAGAGGTACTGTCTAGCTATCTGCAGCTGAATGCATTCTGATGTCACAGAGGTACTATCTAGCAGCCTGCAGCTGAATGCAATGTGATGTCACAGGGGTACTGTCTAGCTGCCTGCAGCTGAATGCATTGTGATGTACCAGTGGTACTGTGTAGCTGCCTGCAGCTGAATGCATTCTGATGTCACAGAGGTACTATCTAGCAGCCTGCAGCTGAATGCAATGTGATGTCACAGGGGTACTGTCTAGCTGTCTGCAGCTGAATGCATTGTGATGTACCAGTGGTACTGTGTAGCTGCCTGCAGCTGAATGCATTCTGATGTCACAGAGGTACTATCTAGCAGCCTGCAGCTGAATGCAATGTGATGTCACAGGGGTACTGTCTAGCTGTCTGCAGCTGAATGCATTGTGATGTCACAGAGGTACTGTCTGTCTGCAGCTGAATTCATTGTGATGTCACAAAAGTACTGTCTAGCTGTCTGCAGCTGAATGCATTGTGATGTCACAAAAGTACTGTCTAGCTGTCTGCAGCTGAATGCATTGTGGTGTAACAGAGGTACTGGTTAGCTGCCTACAGCTGAATTTATTGTGATGTCACAGTGGTACTGTCTAGCTGCTTGCAGCTGAATGCATTGTGATGTCACAGAGGTACTGTCTAGCTGCCTGCAGCTGAATGCATTGTGATGTCACAGAAGTGCTATCTAGCTGTCTGCATCTGAATGCATTGTAATGTCACAGAGGTACTCTCTAGCTATCTGCAGCTGAATGCATTGTGATGTCACAGAGGTACTGGTTATCAGCCTGCAGCTGAATGCATTGTGCTGTCCCAGAGGTACTGTTGAGCTGCCTGCCCTGTAAAATTTTGAAGAAGTGGCCCGATATGGGCAGCACAAGAGCTATAACACACCATGTAGCTATGGCGGCATCACTGGATGGCAGAGTTGCTGTACTTCAGAGTTGGAATAACAGTGTGAATGGGGACAATGCAGTGTACTGAGTGCAGTGGGCTGTCTGTCATGTAACGGGTGGGGCCACTTGACAGCACACAGAACAGACCCCGCAAACTTGTTAGCCTACCAGGAATCTTCCTTTTGAGCTTTATGGCCAATCCGCCCCTGTACTTAAGTAAAAATAAAGTTAAGTGGATGACAGCAATGAACATAACAGTGTTGACAAAGACAAACAGATAATGCAAAATGCTATAATTACAGATGGGTCCTCCGTTATCTCGGCTCTTTCTGCGCCTAGATGGAGGTTTAGTCATGCCTAGGCGATAGCTTAGGTTGCTGAGTTTAATAATGGACAGGCGCGTTGAGGCGCGACTAGAAACTCAGCATAGCGGCGGATTGATCTACAAGCTCTGGGAAATGGTCAGTGATGACTGTAATGTTAATAGATGGTGACCAATGGTCAATGAAGAAAGTTTACAAAAAAAGTTTATACAGACACAAATGAACATGTTAAAACACTTGTGTATGCAGATGCAACTAAAGATTGTGTATGCAGTAGAGATGAGCGCCGGAAATTTTTCGGGTTTTGTGTTTTGGTTTTGGGTTCGGTTCCGCGGCCGTGTTTTGGGTTCGACCGCGTTTTGGCAAAACCTCACCGAATTTTTTTTGTCGGATTCGGGTGTGTTTTGGATTCGGGTGTTTTTTTAAAAAAACCCTAAAAAACAGCTTAAATCATAGAATTTGGGGGTAATTTTGATCCCAAAGTATTATTAACCTCAAAAAACATAATTTACACTCATTTTCAGCCTATTCTGAACACATCACACCTCACAATATTATTTTTAGTCCTAAAATTTGCACCGAGGTCGCTGTGTGAGTAAGATAAGCGACCCTAGTGGCCGACACAAACACCGGGCCCATCTAGGAGTGGCACTGCAGTGTCACGCAGGATGGCCCTTCCAAAAAACCCTCCCCAAACAGCACATGACGCAAAGAAAAAAAGAGGCGCAATGAGGTAGCTGACTGTGTGAGTAAGATTAGCGACCCTAGTGGCCGACACAAACACCGGGCACATCTAGGAGTGGCACTGCAGTGTCACGCAGGATGTCCCTTCCAAAAAACCCTCCCCAAACAGCACATGACGCAAAGAAAAAAAGAGGCGCAATGAGGTAGCTGTGTGAGTAAGATTAGCGACCCTAGTGGCCGACACAAACACCGGGCCCATCTAGGAGTGGCACTGCAGTGTCACGCAGGATGTCCCTTCCAAAAAACCCTCCCCAATCAGCACATGATGCAAAGAAAAAGAAAAGAAAAAAGAGGTGCAAGATGGAATTATCCTTGGGCCCTCCCACCCACCCTTATGTTGTATAAACAAAACAGGACATGCACACTTTAACCAACCCATCATTTCAGTGACAGGGTCTGCCACACGACTGTGACTGATATGACGGGTTGGTTTGGACCCCCCCCAAAAAAGAAGCAATTAATCTCTCCTTGCACAAACTGGCTCTACAGAGGCAAGATGTCCACCTCATCTTCACCCTCCGATATATCACCGTGTACATCCCCCTCCTCACAGATTATCAATTCGTCCCCACTGGAATCCACCATCTCAGCTCCCTGTGTACTTTGTGGAGGCAATTGCTGCTGGTCAATGTCTCCGCGGAGGAATTGATTATAATTCATTTTAATGAACATCATCTTCTCCACATTTTCTGGATGTAACCTCGTACGCCGATTGCTGACAAGGTGAGCGGCGGCACTAAACACTCTTTCGGAGTACACACTTGTGGGAGGGCAACTTAGGTAGAATAAAGCCAGTTTGTGCAAGGGCCTCCAAATTGCCTCTTTTTCCTGCCAGTATAAGTACGGACTGTGTGACGTGCCTACTTGGATGCGGTCACTCATATAATCCTCCACCATTCTATCAATGTTGAGAGAATCATATGCAGTGACAGTAGACGACATGTCCGTAATCGTTGTCAGGTCCTTCAGTCCGGACCAGATGTCAGCATCAGCAGTCGCTCCAGACTGCCCTGCATCACCGCCAGCGGGTGGGCTCGGAATTCTGAGCCTTTTCCTCGCACCCCCAGTTGCGGGAGAATGTGAAGGAGGAGATGTTGACAGGTCGCGTTCCGCTTGACTTGACAATTTTGTCACCAGCAGGTCTTTCAACCCCAGCAGACCTGTGTCTGCCGGAAAGAGAGATCCAAGGTAGGCTTTAAATCTAGGATCGAGCACGGTGGCCAAAATGTAGTGCTCTGATTTCAACAGATTGACCACCCGTGAATCCTTGTTAAGCGAATTAAGGGCTGCATCCACAAGTCCCACATGCCTAGCGGAATCGCTCCGTGTTAGCTCCTTCTTCAATGCCTCCAGCTTCTTCTGCAAAAGCCTGATGAGGGGAATGACCTGACTCAGGCTGGCAGTGTCTGAACTGACTTCACGTGTGGCAAGTTCAAAGGGCATCAGAACCTTGCACAACGTTGAAATCATTCTCCACTGCACTTGAGACAGGTGCATTCCATCTCCTATATCGTGCTCAATTGTATAGGCTTGAATGGCCTTTTGCTGCTCCTCCAACCTCTGAAGCATATAGAGGGTTGAATTCCACCTCGTTACCACTTCTTGCTTCAGATGATGGCAGGGCAGGTTCAGTAGTTTTTGGTGGTGCTCCAGTCTTCTGTACATGGTGCCTGTACGCCGAAAGTGTCCCGCAATTTTTCTGGCCACCGACAGCATCTCTTGCACGCCCCTGTCGTTTTTTAAAAAATTCTGCACCACCAAATTCAAGGTATGTGCAAAACATGGGACGTGCTGGAATTTGCCCATATTTAATGCACACACAATATTGCTGGCGTTGTCCGATGCCACAAATCCACAGGAGAGTCCAATTGGGGTAAGCCATTCCGCGATGATCTTCCTCAGTTGCCGTAAGAGGTTTTCAGCTGTGTGCGTATTCTGGAAAGCGGTGATACAAAGCGTAGCCTGCCTAGGAAAGAGTTGGCGTTTGCGAGATGCTGCTACTGGTGCCGCCGCTGCTGTTCTTGCGGCGGGAGTCCATACATCTACCCAGTGGGCTGTCACAGTCATATAGTCCTGACCCTGCCCTGCTCCACTTGTCCACATGTCCGTGGTTAAGTGGACATTGGGTACAACTGCATTTTTTAGGACACTGGTGAGTCTTTTTCTGACGTCCGTGTACATTCTCGGTATCGCCTGCCTAGAGAAGTGGAACCTAGATGGTATTTGGTAACGGGGGCACACTGCCTCAATAAATTGTCTAGTTCCCTGTGAACTAACGGCGGATACCGGACGCACGTCTAACACCAACATAGTTGTCAAGGACTCAGTTATCCGCTTTGCAGTAGGATGACTGCTGTGATATTTCATCTTCCTCTCAAAGGACTGTTGAACAGTCAATTGCTTACTGGAAGTAGTACAAGTGGGCTTACGACTTCCCCTCTGGGATGACCATCGACTCCCAGCGGCAACAACAGCAGCGCCAGCAGCAGTAGGCGTTACACGCAAGGATGCATCGGAGGAATCCCAGGCAGGAGAGGACTCGTCAGACTTGCCAGTGACATGGCCTGCAGGACTATTGGCATTCCTGGGGAAGGAGGAAATTGACACTGAGGGAGTTGGTGGGGTGGTTTGCGTGAGCTTGGTTACAAGAGGAAGGGATTTACTGGTCAGTGGACTGCTTCCGCTGTCACCCAAAGTTTTTGAACTTGTCACTGACTTATTATGAATGCGCTGCAGGTGACGTATAAGGGAGGATGTTCCGAGGTGGTTAACGTCCTTACCCCTACTTATTACAGCTTGACAAAGGGAACACACGGCTTGACACCTGTTGTCCGCATTTCTGGTGAAATACCTCCACACCGAAGAGCTGATTTTTTTGGTATTTTCACCTGGCATGTCAACGGCCATATTCCTCCCACGGACAACAGGTGTCTCCCCGGGTGCCTGACTTAAACAAACCACCTCACCATCAGAATCCTCCTGGTCAATTTCCTCCCCAGCGCCAGCAACACCCATATCCTCCTCATCCTGGTGTACTTCAACACTGACATCTTCAATCTGACTATCAGGAACTGGACTGCGGGTGCTCCTTCCAGCACTTGCAGGGGGCATGCAAATAGTGGAAGGCGCATGCTCTTCACGTCCAGTGTTGGGAAGGTCAGGCATCGCAAACGACACAATTGGACTCTCCTTGTGGATTTGGGATTTCAAAGAACGCACAGTTCTTTGCGGTGCTTTTGCCAGCTTGAGTCTTTTCAGTTTTCTAGCGAGAGGCTGAGTGCTTCCATCCTCATGTGAAGCTGAACCACTAGCCATGAACATAGGCCAGGGCCTCAGCCGTTCCTTGCCACTCCGTGTGGTAAATGGCATATTGGCAAGTTTACGCTTCTCCTCCGACAATTTTATTTTAGGTTTTGGAGTCCTTTTTTTTCTGATATTTGGTGTTTTGGATTTGACATGCTCTGTACTATGACATTGGGCATCGGCCTTGGCAGACGACGTTGCTGGCATTTCATCGTCTCGGCCATGACTAGTGGCAGCAGCTTCAGCACGAGGTGGAAGTGGATCTTGATCTTTCCCTAATTTTGGAACCTCAACTTTTTTGTTCTCCATATTTTATAGGCAGAACTAAAAGGCACCTCAGGTAAACAATGGAGATGGATGGATTGGATACTAGTATACAATTATGGACGGACTGCCACGGTTAGGTGGTATAAAAAAACCACGGTTAGGTGGTATATATTATAATAATAATACAATTATGGATGGACGGACTGCCTGCCGACTGCCGACACAGAGGTAGCCACAGCCGTGAACTACCGCACTGTACACTGGTTGATAAAGAGATAGTAGTATACTCGTAACAACTAGTATGACACTATGACGACGGTATAAAGAATGAAAAAAAAACCACGGTTAGGTGGTATATATTATAATAATAATACAATTATGGATGGACGGACTGCCTGCCGACTGCCGACACAGAGGTAGCCACAGCCGTGAACTACCGCACTGTACACTGGTTGATAAAGAGATAGTAGTATACTCGTAACAACTAGTATGACACTATGACGACGGTATAAAGAATGAAAAAAAAACCACGGTTAGGTGGTATATATTATAATAATAATACAATTATGGATGGACGGACTGCCTGCCGACTGCCGACACAGAGGTAGCCACAGCCGTGAACTACCGCACTGTACACTGGTTGATAAAGAGATAGTAGTATACTCGTAACAACTAGTATGACACTATGACGACGGTATAAAGAATGAAAAAAAAACCACGGTTAGGTGGTATATATTATAATAATAATACAATTATGGATGGACGGACTGCCTGCCGACTGCCGACACAGAGGTAGCCACAGCCGTGAACTACCGCACTGTACACTGGTTGATAAAGAGATAGTAGTATACTCGTAACAACTAGTATGACACTATGACGACGGTATAAAGAATGCAAAAAAAACCACAGTTAGGTGGTATATATTATAATAATAATACAATTATGGATGGACGGACTGCCTGCCGACTGCCGACACAGAGGTAGCCACAGCCGTGAACTACCGCACTGTACACTGGTTGATAAAGAGATAGTAGTATACTCGTAACAACTAGTATGACACTATGACGGTATAAAGAATGAAAAAAAAACCACGGTTAGGTGGTATATATTATAATAATAATACAATTATGGATGGACGGACTGCCTGCCGACTGCCGACACAGAGGTAGCCACAGCCGTGAACTACCGCACTGTACACTGGTTGATAAAGAGATAGTAGTATACTCGTAACAATTAGGATGACACTATGACGGTATAAAGAATGAAAAAAAAACCACGGTTAGGTGGTAGGTATATAATAATAAATAATACAATTCTGGTCGGACGGACTGCCTGCCGTGTGCCGACACAGAGGTAGCCACAGCCGTGAACTACCGCACTGTACACTGGTTGATAAAGAGATAGTAGTATACTCGTAACAATTAGGATGACACTATGACGGTATAAAGAATGAAAAAAAAACCACGGTTAGGTGGTAGGTATATAATAATAAATAATACAATTCTGGTCGGACGGACTGCCTGCCGTGTGCCGACACAGAGGTAGCCACAGCCGTGAACTACCGCACTGTACACTGGTTGATAAAGAGATAGTAGTATACTCGTAACAATTAGGATGACACTATGACGGTATAAAGAATGAAAAAAAAACCACGGTTAGGTGGTAGGTATATAATAATAAATAATACAATTCTGGTCGGACGGACTGCCTGCCGTGTGCCGACACAGAGGTAGCCACAGCCGTGAACTACCGCACTGTACACTGGTTGATAAAGAGATAGTAGTATACTCGTAACAATTAGGATGACACTATGACGGTATAAAGAATGAAAAAAAAACCACGGTTAGGTGGTAGGTATATAATAATAAATAATACAATTCTGGTCGGACGGACTGCCTGCCGTGTGCCGACACAGAGGTAGCCACAGCCGTGAACTACCGCACTGTACTGTGTCTGCTGCTAATATAGACTGGTTGATATTTAAAGAGATATTAGTAGTATACAACAATACTATACTGGTGGTCAGGCACTGGTCACCACTCCTGCAGCAAAAGTGTGCACTGTTAATTAATATAATTGTACTCCTGGCTCCTGCTAACAACCTGCAGTGCTCCCCAGTCTCCCCCACAATTAATTATAAGCTTTTAATTTATACATTGATGACTGTGCAGCACACTGGGCTGAGCTGAGTGCACACAGACTGAGTCACACTGTGTGACTGACTGTGCTGTGTATCGTTTTTTTTTTCAGGCAGAGAACGGATATAGCAGAGAGAAGTGAACGGATATATTATATTAAATAAAAGTTAACTAGCAACTGCACTGGTCACTGACTGTGGTAAACTAACTCTGTCTGCGACTCTGCACAATCTCTCTCTATCTAATCTATCTATCTCTATTCTAATGGAGAGGACGCCAGACACGTCCTCTCCCTATCAATCTCAATGCACGAGTGAAAATGGCGGCGACGCGCGGCTCCTTATATAGAATCCGAGTCTCGCGATAGAATCCGAGCCTCGCGAGAATCCGACAGCGTCATGATGACGTTCGGGCGCGCTCGGGTTAACCGAGCAAGGCGGGAAGATCCGAGTCGCTCGGACCCGTGGAAAAAAAAGTGAAGTTCGTGCGGGTTCGGATTCAAAGAAACCGAACCCGCTCATCTCTAGTATGCAGACGAAACTAATGTGTGAAAGGAATAATGTTTCTCATTGACTTTAAAGTATGTACAGTGCACTAAATACCGTGCTTTTGAAATATGAGAGTCCGAGTCCCCTAAGGCATAAACCAACATCAATGGGAAGGAATCGCTCTTTGCTGTACTTTTAAACATGAACTTGTGAATCTTCCATGAAACATCGTGGGCTAGTGATGAAGGCTCCCGCCTCCCATGCTGAGAGTCCTGGGTTTGATGCCCAAAGTGCCAACCTTTTTTTTGTGTGTGTTCCCATGACATTCACTTTATTATTATTATTTTTTCTCTGTAATACATTCAATGGAAGGGTGAACACAGGTTTTACATAAATCAGAGTAAATCTGCAGGAGCGACTCATTACGCTATATACAGTACACAGTGGTAATGAGCACCCAAAGACATACAGTACCAGTAAATATAAACTAGTGTATTCTGATGCAACTAACTGATTGAGCAACACAGTACTGTAGATTGTCTGCGTTTCTGTATTGTACCTGACCTGAACTCCCTCCCTGTCTACTGCATGAACTGTGCAGGCTCCCAGGGGGGAAGGGCGATGGGGGTAGGGGGAGGCGGTGGAAAATACTGTGCTTTTGAAATACATGTATGAGCGTCTGAGTCCCCTAAGGCATAAACCAACACCAATGGGAAGGAATCGCTCTTTGCAGTACTTTTACACATGAACTTGTGAATCTTACATGAAATGTCGTGGCCTAGCGATGAAGGCTCCCGCCTCCCATGCTGAGAGTCCCGAGTACGATGCCCAAAGTGCCAACCTTTTTTTTGTGTTCCCGTGATTATTATTATTTTTTCTCTGTAATAAATTCAATGGAAGGGTGCACACAGGTTTCACATAAATAAGAATAAATCTACAGGAGCGACTCATTACGCTATATACAATACACAACGGTAATGAGCACCTGTAGACATACAGTACCAGTAAATATAAATTAGTGTATCCTGACCAACTGTTTGAGCAACACAGTACTGTAGATCGTCGGTGTTTGAGAATCTGTGTTGTACTTAATGAGAAGGGATCACTGCTATTGTACCATTTACACATCTACACAGTATCAACGCGACTGCAGTTCTCTATGTTATTTTCCTACACAGTATACTGTCTGAACTCCCTCCCTGTCTACTGCATGAACTGTGCAGGAACTGTGTACTAAATGTACAGTAAGCAGTGATCCCTTGCCATTGGTTTTAGATTAATTCCTAATGGCTAGGAAACTTGGCTGCTCACTTACTGTACTGTACTGTATCCCTGACTTCAATAGACTGCACTGTTGGTTAAACTCCTTGTTTTGCATCTGTATACCGTACACTATACAGTATTTATTAATTGATTATTCTACGGGACCTCATTGCCCCTGTGTATTTTAGCTAGGGGATTGTGATGCTCGTTCAGCATTGGCCCATAGCCTGCAAAACCTATGCTGTCGCTCGCTCCATAGCTGAGGGCTGCCATGAGGTGGGGGGAATTGGGCGGCGACCAACTTGCTATGCGATCGAGTCCGGTGTACCGTAATGTGCATATAGCTTGCTTATCCCTATCGCCCCTGTGTATTTTAGCTAGGGGATTGTGATGCTTCTTCAGCATTGCCCCATACCCTGCAAAACCTATGCCGTCGCTCGCTCCATAGCCAAATGTTGCCATGAGGCGGGGGGAATTGGGCGGCGACCATTTTGTCAACTTGATATGCGATCGAGTCTGGTGTATCGCTATGTGCATAGAGCTCGTTTATCCCTATCGTCTCTGTGTATTTTAGCTAGGAGATTGTGACACTCCTTCAGCATTGCCCCACAGCCTGCAAAACCTATGCCATTGCTCGCTACATAGCCAAGTGCTGTCACGAGGTGGGGGGAATTGGGCGGTGACCATTTTGTCAACTTGCTATGCAATCGAGTCCGGTGTATCGCTATGTGCATAGAGGTTGCTTATCCCTATCGCCTCTGTGTATTTTAGCTAGGGGATTGTGACGCTCCTTCAGCATTGCCCCATAGCCTGCAAAACCTATGCCGTCGCTCGCTCCATAGCCAAGTGCTGCCATGAGGTGGAGGGAATTGGGCGGTGACCATTTTGTCAACTTGCTATGCGATCGAGTCCGGTGTATCGCTATGTGTATATAGCTCGCTTATCCCTATCGCCCCTGTGTATTTTAGCTAGGGGATTGTGACGCTCCTTCAGCATTGCTCCATAGCCTGCAAAACCTATGCCGTCGCTCGCTCCATAGCCAAGTGCTGCCATGAGGTGGGGGGAATTGGGCGTCGACCATTTTGTCAACTTGCTATGCGATCGAGTCCGGTGTATCGCTATGTGCATAGAGCTCGTTTATCCCTATCGCCTCTGTGTATTTTAGCTAGGGGATTGTGACTCTCCTTCAACATTGCCCCATAGCCTGCAAAACCTATGCCATTGCTCGCTCCATAGCCAAGTGCTGCCACGGGGTGGGGGGAATTAGGCGGCGACCATTTTGTCAACATGCTATGCGATCGAGTCCGGTGTATCGCTATGTGCATAGATCTCGCTTATCCCTATCGTCCCTGTGTATTTTAGCTAGGGGATTGTGATGCTCCTTCAGCATTGCCCCATAGCCTGCAAAACCTATGCCGTCGCTCTCTCCATAGCCAAATGCTGCCACGAGGTGGGGGGAATTGGGCGATGACCATTTTGTCAACTTGCTATGCGATCGAGTCCGGTGTATCGCTATGTGCATACAGCTTGCTTATCCCTATCGCCCCAGTATATTTTAGCTAGGGGATTGTGACGCTCCTTCAGCATTGCCCCATAGCTTGCAAAACCTATGTCGTCGCTCGCTCCATAGCTGAGGGCTGCCACGATGCCGGAGGAATTGGGTGGCGGCCATTTTGTCCGTTTGCTATGCGATCGAGTCCGGTGTACAGTAATGTGCATAGAGCTCGCTCATCCCTATCGCCCCTGTGTATTTTAGCTAGGGGATTGTGACGCTTCTGCAGCATTGGCCCATAGCCTGCAAAACCTGTGCTGTTACTTGCTCCGTAGCCGAGTGCCTCCATGGGGCACGGAGTCACAGGCGGTAGCCATTTCAATTGAGTCTGCCCTGCTACAGAATTGTATGTGTACCGTACGGTGCATAGAACCTTAACAGTACAAACGCCCCTGCAGCTTTGCCCTGCTTTATGTAAAACTTGTGTGCACACTTGTATTGAACGTGAAAGTATACTACAGTACGATAGATATAAAAATAAAAAAAAGAATAAAGTGTCTGGAAGAAACTAGCATGCATTTGTACTTTAGGAATCGAACCCGGGACTCTAAGCATGGGAAGTGGAACACTTCACCATTCGGACACTTTGCCGCCGACAGATGAATAAGTCCATTGGTTTTGATTACGTTGTAACGGCTACGGGATTAGGACGCTAACATACAATATCCCTAACATCAATAGACAACAATGTACTTGTGACACGTCCATTTGCGTCTGTGTACACTACTGGTTTTATGTTGATTTGTCTGTGGGACTTGGACGCTCACATATTTCTAAATTACTGTAAATGGACCATACTGTGGCTTTATCACATTTGCATCTGTATATGCTGTACTATTTGTGTCTGTACTGTATATACTGTTATATACTGTATGAAATAATGTAGCGTAATGAGATGCACTAGTAAAGTAGTTCTTACTGTCTATTTCAGTATTGTATTTTACGGGAGACCACACGCATGTGCAGTGGTGATTGTAAAAAAGCGACATCTGGTGGATGATAGCAGGTATTACACTTAAAGGTAACGACAAACGCTCTGTGCGCCTCCCTGCGACTAAGCGAGCCTCTCTGCGACTAGGCGCACCTCCCTGCACCCCGGCATGCTGTGTATGCCCGGTCGCGACTAACACCTCAGCCAGCCAAGATAACGGAGGACCCATCTGTATGCAGCTATTCCAAAAATATATATATATATATATTATTAAAGGTAGAAATGCAAAAAAGGTGAAACATGATAAATGTAGCGGAAAACCAAATTTCCTCTTTGGAGATCATAAATCGTTAAACATAAATCACAATAGTACATATAAATAAGTTTACAGTATCATATATTTACAAAAGGGATTCCACGTAATTTCTCTATTCATGTCCGTAGGGGACAAGGTATTTAGCTAAAACAATTCACCTAGTCTCAAGACTAAGAAGTTTACCAGCTCTATAGTCTATTGTTTTATATTTTAAGATGGCTATAGTATGCCCGAAACTCCTTCCAAAGCTGAGCGTATTTGAGAGTGATGGAGAGCCATCTGCTACTTATAAGATCTAGTGATCTGACCCACATAGTAAAGGCCACACGGGAACCAACAACAAATTTGGATGAACACTTAAGAATTACTGTAGAGATGTATGGCGGACACTTTTAGGGTTTTGTGTTTTGGTTTTGGATCTGGATCTCTGCTTGTGTTTTGGATCTGGATTGGTTTTGCCAAAACCACCCTTTCGGGTTTTGGTTTTGGATCTGTTTGTTTTTTGAAAAAAACATAAAAACAGCTAAAATCACAGAATTTGGGGGTAATTTTGATCCTACGGTATTAGTAACCTTAATAACATTCATTTCCACTCATGTCCAGTCTATTCTGAATGCCTCACACCTCACAATATTGTTTTTTTTATGATCAGAAGGTGTCCACTGAAATTGCAAATAATCTCAATCAAACATGCCAATTCAGATGTAATAAAAGGGCGAAAAAAATATTCAAACGAGTTTGAAAAGAACTAGAAGAGAGTAGAAATATAAAGAAGGGGAGAGAGAGATAGGAGAAGGGAGGGAAAACAAGAATGTGGTTGGGGGGAGAGGGGAGGGGCCACCCAAATATCATTTATCTATGTATATGAAAAGCGTTGCTATATAAAGCCAATAAAGATAGATAGATAGATAGATAGATAGATAGATAGATAGATAGATAGATAGATAGATAGATAGATAGATAGATAGATATTGGACTTCAGACGTCTATCTGCAATTAACATGAAAATGAACATCAAGTCTATATAGGAACCTCAGATTACCCACTTCAAACAGTAGTTTCAAAAATTTCCAGATATCCGTTTGCTGTTCTATATGCTTAGTCTGTATATAATAACCCCATTTTTTTTATAAAATTTACGTGATTTACATTGGAGCTCTGGAACATTTTCGTATCTATCAAAAAACATATATCTGTCCATAAGAGATTCTACCTTGGATATAGTTGGGGAGTGTTTTTTAATCCATGAATTAAGTATTACATTTTTTGCAGTTGTAACCAGGATCATTAAAATGGGAACTAAGCGTTTCTCAGTCAATGAAAAGTTCCATACCTCAAAGTTGGCAAATAATAAAGCTGCAGGGCTTAAGAATATTTGTAGTGAGAAGGAGTTGTTAATATAGTTTATAATTTTAAACCAAAACTTTTTAATATGTCCGCAGGTCCAAAGGTTAGGGAGAAGAGTTTCAGGTGAGTATCCGCACTTTGGACATAATGCCTGATTCATCTTTTACAAAGTGACTACTCTGGCTCTGGGAGACATAAACCCTATATAACGTTTTTTATGTCGATGTCTTACAATATTGAGGACCTTAGAATATGTAATGATGTACCATAATATTTGAATAACGTGTAATGGTTAGCATTACTGCCTCACAGCACTGAGGTCATGGGTTCGATTCCCACCATGGCCCTAACTGTGCGGAGTTTGTATATTCTCCCCGTACTTGCGTGGGTTTCCTCCCTGTACTCCGGTTTCCTCCCACAATCCAAAAATATACTGGTAGGTTAATTGGCTTCCAACAAAAATTAACCCTAGTGTGAATGTGTCTGTGTGTACATGTGATAGGGAATATAGATTGTAAGCTCCACTGGGGCAGGGACTGATGTGAATGGCCAAATATTCTCTGTAAAGCGCTGCGGAATATGTGTGCGCTATATAAATAACTGGTAATAATAATAATAATCAAAGACGGGAAACTTTAAACCAGTTATGTGTTGAAGACTTCCAAATATTTTTTGTCCCTGTTTTTAAAATTTCTGTATAGACGAGTTTGGGTTTATATTTATATTGTTAATGAAAAAAAATTGGGAATTGGGTCTAAAAGTTTATCAGAGATTGTCTGTCTGGGTAAGGTTGTTGCATACTATTACACTCCAAATATCTCCTGGCGCTATTATTTAAAAAAAAACCTTTAGCAATCTAATAACCCTACAATGGGTGATTTTTAATCAGCTGCAGGGTGTCAATTGTGCCTGTGTAAGCACAATAAAATATATAAACTCCTATTTGATATAGAAGAATAACTACAATAGATTCAAGGTCACTCTGCGCTTATTGATATTTTTACTCAGGCTTTGAAATGAATGAAGTCACATATACATATATAAAAAATGTATTTAATAAATAAATCACATTAACCAATGCATGAATAGAATCAGGGCATCTTATAAAAGTTTAATTAGTTATAATATAACCATGCAGATGTCCACAGTCTTAGAGGACACCGGTGACATTGCCATCAGCAGCTGTGGACATCTCTGTACAGGCAATACATTGAGCGCTAGACGCCAGCCTTCTACACAGCGGTAATTGGATACTGCAGCGGCACGTCTATCTTGGAGGACGGAGACGTCCGGTGCCTCCTAGCCGCATCCCTCCAATTCAGCATAGTACGTCTACAGCCGGACTCACCGATTAACAAATTTGGATGGTGAGCTTGTTACAGCACTTAGGCATTTGCCTCTTCAGTTTTGAGAATATAGTCTAAACGATATAATTATTGGTACGTGAGATTATCACTCTATTGATTCAATCGTGGCCGACAGGTCCAGTACCATAATTTATACCTATTAAGGAACTGCATCAGGATTAAAATCATTCCAGTCACATGCAATTGAAAAAACAAGGCCACTCAGTATTTTGCTTGTACATATTGCGGTCATCATGGTGAAGTGGTTTGCAAAGGACTGATTTGGTTTAGAGACTGTATTGATCCACCTCTATACGATGAAGCTAATTTAGTCTGCTTTGCTATATTTTGAAGAAGTATTGAATACTTTATTGTCTATATAGGGATTTATTGTCTATATAGGGATATCTGCATGGTTATATTATAACTAATTAAACTTTTAGAAGATGCCCTGATTCTATTCATGCATTGGTAAATGTGATTTATTTATTAAATACATTTTTTGTATATGTGACTTCATTCATTTCAATGCCTGAGTAAAAATATCAATAAGCGCAGAGTGACCTTGAATCTAAGGTTGTTGCATAGTGTCAACTGAAGATAAGGAAAGTAGCTGCTCAGAGGTAGATTATACGTTTCTTGTAAGGTTTTAAAAGATAGGAGAGAGCCTCCAGGGTTAAACACCTGTGATATAAGTTTTAAACCTTTTTGATGCATTCGAAGAAATGCGGAACTATCTTAGCCTGGTGTAAACATAGGGTTTCCTCATATTGGTATCCATTCAGATTGAAGAGAATTGCGCCCTAATTTAAGGTTAACCCATCTCCATGCCTCATATGTGTCTCTAAAAAATGTATTATCAAGTATATGTCTAGGTATCATACGCATGGGAGTGTGTAACAAGGCACCAGGAGAGAAGGGGGCTAAGAGTGAGCTTTCCACATCGTAATTAGAATAAGTACTATGTTCCATCAGCCAGTGTAAGGCAAATCTAAACAGGATAGCACAAGAGTAGTGCTTCAGATCAGGCAAACCTAAGCCTCCCTCCTGTTTGGATAGTTTCATTTTTTGATGGGATATACAGGGTTATTTCGATTTCCATATAAATTTTGTATATAATTTGGTGATTAGTTTAGTATCTCTCGAAGACCATTTCAAAAGTAGCATCTGCATTATGTATGTTAGTTTTGGCAGGAGAACAGTTTATACTATTTCCACTCTACCGAGCAGAGACAAAGGCAAATCATGCCATGCTTCCAGATATTTAGTAAAGTGGAAAATAGCTGGGATTAAATTACACTTATACAGGTTCTCCGTCGTGTTTGGAATTTGGATTCCAAGATATTTGATTTGAGACTTTCCCAGTTTTATAGCATTTAAATTATTCACCGATGGTAAAGTAGGGGAGGGTCCTTTTAACACTAAAAGTTCAGATTTACAAGTATTTATTTTGTATCCAGAGAAAGAACTAAATTGTGATATGATGTCAAAGGCTATTAGGATTTAGTGAGATGGGTGAGAAAGCAATAAAAGCATATCGTCCGCGAAGAGAGTTATGCGCAGATCCTGATTGCCCATCAGAATACCATGATAAAGAAGGGATTGTCGTAAAGCCACAGCTAAAGGTTCAAGTGCCAGGGCGAATAGGAGTGGGGAAAGTGGGCATCCCTGTCTCTTCCCCAGGAATATAAAAAAGGGGTCAGACATTAAACCATTACATAGAATTCTCGAAGCAGAGTCCCTATATAAAGTTTCAAGTATACATATAAATTTATCTGGGAAAGCAAAACGTTTCATGGTGTCAAAGAGATGATCCCAGTGCCCCATGTCGAAAGCCTTTTCGGCGTCCAATGATAATATTGCTTTGGGAGTTTCCGACATAAGGGGTCATTCCGACCCAATCGCTCGCTGCATTTTATCGCAGCGCAGCAATCGGGTCGGAACTGCGCATGCCAGCCGTCGTTGCCTAGCGATCACCTCTGAGGCGGTCTCTGGGCAGGAGAGGGCTGGACGGTGGCGTTAAGCCACCGTTTAGGAGGCGCTGTGCGGCCAACGCTGGCGTGGCCGGACCGTTGGGGGGGGGCGTGCCGCGGCAGCTGCGTGACGTCACACGCAGCCACTGCGACCCGGGAGTAACTCCTGAGATGCCGCTGTGCGATGCTTTTGCATTTCTGCGGGTGGGGGTGGGGGGGCAGCACTGACATGCGGGGCGGACTAGCCCTGTGCTGGGCGTTCCCTTGCATGTCTGAGTGTCTGATCGTAGCTGTGCTAAATTTAGCACAGCTACGATCAACTCGGAATGACCCCCATAGTGCACTCAGAGTCATATACTGTAGATAAGACTCGGCGAATATTCGTTACTGGATTTCTGCCTGATATGAAAGTGAAACCAGTCTGATCCCGGTGTATTAAGGCTGGCAGAAGAAGTTTTAGTTTGTCCACCAGTATCTGAGTGGGAATTTTATAATCAATATTAAGAAGCGATATTAGGTGGCATGACCCGGGATCATATAGGTCCCTGCCAGAAGAATCAGCAAGGAAGCTGTGTTGAAATAAATAGACATTTGACCTGATGTTATAATGGCGTTATAAACCCTCACCAATACCGGAGCTACTTCTGAAGTCATTAATTTGTAAAATTCAGGAGTGAAGCCGTCCGGGCCCGGGGTTTTACCTAGTTTGAGGCGAGAAATCACAAGTGAAACTTCTTGAAGGGATATATTGGCAACCAAAGACTCACCATCTACACTCGACAGTTGCTGTATCTAAAGATGAGACCAGAATTCAAGGGCAATATTTTTATCTGAAATAGGGGATGAATATAAAGATTCATAAAAGTCTTTCAAAACTGAGTACCAGTGTACTTTTATTTTAACAGCAGCACACCTGTATTTTTACAGCATACAGGATCAGTGTACTTTTATTTTAACAGCAGCACCCCTGTTTTTTTTACAGCATACAGGACCAATTTACTTTTATTTTAGCAGCAGCACCCCTGTATTTTTACATCATACAGGACCAGTGTACATTTATTTTCACAGCAGCACCCCAGAATATTTACAGCACAAGACAGGGATATTGTACATTTATTTTCACTGCACCCCAGAATTTTTACAGCATACAAGACAGGGCCAGTGTACACTTGTTTTAACAGCAGCACCCCAGAATTTTTACAGCATACAAGACAGGGCCAGTGTACATTTATTTACACTGCCCCCTGAATTTTTACAGCCAGCACCCCTTTATTTTCACTGCATACAGGAGGATAGTGCTCCTGCACCCTGTACAACACAGTGACAGCCAAGACAGCAATACCCATGTACAGCTGCAGCACCCCTAACAGCACATGAAACACCAGTGACAGCAAGGACAGCACCCCTAACATAACAGGGACACCACAGTGACAGGACTGCACCCCTAACAGCAGTGGTATAAGTTCGTCCCAGATGCCCGGAGGCAAGATAAATATTGGTTCACGCCCTCACTATATATAGATAAATGTATGTATGTATGTATGTATGTATGAATATATTATATATATATATATATATATATATATATATATACACACACACATTTCATTGTCATGACCTGTTACACTATAGGCAGACACCTTACTGATAAAGCTATTTGCTCCTGCTCTAGAGTTGTCAGTTGTAAACCATTACCACTAGGCAGATCTATGTAATGTGCAGCCACACACTACATACATCTGTTCAGTCACAATGCTGATTATTTCTCCAACAATTATTTTACAAATGTCATAACCAGGATTAGAATCCACAACCTATTACACTGGAAACAAGCACCTTACTGATGGAGCTATTTGCTCATGAATAGGAAGTGTGAGAATTCTAACTATATGAAGTTACGTGTAATTGCAGTAACTTCATATAGTTAGAATTCTTATGATTCCTATACAGGAGCAAATAGCTCCATCAATACGGTGTCTGCTTCCAGTGTAATAGGTCGTGGGTTCTGGGTATGATACTTGTAAAATGTGTATGTATAAGAAAGAGGGTGTGACTTGTAAGGTACAGGGAGTAAGAGATAGCGGCTGCTATCAATTAACTTAATTGACTGGTGTCACTGAATACATGGAATGGGGAGAGAGGTGCCCCCCTACAGAGCAGGAGCCCGGCGGCAGCCGCCTTCATTGCCTCCCACAGTTACGCCTCTGCCTAACAGCACCCCTACAGAGCACACACTGACCCCACCGGACGCCACCACCCACAGAGAGAGACAGAGGTCTGTCTCCCTCACTCATCAAGTCTGGAGTGAAAATGGTGGCGATGCGTTGCTGTTTATATGGAATCCAAAACCAACGAAAATCCGACAGCGGGATGATGACGTTTTGCCTCGTTCTGGTTTCCGAGTCTGGCGGCATGTCCCGAGCCGGGCTCGGTTCCCGGCTTGGAACATTAAGTTCGAGGGGGTTCGGTTCTCTGAGAACCGAATTCGCTCATCTCTATTAAGAATGTGTCAAATCTGGAAAATGTTACCTCTAGGCGAATGTTTAAAAATGGACCCTGTAGGGGCGTGGCCTGGAGGCTGATTGAGCAGGCAGCACTTTACATGAGCTCCCAGGGACCTGGGAGTTTCTAAATGATAAAACAGCCTCCTCTCACCTATTTACCCACCTTCCATGCTCTGACCAGCATTCTATATCAGAGGTGTTAGCGGTGAGTCAGTGCTGCGGAGTCGGGGAGCCGGTTTCCTGGCTCCCGCGGATTGCGGCCTACTCACTGCCCAGAAGCCAGGGCCTCAATTTCTGTCCATCTCCCCAGCCGAGTGGTTTGCCTCCCTGGGACGCCTGTGGAACCTGCCTGGACCCTGTCCCTTACCAGGACCTCTTTCCAGCCTGCTCAGTGCTCCCTAACGAGCGGAAGGAGTAGCCCAGGACCGGACCGGAGCTGAGCGCTCCGGAGCCCAGATGGCGGCCATCTTTGTTGCCGAACGACGGGAAGAGACTCGGCGGAAGCCCGGAGGAGACGTCCTGCGGCACCCGGGTGTGCGCGGCCCGCTACCCCGGCATCACTGAGGTGAATACACTTTCCCCTCCCCACGAGCTCTGGACGGGCGTCCGTCCCCCGCTGCTGCGGGCGCACCGCCGGCCCGGCCGCGGCCCCCCCCTGCCCGAGATCAGCGGCTCTCTCTGAACTTGACTCCCTGTGCCCCTGGGGTCTCACCCCGCTGATCCCACCACATCCCATATAGCTCCTTCCCGCCCTCTGAGGCGAATACTGACCCGTGCGGCCGACGAGTCCCCCCCCCCCCCGCGCTTGCTCGCCTCTGGGCACTCGGGGGTCCTGCAGCACCCCTGCCCCTCCACGAGTCCACTCACGGATGTGGGTGACTCATTAGGCAACATAGGAGGATTGCACAGCTCCCTCCGTCATCGGGCGGCTGCGGCCTCCAGCCACTTCACACTGGATCCGGGGGCTAAAGTTTGACAGTAATACGGCCGTGGGAGCGAACACGGCGGGCCTTATTTACACCCCCATTGACGCCTCCCTCCTCCGCCTGGAACCTTCCCTTGTGGATAGGCTGCAAATCTGTCACCCCTCTAACTACACCTGGAGCTGCCGGGAATTCTTCAAATTACAATTATCATTATAGCAGCCTTGATTATATATAGCCTACCGTCCTAGCCTGATTACTACCAGTGCACCTGAGGTGCTGGGCTGGAGCTCCCCCCGGTGTCTCTTCTGCGTACATAAGAGGATGGCTAGTCTCATAGCCCTGTCAGCCCTGCTCATGCCAATGTAATGCGAGAGATTTCTCCTACCCCTGTCATTATCTACGAGATGTCTTGATAGTCCCTGAGACAGTTGAGCCTTCAGATTTTTCTATCTTCTGTGTTTGGAAACGCTGAGCTGTTTTCCTCTGTGCCTTATTATGCCTTCTCGACGCGGCAAACCTTCAAAACCTGTCCCGCAGCTTTCATTTTTCAAGTCATCTCCGAAAATGTCTCCTCCTAAAACCACTGGGACCTCCACTAAGGATGCAGTTCTTCAGACCCCTCCCCCTATGGAGGCTCCCCCCTCTGCATCTACAGCCGCTTCGAGTCTGGACAAGGTCGGAGATGGAGATGCCCTCACTGTAGGCACTATGAAGCTACTTTTGTCTCGCTTTAAAGAGGAGGTGGCGGCCGAGTTCCGTACCACCTTAACGGCATGTCAACAATCTATAGATGACCTGGGTGGCCGCACTGATCATTTGGAAACTAAAATGGAGGAAGTCGTTGGGTCCCATAACGGCCTACTGGACTCTCATGATGCATTAGAGGCGGAGGTGAAACTTTTACGGGACAAGGTCACGGATTTGGAGGACAGATCACGACGTGGCAATCTTAAACTGCGTGGGGTCCCCGAGTCGGTGTCGCACAGCAGTTTACATGATTACGCAGTGGTCTTATTTAAAGCTTTATTACCTCAGTCTCCCTCTGCGGACTTCCTTATCGATCGGATACATCGCCTGCCAAAGGCCAGAGCGGCTCCAGACGATGCTCCTAGAGATGTCCTAATGAAGATGCACTACTTTCACGTTAAAGAGGCCTTATTGAGAGCATCTAGACCGACGTCTGACACGTCTTCTGCCCTTCAAGGACTTCAACTCTTTGGTGATATGTCTGCAGCCACCCTCTACAAATGACAATCGTTTCATCCCATCACTGCTGCCCTCAGAAAGGCTAATATCCCTTATCGCTGGGGTTTCCCTACTAAGCTGTTGATTCCTCGAGATGGCTCCACTGTCTCTATTTCTACTGCAGATGAAGGGGCGAAACTGCTTCAATCATGGAACATTGCGGGACCTTCTGTGGACTCCTCCCCCCGTCGACTTCAGCAGGACTGGTCCTCGGTGAAGTGAGGACGCCTGCTCTGGGTCGTGCAGCTAACAAAGTTGCTATGTTTCTCCTGTTCTGACTCCAGTGACTCTCCGTATATAGGCCCTCATTCCGAGTTGTTCGCTCGCAAGGCGATTTTAGCAGTATTGCACACGCTAAGCCGCCGCCTACTGGGAGTGAATCTTAGCATCTTAAAATTGCGAACGATGTATTCGCAGTATTGCGATTACACACCTCGTAGCAGTTTCTGAGTAACTCCAGACTTACTCGGCATCTGCGATCAGTTCAGTGCTTGTCGTTCCTGGTTTGACGTCACAAACACACCCAGCGTTCGCCCAGACACTCCTCCGTTTCTCCGGCCACTCCTGCGTTTTTTCCGGAAACGGTAGCGTTTTTTCCCACACGCCCATAAAACGGCCTGTTTCCGCCCAGTAACACCCATTTCCTGTCAATCACATTACGATCGCCTGAGCGAAGAAAAAGCCGTGAGTAAAAATCCAAACTTCATAGCAAATTTACTTGGCGCAGTCGCAGTGCGGACATTGCGCATGCGCACTAAGCGGAAAAACGCTGCGATGCGAAGAAATTTTCCGAGCGAACGACTCGGAATGACCTCCATAGTTGTTTGCTGTGTCAATGTTACCTTTGCCCCTATCTGAGTTTTTAAAGGCCGCGGTGTGTTTGGGGAGGCGCTAGGTACGATGTGCGATTTATCTGTGTTTCGGATATGTTTTCCTGTTTACATATTTTGTTTTACTAATCGCTCTGTTTTTCGAGCGTTGTGCCTGGCACATCCTCGGGCATAGCAGTTTAATATTAATATTGGCCTGTTGAGGAATTTTGATAAGTAGTGAGAGTCGCTGGATTGATTCTGGTGTTTGATTACTGCATTGTGTTACCATGTTGGAGCGCTTCTGCTCCTCCTTATCTGCTCTTCATGTTTTGCTCAAACACATATGTATTCAGCTGTTCTCGTATTATTAAGATGTTCTCGTGTTCATTGTTTTAAAGTACAAATGTATGGTGGCGGGTAGGAGATATGCCACTAACCCCCCCTTTAGCCTGCACAGCCGCCACATTATGGCGACTGGTTGTGATCTCAAGAGAGATCAATTTAGTTTTGTCTTTTTTATTTTCCTTATGTCTTCCCACCTGTTTTCTGATGTGTTTCCCCCCCCTTATCAGGTATATCAGTTTATGCACGGAAATTGGTTTGCAGAGTCATCAGCTCTACTTGTAGTTGAATATGGTGCGCATAATCTCTATTAATGCCAAGGGGCTTAACTCCCCCCGAAAGCGAAGATTGGCCTTAAACTATTTTCATAAGCTTAGAGCGCATGTGGTCGCGATACAGGAGACGCATTTTCAGAGTCAGAATCCCCCCCTCTTCACTAATTCCCGTTACCCCCATTGTTATACGGCAAACGGGCCCACCAAGAAAGCTGGCGTGGCTCTTCTTACAGCGCAGCACTGCCCGTTTGTTTTGTCTTTTAAATATGAAGACCCTGACGGGAGATATTTAATCTTGGTAGGTCAGTTAGATAATGTAGAGACCACTCTGGTCTCTTGCTATGCCCCAAATACCAAACAAATCTCATTTTTCAGGACCTTTTGTAAAACTCTCCTGGAACATACTAGAGGTGCGCTTTTAATCCTTGGAGACTTCAATATGGTGTTAGATCCTAATATTGACCGCTCCCGTCCAACCCGAACCCTTCGTAGGAGTCCAACCCAGGAACCCTCAGGCATATTTGGTCAACTGCTAGCTGTATATGCGCTGTATGATGTATGGAGGGCCAAGCACCCTACAGAGCGGGATTACACTTTTTATTTATGTCCATAGCTCGTACTCTAGGATAGACTTGGCATTAGTGGATAAGTGGACATTAGCGTCTATAAGTAGAGTTGATATATTACCTATGTCTTGGTCAGATCACTCGCCACTTGTCGTAGTTTGGGATACCAGTAAAAGGGTAGTTCCCCATGGTCCCTGGAGACTGGGTTCATACCTTCTTGCCCGCCCCGAGGCTCACCAGGCCATCCGCCAATCTCTGGATCTATACTTGGCTACTAACTGCCCCGAGTATACATCCGTTTTTACTCATTGGTGTTCTCTGAAAGCCGTGGTTAGAGGCTCTGCAATCCAAATAGCGGCTAGACTTAAACGTGATTACAGAGATAGATACGCCTCGGCCGAAAGGGAGGTCTCCCGACTGGAATCTGCACATAAAATTAGCCCTGCTAACAAATCCCTCTTTAAGCAACTCCTTGCTGCCCATGAAAAGGTAAATACGTTTGCCTTAGCAGAAGTTCACCGCAATTTGCAGCGGCTTAATCAAAATTATTATATGCTTGGCAATAGAGCGGGGCGTTTGCTGGCGCGTAAACTGAGGGGGCGTAGAGCTAAGGAACGCATACATGCTATTCATACGGCTGCTGGAGTTAAGGTAACTGATCCGGTTGAGATAGCTAATACGTTTGCCGAATATTATTTGTGGTTGTATAACCTCAGAGATGACCCTGATACCCCTCAGCCCAATCTGGCGGATATTAATGGGTTTTTGGGTGGGTTGTCTCTCCCCACTATTGATCCTAAGACTCGTGAGGCCCTTAGCTCTCCCTGGTTACTCGGAGAAGTTGGGGCAGCCATAGATTCCTGTCCCGCGGATAAGGCCCCCGGTCCAGATGGGTACCCCTCTAACTTTTATAAAACGTTTAAATCAACCCTTGCCCCACTTTTGACGTCAGTCTTTAATAAAGCCTCTGACTCCACATGTTTCCCGAAGGAGATGTTAGAGGCCCGGATAGTTACTATCCCTAAACCAGGCAAATCGCCCACAGTAGTTCAGAATTACCGCCCAATAGCATTGCTGAACTCTGACCTTAAATTGTTTGCTAAAATGGTTGCGAATAGGATATCCCCTCTTTTACCTAGTTTGATCAACCCTGACCAGGTGGGTTTTGTTTTAGGCCGGCAAGCATCGGACAACACGCGCAGGGTTCTTAATTTGATTGAACACTGCCAGTTCAGTGCTTGTCGTTCCTGGTTTGACGTCACAAACACACCCAGCGTTCGCCCAGACACTCCTCCGTTTCTCCGGCCACTCCTGCGTTTTTTCCGGAAACGGTAGCGTTTTTTCCCACACGCCCATAAAACGGCCTGTTTCCGCCCAGTAACGCCCATTTCCTGTCAATCACATTACGATCGCCTGAGCGAAGAAAAAGCCGTGAGTAAAAATCCAAACTTCATAGCAAATTTACTTGGCGCAGTCGCAGTGCTGACATTGCGCATGCGCACTAAGCGGAAAAACGCTGCGATGCGAAGAAATTTTCCGAGCGAACGACTCGGAATGACCTCCATAGTTGTTTGCTGTGTCAATGTTACCTTTGCCCCTATCTGAGTTTTTAAAGGCCGCGGTGTGTTTGGGGAGGCGCTAGGTACGATGTGCGATTTATCTGTGTTTCGGATATGTTTTCCTGTTTACATATTTTGTTTTACTAATCGCTCTGTTTTTCGAGCGTTGTGCCTGGCACATCCTCGGGCATAGCAGTTTAATATTAATATTGGCCTGTTGGGGAATTTTGATAAGTAGTGAGAGTCGCTGGATTGATTCTGGTGTTTGATTACTGCATTGTGTTACCATGTTGGAGCGCTTCTGCTCCTCCTTATCTGCTCTTCATGTTTTGCTCAAACACATATGTATTCAGCTGTTCTCGTATTATTAAGATGTTCTCGTGTTCATTGTTTTAAAGTACAAATGTATGGTGGCGGGTAGGAGATATGCCACTAACCCCCCCTTTAGCCTGCACAGCCGCCACATTATGGCGACTGGTTGTGATCTCAAGAGAGATCAATTTAGTTTTGTCTTTTTTATTTTCCTTATGTCTTCCCACCTGTTTTCTGATGTGTTTCCCCCCCCTTATCAGGTATATCAGTTTATGCACGGAAATAGGTTTGCAGAGTCATCAGCTCTACTTGTAGTTGAATATGGTGCGCATAATCTCTATTAATGCCAAGGGGCTTAACTCCCCCCGAAAGCGAAGATTGGCCTTAAACTATTTTCATAAGCTTAGAGCGCATGTGGTCGCGATACAGGAGACGCATTTTCAGAGTCAGAATCCCCCCCTCTTCACTAATTCCCGTTACCCCCATTGTTATACGGCAAACGGGCCCACCAAGAAAGCTGGCGTGGCTCTTCTTACAGCGCAGCACTGCCCGTTTGTTTTGTCTTTTAAATATGAAGACCCTGACGGGAGATATTTAATCTTGGTAGGTCAGTTAGATAATGTAGAGACCACTCTGGTCTCTTGCTATGCCCCAAATACCAAACAAATCTCATTTTCAGGACCTTTTGTAAAACTCTCCTGGAACATACTAGAGGTGCGCTTTTAATCCTTGGAGACTTCAATATGGTGTTAGATCCTAATATTGACCGCTCCCGTCCAACCCGAACCCTTCGTAGGAGTCCAACCCAGGAACCCTCAGGCATATTTGGTCAACTGCTAGCTGTATATGCGCTGTATGATGTATGGAGGGCCAAGCACCCTACAGAGCGGGATTACACTTTTTATTTATGTCCATAGCTCGTACTCTAGGATAGACTTGGCATTAGTGGATAAGTGGACATTAGCGTCTATAAGTAGAGTTGATATATTACCTATGTCTTGGTCAGATCACTCGCCACTTGTCGTAGTTTGGGATACCAGTAAAAGGGTAGTTCCCCATGGTCCCTGGAGACTGGGTTCATACCTTCTTGCCCGCCCCGAGGCTCACCAGGCCATCCGCCAATCTCTGGATCTATACTTGGCTACTAACTGCCCCGAGTATACATCCGTTTTTACTCATTGGTGTTCTCTGAAAGCCGTGGTTAGAGGCTCTGCAATCCAAATAGCGGCTAGACTTAAACGTGATTACAGAGATAGATACGCCTCGGCCGAAAGGGAGGTCTCCCGACTGGAATCTGCACATAAAATTAGCCCTGCTAACAAATCCCTCTTTAAGCAACTCCTTGCTGCCCATGAAAAGGTAAATACGTTTGCCTTAGCAGAAGTTCACTGCAATTTGCAGCGGCTTAATCAAAATTATTATATGCTTGGCAATAGAGCGGGGCGTTTGCTGGCGCGTAAACTGAGGGGGCGTAGAGCTAAGGAACGCATACATGCTATTCATACGGCTGCTGGAGTTAAGGTAACTGATCCGGTTGAGATAGCTAATACGTTTGCCGAATATTATTTGTGGTTGTATAACCTCAGAGATGACCCTGATACCCCTCAGCCCAATCTGGCGGATATTAATGGGTTTTTGGGTGGGTTGTCTCTCCCCACTATTGATCCTAAGACTCGTGAGGCCCTTAGCTCTCCCTGGTTACTCGGAGAAGTTGGGGCAGCCATAGATTCCTGTCCCGCGGATAAGGCCCCCGGTCCAGATGGGTACCCCTCTAACTTTTATAAAACGTTTAAATCAACCCTTGCCCCACTTTTGACGTTTGTCTTTAATAAAGCCTCTGACTCCACATGTTTCCCGAAGGAGATGTTAGAGGCCCGGATAGTTACTATCCCTAAACCAGGCAAATCGCCCACAGTAGTTCAGAATTACCGCCCAATAGCATTGCTGAACTCTGACCTTAAATTGTTTGCTAAAATGGTTGCGAATAGGATATCCCCTCTTTTACCTAGTTTGATCAACCCTGACCAGGTGGGTTTTGTTTTAGGCCGGCAAGCATCGGACAACACGCGCAGGGTTCTTAATTTGATTGAACACTGCCAGGTCCAGGGCGAACCTCACTTGGTCCTTTCTTTAGATGCAGAAAAAGCATTTGATAGACTCCACTGGGACTATTTGCGTGCTACCCTGGGCCGTTTTGGGTTTGCGGGCAGGATTCTCGACTCCATTTTGGCTTTGTACTTCTCGCCCTCGGCTTCAGTTTTCACCAATGGTTGCAATTCCTCTACATTTAATATTACTAATGGTACCCGTCAGGGTTGCCCCTTTTTACCCCTCATTTTTATTCTGGCTGTTTAGCCTCTGGCGGAGCAGATTAGGATGTTAGACTCAATTGTGGGCCCGGTTGTGGGGGGGATGCCGCATAAAATCTGTCTTTTTGCTGACGACATTTTAGTATGCCTTAGAGAGCCTGAATCGTCTTTGCCACATTTACACTATCTCCTGGATTCTTATGCGGCGGTCTCCTACTACAAGCTGAACACTACTAAGACTGAGGCCCTCCCTCTGAATATTTCTGATAGCGCACTTAGACGACTAAAGAATGATTACAAATACGCGTGGCCAGAGGCGTAACTAGGGTTTTTGGAGCCCAGGGCAAGATCAATAATGGCGCCCCCCCTCCCCCCCCCCCAAAAAAAAAATAAAAATAAAAAAAATTTCTTAATAAAAAAAATTAATAAAATGATAATGAAAAAAAAATACAAAAGGAAAGTATGTGCAGACGCCACCGGTGTCACTGCATATAAAGATGTCAGGGTGTGTATGTATGTGTATGTAGGTGCAGTGGTCGAAGTTGAATTTTTGAAGGTGGAATGAAAGAGTGCAGATAGCAATTATGCGCGCGCCGAAGTCGCGCGCGCTCCGGAAAAGGGGCGTGGTCACTCAAAAGGGGCGTGTCCTTCAGTATAGTAGGACCCCTTATACTATCTAGTACTGGTGCCCCTTTCACATTATAGCACACGGTATGAGCCGAAATTCACATTATAGCACACAGTATGAGCCGAAATTCACATTGCCCCACACGGCATGAGCCGAAATTCACATTATAGCACACAGTATGAGCCGAAATTCACATTACCCCACATGGTATGAGCCAAAATTCACATTATAGCACACGGTATGAGCCGAAATTCACATTATAGCACACGGTATGAGCCAAAATTCACATTACTCCACATGGTATGAGCCAAAATGCACATTTCCCCACATGGTATGAGCAGAAATTCACATTTCCCCACATGGTATGAGCAGAAATTCACATTACAGCACACGGTATGAGCCGAAATTCACATTACAGCACACGGAATGAGCCAAAATTCACATTACCCCACATAGTATGAGCCGAAATTCACATTATAGCACACGGTATTAGCCAAAATTCACGTTACAGCACATAATATGAGCCAAAATTCCCATTATAGAGTTAGGGGATCCTACCCCCAGAATTAACATGGCCTGTGGGGCACTATGATGAGGGGAGCCCACCCCCTTAATAGACTAATTGCAGAGTTTAGCAGCGGTAGGGCTGCAGCGGTTTCTCACCCCAAGCTGCGGCGCTTCTGCCACCTCCGACACTCCACATCTTCGGCACCACCCGGGATATAGAGCACCGCACCGGGTATGCACCCTTTTCAGTGTGGCCTGTTGCGCTCCGAAGGGGTTCTTGTTTCATGCTGCAGGATCCCGATGTGCACCTTCCTACCCGCTGTTACTGTCACGGTAAGCATTAGTATCGTTTACCGCAGAGGCCATTTTCTGAGGCATATGTGTTAAACCTCAGGAACTGAGATGCCCTTCTCACCATACAGCTGTGTGGCCGAGCCGGGCGGGGGGACAGCCAGCAGCAGCATGCCGGATATCAGCTGCAGAGGGTGCGGGCTGTACATACTTGGGGCAGCTGGATATTCAACAGTGCTGAAAGCCTCCGGAGCCCGCACCCCCGGAGCTGCAGTACACCGGCAGAGGACACCCATCCCCCGAACCCTGCGTAGCCCAAAGCCGGAGATCAGCAGCATGTTGAACGCGGAAGCAGAAGCTGCTTATTGCCGGTCAGCATGCTGCTGATCTCCGGCTTTGGGCTCCGCATGTGCATTACAGCCCCCACCCTCGGCTGCTGATATCTGGCATGCTGCCCCTGCTGCTGGCTTTCCACCCGCCCGGCTCGCCCACCCAGCTGGATGGTGAGTAAGAAGGGCATCTCAGTGCCCGTGGTTTAATACATATCTCTCTTCGGTAAATGGCCATTAGTACATCCCACACACACTGATTACACACACACAGACTGGCCACCCCCAAATCCTACACACACCCACTCAGACTACACACACACACACACATTCTCATACTTTCCTCTCCCCCACACACACACTGGACTGCAAAAATTTACACACACTGACACTGTTCCACACACACACAATTAACACACACTCACACTGTCCCACACACACAATTAACACACACGCACACTGTCCCACACACCAGTGGCGTGCGGTGAGGTCAGTGGCGTGCGGTGAGGCACTACAGCCATAATGTCCGCCGAATCCTGACGATGAACCCTACCGCCACCGAGCCAATGCCCGCCACTGCCTCTGAGCCGATGCCACCACCAATGGCTTACAAACTCGCCCACCATCAACTGACCCAGCCCTCCGCCACTAATTTGCAACTCAGTCCAAAGTTGCCAATGCCCGCTGCATGCCTGCTCATCATACTTGTAAAGTTGTATTGTACATTTTTATAGAAAAAAATAATAATCAGTGTTTGGGACTGGGAAGGGAGTGGGAGGAGGACATGAATGCAATTTTGTTGTCCAGAGTTTCCATTAACTTAATGGAGAAGGGTCTGAATGGGTTAAAAATGTAAAAAAAAACTGCATGAGGTCCCCCTCCTAAGTATAACCAGCCTCGGGCTCTTTGAGCCGGTCCTGGTTGTTTAAATACTGGGGAAAAATTGGACAGGGGTTCCCCGTATTTAGACAACCAGCATCGGGCTCTTAGTCCGGTCCTGGTTCCAAAAATACGGGGGACAAAAGATGTAGGGGTCCCCCCGTATTTTTAAAACCAGCACCGGGCTCCACTAGCCAGGGACATAATGCCACAGCCGGGGGACACATTTATGTAGGTCCCTGCGGCCGTGGCATTACCCCCCCAACTAGTTACCACTGGCCGGGGTTCCCTGGAGGAGTGGGGACCCCTTAAATCAAGGGGTCACCCCCCCTCCAGGCACCCAAGGGCCAGGGGTGAAGCCCGAGGCTGTCCCCCCCATCCGTGGGCTGTGGATGGGAGGCTGATAGCCATGTAAGTAAAAAAAGAATATTGTTTTTTGTTGTGGAACTACAAGGCCCAGAAAGCCTCCCCCGCTTGCTGGTACTTGGAGAACCTCAAGTACCAACATGCAGGGAAATAACGGGCCCGCCGGTACCTGTAGTTCTACAACAGAAAAAATACCCAAATAAAAACACAACTCACACACCGTGACAGTAAAAATTTATTAAAGCACACTGACACACTCACACATACTTACCTATATCCCACGCCGGTCACGTCCACTTGTCCAGTAGAATCCAATAGGGGTAGCTGTAAAAATGAGAGACACATTACTTACCTACATCCCACGCCGGTCACGTCCACTTGTCCAGTAGAATCCAGTAGGGGAATCTGTAAAAATGAGAGACAGATTACTTACCTACATCCCACGCCAGTCACGTCCACTTGTCCAGTAGAATCCAATAGGGGTACCTGTAAAAATGAGAGACAGATTACTTACCTACATCCCACGCCGGTCACGTCCACTTGTCCAGTAGAATTCAATAGGGGTACCTGTAAAAATGAGAGACAGATTACTTACCTACATCCCACGCTGGTCACGTCCACTTGTCCAGTAGAATCCAGTAGGGGAATCTGTAAAAATGAGAGACAGATTACTTACCTACATCCCACGCTGGTCACGTCCACTTGTCCAGTAGAATCCAGTAGGGGAATCTGTAAAAATGAGAGACAGATTACTTACCTACATCCCACGCCGGTCACGTCCACTTGTCCAGTAGAATCCAATAGGGGTACCTGTAAAAATGAGAGACAGATTACTTACCTACATCCCACGCCGATCACGTCCACTTGTCCAGTAGAATCCAATAGGGGTACCTGTAAAAATGAGAGACAGATTACTTACCTACATCCCACGCTGGTCACGTCCACTTGTCCAGTAGAATTCAATAGGGGTACCTGTAAAAATGAGAGACAGATTACTTACCTACATCCCACGCTGGTCACGTCCACTTGTCCAGTAGAATTCAATAGGGGTACCTGTAAAAATGAGAGACAGATTACTTACCTACATCCCACGCTGGTCATGTCCACTTGTCCAGTAGAATCCAGTAGGGGAATCTGTAAAAATGAGAGACAGATTACTTACCTACATCCCACGCTGGTCACGTCCACTTGTCCAGTAGAATCCAGTAGGGGAATCTGTAAAAATGAGAGACCGATTACTTACCTACATCCCACGCCGGTCACGTCCACTTGTCCAGTAGAATCCAATAGGGGTACCTGTGAAAATGAGAGAGAGATTACTTACCTACATCCCACGCCGATCACGTCCACTTGTCCAGTAGAATCCAATAGGGGTACCTGTAAAAATGAGAGACAGATTACTTACCTACATCCCACGCTGGTCACGTCCACTTGTCCAGTAGAATTCAATAGGGGTACCTGTAAAAATGAGAGACAGATTACTTACCTACATCCCACGCTGGTCACGTCCACTTGTCCAGTAGAACCCAGTAGGGGAATCTGTAAAAATGAGAGAGAGATTACTTACCTACATCCCACGCCGATCACGTCTACTTGTCCAGTAGAATCCAATAGCGTTACCTGTAAAAATGAGAGACAGATTACTTACCTACATCCCACGCCGATCACGTCCACTTGTCCAGTAGAATCCAATAGGGCAGGGGTTCTCAAACTCGGTCCTCAGGACCCCACACAGTGCATGTTTTGCAGGTAACCCAGCAGGTGCACAGGTGTATTAATTACTCACTGACACATTTTAAAAGGTCCACAGGTGGAGCTAATTATTTAACTTGTGATTCTGTGAGGAGACCTGCAAAACATGCACTGTGTGGGGTCCTGAGGACCGAGTTTGAGAACCTGTGCAATAGGGGAATCTGTAAAATGAGAGACAGATTACTTACCTACATCCCACGCCGGTCACGTCCACTTGTCCAGTAGAATCCAATAGCGTTACCTGTAAAAATGAGAGACAGATTACTTACCTACATCCCACGCTGGTCACGTCCACTTGTCCAGTAGAATCCAATAGGGGAATCTGTAAAAATGAGAGACAGATTACTTACCTACATCCCACGCTGGTCACGTCCACTTGTCCAGTAGAACCCAATAGGGGAATCTGTAAAAATGAGAGACAGATTACTTACCTACATCCCACGCCGGTCACGTCCACTTGTCCAGTAGAATCCAGTAGGGGAATCTGTAAAAATGAGAGAGAGATTACTTACCTACATCCCACGCCGATCACGTCCACTTGTCCAGTAGAATCCAATAGCGTTACCTGTAAAAATGAGAGACAGATTACTTACCTACATCCCACGCCGATCACGTCCACTTGTCCAGTAGAATCCAATAGGGCAGGGGTTCTCAAACTCGGTCCTCAGGACCCCACACAGTGCATGTTTTGCAGGTAACCCAGCAGGTGCACAGGTGTATTAATTACTCACTGACACATTTTAAAAGGTCCACAGGTGGAGCTAATTATTTAACTTGTGATTCTGTGAGGAGACCTGCAAAACATGCACTGTGTGGGGTCCTGAGGACCGAGTTTGAGAACCTGTGCAATAGGGGAATCTGTAAAATGAGAGACAGATTACTTACCTACATCCCACGCCGGTCACGTCCACTTGTCCAGTAGAATCCAATAGCGTTACCTGTAAAAATGAGAGACAGATTACTTACCTACATCCCACGCTGGTCACGTCCACTTGTCCAGTAGAATCCAATAGGGGAATCTGTAAAAATGAGAGACAGATTACTTACCTACATCCCACGCTGGTCACGTCCACTTGTCCAGTAGAACCCAATAGGGGAATCTGTAAAAATGAGAGACAGATTACTTACCTACATCCCACGCCGGTCACGTCCACTTGTCCAGTAGAATCCAATAGGGGTACCTGTGAAAATGAGAGAGAGATTACTTACCTACATCCCACGCCGATCACGTCCACTTGTCCAGTAGAATCCAGTAGGGGTACCTGTAAAAATGAGAGACAGATTACTTACCTACATCCCACGCCGGTCACGTCCACTTGTCCAGTAGAATCCAATAGGGGTACCTGTAAAAATGAGAGACAGATTACTTACCTACATCCCACGCCGGTCACGTCCACTTGTCCAGTAGAATTCAATAGGGGTACCTGTAAAAATTAAAATGATACTTACAAACTGCAATCCACAGGAGGAGAGAGAGAGAGAGAGAGGGGGGGGGGGGGGGGGGGGGGAGACTAACCTGCTGCTGCTGCCGGGGAGACCGGCACACACTGCAGGGCCACGACGGGAGGACGGAGCCGGCGGAGGAGGGGGAGAGCCGCACACCGCCGCTCCTGTCAGCGGCAGCGGAGGAGGATGGGGCGCACACTACAGACGCCAATAACCGCCGGGACAATTAACACACACACACAATTAACCCACGCACACTGTCCCACACACAATTAACACACACGCACGCACACTGTCCCACACACACAAATATCACACACGCACACTGTCCCACACACAATTAACAAACACGCACTGTCCCACACACACACAATTAACACACTCACACTGTCCCACACACACACACACACTTAACACACGCACACTGTCCCACACACACACAATTAACACACACGCACACTGTCCCACACACACACAATTGATACACACGCACACTGTCCCACACACACACACAATTAACACACACGCACACTGTCCCACACACACTCAATTAACACACACTCAAACTGTCCCACACACACACAATTAACACACTCACACTGTCCCACACACACACACACAATTAACACACTCACACTGTCCCACACATACACAATTAACACACGCACACTGTCCCACACATACACAATTAACACACGCACACTGTCCCACACATACACAATTAACACACGCACACTGTCCCACACACACACAATTAACACGCACTCAAAACTGTCCCACACACACAATTAACACACTCACACTGTCACACACACACACACAATTAACAAACACGCACTGTCCCACACACACACACAGTCACACACACACACAATTTACACACACTCAAACTGTCCCACACACACAATTAACACACTCACACTGTCCCACACACAATGTCACACGCACACTGTCCGACACACACACACTTAACACACACACACACACACAAAATGTCCCGCACCCCCTTCCCGCTCACCTGCACTTACTGCTGTTCAGGGCAGGGGCCGCACGCCCCCCCCGAGGTCGCGCACGCGCATGCGCGCACCTCCGCGGTCGCGATCGCGATCGCGTACACACAGACACTTTTGCAGGGGGGAGTAGGGGGAGGCTCCTGGCTGCCGCTGCCTGTCTATTGTGACAGGCACAGCAGCCGGGGAGACAGGGAAAGCGCCGCGGGTAGCGCCGGCGGAATCCCTGAAGCATGGGGCGAGTGGGCCGTGCAGGTGCCGGTGGCGCCCCCCTCTGTTGGGGCTGCCATGGTGCCCAGGGCACGTGCCCTGCTCGCCCCGTGCTCGATACGCCTCTGCGCGTGGCAACTCAGATCGCTTAAATATTTAGGTGTACATATACAGGTTGAGTATCCCATATCCAAATATTCCGAAATACGGAATATTCCAAAATACGGACTTTTTTTTAGTGAGACTGAGATAGTGAAACCTTTGTTTTCTGATGGCTCAATGTACACAAACTTTGTTTAATACACAAAGTTATTAAAAATATTGTATTAAATGACCTTCAGGCTGTGTGTATAAGGTGTATATGAAACATAAATGAATTGTGTGAATGTACACACACTTTGTTCAATGCACAAAGTTACAAAAAATATTGGCTAAAATGACCTTCAGGCTGTGTGTACAAGGTGTATATGAAACATAAATGCATTCTGTGCTTAGACTTAGGTCCCATCACCATGATATCTCATTATATTATGCAATTATTCCAAAATACGGAAAAATCCGATATCCAAAATACCTCTGGTCCCAAGCATTTTGGATAAGGGATACTCAACCTGTATCTAGAGAGCAGGATTTACTGGGATGTAACTACGACCCACTCTTTCGGGCATTTGAACTGTTTATTAAAGGCTGGATGATGCAGGAGGTTTCCTGGGTTGGACGGGTGGCAGCTGCGAAAATGGTTCTCTTACCAAAATTGATGTAGCTTTTCCGTACTATCCCCAGGACCTTCCCTAAAGATATTTGTAATAGATTTAATCGTTTATTATCCAAATATATATGGGGGGGGGGCTCAAAGCCGAGGATAGCGAAATCCACTTTAATTGCTCCAAAGTGTGCAGGCGGAGTCGCGTATCCGGATTTAGAGAGATACCATACTGCTTGTTTACTCACTCAGGCCAAGGATTGGTTCACCCAGGACACTTTTAAACCATGGGTATCCTTAGAACTGAATGCTGTATTTCCCTATACACTGCCGAACTTGTTCTGGTTGCCCACCATTTCTATCCCTGCTAGAGTTGCCGATTGTTCCGCGGTCCACGCAATGTTGTCTGCTTGGAGAAACGTAACTAGATCCCTCCCAGCTGGCACTCTGCCCTCCCCCCAGCTGTCTCTCCATGCTATAGCCCTATTGATCCCAGATTTACACTTGCACCATTGGCAAGATCTAGGCCTCTCCACCCTACAAGATGTCCTTCGAGACGGTATTTTGGCCCCCTTTTCCCTACTCCAGGAACAATTTCATATACCTAAACAAGATTTTCATAAATATCTGCAACTGAGGCATTGGCTTCACAGCTGCCTTCCCAACCGAGTCCTCCATACTGGTCTCCCTAAATTATTGATGTCTCTTCTAGTGCCTAGATGTAATAGAGGTGGCATCTCTAGATGGTACCAACATCTGGTAACTGAATCCCGCCATGGAGTATTCCCCTCACAGACTAAATGGGAAAAGGACCTCCCTACGGTTTTCACCGAAAATATCTGGAAAGATATATTTAAATCTTGCTTCAAAATTTCTAAATGTGTGAATCATTGTGAAATGTATTATAAATTGGTTCACAGAGTATATTTTACACTGGAGCATCTGCATAAAATTTGGCCTGATGTCTCCTCTAGTTGCTGGAGGAATTGTGGGATGGTGGGAGATCTCCTTCATATTTTCTGGCTATGTCCGGCAATACGGTCGCTCTGGAATGAGGTGTTACTTTTCATTTCTAAAATACTAGGAGTGGTACTTATACCTGACCCCTCTTGGCACTCTTTCATTATTACTCTGGTGAACTGTCTAGTTGTGATAGATACCTTTTGGGCCACATTCTCATAGCCTCTAAGGCCGCCATTGCCTACAAGTGGAAGTCGGCGGTTATCCCCAATATATTAATGATAGAAAACAGAGTCCATCAACATTATGTTTTTGAAACAGCGGAGGGCAATTACTCTTCAAGGACTAACTCTATTAGTAGGAAATGGTTTAAATGGTCCCTATATAAGGAGAGATCAGGCCAAATAGGTGTATCTGGTGCCTCGACTGACCTGCCCGACCTTTCTGTACTTCGATCTCCGGTCCACACAGGACCTTAACTTGCTAACTAATGCAGACTTCCTTTCCTTTATCATACTCTGCTCTCATTGTTGTATTAAGATTTTTCTGATGTATATCCTTCCTCCCCCTTGTCCCTATTAGTTTTGCTGTGTTCATGTCTTTTCCCCCTTCTTTTTTTGGTTTTCCCTATCTAACTGTAACTGTAACTTGAATGAAAACTCAATAAAAATGTAATATAAAAAAAAAAATGGACCCTGTAAGTAAATAGTTGCAAGTAGTACAACTTAAACACTTATAACATCCTGTAGGTCTTGAGAGCCTATACTCTTATTTATTGGAGCCTAGCAGTGGCGCACGGAGGGGGGGGGTTCTGAGTACCCAGAAACCCCCCCTAATGGACCAATTATTTTTTCCAGAGACGGAGACAGCTATGTCTCCGTCTCAGAATAAACCGCGATCGCGACCGCGGCACAGAGCTTTCTCCAGCAGAGCTCAAAAGATTGTCACGGACGGGATAGCTGGGGAGTTGCTGCACGTGCTCATCCCACAGCTGCTCCTTCGTCCGACGTCTCACACTCTGAAATGCATGGGCCGGCTGCCGCCAGTCTCCTCCTCTCATGTTTGTTTAGTGTACTATGTATGTGTGTGCAATGTTTGTGGTGAGCTATATATGTGTGTGTGGTATGCTGTGTATGGTCATTTTGTACTATGTATGTGTGTGCATTGTGTGAGGTGATATATGTGTGTATTTGTGTGGGATACTGTGTATATACAGTATGTATGTTTTTTGCACTCAAAAACACCTGAATGTTCTTAAAAATTCTTAAAGATACTTTTTGCAATTTCTTTCAGACCGAAGTTCAGATGGAGATGGAACTGGTAACTCTGGAATAGACCTATTGCAGAATTACCAGTTTCATCTCCATCTGATCCTCGGTCTGAAAGAAATCGCAAAAAGTATCTTTAAGAACTTTTAAGAACTTTCAAGTGTTTTTGAGTACTCCTTTGACAACCATTGTACTCCATTACGTTTTTGGTTCTCCGCTGGCAAGAGGACCTGTCTGGGATTAGCCACCAACTCCCTCAAGGACTATTATATTTTAGGTGGTTTTGTAACCAAGTGTCAGTGTCATTTGGTTATTTTGTCTTGCTATGTTTTGTACTATGTATATGTGCGTGTGGTGTGCTATGTATACTGTATGTGTGTGTGTGCGCGCAATGTGTGTATTTGTGTGGTGTGCTATGTAATGTATATGTGTGTGCTATGTATGTGTATGCAATGTGTGTTGTGAGCTATAGTATTAATGTATGTATGTATGTATGTATGTATGTGTGGTGTGCTATGTATACAGTGTGTGTGTGTGTGTGTGTGTGTGTGTTATGCTATGTATGTGTGTGTGATGTGCTACTGTATGTATATGTGTACAGTATGGAAACCCCCCTCAGAAAATCCTGCGTTTGCCCCTGCCTAGGGTAATGTACATATGGACCAATCTATTCCTCAAATTTCTGCCTCTTCTAATACATGCCATATAGATGTTTCCTCATACACTATAGCTTTAGTCGCACCAAACATCCCTTCTGGGGGCTCCAGGTCTCTTGTGAATCAGCTTGCATCGAGATTCCTGCAAATGTGCAAAAGTGCTTTTCGAGACTGCACTGATTCATGTGATATGTGACACTATGGCCGGGATGTAATGGGACCACAGTTTAGTCTGAGTTTGTAAAATGTCCGATTTTGCAGCAAAAGTTGGACATTTTGCAAACACAGCAAATGTAATAGCGTATGAGTCGGATGTATAAGTCAGATGTTTTCTACTCTTAAAGAGAGCACCTTGTAAATAGTCTGATCCAGATGTTTTCCTCGTGTTAAACATACAGCTTGATGTAATGTAATGGAGTCCGAGTTTGAAACTCTCACACAAAACAGCGCTACAAAGTCGGACATAAACAAAGCTGCTTTTTTGGGGGCGAGTTATATTTGACAATGTTGAAAATCAATTACAAGTACACAATTACAGCACATTTATAATAAATAAAAAAAATTCAAATGATGTCTAACCTTAAAATAATAAATAAAAAAACTTTGATCTCTCATTATAGTCTGTGTACTGTTACTGTACATGTCATTTTTGCACATTTTGCCCTGGAAAAAGCATCTTAGTCACAAAACGAATCAAATCCGCTCCTGCTGTTTGAAATAATATGCAGCGTGCCTATATTCTGTGTATAATAGCAATTATATCTGCATGCAAATGTTATGCTACAGTGTTTTCAAGCCAAACACTGTAATATAAATTGGTATTCTGATACAGCTGCTATTACACACTGAATATGGCCATGCTGCATATCATTTTAATAAGCAGAATCAGCTTGTGCGTCCTGGAGAACTGGGGTTTAGGAGGGTTAAGATAGAGTGTGTGTTGCTTCAACCACGAGACTTTTTGGTGACAATGGGTGACTTTCTAACACTGTGCAACTTTTATACTAATAGATGCATTCCGGTTGGTCTGAAAAGTCAGACGCATATCCTTCCCCCCCCCCCCCCCCCTGCAGCCTAGCCCTAACCTTCCCCCTCCATGCAGCCTAACACTAATTCCTGACTGGTTCCCCTGCAGATATGCCACCTAATTATACATATAACCCCCACAGGAACATAGGACCCGTGTAATATAAATATAAAAAGATTTAATAATAAGGATTTTTACCATTTTAAATAGAATGATGGGGGAGAGGGATTTCTTGCAACAGAGGCTGCTCAGTGTCATGACGAAGGGGGGGATTTGCCTCTCTCCCCCCCATGCCCGGTGAGCCCCTACATTTGGCCAGCATACCTCAAGTTCAAGCTGCCGCCCACCTCCCCAGGGCCGTCTTTTCGTATGAGCTCAATGGGCTCTTGCCCAAGGGCCCCAGGAGTATAAGGGCCTTAGGCTGATAGCTGAGGGTCCCCTCTTTGTAGGTGTACCAGATTTTTGAAAATTGGCCATGGGGAACTGGAGATATCCGACTTGAAAGCAGTGGTCCCCATCCAAGCCTGTTAATTGCTCTTCCCAGCCAGATATCTCGGGTTCTGTCTGACTTATGGTGCCCATACACTTATGAGATTATCGGTACTATCCTTCGATTTCGACCACATCTGTGAGAGAAATCGAAGGATTGTATGCACATTTTAGGTACCTTGAGATGCGATGCACGGGCACGCCACTCGAATATCGCGTCTCAAGATATGTGCTGCACTTAATATTTCTCGCATCGCAGTGCGATCGCATGTGGTTTTAAACCCACATGAGATATATCGCACTGTGTGTACAATGGGCACCCTTCGGGAGCGGCCAGAGGCCGCTCCCACTTGGCGGTGACATGCCCATCACGTGATTACCATGCGATCTATCGCATGATCTCATGGTAATCACTTTGGCTGTTCAGGTGCAATTTCATCGCACCTGAACTGCCGGTGCGATGCCCCGTGATGTCACGTCGCGGGGCATCGCACAAGTGTATGGCCAGCATTAGAGTTTTTCTGAGGGTATTATCCTAAAGCTGGGACTTTCCCCTTTTGGTGGACACTGGCAGCTTGTCTGAACTATGCCCAGAACCAGAGATATCAGCCTTCAAGCAGCTGGTCACTGCTCCAGCTCCACACACCTAATATGCAGTTTTAGAATTTTATTGGTGAATTGCTCTGGCTCCTGAACTCTGATCCCCAAGTCCCCAGAACCTCCTGAAAGGTGAGACTCTCTAGTATTTTTTATCCCATTCAAAGATAAGAAATACATTTTCAGGAACTTGAGATATCTGCAGTCAAGCAAGCTGCCCTCCCACCAGAAATTGATAAATATTAAGCCCACTCCACTATCTACCCCTCCACTACGTATTAAACACATCTTACCTCCCTGGAAGTCATGTACTAGGGCTTCTTCATTCAGCCCAATGCCCCCTTCTACAGTTTAGCCCCAACTGCACAGTAAAGATGTAATTAGCAGAAATTACTGCTCCAGGTCCTGCATGCTGAGTGGAAGATATAACACCCACTACCACACACGGGACATCAAAGCTTCCGCTGAAGCACCCCCGACCCCTACCTCTGGAGGATGGGTAGGGGGCCCAGTGCATTGCTGTGCCCAGGGGCCTACACTGCTGTTAAGAAGGCCCTGCACCTCCCCACTCTCTGCCACCCTTATTGTTATGTGTATGTGTGCTGCTGCCGTTGTCAGTGTGGCTGTATGTTCTCTAGAGATGTGCACCGGAAATTTTCGGGTTTTGGTTTTGGGTTCGGTTCCGTGGCCGTGTTTTGGGTTCGAACGCGTTTTGGCAAAACCTCACCGAATTTTTTTTGTCGGATTCGGGTGTGTTTTGGATTTGGGTGTTTTTTTCAAAAAACCCTAAAAAACAGCTTAAATCATAGAATTTGGGGGTCATTTTGATCCCAAAGTATTATTAACCTCAATAACCATAATTTCCACTCATTTTCAGTCTATTCTGAACACCTCACACCTCACAATATTATTTTTAGTCCTAAAATTTGCACCAAGGTCGCTAAATGACTAAGCTCAGCGACCCAAGTGGCCGACACAAACACCTGGCCCATCTAGGAGTGGCACTGCAGTGTCACGCAGGATGGCTCTTCCAAAAAACACTCCCCAAACAGCACATGACGCAAAGAAAAAAAGAGGCGCAATGAGGTAGCTGTGTGAGTAAGCTAAGCGACCCTAGTGGCCGACACAAACACCTGGCCCATCTAGGAGTGGCACTGCAGTGTCAGGCCGGATGGCCCTTCCAAAAAATACTCCCCAAACAGCACATGACGCAAAGAAGAAAAAAAAGAGGCGCAATGAGGTAGCTGTGTGACTAAGATAAGTGACCCTAGTGGCCGACACAAACACCTGGCCCATCTAGGAGTGGCACTGCAGTGTCACGCAGGATGGCCCTTCCAAAAAATACTCCCCAAACAGCACATGACGCAAAGAAGAAAAAAAAGAGGCGCAATGAGGTAGCTGTGTGACTAAGATAAGCGACCCTAGTGGCCGACACAAACACCTGGCCCATCTAGGAGTGTCACTGCAGTGTCACGCAGGATGGCCCTTCCAAAAAACACTCCCCAAACAGCACATGACGCAAAGAAAAATGAAAGAAAAAAGAGGTGCAAGATGGAATTGTCCTTGGGCACTCCCACCCACCCTTATGTTGTATAAACAGGACATGCACACTTTAACCAACCCATCATTTCAGTGACAGGGTCTGCCACACGACTGTGACTGAAATGACGGGTTGGTTTGGACCCCCACCAAAAAAGAAGCAATTAATCTCTCCTTGCACAAACTGGCTCTACAGAGGCAAGATGTCCACCTCATCATCATCCTCCGATTCATCACCGTGTACATCCCCCTCCTCACAGATTATCAATTCGTCCCCACTGGAATCCACCATCACAGCTCCCTGTGTACTTTGTGGAGGCAATTGCTGCTGGTGAATGTCACCATGGAGGAATTGATTATAATTCATTTTAATGAACATCATCTTCTCCACATTTTCTGGAAGTAACCTTGTACGCCGATTGCTGACAAGGTGAGCGGCGGCACTAAACACTCTTTCGGAGTACACACTTGTGGGAGGGCAACTTAGGTAGAATAAAGCCAGTTTGTGCAAGGGCCTCCAAATTGCCTCTTTTTCCTGCCAGTATACGTACGGACTGTCTGACGTGCCTACTTGGATGCGGTCACTCATATAATCCTCCACCATTCTTTCAATGGTGAGAGAATCATATGCAGTGACAGTAGACGACATGTCCGTAATCGTTGGCAGGTCCTTCAGTCCGGACCAGATGTCAGCATCAGCAGTCGCTCCAGACTGCCCTGCATCACCGCCAGCGGGTGGGCTCGGAATTCTGAGCCTTTTCCTCGCACCCCCAGTTGCGGGAGAATGTGAAGGAGGAGATGTTGACAGGTCGCGTTCCGCTTGACTTGACAATTTTCTCACCAGCAGTTCTTTGAACCCCTGCAGACTTGTGTCTGCCGGAAAGAGAGATCCAACGTAGGTTTTAAATCTAGGATCGAGCACGGTGGCCAAAATGTAGTGCTCTGATTTCAACAGATTGACCACCCGTGAATCCTTGTTAAGCGAATTAAGGGCTCCATCCACAAGTCCCACATGCCTAGCGGAATCGCTCAGTGTTAGCTCCTCCTTCAATGTCTCCAGCTTCTTCTGCAAAAGCCTGATGAGGGGAATGACCTGACTCAGGCTGGCAGTGTCTGAACTGACTTCACGTGTGGCAAGTTCAAAAGGTTGCAGAACCTTGCACAACGTTGAAATCATTCTCCACTGCGCTTGAGACAGGTGCATTCCACCTCCTATATCGTGGTCAGTTGTATAGGCTTGAATGGCCTTTTGCTGCTCCTCCAACCTCTGAAGCATATAGAGGGTTGAATTCCACCTCGTTACCACTTCTTGCTTCAGATGATGGCAGGGCAGGTTCAGGCGTTTTTGGTGTTGCTCCAGTCTTCTGTACGTGGTGCCTGTACGCCGAAAGTGTCCCGCAATTCTTCTGGCCACCGACAGCATCTCTTGCACGCCCCTGTCGTTTTTTAAATAATTCTGCACCACCAAATTCAAGGTATGTGCAAAACATGGGACGTGCTGGAATTTGCCCATATTTAATGCACACACAATATTGCTGGCGTTGTCCGATGCTACAAATCCACAGGAGAGTCCAATTGGGGTAAGCCATTCTGCGATGATCTTCCTCAGTTGCCGTAAGAGGTTTTCAGCTGTGTGCGTATTCTGGAAAGCGGTGATACAAAGCGTAGCCTGCCTAGGAAAGAGTTGGCGTTTGCGAGATGCTGCTACTGGTGCCGCCACTGCTGTTCTTGCGGCGGGAGTCAATACATCTACCCAGTGGGCTGTCACAGTCATATAGTCCTGAGTCTGCCCTGCTCCACTTGTCCACATGTCCGTGGTTAAGTGGACATTGGGTACAACTGCATTTTTTAGGCCACTGGTGAGTCTTTTTCTGAGGTCTGTGTACATTTTCGGTATCGCCTGCCTAGAGAAATGGAACCTAGATGGTATTTGGTACCGGGGACACAGTACCTCAAACAAGTCTATAGTTGGCTCTGCAGTAATGATGGATACCGGAACCACGTTTCTCACCGCCCAGGATGCCAAGGCCTCAGTTATCCGCTTTGCAGCAGGATGACTGCTGTGATATTTCATCTTCCTCGCAAAGGACTGTTGGACAGTCAATTGCTTGGTGGAAGTAATAAAAGTGGTCTTACGACTTCCCCTCTGGGATGACCATCGACTCCGAGCAGCAACAACAGCAGCACCAGCAGCAGTAGGCGTTACACTCAAGGATGCATCGGAGGAATCCCAGGCAGGAGAGGACTCATCAGAATTGCCAGTGACATGGCCTGGGGTGGTTTGCGTGAGCTTGGTTACAAGAGGAAGGGATTTACTGGTCAGTGGACTGCTTCCGCTGTCGCCCAAAGTTTTTGAACTTGTCACTGACTTATGATGAATGCGCTGCAGGTGACGTATAAGGGAGGATGTTCCGAGGTGGTTAACGTCCTTACCTCTACTTATTACAGCTTGACAAAGGCAACACACGGCTTGACACCTGTTGTCCGCATTTCTGTTGAAATACTTCCACACCGAAGAGCTGATTTTTTTGGTATTTTCACCAGGCATGTTAATGGCCATATTCCTCCCGCGGACAACAGGTGTCTCCCCGGGTGCCTGACTTAAACAAACCACCTCACCATCAGAATCCTCCTTGTCAATTTCCTCCCCAGCGCCAGCAACACCCATATCCTCCTCATCCTGGTGTACTTCAACACTGACATCTTCAATCTGACTATCAGGAACTGGACTGCGGGTGCTCCTTCCAGCACTTGCAGGGGGCGTGCAAATGGTGGAAGGCGCATGCTCTTCACGTCCAGTGTTGGGAAGGTCAGGCATCGCAACCGACACAATTGGACTCTCCTTGTGGATTTGTGATTTCGAAGAACGCACAGTTCTTTGCTGTGCTTTTGCCAGCTTAAGTCTTTTCATTTTTCTAGCGAGAGGCTGAGTGCTTCCATCCTCATGTGAAGCTGAACCACTAGCCATGAACATAGGCCAGGGCCTCAGCCGTTCCTTGCCACTCCGTGTGGTAAATGGCATATTGGCAAGTTTACGCTTCTCCTCCGACGATTTTATTTTTGATTTTTGAGTCCTTTTTTTACTGATATTTTGTGTTTTGGATTTTACATGCTCTGTACTATGACATTGGGCATCGGCCTTGGCAGACGACGTTGATGGAATTTCATCGTCTCGGCCATGACTAGTGGCAGCAGCTTCAGCACGAGGTGGAAGTGGATCTTGATCTTTCCCTATTTTTGGAACCTCAACATTTTTGTTCTCCATATTTTAATAGGCACAACTTAAAGGCACCTCAGGTAAACAATGGAGATGGATGGATACTAGTATACTTATGGATGACGAGTGACTGACGACACAGAGGTAGCTACAGCCGTGGACTACCGTACTGCGTCTGCTAGTATAGAGATGATAATGATATAAAAAATATATATATATCACTACTGCAGGTATATATAATATAATGACAGACCTGCTGGACACTGTCAGCAGACTCCTAAACTACTAGTATGAAGAAGATAGAAAAAAAAACCCCACCACAGGTAGGTATTCAATTATGGACGAGCACTGATGACACAGAGGTAGCTACAGCCGTGGACTACCGTACTGCGTCTGCTAGTATAGAGATGATAATGATATAAAAAATATATATATATCACTACTGCAGGTATATATAATATAATGACGGACCTGCTGGACACTGTCAGCAGACTCCTAAACTACTAGTATGAAGAAGATAGAAAAAAAAACCCCACCACAGGTAGGTATACAATTATGGACGAGCACTGACGACACAGAGGTAGCTAAAGCCGTGGACTACCGTACTGCATCTGCTAGTATAGAGATGATAATGATATAAAAAATATATATATATATCACTACTGCAGGTATATATAATATAATGACGGACCTGCTGGACACTGTCAGCAGACTCCTAAGCTACTAGTAGGAAGAAGATAGAAAAAAAAAGCCCACCACAGGTAGGTATACAATTATGGACGAGCACTGACGACACAGAGGTAGCTACAGCCGTGGACTACCGTACTGCGTCTGCTAGTATAGAGATGATAATGATATAAAAATTAGAGATGAGCGCCTGAAATTTTTCGGCTTTTGTGTTTTGGTTTTGGGTTCGGTTCCGCGGCCGTGTTTTGGGTTCGACCGCGTTTTGGCAAAACCTTACCGAATTTTTTTTGTCGGATTCGGGTGTGTTTTGGATTCGGGTGTTTTTTTCAAAAAACCCTAAAAAACAGCTTAAATCATAGAATTTGGGGGTCATTTTGATCCCATATTATTATTAACCTCAAAAACCATAATTTCCACTCATTTTCAGTCTATTCTGAATACCTCACACCTCACAATATTATTTTTAGTCCTAAAATTTGCACCGAGGTCGCTGGATGACTAAGCTAAGCGACCCTAGTGGCCGACACAAACACCTGGCCCATCTAGGAGTGGCACTGCAGTGTCACGCAGGATGGCCCTTCCAAAAAACACTCCCCAAACAGCACATGATGCAAAGAAAAAAAGAGGTGCAATGAGGTAGCTGTGTGACTAAGCTCAGCGACCCAAGTGCCCGACACAAACACCGGGCCCATCTAGGAGTGGCACTGCAGTGTCACGCAGGATGTCCCTTCCAAAAAACCCTCCCCAAACAGCACATGACGCAAAGAAAAAAAGAGGCGCAATGAGGTAGCTGTGTGAGTAAGATTAGCGACCCTAGTGGCCGACACAAACACCGGGCCCATCTAGGAGTGGCACTGCAGTGTCACGCAGGATGTCCCTTCCAAAAAACCCTCCCCAAACAGCACATGACGCAAAGAAAAATAAAAGAAAAAAGAGGTGCAAGATGGAATTGTCCTTGGGCCCTCCCACCCACCCTTATGTTGTATAAACAGGACATGCACACTTTAACCAACCCATCATTTCAGTGACAGGGTCTGCCACACGACTGTGACTGATATGACGGGTTGGTTTGGACCCCCACCAAAAAAGAAGCAATTAATCTCTCCTTGCACAAACTGGCTCTACAGAGGCAAGATGTCCACCTCATCATCATCCTCCGATATATCACCGTGTACATCCCCCTCCTCACAGATTATCAATTCGTCCCCACTGGAATCCACCATCTCAGCTCCCTGTGTACTTTGTGGAGGCAATTGCTGCTGGTCAATGTCTCCGCGGAGGAATTGATTATAATTCATTTTAATGAACATCATCTTCTCCACATTGTCTGGATGTAACCTCGTACGCCGATTGCTGACAATGTGAGCGGCGGCACTAAACACTCTTTCGGAGTACACACTTGTGGGAGGGCAACTTAGGTAGAATAAAGCCAGTTTGTGCAAGGGCCTCCAAATTGCCTCTTTTTCCTGCCAGTATAAGTACGGACTGTGTGACGTGCCTACTTGGATGCGGTCACTCATATAATCCTCCACCATTCTTTCAATGTTGAGAGAATCATATGCAGTGACAGTAGACGACATGTCCGTAATCGTTGTCAGGTCCTTCAGTCCGGACCAGATGTCAGCATCAGCAGTCGCTCCAGACTGCCCTGCATCACCGCCAGCGGGTGGGCTCGGAATTCTGAGCCTTTTCCTCGCACCCCCAGTTGCGGGAGAATGTGAAGGAGGAGATGTTGACAGGTCGCGTTCCGCTTGACTTGACAATTTTGTCACCAGCAGGTCTTTGCACCCCAGCAGACTTGTGTCTGCCGGAAAGAGAGATCCAAGGTAGGTTTTAAATCTAGGATCGAGCACGGTGGCCAAAATGTAGTGCTCTGATTTCAACAGATTGACCACCCGTGAATCCTTGTTAAGCGACTTAAGGGCTGCATCCACAAGTCCCACATGCCTAGCGGAATCGCTCCCTTTTAGCTCCTTCTTCAATGCCTCCAGCTTCTTCTGCAAAAGCCTGATGAGGGGAATGACCTGACTCAGGCTGGCAGTGTCTGAACTGACTTCACGTGTGGCAAGTTCAAAGGGCATCAGAACCTTGCACAACGTTGAAATCATTCTCCACTGCACTTGAGACAGGTGCATTCCACCTCCTATATCGTGCTCAATTGTATAGGCTTGAATGGCCTTTTGCTGCTCCTCCAACCTCTGAAGCATATAGAGGGTTGAATTCCACCTCGTTACCACTTCTTGCTTCAGATGATGGCAGGGCAGGTTCAGTAGTTTTTGGTGGTGCTCCAGTCTTCTGTACGTGGTGCCTGTACGCCGAAAGTGTCCCGCAATTCTTCTGGCCACCGACAGCATCTCTTGCACGCCCCTGTCGTTTTTAAAAAAATTCTGCACCACCAAATTCAAGGTATGTGCAAAACATGGGACGTGCTGGAATTTGCCCATATTTAATGCACACACAATATTGCTGGCGTTGTCCGATGCCACAAATCCACAGGAGAGTCCAATTGGGGTAAGCCATTCTGCGATGATCTTCCTCAGTTGCCGTAAGAGGTTTTCAGCTGTGTGCGTATTCTGGAAAGCGGTGATACAAAGCGTAGCCTGCCTAGGAAAGAGTTGGCGTTTGCGAGATGCTGCTACTGGTGCCGCCGCTGCTGTTCTTGCGGCGGGAGTCCATACATCTACCCAGTGGGCTGTCACAGTCATATAGTCCTGACCCTGCCCTGCTCCACTTGTCCACATGTCCGTGGTTAAGTGGACATTGGGTACAACTGCATTTTTTAGGAGACTGGTGAGTCTTTTTCTGACGTCCGTGTACATTCTCGGTATCGCCTGCCTACAGAAGTGGAACCTAGATGGTATTTGGTAACGGGGGCACACTGCCTCAATAAATTGTCTAGTTCCCTGTGAACTAACGGCGGATACCGGACGCACGTCTAACACCAACATAGTTGTCAAGGACTCAGTTATCCGCTTTGCAACAGGATGACTGCTGTGATATTTCATCTTCCTCGCAAAGGACTGTTGGACAGTCAATTGCTTACTGGAAGTAGTACAAGTGGGCTTACGACTTCCCCTCTGGGATGACCATCGACTCCCAGCAGCAACAACAGCAGCGCCAGCAGCAGTAGGCGTTACACGCAAGGATGCATCGGAGGAATCCCAGGCAGGAGAGGACTCGTCAGAATTGCCAGTGACATGGCCTGCAGGACTATTGGCATTCCTGGGGAAGGAGGAAATTGACACTGAGGGAGTTGGTGGGGTGGTTTGCGTGAGCTTGGTTACAAGAGGAAGGGATTTACTGGTCAGTGGACTGCTTCCGCTGTCGGCCCAAGTTTTTGAACTTGTCACTGACTTATTATGAATGCGCTGCAGGTGACGTATAAGGGAGGATGTTCCGAGGTGGTTAACGTCCTTACCCCTACTTATTACAGCTTGACAAAGGGAACACACGGCTTGACACCTGTTGTCCGCATTTCTGGTGAAATACTTCCACACCGAAGAGCTGATTTTTTTGGTATTTTCACCAGGCATGTCAACGGCCCTATTCCTCCCACGGACAACAGGTGTCTCCCCGGGTGCCTGACTTAAACAAACCACCTCACCATCAGAATCCTCCTGGTCAATTTCCTCCCCAGCGCCAGCAACACCCATATCCTCCTCATCCTGGTGTACTTCAACACTGACATCTTCAATCTGACTATCAGGAACTGGACTGCGGGTGCTCCTTCCAGCACTTGCAGGGGGCGTGCAAATGGTGGAAGGCGCATGCTCTTCACGTCCAGTGTTGGGAAGGTCAGGCATCGCAACCGACACAATTGGACTCTCCTTGTGGATTTGGGATTTCGAAGAACGCACAGTTCTTTGCGGTGCTACTGCTTTTGCCAGCTTGAGTCTTTTCATTTTTCTAGCGAGAGGCTGAGTGCCTCCATCCTCATGTGAAGCTGAACCACTAGCCATGAACATAGGCCAGGGCCTCAGCCGTTCCTTGCCACTCCGTGTGGTAAATGGCATATTGGCAAGTTTACGCTTCTCCTCCGACAATTTTATTTTAGGTTTTGGAGTCCTTTTTTTACTGATATTTGGTGTTTTGGATTTGACATGCTCTGTACTATGACATTGGGCATCGGCCTTGGCAGACGACGTTGCTGGCATTTCATCGTCTCGGCCATGACTAGTGGCAGCAGCTTCAGCACGAGGTGGAAGTGGATCTTGATCTTTCCCTAATTTTGGAACCTCAACATTTTTGTTCTCCATATTTTAATAGGCACAACTAAAAGGCACCTCAGGTAAACAATGGAGATGGATGGATACTAGTATACAATTATGGATGGACTGCCGAGTGCCGACACAGAGGTAGCTACAGCCGTGGACTACCGTACTGTACTGTGTCTGCTGCTAATATAGACTGGTTGATAAAGAGATGTAGTAGTAGTATGTATGTATAAAGAAGAAAGAAAAAAAAACCACGGGTAGGTGGTATACAATTATGGACGGACTGCCGAGTGCCGACACAGAGGTAGCTACAGCCGTGGACTACCGTACTGTACTGTGTCTGCTGCTAATATAGACTGGTTGATAAAGAGATGTAGTAGTAGTATGTATGTATAAAGAAGAAAGAAAAAAAACCACGGGTAGGTGGTATACAATTATGGACGGACTGCCCAGTGCCGTCACAGAGGTAGCTACAGCCGTGGACTACCGTACTGTACTGTGTCTGCTGCTAATATAGACTGGTTGATAAAGAGATGTAGTAGTAGTATGTATGTATAAAGAAGAAAGAAAAAAAAACCACGGGTAGGTGGTATACAATTATGGACGGACTGCCGAGTGCCGACACAGAGGTAGCTACAGCCGTGGACTACCATACTGTACTGTGTCTGCTGCTAATATAGACTGGTTGATAAAGAGATGTAGTAGTAGTATGTATGTATAAAGAAGAAAGAAAAAAAAACCACGGGTAGGTGGTATACAATTATGGACGGACTGCCCAGTGCCGACACAGAGGTAGCTACAGCCGTGGACTACCGTACTGTACTGTGTCTGCTGCTAATATAGACTGGTTGATAAAGAGATGTAGTAGTAGTATGTATGTATAAAGAAGAAAGAAAAAAAAAACACGGGTAGGTGGTATACAATTATGGACGGACTGCCCAGTGCCGACACAGAGGTAGCTACAGCCGTGGACTACCGTACTGTACTGTGTCTGCTGCTAATATAGACTGGTTGATAAAGAGATGTAGTAGTAGTATGTATGTATAAAGAAGAAAGAAAAAAAAACCACGGGTAGGTGGTATACAATTATGGACGGACTGCCCAGTGCCGACACAGAGGTAGCTACAGCCGTGGACTACCGTACTGTACTGTGTCTGCTGCTAATATAGACTGGTTGATAAAGAGATGTAGTAGTAGTAGTATGTATGTATAAAGAAGAAAGAAAAAAAAACCACGGGTAGGTGGTATACAATTATGGACGGACTGCCGAGTGCCGACACAGAGGTAGCTACAGCCGTGGACTACCGTACTGTACTGTGTCTGCTGCTAATATAGACTGGTTGATAAAGAGATGTAGTAGTAGTATGTATGTATAAAGAAGAAAGAAAAAAAAAAACACGGGTAGGTGGTATACAATTATGGACGGACTGCCGAGTGCCGACACAGAGGTAGCTACAGCCGTGAACTACCGTACTGTGTCTGCTGCGACTGGATGATAAATAATGATATAAAAAATATATATATATCACTACTGCAGCCGGACAGGTATATATTATATAATGACGGACCTGCTGGACAGTGTCTGTCAGCAGAATGAGTTTTTTATAGAATAAAAAAAAAAACACCACACAAGTGAAGTCACACGACGAGTGTTTAACTTTTTCAGGCAATCACAATATAGTATACTATACTACTAACTATACTGGTGGTCAGTGTGGTCAGGTGGTCACTGGTCAGTCACACTGGCAGTGGCACTCCTGCAGCAAAAGTGTGCACTGTTTAATTTTAATAATAATATGTACTCCTGGCTCCTGCTATAACCTATAACTGGCACTGCAGTGCTCCCCAGTCTCCCCCACAATTATAAGATGTGTGAGCTGAGCACAGTCAGATACGAGTGTTTAACTTTTTCAGGCAATCACAATATAGTATACTATACTACTAACTATACTGGTGGTCAGTGTGGTCAGGTCACTGGTCAGTCACACTGGCAGTGGCACTCCTGCAGCAAAAGTGTGCACTGTTTAATTTTAATAATAATATGTACTCCTGGCTCCTGCTATAACCTATAACTGGCACTGCAGTGCTCCCCAGTCTCCCCCACAATTATAAGATGTGTGAGCTGAGCACAGTCAGATATATACATAGATGATGCAGCACACTGGGCTGAGCAGTGCACACAGATATGGTATGTGACTGAGTCACTGTGTATCGTTTTTTTCAGGCAGAGAACGGATATATTAAATAAAACTGCACTGTCTGGTGGTCACTGTGGTCAGTCACTAGTAAACTCTGCACTCTCTACAGTTCTACAGTACTCCTAAGCTCCAGTAAATCAGGTCAATCTCTCTCTCTCTCTCTTCTAATCTAAATAGAGAGGACGCCAGCCACGTCCTCTCCCTATCAATCTCAATGCACGTGTGAAAATGGCGGCGACGCGCGGCTCCTTATATAGAATCCGAGTCTCGCGAGAATCCGACAGCGTCATGATGACGTTCGGGCGCGCTCGGGTTAACCGAGCAAGGCGGGAAGATCCGAGTCGCTCGGACCCGTGAAAAAAAACATGAAGTTCGTGCGGGTTCGGATTCAGAGAAACCGAACCCGCTCATCTCTAATAAAAATATATATATATCACTACTGCAGGTATATATAATATAATGACGGACCTGCTGGACACTGTCAGCAGACTCCTAAACTACTAGTATGAAGAAGATAGAAAAAAAAAACCCACCACAGGTAGGTATACAATTATGGACGAGCACTGACGACACAGAGGTAGCCACAGCCGTGGACTACCGTACTGCGTCTGCTAATATAGAGATGATAAAGATGATAGAGATGAACAAAAAAAATATAACACTACTGCAGGTAAATATTTATATAATATAATGAATGACGGACCTGCTGGACACTGTCAGCAGAATGCGTTTATAGAATTAAAAAAAAAACACCACAGGAGTGTTTAACTTTTTCAGGCAGACAATATACTGGTGGTCACTGGTCAGTCACACTGGCAGCAAAAGTGTGCACTGTACTCCTGCTATAACTGCACCCCAGTCTCCCCCACAATTCAGCTGTGTGAGCAGTGAGCACTCAGCACAGTCAGATATACATAGATGATATTATCATGCAGCACACTGAGGCTGAGCACAGATATGGTATGTGACTGTGTATCGTTTTTTTTCAGGCAGAGAACGGATTATATTAAATAATAAATAAAACTGGTGGTGGTCACTAGTAACTATAAGCAAAACTCTGCACTCTGAGTACTCCTAATGCTCCCCAAAATTACTAAGTTAGTAGTAAATCAACTCAAGTGTCTCTATCTATTCTAACGGAGAGGACGCCAGCCACGTCCTCTCCCTATCAATCTCAATGCATGTGTGAAAATGGCGGCGACGCGCGGCTCCTTATATAGAATCCGAGTCTCGCGATAGAATCCGAGCCTCGCGAGAATCCGACAGCGGGATGATGACGTTCGGGCGCGCTCGGGTTAACCGAGCAAGGCGGGAAGATCCGAGTCTGCCTCGGACCCGTGTAAAAAGGCTGAAGTTCGGGGGGTTCGGATTCCGAGGAACCGAACCCGCTCATCTCTAATGTTCTCGGCATGAAGGAGAGGGAATAACATGGGGCATAGGAGCGGGAGGAGAGGGAATAACAGGGGGCATAGGGGTGGGAGGGGAGGGTATAATAGGAGGTACAGGGTTGGGAGGGCAGAGGATAGGATAACAGGAGGCACAGGGGTGGAAGGGGAGAGAATAACAGGCAGCACTGGGGTGGGGAGGGGATTATAGGGGGCACAGGTCCTCAGGCGATATAGGGATCTGTACCTGGTAGAGTCAGACACAGCGGTCTCCTAATCAGCAGTCACCCGGGAGCAGAAGGCAGAGATCAGAGGAAAGAAAAGTGGGGACCACACATCACAGAAGTCAGGTGGAACGCACAGACCTGCAGCCAGGTAGAAAGCATAGTTCAGAAGCTGGGTGGCACGCACAGCCTGGAAGCCAGCTGGAACGCACAGGCTGGAAGCCGGTGAAACACACAGGCCGGAAGCCAGGTGAGTAACATCCTGCAAGTGAGAGGGGGAAAGCCTGTGCCCTTTCAAAGTCAGGGGTGAGTCAGCTCCCCTTTTCCTCATAGTACAATTGCACCGTTCTGAAACCTTAAAGATGGCTAAAGTTCAGAAGGTCCCCATAGCAACCAATAAACTTCTGTCATTTAATAGTTTATACTTAATAAATTACATTAAGTAGCTGATTAGTTGCTCTGTGCAACTTCTTCACTTTCCTCTTTGAAATTTTGATACATCTCCACCTAAATTTTGAAAAACGGAGGGAAAAGAAAGAGGTGTATGCTCTGTATAAGTCCTGTAGACCTTCATGTGAGGAAGTTACAAGAGGTGCTGGCAACCGGCCTTTACATAAGGCTACTGAATTACTGAGAGGGCACTTTGTGGGTATGTTGTATATATAGATTGGGGAAAACTTGTCGATGACTCTATATATGGAGGATAATATTGATACTTACTAATATGCTTAGAGATATAGGGTGCCAGTGCAATGAATTGCATTATTTCCATTGAGGCTATTAATGTACAAATGTATTGAATAAGAAAGAAATCAGTTAGTGCATACCAATTATAGTCAATATTATTACATTCAACATAACCAATCTCATAACGTCTTTATTTTTTTAATCAGACAGTGGTATAAGGTAAATATGTCAAGTTGCCCTGGACTGTCTCCACTATTCAAACACAGCAATACAGTATGTCAGGGCAGTGTTACATGATATAGGACCTAGGAATGTATTATGTGACAACCACCAGATTGCACTATCAAACAAAGCTGCTGCATCTCTTGGTGACCTTACAAACAACAAGCTACTTTTCAGTGGATTATATATAACTCACCACTTGGGAATGATAAATCACACAAGAGTACTGTATACACCGGAAGTACTGAACCAAAGTCAATTCACAGCAAATGTATATGGTGTACTCTCTGTCCAGACCTCAATATGCCAGCTACAGTGTATTGCTTATTTCACTGGTAGTAGATACAAACAAAGGAGAAGAGATGAAAATGTTTCATTAGACACATTCACTAGGTAACCTCTCATTACCCATTGCAGTAAAGGAAAAATAATTTCTATTTGAGCCTGGAAGTGTCTTTAAAAAAAAAAAAAGCATTAATTAGTAAATACACTGTGTTTATAGGAGCAATTAGGTTACTTAGAAATACCTACAAAGTCATTTAATTGCTTTGCATGGTTCTTGCTCTTACCAACCACAAAACCCATTTAGATAAAAAAACTCATTTTGGACTTTTTCTCTCCAAGTGCTTTTACATTAGATGTCTTTTAGTTGAAGGTCTCCATTATTAATAACTTGAATTAGGAAGGAATGCAAATATCTTATATTTTCTGCATTAATGGAAAATAATAGCTGTTAGTAATGGTTTTAATGATTTTATTTTTAACAATTTATTACTGCAGTTTTCTGTTGCCATGACCATGATATTTTTAATTATGAATATGGATACTTTCATTACCAGAGTCATTTCCATCTTTGTCTATGGCGTACTTGGTACAGTAGTTGTCCTTTTTGAAATGTATACTGTCACATAGCATTCTCCTGCCTATGACTAGTGGCGTAACCACCGCTGTTGCAGAGAGTGCTGCAAAAACTGGGTCTGGTGACTCCTATCCGGTCTCCCAAAGGCCCAACTCTGCTTCTCTGATTCGGCATGGAAATCCAGTATGAGTTTCCAGTGCCCAAACATGACTTCACTGCGCAGAGTTTAATCCATGAGGAAAAGTAGAAGATTCGGCATATTAGACAGGTATTGTTCCCACTTCCATAACATTTTGCAGATTTATTTATTAACAGTTTCTTATATAGCGCAGCATATTGCACTTTACAGTTGGGAACAATAAATAATAAAATAAAATTGGGTAATAACAGCGAGACGTAGTGGAAAGAAGGCCCTGTCTCACAGCACTGAGGTCATGGGTTCGATTCCCACCATGGCCCTAATTGTATGCAGTTTGTATATTCTCCCTGTACTTACGTGGGTTTCCTCCGGGAACGCCGGTTTGCTCCAAAAATTCAAAAAATATACTGGTAGGTTAATTGGCTCCCAACAAAATAAACCCTAGTGTGAATGTATGTGGTGTACATGTGATAGGGAATATAGATTGTAAGCTCCACTGGGGCAGGGTCTTATGTGAATGGGCAAATATTTTCTGTAAAGCGCCGCGGAATACGTGTGCTCTACATAAGTAACTGGTAATAATAAATAAAGCTTTACAATCTAAAGCAGAGGTTCCCGAACTGTGGAGCACTTGGTTCTCTATGAAGCATCTCCAATTGCGAAGAGATTGGAAAGAAAGAGAAATAAATAAAATAAATGAAAAGATCTTAAAATAGTGAAAATGTGTTGTCATGAACTGTGTATAGGTAAGTATTGGGTAGAAATTAATTTAGCTCCTGCAGCATGCTGTGAAGCAGTGTGGATAGCAAGTATTATAGACCAGAAGTGCATGTCATGTGTCATCTCAGTCAGCTTTGCTCGCCACCACCTTCTCGGAGCCACGCAAATCACCTAGAATGCTGGCGAAGCATACAGACAGCTTGGACTATCGACACTCGATGAAACCAGTCCCCCCTGATGCAGCTGATCTCTGCACATGCAGAAATTAGTATAGTTGTTATGCGGAGGGAACGATGTTCCCCTTCTCGCACTTTAAATTTAGTCCATATGCAACAATGTGCTGCTCGCACAACATTCTGGGGTGCGATTTTGGGAGTGATGTCAGTGGTCCAAGACAACAACATCACTCCCAGGAGGCCACAGCAGCAGAAAGGAAGCCATTCTGCACTTGAGCAGAACAGATTTCCTCTGTAACAGATGGGGAAGCAGCAGGGAGTGCCGGACGTATGGGATATGACCTGGTCAGGTGACGCACTCCTGGCTGTGGTCATATACAGTGCCATACATTTATGCCAGGCAAGTGGTTAATAGACAACATTTTCACAGTGAATGGCATCCCATGGCATAACTGTGTTAATGTGTGTACAGACGGCGTGAAGCCCATGACTTGGAAGACGTTCGGTGTTATCTCAAGATTATTTTTTTTAAAGTCAAGGAGTGCAGCAGTTCCTCCACCGCCATTGCTGTGAAAAAAATGCCACTTTCCCTAAAAGAAGTCTTGGACAAAAGTGTGAAAATAATTAATTTGATCAAATCACAACCTCGGAGTAAAAGGCTATTCAAAATGTTTAGTGATGACATGAGGAGTACACATATTTCTTTACCTCTTTATACAGAAGTAAGGTGGCTTTCTCGCAAAACTTTGACTTGACTCTTCGAAATGAGGTCTGAAGTCAAAACCTTCCTGATTGACAATGACTTCACTTTGGGAGACAAGATGTGTAATGAGTGTTAGCTCGTTAAATTGGGGTATTTAGCGGATACTTTTTAAAATCAAGTCTCTCACTTCAAGGAAAAGCGGTACCTGTTTTTGACACCAGCGATAAATTACAAGTGTTTAAAAAGAAAATGAAGTTTTGGACAGAATCAATTAAAAACATAGACAGTTTCCCAATGGTAAAATAATTTAGAGAAGAACTTGATTTGGGCATACCTGGAGAGATCTTAAATGAGTTGCATGTTCACCTGCTATGTTTCAATATTATTTTCCAGAAGAACTCCACAAAAAAGTTTTTGGGTTGTGGCCCTCATTCCGAGTTGATCGCTCGCTAGCTGCTTTTAGCAGCATTGCAAACGCTAGGCCGCCGCCCTCTGGGAGTGTATCTTAGCTTAGCAGAATTGCGAACGAAAGAGTAGCAGAATTGCTACTAAAAATTTTCATGCAGTTTCTGAGTAGCTCCAGACCTACTCCTAGATTGCAATCACCTCAGTCGGTTTAGTTCCTGGTTTGACGTCACAAACACGCCCTGCGTTTGGCCAGCCACTCCCCGTTTCCCCAGCCACTCCTGCGTTTTTCCCTGGCACGCCTGCGTTTTTTAGCACACTCCCGGAAAACGCTCAGTTACCTCCCAGAAACGCCCCTTTCCTATCAATCACTCACAGCAGTGCGACTGAAAAGCACCGCACGAACACCAGCAAATCTACTAAGTTTTGTGTTAAACAACTTAGCGCATGCGCAGGGGCAAACACGGGATATGCAGGAGGGGGTATCCAGATGGGGTGGAGACAAGCACGGGGGTGGAGATTGTGGTGACCCAGTATATGCCATTTCCGTTAAACTAGCATAGATAAATAGGCCTACATGAGATGATAGATAGATAGATACTCGTAGAAAGACCAAATGTATTTTAGAATAGTCAAAGAGCTCTTCTAAAAATGCATTAGAAAACCACCACTGTATAGAAATATATGTATTCCCCACAACGTTTTGGGGAAAACACTCCCCGCCCTCAGGTTGCATATCGAGGACGGCGAGTGTATTATCCGAAACATTGTGGGTTACATAAAGAAAAATCGCAATAACTACCTGCAGTGCCATGCCTCTTTTCCATTTTGGGGGACTACCGTTATGTATATCTGCTGATGCACGGGCACGCAGGAGGTTGAAACAAACCAGGGGAGTGCCGGACCTATCCGACTGCATATATATATATATATATATATATATATATATATATCCAGCAATAGAGATGGCACTCAGAGACTTGTAGCAGTGAAAAAAGACATCTGTATTAGATGTTGATACAAATTAATTTGGTGGGTGTAGAAGAACCCACACATCACCAAACGGAAAGAATTCCTTTGTTTAGAGCACTCTTTTATATAATATGTATGACTAGTGAAATCATAATAATTTTTCTTCACTAGTCATACATATTATCTAAAAGAGTGCTCCAAACAAAGGAATTTCTTTCCGTTTGGTGAGGTGTGGGTTCTTCTACACCCACCAAATTAATTTGTATCTGGTACAATATTCCTTGGAGCACCTCCAACGTAAGATTTGTCGCTCATTGGGGCCTAATTTTCTTTTTGTTTAGTTGGTTATCAATATTCAGTTATTTAATTATACTCAGTCTGGTGCAGGGTAAATTTGGATTTGCTATTAGATGTTGATACATCAAACGTTTTCGGAGCTACTGCCCCGTCCTCAGGACAACATCTACAGCAAAAGACAAATATAAAACACTTACATAAATACCCATACCTGTCCCTCGATTCCCGCTCCGTCCAGCGCTCAAACCACACGCCCGCCGGAAGTGCCAACTGCTGTACTTCCTGGTGCGCGGCCTCCGTTACTATGGATACCACTGAGAGTGCGTTCCACAGCCAGCTTCCTGCGCTCCATCTAGCCAGCAGAGGATCCCGATGTGGCTGCAGCACGAGAACTGCAGGGAAGAGGAACAATAACAGAACAAATGTAAAAACATATAACATCAGAAAAAATACTCAGAGGCTAAAGAACAGGGTCAATACAAACAATACTGTGTACCTATACTGCAAGGAATTAAAGCTATATAACCACAGTGACTGTAATATATCAAAGCATACTATTCCAGTTGATTTTCTCGTTTAAACCCATAGGATTCGTAGTGCCCAAACGAATGATCCAGCGGGATTCCTTTATCAACAATTGTTTAGCCCGATCCCCTCCCCGAAGAGATACTGGCACATGGTCAATAATATAGTATTTTAAATCATCTAGTGAATGACCTGCCTTCTTAAAATGTCGGGATACCGGCTGGTCAATATCTTTCCCGTTCAGAGTCATATTGATCGCCGACCTATGGGCGTTCATCCTCTCCCTAAACTTACGGGTGGTCTGGCCAATATAATATAAACCGCAAGGACACACAATTATGTACACTACATGGGTGGTAGTGCATGTCAGAACAAATCTAATATCATAGATTTTGTCTGTATGCGGATGCTTAAATTCTCTACAGGCTACCATATATTTGCAAGTAGCGCAATTGTGGCATCTATAATAGCCTGGAGGTTTAGTGTACACATTGGTGAGTTTTTTACCCCCTAAACCCGTAATATCAGCGTGAACAAGTCTATCCCGTAGGTTGCTCCCACGCTTAAAAGCTGCCAAAGGTCTCTTGTTCCTAAAAATTGGAAGCTCTTTATCGGAGCTCACAATAGGCCAAAGTGCATTAGTCGCTCTCCGGATGATTGGACTGGCCGTAGTATAATTACTGACCCAAGGGATAATGTTATCTTGATGGCGTTTAACTGGATTGAGTAAACTAGCTCTATCCATAGCTAGCACCTTCATTTTTTGTTCCTTTTAAGTTAATGGACAATACCCCCTATCAGTAAATTTTGCAATAAGGCCATCCAGGGCCTCTGGCAATAGCTCAGGTTCACTAGTGATGCGTGCAAAACGCATCATCTGCGATAACGGGAGACCTTTCTTTAAGGCCACAGGGTGATGACTTGAGGCCCTCAGAAAGGTGTTCCTATCAGTACTTTTCGAATAGACATCTGTCATAATTTTGCCATTAATGACTGTCACCCGTACGTCCAGGAAATTGGCACTACTAGTACTATGGGTGTAAGTAAACTTAATAGGTGAATCAAAATTGTTAATAGAAACCATTAGTTGCAGAAAACTTTCTTCCCCCCCGGTCCACAGGAGAAACACATCGTCTATGTACCGGGTAAAGAACAAAATATGCTGACTAACATTTGCATCACTGAAGAACATATCTGCCTCCTTAAAAAACATATACACATTTGCATACGAGGAGGCCACAGGAGACCCCATGGCACACCCTCGTAATTGGAGGAAGAACCCACCATCAAACAATTCATCACAAGCACGTGAAACATCAGGCTTTCAAGGGTTTTTACTTACTCCACCTGGAGAAACCTTTAGCTTTTCGGCTGCAGAGATCGAAAATATTTTATCCAAGGAGTTATTAACCCTTTCTGACCCAGCGTTGAAAGCGGAGGACATTTATTTTCAATTACTCAAAATGAAAAAACGCGAAACTGATTATCTATTACACAGTGTTACATTGTCAAATTATTTTAGAGAACATAAGATACCACGAGGCTTCAGGGTACAGAACGTTCCAACTATAGGAAGGAATAACCCTGACTTTGTGAGGAGGTGGATTGCCATCCTTAATAAATGCGCATTCGACCTTATGATCCTAGTGGTGGACGAAGCCAACAAAGAACTAAACGCCATTAGGTCCAAGATTACTGCATTTGAAAGAGATAATAAACAGAAGCTTGAGGAAGATGCCAGTCAAGATTGGCTTCAGAAATTACAAACGCAATGCGATCGTTATCGCACTGATCTATTAAAGTTCAAAAGGAACAAGAAATTTGCAGTCGATTCTGACCCTTGGGTCAGTAATTATACTACGGCCAGTCCAATCATCCGGAGAGCGACTAATGCACTTTGGCCTATTGTGAGCTCCGAGACCTTTGGCAGCTTTTAAGAGTGGGAGCAACCTACGGGATAGACTTGTTCACGCTGATATTACGGGTTTAGGGGGTAAAAAACTCACCAATGTGTACACTAAACCTCCAGGCTGTTATAGATGCCACAATTGCGCTACTTGCAAATATATGGTAGCCTGTAGAGAATTTAAGCATCCGCATACAGACAAAATCTATGATATTAGATTTGTTCTGACATGCACTACCACCCATGTAGTGTACATAATTGTGTGTCCTTGCGGCTTATATTATATTGGCCAGACCACCCGTAAGTTTAGGGAGAGGATGAACGCCCATAGGTCGGCGATCAATATGACTCTGAACGGGAAAGATATTGACCAGACAGGTTTCCCGACATTTTAAGAAGGCATGTCATTCACTAGATGATTTAAAATACTATATTAATGACCATGTGCCAGTATCTCTTCGGGGAGGGGATCGGGCTAAACAATTGTTGATAAAGGAATCCCGCTGGATCATTCGTTTGGGCACTACGAATCCTATGGGTTTAAACGAGAAAATCAACTGGAATAGTATGCTTTGATATATTACAGTCACTGTGGTTATATAGCTTTAATTCCTTGCAGTATAGGTACACAGTATTGTTTGTATTGACCCTGTTCTTTAGCCTCTGAGTATTTTTTCTGATGTTATATGTTTTTACATTTGTTCTGTTATTGTTCCTCTTCCCTGCAGTTCTCGTGCTGCAGCCACATCGGGATCCTCTGCTGGCTAGATGGAGCGCAGGAAGCTGGCTGTGGAACGCACTCTCAGCGGTATCCATAGTAACGGAGGCCGCGCACCAGGAAGTACAGCAGTTGGCACTTCCGGCGGGCGTGTGGTTTGAGCGCTGGACGGAGCGGGAAACGAGGGACAGGTAAGGGTATTTATGTAAGTGTTTTGTGTTTGTCTTTTGCTGTAGATGTTGTCCTGAGGACGGGGCAGCAGCTCCGAAAACGTTTGATGTATCAACATCTAATACAGATGTCTTTTTTCACTGCTGCAAGTCTCTGAGTGCCATCTCTATTGCTGGATATTCATTTGTTTGGAAGGGCACCTGAGCAGTTGGGATCTTTTACATTGAGTGCCGGCATACTGTGGATGGGTACTGTATATATATATATATATATATATTAGAGATGAGCGGGTTCGGTTTCTCTGAATCCGAACCCGCCAGAACTTCATGTTTTTTTTCACGGGTCCGAGCGACTCGGATCTTCCCGCCTTGCTCGGTTAACCCGAGCGCGCCCGAACGTCATCATGACGCTGTCGGATTCTCGCGAGGCTCGGATTCTATCGCGAGACTCGGATTCTATATAAGGAGCCGCGCGTCGCCGCCATTTTCACACGTGCATTGAGATTGATAGGGAGAGGACGTGGCTGGCGTCCTCTCCGTTTAGAATTAGAATAGATTAGAGAGACACTTGATTTACTAATTTTGGGGAGCATTAGGAGTACTCAGTAGTGTACAGTGCAGAGTTTTGCTGATAGTGACCAGTGACCACCACTTTTATTTATAATCCGTTCTCTGCCTGAAAAAAGCGATACACAGCACACAGTGACTCAGTCACATACCATATCTGTGTGCACTGCTCAGGCTCAGGCCAGTGTGCTGCATCATCTATTATCTATCTATATATAATATTATATATATCTGTCTGACTGCTCAGCTCACACAGCTTATAATTGTGGGGGAGACTGGGGAGCACTACTGCAGTGCCAGTTATAGGTTATAGCAGGAGCCAGGAGTACATAATATATTATATAGTGAGTGACCACCAGACACACAGTGCAGTTTATTTAATATATCCGTTCTCTGCCTGAAAAAAGCGATACACACAGTGACTCAGTCAGTCACATACCATATCTGTGTGCACTGCTCAGGCTCAGGCCAGTGTGCTGCATCATCTATATATATTATATATCTGTCTGACTGCTCAGCTCACACAGCTTATAATTGTGGGGGAGACTGGGGAGCACTACTGCAGTGCCAGTTATAGGTTATAGCAGGAGCCAGGAGTACATAATATTATATTAAAATTAAACAGTGCACACTTTTGCTGCAGGAGTGCCACTGCCAGTGTGACTAGTGACCAGTGACCTGACCACCAGTATATAATATTAGTAGTATACTATCTCTTTATCAACCAGTCTATATTAGCAGCAGACACAGTACAGTGCGGTAGTTCACGGCTGTGGCTACCTCTGTGTCGGCACTCGGCAGCCCGTCCATAATTGTATATACCACCTAACCGTGGTTTTTTTTTCTTTCTTTATACATACATACTAGTTACGAGTATACTATCTCTTTATCAACCAGTCTATATATTAGCAGCAGACACAGTACAGTGCGGTAGTTCACGGCTGTGGCTACCTCTGTGTCGGCACTCGGCAGCCCGTCCATAATTGTATATACCACCTAACCGTGGTTTTTTTTTCTTTCTTTATACATACATACTAGTTACGAGTATACTATCTCTTTATCAACCAGTCTATATATTAGCAGCAGACACAGTACAGTGCGGTAGTTCACGGCTGTGGCTACCTCTGTGTCGGCACTCGGCAGCCCGTCCATAATTGTATATACCACCTAACCGTGGTTTTTTTTTCTTTCTTTATACATACATACTAGTTACGAGTATACTATCTCTTTATCAACCAGTCTATATATTAGCAGCAGACACAGTACAGTGCGGTAGTTCACGGCTGTGGCTACCTCTGTGTCGGCACTCGGCAGCCCGTCCATAATTGTATATACCACCTAACCGTGGTTTTTTTTTCTTTCTTTATACATACATACTAGTTACGAGTATACTATCTCTTTATCAACCAGTCTATATTAGCAGCAGACACAGTACAGTGCGGTAGTTCACGGCTGTGGCTACCTCTGTGTCGGCACTCGGCAGCCCGTCCATAATTGTATATACCACCTAACCGTGTTTTTTTTTTCTTTCTTTATACATACATACTAGTTACGAGTATACTATCTCTTTATCAACCAGTCTATATTAGCAGCAGACACAGTACAGTGCGGTAGTTCACGGCTGTGGCTACCTCTGTGTCGGCACTCGGCAGCCCGTCCATAATTGTATATACCACCTAACCGTGGTTTTTCTTTCTTTCTTTATACATACATACTAGTTACGAGTATACTATCTCTTTATCAACCAGTCTATATATTAGAAGCAGACACAGTACAGTGCGGTAGTTCACGGCTGTGGCTACCTCTGTGTCGGCACTCGGCAGCCCGTCCATAATTGTATATACCACCTAACCGTGTTTTTTTTTCTTTCTTTATACATACATACTAGTTACGAGTATACTATCTCTTTATCAACCAGTCTATATATTAGCAGCAGACACAGTACAGTGCGGTAGTTCACGGCTGTGGCTACCTCTGTGTCGGCACTCGGCAGCCCGTCCATAATTGTATATACCACCTAACCGTGGTTTTTTTTTCTTTCTTTATACATACATACTAGTTACGAGTATACTATCTCTTTATCAACCAGTCTATATATTAGCAGCAGACACAGTACAGTGCGGTAGTTCACGGCTGTGGCTACCTCTGTGTCGGCACTCGGCAGCCCGTCCATAATTGTATATACCACCTAACCGTGGTTTTTTTTTCTTTCTTTATACATACATACTAGTTACGAGTATACTATCTCTTTATCAACCAGTCTATATATTAGCAGCAGACACAGTACAGTGCGGTAGTTCACGGCTGTGGCTACCTCTGTGTCGGCACTCGGCAGCCCGTCCATAATTGTATATACCACCTAACCGTGGTTTTTTTTTCTTTCTTTATACATACATACTAGTTACGAGTATACTATCTCTTTATCAACCAGTCTATATATTAGCAGCAGACACAGTACAGTGCGGTAGTTCACGGCTGTGGCTACCTCTGTGTCGGCACTCGGCAGCCCGTCCATAATTGTATATACCACCTAACCGTGGTTTTTTTTTTCTTTCTTTATACATACATACTAGTTACGAGTATACTATCTCTTTATCAACCAGTCTATATATTAGCAGCAGACACAGTACAGTGCGGTAGTTCACGGCTGTGGCTACCTCTGTGTCGGCACTCGGCAGCCCGTCCATAATTGTATATACCACCTAACCGTGGTTTTTTTTTCTTTCTTTATACATACATACTAGTTACGAGTATACTATCTCTTTATCAACCAGTCTATATATTAGCAGCAGACACAGTACAGTGCGGTAGTTCACGGCTGTGGCTACCTCTGTGTCGGCACTCGGCAGCCCGTCCATAATTGTATACTAGTATCCAATCCATCCATCTCCATTGTTTACCTGAGGTGCCTTTTAGTTGTGCCTATTAAAATATGGAGAACAAAAATGTTGAGGTTCCAAAATTAGGGAAAGATCAAGATCCACTTCCACCTCGTGCTGAAGCTGCTGCCACTAGTCATGGCCGAGACGATGAAATGCCAGCAACGTCGTCTGCCAAGGCCGATGCCCAATGGCATAGTACAGAGCATGTCAAAACCAAAACACCAAATATCAGTAAAAAAAGGACTCCAAAACCTAAAATAAAATTGTCGGAGGAGAAGCGTAAACTTGCCAATATGCCATTTACCACACGGAGTGGCAAGGAACGGCTGAGGCCCTGGCCTATGTTCATGGCTAGTGGTTCAGCTTCACATGAGGATGGAAGCACTCAGCCTCTCGCTAGAAAACTGAAAAGACTCAAGCTGGCAAAAGCACCGCAAAGAACTGTGCGTTCTTTGAAATCCCAAATCCACAAGGAGAGTCCAATTGTGTCGGTTGCGATGCCTGACCTTCCCAACACTGGACGTGAAGAGCATGCGCCTTCCACCATTTGCACGCCCCCTGCAAGTGCTGGAAGGAGCACCCGCAGTCCAGTTCCTGATAGTCAGATTGAAGATGTCAGTGTTGAAGTACACCAGGATGAGGAGGATATGGGTGTTGCTGGCGCTGGGGAGGAAATTGACCAGGAGAATTCTGATGGTGAGGTGGTTTGTTTAAGTCAGGCACCCGGGGAGACACCTGTTGTCCGTGGGAGGAATATGGCCGTTGACATGCCAGGTGAAAATACCAAAAAAATCAGCTCTTCGGTGTGGAGGTATTTCACCAGAAATGCGGACAACAGGTGTCAAGCCGTGTGTTCCCTTTGTCAAGCTGTAATAAGTAGGGGTAAGGACGTTAACCACCTCGGAACATCCTCCCTTATACGTCACCTGCAGCGCATTCATAATAAGTCAGTGACAAGTTCAAAAACTTTGGGTGACAGCGGAAGCAGTCCACTGACCAGTAAATCCCTTCCTCTTGTAACCAAGCTCACGCAAACCACCCCACCAACTCCCTCAGTGTCAATTTCCTCCTTCCCCAGGAATGCCAATAGTCCTGCAGGCCATGTCACTGGCAAGTCTGACGAGTCCTCTCCTGCCTGGGATTCCTCCGATGCATCCTTGCGTGTAACGCCTACTGCTGCTGGCGCTGCTGTTGTTGCCGCTGGGAGTCGATGGTCATCCCAGAGGGGAAGTCGTAAGCCCACTTGTACTACTTCCAGTAAGCAATTGACTGTTCAACAGTCCTTTGCGAGGAAGATGAAATATCACAGCAGTCATCCTACTGCAAAGCGGATAACTGAGTCCTTGACAACTATGTTGGTGTTAGACGTGCGTCCGGTATCCGCCGTTAGTTCACAGGGAACTAGACAATTTATTGAGGCAGTGTGCCCCCGTTACCAAATACCATCTAGGTTCCACTTCTCTAGGCAGGCGATACCGAGAATGTACACGGACGTCAGAAAAAGACTCACCAGTCTCCTAAAAAATGCAGTTGTACCCAATGTCCACTTAACCACGGACATGTGGACAAGTGGAGCAGGGCAGGGTCAGGACTATATGACTGTGACAGCCCACTGGGTAGATGTATGGACTCCCGCCGCAAGAACAGCAGCGGCGGCACCAGTAGCAGCATCTCGCAAACGCCAACTATTTCCTAGGCAGGCTACGCTTTGTATCACCGCTTTCCAGAATACGCACACAGCTGAAAACCTCTTACGGCAACTGAGGAAGATCATCGCGGAATGGCTTACCCCAATTGGACTCTCCTGTGGATTTGTGGCATCGGACAACGCCAGCAATATTGTGTGTGCATTAAATATGGGCAAATTCCAGCACGTCCCATGTTTTGCACATACCTTGAATTTGGTGGTGCAGAATTTTTTTAAAAACGACAGGGGCGTGCAAGAGATGCTGTCGGTGGCCAGAAAAATTGCGGGACACTTTCGGCGTACAGGCACCACATACAGAAGACTGGAGCACCACCAAAAACTACTGAACCTGCCCTGCCATCATCTGAAGCAAGAAGTGGTAACGAGGTGGAATTCAACCCTCTATATGCTTCAGAGGTTGGAGGAGCAGCAAAAGGCCATTCAAGCCTATACAATTGAGCACGATATAGTAGGTGGAATGCACCTGTCTCAAGTGCAGTGGAGAATGATTTCAACGTTGTGCAAGGTTCTGATGCCCTTTGAACTTGCCACACGTGAAGTCAGTTCAGACACTGCCAGCCTGAGTCAGGTCATTCCCCTCATCAGGCTTTTGCAGAAGAAGCTGGAGGCATTGAAGAAGGAGCTAAAAGGGAGCGATTCCGCTAGGCATGTGGGACTTGTGGATGCAGCCCTTAATTCGCTTAACAAGGATTCACGGGTGGTCAATCTGTTGAAATCAGAGCACTACATTTTGGCCACCGTGCTCGATCCTAGATTTAAAGCCTACCTTGGATCTCTCTTTCCGGCAGACACAGGTCTGCTGGGGTTGAAAGACCTGCTGGTGACAAAATTGTCAAGTCAAGCGGAACGCGACCTGTCAACATCTCCTCCTTCACATTCTCCCGCAACTGGGGGTGCGAGGAAAAGGCTCAGAATTCCGAGCCCACCCGCTGGCGGTGATGCAGGGCAGTCTGGAGCGACTGCTGATGCTGACATCTGGTCCGGACTGAAGGACCTGACAACGATTACGGACATGTCGTCTACTGTCACTGCATATGATTCTCTCAACATTGATAGAATGGTGGAGGATTATATGAGTGACCGCATCCAAGTAGGCACGTCACACAGTCCGTACTTATACTGGCAGGAAAAAGAGGCAATTTGGAGGCCCTTGCACAAACTGGCTTTATTCTACCTAAGTTGCCCTCCCACAAGTGTGTACTCCGAAAGAGTGTTTAGTGCCGCCGCTCACCTTGTCAGCAATCGGCGTACGAGGTTACATCCAGAAAATGTGGAGAAGATGATGTTCATTAAAATGAATTATAATCAATTCCTCCGCGGAGACATTGACCAGCAGCAATTGCCTCCACAAAGTACACAGGGAGCTGAGATGGTGGATTCCAGTGGGGACGAATTGATAATCTGTGAGGAGGGGGATGTACACGGTGATATATCGGAGGGTGAAGATGAGGTGGACATCTTGCCTCTGTAGAGCCAGTTTGTGCAAGGAGAGATTAATTGCTTCTTTTTTGGGGGGGGTCCAAACCAACCCGTCATATCAGTCACAGTCGTGTGGCAGACCCTGTCACTGAAATGATGGGTTGGTTAAAGTGTGCATGTCCTGTTTTGTTTATACAACATAAGGGTGGGTGGGAGGGCCCAAGGACAATTCCATCTTGCACCTCTTTTTTCTTTTCTTTTTCTTTGCATCATGTGCTGATTGGGGAGGGTTTTTTTGGAAGGGACATCCTGCGTGACACTGCAGTGCCACTCCTAGATGGGCCCGGTGTTTGTGTCGGCCACTAGGGTCGCTAATCTTACTCACACAGTCAGCTACCTCATTGCGCCTCTTTTTTTCTTTGCGTCATGTGCTGTTTGGGGAGGGTTTTTTGGAAGGGACATCCTGCGTGACACTGCAGTGCCACTCCTAGATGGGCCCGGTGTTTGTGTCGGCCACTAGGGTCGCTAATCTTACTCACACAGCTACCTCATTGCGCCTCTTTTTTTCTTTGCGTCATGTGCTGTTTGGGGAGGGTTTTTTGGAAGGGACATCCTGCGTGACACTGCAGTGCCACTCCTAGATGGGCCCGGTGTTTGTGTCGGCCACTAGGGTCGCTAATCTTACTCACACAGCTACCTCATTGCGCCTCTTTTTTTCTTTGCGTCATGTGCTGTTTGGGGAGGGTTTTTTGGAAGGGACATCCTGCGTGACACTGCAGTGCCACTCCTAGATGGGCCCGGTGTTTGTGTCGGCCACTAGGGTCGCTAATCTTACTCACACAGCTACCTCATTGCGCCTCTTTTTTTCTTTGCGTCATGTGCTGTTTGGGGAGGGTTTTTTGGAAGGGACATCCTGCGTGACACTGCAGTGCCACTCCTAGATGGGCCCGGTGTTTGTGTCGGCCACTAGGGTCGCTTATCTTACTCACACAGCAACCTCGGTGCAAATTTTAGGACTAAAAATAATATTGTGAGGTGTGAGGTATTCAGAATAGACTGAAAATGAGTGTAAATTATGGTTTTTGAGGTTAATAATACTTTGGGATCAAAATGACCCCCAAATTCTATGATTTAAGCTGTTTTTTAGTGTTTTTTGAAAAAAACACCCGAATCCAAAACACACCCTAATCCGACAAAAAAAATTCGGTGAGGTTTTGCCAAAACGCGTTCGAACCCAAAACACGGCCGCGGAACCGAACCCAAAACCAAAACACAAAACCCGAAAAATTTCAGGCGCTCATCTCTAATATATATATATATTAGTGATGTGCACCTGAAATTTTTCGGGTTTTGTGTTTTGGTTTTGGATTCGGTTCCGCGGCCGTGTTTTGGATTCGGACGCATTTTGGCAAAACCTCCCTGAAAATTTTTTGTCGGATTCGGGTGTGTTTTGGATTCGTGTGTTTTTTTACAAAAACCCCTCAAAAACAACTTAAATCATAGAATTTGGGGGTCATTTTGATCCCATAGTATTATTAACCTCAATAACCATAATTTCCACTCATTTCCAGTCTATTCTGAACACCTCACACCTCACAATATTATTTTTAGTCCTAAAATTTGCACCGAGGTCGCTGGATGGCTAAGCTAAGCGACACAAGTGGCCGACACAAACACCTGGCCCATCTAGGAGTGGCACTGCAGTGTCAGACAGGATGGCAGATTTAAAAAATAGTCCCCAAACAGCACATGATGCAAAGAAAAAAAGAGATGCACCAAGGTTGCTGAACGGCTAAGCTAAGCGACCCAAGTGGCCGGCACAAACACTTGGCCCATCTAGGAGTGGCACTGCAGTGTCAGACAGGATGGCAGATTTAAAAATAGTCCCCAAACAGCACATGATGCAAAGAAAACAAGAGGTGCAATGAGGTAGCTGTGTGACTAAGCTAAGCGACCCAAGTGGCCGACACAAACACCTGGCCCATCTAGGGGTGGCACTGCAGTGTCAGACAGCATGGCAGATTTAAAAAATAGTCCCCAAACAGCACATGATGCAAAGAAAAAAGAGGTGCAATGAGGTAGCTGTGTGACTAAGCTAAGCCACCCAAGTGGCCGACACAAACACCTGGCCCATCTGGGAGTGGCACTGCAGTTTCAGACAGGATGGCAGATTTAAAAAATAGTCCCCAAACAGCACATGATGCAAAGAAAAAAGAGGTGCAATGAGGTAGCTGTGTGACTAAGCTAAGCCACCCAAGTGGCCGACACAAACACCTGGCCCATCTGGGAGTGGCACTGCAGTTTCAGACAGGATGGCAGATTTAAAAAATAGTCCCCAAACAGCACATGATGCAAAGAAAAAAAAAGGTGCAATGAGGTAGCTGTGTGACTAAGCTAAGCGACCCAAGTGGCCGACACAAACCCCTGGCCCATCTAGGAGTGGCACTGCAGTGTCAGACAGGATGGCAGATTTAAAAAATAGTCCCCAAACAGCACATGATGCAAAGAAAAAAAGAGGTGCAATGAGGTAGCTGTGTGACTAAGCTAAGCGACCCAAGTGGCCGACACAAACCCCTGGCCCATCTAGGAGTGGCACTGCAGTGTCAGACAGGATGGCAGATTTAAAAAATAGTCCCCAAACAGCACATGATGCAAAGAAAAAAAGAGGTGCAGTGAGGTAGCTGTGTGACTAAGCTAAGCGACCCAAGTGGCCGACACAAACCCCTGGCCCATCTAGGAGTGGCACTGCAGTTTTCTACCGAGAGGATGAGTGCTTCCATTCTCATGTGAATCTGAACCACTAGCCATGAACACAGGCCAGGGCCTCAGCCGTTCCTTGCCACTCCGTGTCGTAAATGGCATTTTGGAAAGTTTACGCTTCTCATCAGACGCTTTTAATTTAGATTTTTGGGTAATTTTTCTGAACTTTTGTAGTATACTTGACGACACAGAGGTAGAGCAGTGGACTACTGTACCGTACTGCTATATATATACTGGTGGTCAGCAAAATTCTGCACTGTCCTCCTACTATATACTGCTCACAACTAAAATGCAGCACAGGTATGGATGCATAGTATACTTGACGACACAGAGGTAGAGCAATGGACTACTGTACCATACTGCTATATATATACTGGTGGTCACAGCAAAATTCTGCACTGTCCTCCTACTATATACTGTGCACAACTAAAATGCAGCACAGGTATGGATGCATAGTATACTTGATGACACAGAGGTAGAGCAATGGAATACTGTACCGTACTACTATATATATACTGGTGGTCACAGCAAAATTCTGCACTGTCCTCCTACTATATACTGCGCACAACTAAAATGCAGCACAGGTATGGATGCATAGTATACTTGACGACACAGAGGTAGAGCAATGGACTACTGTACCATACTGCTATATATATACTGGTGGTCACAGCAAAATTCTGCACTGTCCTCCTACTATATACTGTGCACAACTAAAATGCAGCACAGGTATGGATGCATAGTATACTTGACGACACAGAGGTAGAGCAATGGAATACTGTACCGTTCTACTATATATATACTGGTGGTCACAGCAAAATTCTGCACTGTCCTCCTACTATATACTGCGCACATCTAAAATGCAGCACAGGTATGGATGCATAGTATACTTGACGACACAGAGGTAGAGCAGTGGACTACTGTACCGTACTGCTAGATATATACTGGTGGTCACAGCAAAATTCTGCACTGTCATCCTTCTATATACTACAATGCAGCACAGATATGGAGCGTTTTTCAGGCAGAGAACGTAGATATTTTCAGCTCACTGAGCACAGATATTTGCAAGCACACTGAGCACAGATATTTGCAGCACACTGAGCACAGATATTTGCAGCACACTGAGCACAGATATTTGCAGCACACTGAACACAGAAACTGAGAGAATGCAGCCACTTCCTCTCGCTATCATCTCCAAAGCACGAGTGAAAATGGCGGTGACGCGCGGCTCCTTATATAGAATACGAATCTCGCGAGAATCCGACAGCGAGATGATGACGTTCGGGTGCGCTCGGGTTAACCGAGCAAGGCGGGAGGATCCGAGTCTGCCTCGGAACCGTGTAAAATGGGTAAAGTTCGGGGGGGTTCGGATCCCGAGGAACCAAACCCACTCATCACTAATATATATATATATATATATATATATATATATATACATACACACATATAGAGATATATACGTACGTACGTACGTACGTACGTACGTACGTACGTACGTGTGTGTGTATGCATATATATACTTCATGCCAGCCATAACCACGCTTCCAGGAGCTGCTCTGGCAGCCGCAGGGCCGCTGGCAGCGCAGGGGATACAGAAACAACCGTCAGGATGGAACAGTCACAGCCGGACACATGACTCTGGGGCGGAGCTACACGGGACTCGGGGGCGGAGCTACACGGGACTCAGGGCAGGCTGCTGCTCACATGCTGTGAGAGGGGAGAGGAGAAGCTGCTGCACATCATACAGGGACGGCCCAGCCTGTGAGACTGCACTCTGCTGTAGTGTGTAAGGTAAGAGTGAATGGAGGACACAGTGTGTGTGTGTGCTTTTATGAGTGTGTGTGTGTGTGTGTATATGTGTGTGTGTGTGTGTGTGTGTGTGTGTGTGTGTGTGTGTGTGTGTGTCTTGATTGTGAACTTCTGCAGGGAGTAGGGTAAAATATAGCACAAGGGTGAGAAAGTGTGTCAGTGAGATAGAGCGCAGGGTGAGGGAGAGCGTCAGTGAGATAGAGCGCAGGCTGCAGGGTGAGGGAGAGCGTCAGTGTGATAGAGCGCAGGGTGAGGGAGAGCGTCAGTGAGATAGAGCGCAGGCTGCAGGGTGAGGGAGAGCGTCAGTGTGATAGAGCGCAGGGTGAGGGAGAGCGTCAGTGAGATAGAGCGCAGGCTGCAGGGTGAGGGAGAGCGTCAGTGAGATAGAATGCAGGCTGCAGGGTGAGAGAGAGCGTCAGTGTGATAGAGCGCAGGGTGAGGGAGAGCGTCAGAGTGATAGAGTGCAGGGTGAGGGAGAGCGTCAGTGTGATAGAGCGCAGGCTGCAGGGTGAGCGAGAGCGTCAGTGTGATAGAGCGCAGGTTGCAGGGTGAGGGAGAGCGTCAGTGTGATAGAGCGCAGGCTGCAGGGGGAGGGAGAGCGTCAGTAAGATAGAGCGCAGGCTGCGGAAGAGCGTCAGTAAGATAGAACGCAGGGTGAGGAAGTGTGTCAGTAAGATAGAGCGCAGGCTGCAGGGGGGAGGGAGTCAGTGTGATAGAGCGCAGGCTGCAAGGGGGAGGGAGAGCGTCAGTGTGATAGAGCGCAGGCTGCAGGGTGAGGAAGTGTGTCAGTGAGATTGAGCGCAGGCTGCAGGGTGAGGGAGAGCGTCAATGTGATAGAGCACAGGCTGCAGGGGGAGGGAGAGCGTCAGTAAGATAGAGTGCAGGCTGCGGAAGAGCGTCAGTAAGATAGAGCGCAGGGTGAGGAAGTGTGTCAGTAAGATAGAGCGCAGGCTGCAGGGGGGAGGGAGTCAGTGTGATAGAGCGCAGGCTGCAAGGGGGAGGAAGAGCGTCAGTGTGATAGAGCGCAGGCTGCAGGGTGAGGGAGAGTGTCAGTAAGATAGAGCGCAGGCTGCAGGGTGAGGGAGAGTGTCAGTAAGATAGAGCGCAGGCCGCAGGGGAGGGAGTGCGTAAGTGTGACAGAGGGCAGGCCACAGGCGGAGGGAGTGCATCGGTGTGATAGAGTGCAGGACACGGGGGATGGGAGTGCGTCAGTGTGATAGAGTGCAGGCCGCGGGGGGAGGGAGAGTGTCAGTTTGATAGAGCACAGGCTGCAGGGGGGAGGGAGTGCATAGGTGTGATAGAGCGCAGGCCACAGGCAGAGGGAGTGCATCAGTGTGATAGAGCGCAGGCCACGGGGGATGGGAGAGCGTCAGTGTGATAGAGTGCAGGCCATGGGGGGAGGGAGAGCATCAGTGTGATAGAGCACAGGACACGGGGGATGGGAGTTCGTCAGTGTGATAGAGTGCAGGCCGCGGGGGAGGGAGTGCGTAGGTGTGATAGAGCGCAGGCCACAGGCGGAGGGAGTGCATCAGTGTGATAGCGTGCAGGCTGCATGTTGAGGGACTGTGTAAGTGTGATACTGTGCAGGCCGCATGTTGGAGGTAGTGTGTATGTGTGATAGAGCGTAGGCCGCAGGGGGAAGGAGTGTGTCAGTGTGATAGTAAGCAGACCGTGGGGGGAGGGAATGTGTGTGAGTGATAGGGTGCCGGGAATGTGTGAGTGTGATGCGGTGCTGGGGGAAGGAATGTGTGAGTGTGATACGGTGCTGGGGGAGGGAATGTGTGAGTGTGATATGGTGCTGGGGGAGGGAATGTGTGAGTGTGATATGGTGCCGGGGGAGGGAATGTGTGAGTGTGATAGGGTGCCGGGGGAGGGAATGTGTGAGTGTGATAGGGTGCCGGGGGAGGGAATGAGTCAGTGTGATAGAACGCAGACTGCAGGGGGGAGGGAGAGCGTCAGTGTGATAGAGCACAGGCTGCAGGGTGAGGGAGAGCGTCAGTGAGGTAGAGCACAGGCTGCAGGGTGAGGGAGAGTGTCAGTAAGATAGAGCGCAGGCTGCAGGGTGAGGAAGTGTGTCAGTGTGATAGAGCGCAGGCTGCAGGGTGAGGAAGTGTGTCATTAAGATAGAGCGCAGGCCGCGGGGGAGGGAGTGCGTAAGTGTGATAGAGCTCAGGCCACAGGCGGAGGGAGTGCATCAGTGTGATAGAGCACAGGACACGGGGGATGGGAGTTCGTCAGTGTGATAGAGTGCAGGCCGCGGGGGAGGGAGTGCGTAGGTGTGATAGAGCGCAGGCCACAGCCGGAGGGAGTGCATCAGTGTGATAGCGTGCAGGCCGCATGTTGAGGGACTGTGTAAGTGTGATAGCGCGCAGGCCGCATGTTGGAGCGTCAGTTTGATAGAGCACAGGCTGCAGGGGGGAGGGAGTGCGTAGGTGTGATAGAGCGCAGGCCACAGGCAGAGGGAGTACATCAGTGTGATAGAGCGCAGGCCACGGAGGATGGGAGAGCGTCAGTGTGATAGAGCGCAGGCCGCGGGGGAGGGAGTGCGTAGGTGTGATAGAGCGCAGGCCACAGCCGGAGGGAGTGCATCAGTGTGATAGCGTGCAGGCCGCATGTTGAGGGACTGTGTAAGTGTGATAGCGTGCAGGCCGCATGTTGGAGCGTCAGTTTGATAGAGCACAGGCTGCAGGGGGGAGGGAGTGCGTAGGTGTGATAGAGCGCAGGCCACAGGCAGAGGGAGTACATCAGTGTGATAGAGCGCAGGCCACGGAGGATGGGAGAGCGTCAGTGTGATAGAGCGCAGGCCGCGGGGGAGGAAGTGCGTAGGTGTGATAGAGTGCAGGCCACAGGCGGAGGGAGTGCATCAGTGTGATAGCGAGCAGGCCGCATGTTGGAGGGACTGTGTAAGTGTGATAGAGCGCAGGCCGCAGGGGGAGGGAGTGTGTGAGTGTGATAGAGCGCAAGCCGCAGGGGGAAGGAGTGTGTCAGTGTGATAGTAAGCAGACCGTGGGGGGAGGGAATGTGTGGGAGTGATAGGGTGCCGGGAATGTGTGAGTGTGATAGGGTGCAGGGCGAGGGAATGTGTGAGTGTGATAGGGTGCAGGGGGAGGGAATGTGTGAGTGTGATAGGGTGCAGGGGGAGGGAATGTGTGAGTGTGATAGGGTGCAGGGGGACAGAATGTGTGAGTGTGATAGGGTGCAGGGGGAGGGAATGTGTGAGTGTGATAGGGTGCCGGGGGAGGGAATATGAGTGTGGGATAGGGTGCCGGGGAGGGAGTGTAGGGCCAATATTTTTTTCCTATTGTAGCTATTAAGTTTTGTTTCCTGTAGTGGGGACAGTGTTATTTCCTGTAAGTTTTTTGGGGGATTGGGTAAAAACCGTAATGGTCCGGACCCTAGAACGCCGGACAGGACCTGCTCCCTGCAGCAAACTGTCATTCTGGAGCTTGTAGTACTTGTCCTCATCCGGGTGGTGTTATGTTCAGGAGGGTACTTATGACAGCTGTCGCCAGGGAGGCAGTGAGGGAGAGATTACAGCCTCCCTGTATGATTCCAACCGTTACGGCTATTACCCCATCTCTGGATTATACAGGGAGGTTGTAATCTTTCCCTCCCCAACTACCTGGAGACAGCTCCCCACAGGTAGGACACCCCCTGGACAGAGACAAGCACTACAACCTCCAGGAAGCTGGTCCGGTCCGACTTTTCAGGGTCCGAACTGTTCCGGTTTCTATCTAATCCCGTTTCTTTTTTCATGTACAGTAGGTGCTGTTTTATTACATTCCAGTGGGGAGAGAATGTGTGTGACAATAGGTGTCTCAATCCTCGCACATTCGGACGCATGCATGTACAGATGTAGCCAGTCAGTATTCCCCCTGTTTGGCCCTGTTCAGGTGACACCCTCTCTCCAACCCCACACCATCTATCCACCAGTCCTGATACATATCTCTTCTTAGCATAGCTATTATTTTTTACATATAGAAAGATTTCACATTTACAGTATGACATCACTAAGCAACCCGTAGCCTCTTTCGTTGAGAGGTTTCATATTTACGTCATCACTATATTTTTCATATTACGGTCATGTTAACAAGATGTTTTCCTTTGTCCATTTGTAGATTGTCATATTACACTATTGATATAAGAGAAACAAGGGAGGGAGATTGAAGTTTTTCAGGGTAGGCGCTAGTCACACCCTACGGCACAGGCCACATCCCCTGTGCAGACAGACCCTCATAACATCAACCACACACCCCCATTACTAGTCATACCCCCACAGCGTATTTCACTTCCTCTGCGGTGGCATATAATAGGCCCTTCATAAATTTCAGCTCCAGGCCCATGTGGACCTTAATCTGGCACTGCATGCAGTCAGCGTACCCAGGTCCTTCATGGATTCTACCATGAACCCCCGCAGAATCCTGTATGTTACGTAAAAACAATTCAATGTCACTTCTATCCATTGTATCCAAATCCTCTAGTAATGTGCCTGACCACTTAACTATGGCTTTTGAAATCCATGCACAGGCAATAGTGGGCCTTAACGCCACTCCTGAAGCAGTGTAAATGGATTTGAGCATAGTGTCAATCTTGCGATCAGCCGGTTCTTTTAACGCGGTAGATTCAAGGACAGGTAAAACCACCTTTTTAGACAGTCTGGAGACAGATGCGTCAACAACGGGTGGGTTTTCCCATTTTTTCCTATCTTCCTCAGGAAGGAAAAAGCAACCAGAACCCTTTTTGGGATCTGGAATTTTTTCTCCGGGTTTTCCCAGGATTTTACAAATATAGCGTTTAATTCTTTAGACGCAGGGAAGTTTAGAGAGGCTTTCTTATAGTCAGTGAAGTAAGCCTCCTCAACCTGCTCAGGTGTGGTGTCATTAATGTTTAACACATCTCTAATGGCCTCAATCATGAGCTGCACCCCCTTTGCAAGAGATGCCGTCCCCCTCAGCACATCCCCATCCCGTCTGCAGTATCAGAATCAGTATCCGTGTCATCTTGCATAATTTGGGCTAGTGCACGTTTCTGTGGGAACATGCTATGGGATTTTGCAGGAATAGGGATAGAGCCTGACCAAACTGCTATAGACTGCTTCAACACCTGAGTTTCAGTCTCAGTATTTGCTACCTTAGTAGAGATCTGAGAGAGTATTCCTTTGATAGAAGTTACCACTCAGGTTCAACAATATGGATCTGAGACAAAGCATTACAATCCTGTGTACATGCAATGGATCCCTACTGAGAGGAAACATCTTCTGCAGCATATGACACAGAGTCCATAGACATGGCTATGTGAGATATTAAACACACCACACACACACACACACACACGGAAATGTCAAACACAGTTTCCCCCCAAGTATGCCACAGAGAGACACAGAGGTTGGAGCCAACCCACACACAGCGCTTTTTGAGGTAGAACTAATGAAACTACCAGCGCTTTCTGTGTACCTTAATAGACTACACAGACTTTACACAGCCTCCCCCCCTTCTGCAACCCCCTGGTACTGCACATAGCTGGAGTTGCTTGGAGGGACAGCTCTCCCTGTCAGTGTCTGTTGTACAGGAACTGCAGGCAGGAAAATGGCGCTGAACGCTGCTGGGTCCACTCTGAGGAGAAGCTCCGCCCCCAAACATGGCGCTGCTTCCCGCTCTTCGTTATATTATACTGGCCTGAGGATTTCTGCTGGCAGCGATCTGGGGACCCTGACAAGGCTTGCTGACCAGTGTTGGGTATAAGCGTTGGCTCAGGGCGCCCTTCACAGCGCCGCACTATGTACCGCTGAGCCCCAGAGCGCAGTTAGTACTGCGCTCCCTGCCCTGTTGCCGCCATCTTCACATCTGCTCCCCGCTTGCCAGGGGGGCCGGTGACTCACTCGCCACCGAAGTCTTCTGGCTCTGTAAGGGGGTGGCGGTGTGCTGCGGGAGTGAGCGGTCGCCTGGAGTGGCTAACGATCAGCACCCTTAGGAGCTCAGTGTCCAGTCAGCAGAGACAGTGGCTCAGTCCCACGAAGCAGGGAGGCTGTTGACAGCAGCCTCCCTGTAAAATAATAAACTCTAAAAAAAAAAACTTTTACTAGAAAAACTCTGGAGAGCTCCCCTAGCTGTGACCAGCTCCTCCGGGCACATTTTCTAAACTGAGTCTGGTAGGAGGGGCATGGAGGGAGGAGCCAGCCCACACTCTCAAACTCTTAAAGTGCCAGTGGCTCCTAGTGGACCCGTCTATACCCCATGGTACTAATGTGGACCCCAGCATCCTCTAGGACGTAAGAGAAAAACACCTTCCATCATCAATACTGCTGTCATTCCATTTAATACCTATGAAGGTGCTACTGTAGGTGAAAATATGTTTAGTGCTCCATGACAAATTTCTCTCCAGAAAAGTGCTCTCTGACTCAAAAAGTTTGGGAACTGCTAATCTTTAGTTGAATAGGCATTGATACACAAGGATGGGTGGCACTCGATAGCCCGGTTGCCAGCATACCAGTGCCGGGATCCCATTCGCCGGGATACTGACAACTATTTTCCCTCTTGGGGTGTCCATGACACCCCTGTAGAAAGAATAAGTAGTGCATGCCACTGTGCCTGCAGTATGGCGAGAGCAGCAAGGCCGCTAGGGCCTCTTTTGCGCTCGCCCCACTGTCGGCATTCCAGCGGCCGGCCAAGCGTAGTATACCCACAAGGATAGGTGCTAACTATTGTATAATGTTCCAACCAAAATGCAAAGGTTAAATGATGTAGTATTCTGCCTTTGTCTATAATATGCATGCACATGCAGACATTCCAAATATATACAACACTTCTAGATTGTATGTATAATCCTGCCTTAAAAGATTTTACAAATAATAGAGTGCAAGAAGAACAGAATGAAACTCTAACACTATAACCATTAGACCAGTGTCGGACTGGGGCATGAAGGGCACACCAGGGAATGAAGTGGTAGGAGCCCAAGCTTAAGGGCTGTGGTCAGCCACCAGAGGTGGTGTGGTGGACTTAGCCAACCTTTAGAGAGGACATGCAAAGAACAGGGCCCCTTTATAAAGTTGGGACAGGGTTTTGTTTTTGCAGAAGGGCTAATCTTGGTGTAGTTTCCATAGAAACAAACCAAGCACCCAAGTTTCTCCATGATCATGCTCTACCTCTAAAAGGTGGCAATGGTGCCCACTGGGGATTTACCCCGTGCACCTGTGGGCCAGTCCAACCCTGCCCTAGAATCACCCAGAAGTCCTATTAAAGGTATCATCATAGCAAAGATTTTGTGTTGATGAAGATGAGGATAATGATGATGAAAAAAGGCTATTACTAATAGCTTCTACTATCACAACTACTACTTATGAAGCACTAGCTATTCCAAAGCTTTGTTTAATATAAATGGTGACTATTGAATTAAATCAAACAGAAAAACAAAATCAATAGTGTTCCACAGTTATTATCACTTCAAGGTCCATTGGAAAGATACTGTATACCAAATTAAGTACCTTCTGGTTTTTGCTAATGCATTAAAACTGTACTAGAGTGTCACCCATGAACCTGGTGCTCAGTGAACTGGAAATAATAAAGTGCCACTTTTTACTTTAAACATGTTTTTAATCTTAGGTCAAGAGAATACTGTATTTGAACAAAATAACTACAAATTTCCTTGCTGGAGATTCAGTTTTCAAAAGTACAGTATACCTGACAAAAACTAAATACAAAAAATGGAATGAAACTGTTTTATAAACTGCCCTTTTTGAAAAACTATTTCTATAGAAACATGCTTAAACAGCCAAACAACATCAAATTGAATACATTTACTGTATTATTTTAATTTTCTTAAAACTTATTTTTAATCAGCTCTTTTGTTTCAACTAATGTAATTAGGTTTGCAAACGGATTTCGTAAACATAAAGCTTTTCAGTAGCCAACATTATTCCATAAACCGAATCCCAATTTTATTAATTTATATATCTGATTTGTGTTTATGCTTTTCTTAAGGGTAAACTTTAATGGAATTTTCATGACTAGTATAATTATATACAGTATAGTTGAACTTTGTGAATTGTCTAATTTGAACACATATAGGGGATGATGGATAATTAGATGTAAGATGTTCTCTTTTTTTTGGCAAACTGTGCATTTTTACTTTTCATGTGTATAAAAATTCCTAATGCAGAGGTGCATTGGAAAAATACAAATTATTAATGTTGTTTTTATTATTATTATTATTATTATTATTAGTAGTAGTATCTTATCTGATACCTATTTGTTTTCTCAAATAGGTATCAGTGCAGAACATTCCATTTTCATAATTTTATTAATAGAGAACAGTTTGGGATACATTAATAAGGCAGCTTAAAATTGTCAAACTCTATATGCAACACTTGTTGCCTATTTATCACTTGTTACATCTTAGGGGAAAATTCAATTACCAGTGAAAATGCATTTTCACGGTAAAAAGACGCAAAATTACCACGAATCGTAGTAAATTCTCCGAATGCCTATTCAATTGTTGGCGAAAAATTTTTTGCAGTAATTTTACCACAAATTTCAATTCACCAACTCTGAGCAGGTGATAAACTTGGGGAAAATCCCTATTTTAAGTTAAAAATGTCGAGATTTTGTTCTGAAGCCCTGGGACAACCCCCTGAATGACTAATTAGGCATTTAGACTTTTTGATTATTTTTAATTGGCATTTAATGAAATGTCATTTTTGGGGTGAAAAAGTGCAGGTATGGAACAGATATATTGGGGTGCATTATGAGTGGTGCTTTAGACTTGCAGATGGGAATAATCTGTCTGTTTTCCATTTTTTTTGCAAAAGTCCCTAACATGACACAAATATATACTTATACCCATTTTTATTAAGCCAAGTTTAATTTTAGCACTTATTTTGCTGAAAAGTAGCTTTCTATTATGTTTTTAAAATATTTATACATATAACAGCCATTTGACCGAATTTAAGTACCAGAAATACGTTTATTATAACCAATAATAAACTTTTATACTGTTATCCAATGTTAGTTTAGCTTTTTTGGGAGTATGGACAGATATACCCATTTTTCACTTTTCACTTTCAGCACCAGTTTTTGCGGCAATCCCATTTTTGCTAATTTGCATGTGAATTGCGGGAGCGTGCATACCGCAAAAAGTCTATTTTCAAAGCAAAAAGGCGCAAATATGGCAATCGCAGTAAACTGCTAAATTAATTTTAGTGGGCAAAAGGAAAAAACACTTGATGCTTTTAAAAGGTGCCAAATAGATGATTTGTGTATGCTATAAAAAATAAATGAAAAAAATTCTAAAAAAGCAAACTTTTTTCATTTACTTTCATACGGAAAAAAGGAAAAATGCTAAATAAAGTAGGAAAATAGATTCTTATGGGATACCTTGAGATGACTTTAAAAATAAATAAAAAAATATAAAAATCAATTTATTTTCCAAAAAATAAATAAAATTGTGGTGCATAAAGCAATGAAAAAGTTGATTTTGTGGTAATTCGAAGTCAATTTTTTTTAAACTCCAAAACATGACATGTAATTAATGGACTAATTAAACTAACGAGAAACTTCCAGTTGCCTACTTAGTATTTAGTCATTGGCGGAGTGCCCAAGGGGTGTCCCGACATTTTAATCCTAAATTAAGGATTTTCCCTAACATCTCTCACCCGCAGTGAGGTGCGGACGAAAGTATGTGAGTTTACTCTTCCTAGTGCAGTCTGAGTTTCTAATTGGATTACAAAATGCAAATTTGCAGGGAAAACAGCAACTCACAGCTCACATTCTGCAACTCGCACCTAATAGGATTGACCCCTAGGACATGCATTTACATCAGCTGTGAACCAAGTGTGTGGTGTTATAAAAGTGGACCTGATATTATACCATAGTCAACTCTGCTTAAATGATCCATTATTGCTGAGGTCCAATGTTGTCATGGATTATCATTAACAATTATTTATATATGTAAGCTTTCACGAGCAGGGCCCTCTTCCCTCATGTGCTTTTACATCTCTTACTTAACCTATCTTCATTTCAATAATTCCTTTGATGGCACCAAATCCCTCGGTTTTCTGCCACCCTGATACTTATGTCAGTATTGTCTGCTGATGCAGCTATGTTTATTTACCCTGTTCTTGTCCTATATTGTTTTGAATTGTTAGTCACTGTCTTCATGTTTGCTTATTCGTTTACTCTGTAATTGGGCGCTGCGGATCCCATGTGGTGCCTTATAAACAGGACCGGCTCCAGGCCAACTAGCACCCTGAGCGAGAAAATGTAAAAGTGCCCCCCCCCCCCTGCCCCCCCCCCCCCATGCGCGCACCGAAGGCGCGCGCGCTCCCGGAAAAGTGGGCATGACCTCTGGAAAAGTGGGCGTGGCCTCGTAACTTCATATCATCAAACTATAAATATATTTTCACACAATTAGCAGCCTTACACATAGCCACAGTAGTGTTCCTTACACACAATGCCTCCAGTATAGTGCCAGATACATATAATGTGCAGTGCCAGATAGACATGACATGCCCCCCAGCAGTGCCAGCTACACATGACATGCCCCGCAGCAGTGCCAGCTAGACATGACATGCCCCGCAGCAGTGCCAGCTACACATGACATGCCCCGCAGCAGTGCCAGCTACACATGACATGCCCCCCAGCAGTGCCAGCTACACATGACATGCCCCCCAGCAGTGCCAGCTACACATGACATGCCCCGCAGCAGTGCCAGCTACACATGACATGCCCCGCAGCAGTGCCAGCTACACATGACATGCCCCCCAGCAGTGCCAGCTAATAATAATAATAATAATAATATAGTGCACACATATAATGCAGCACTTACAGAGAATATTTCAATCAGTCACATCATGCATTGTCCTAGTGGAGCTCACAACATATATTCCCTAATGTGGATATACGCATTAGGGCTAATTTTAATCCACAGCTGTTTAGTGATGTGCACCGGAAATTTTTCGGGTTTTGTGTTTTGGTTTTGGGTTCGGTTCCGCGGCCGTGTTTTGGGTTCGAACGCGTTTTGGCAAAACCTCACCGAATTTTTTTTGTCGGATTCGGTTGTGTTTTGGATTCGGGTGTTTTTTTCAAAAAACCCTAAAAAACAGCTTAAATCATAGAATATGGGGGTCATTTTGATCCCATAGTATTATTAACCTCAATAACCATAATTTACACTCATTTCCAGTCTATTCTGAACACCTCACACCTCACAATATTATTTTTAGTCCTAAAATTTGCACCGAGGTCGCTGGATGGCTAAGCTAAGCGACACAAGTGGCCGACACAAACACCTGGCCCATCTAGGAGTGGCACTGCAGTGTCAGGCAGGATGGCCCTTCCAAAAAATACTCCCCAAACAGCACATGACGCAAAGAAAAAAAGAGGCGCAATGAGGTAGCTGTGTGACGACTAAGCTAAGCGACCCTAGTGGCCGACACAAACACCTGGCCCATCTAGGAGTGGCACTGCAGTGTCACGCAGGATGGCCCTTCCAAAAAATACTCCCCAAACAGCACATGACCCAAAGAAAAAAAGAGGCGCAAGCTCTTCCCGTCCAGTGTTGGGAAGGTCAGGCATCGCAACCGACACAATTGGACTCTTCTTTGGGATTTGTGATTTCGAAGAACGCACAGTTCTTTGCTGTGCTTTTGCCGCAAGTCTTTTCTTTTTTCTAGCGAGAGGATGAGTGCTTCCATCCTCATGTGAAGCTGAACCACTAGCCATGAACATAGGCCAGGGCCTCAGCCGTTCCTTGCCACTCCGTGTCGTAAATGGCATATTGGCAAGTTTACCCTTCTCCTCAGACGCTTTTAATTTAGATTTTTGGGTCATTTTTTTACTGATCTTTTGTGTTTTGGATTTTACATGCTCTGTACTATGACATTGGGCATCGGCCTTGGCAGACGACGTTGATGGCATTTCATCGTCTCGGCCATGACTAGTGGCAGCAGCTTCAGCACGAGGTGGAAGTGGATCTTGATCTTTCCCTATTTTTTTAACCTCCACATTTTTGTTCTCCATATTTTAATGCGCACAACTAAAAGCCACCACAGGTATACAATGTAGATGGATGGATAGTATAGTATTATATTACTTATGGACGACGAGTGCACTGACGACACAGAGGTAGGTACAGCCGTGGCCTACCGTACTGCTTATATATATATATATATAATATATACTGTATATAACGGACCTGGTGGACACTGTCAGCAGACTGCTAAACTAGTATGAAGAAAAAAAAAACCACCACAGGTATACAATGTAGATGGATGGATAGTATAGTATTATATTACTTATGGACGACGAGTGCACTGACGACACAGAGGTAGGTACAGCCGTGGCCTACCGTACTGCTTATATATATAATATACTGTATAACGGACCTGGTGGACACTGTCAGCAGACTGCTAAACTAGTATGAAGAAAAAAAAACCACCACAGGTATACAATGTAGATGGATGGATAGTATAGTATTATATTACTTATGGACGACGAGTGCACTGACGACACAGAGGTAGGTACAGCCGTGGCCTACCGTACTGCTTATATATATATATATATATATATAATATATACTGTATATAACGGACCCGGTGGACACTGTCAGCAGACTGCTAAACTAGTATCAAGAAAAAAAAAAACCACCACAGGTATACAATGTAGATGGTAGAGATGTGCCCTTAAAATTTTTCGGGTTTTGTGTTTTGGTTTTGGGTTCGGTTCCGCGGCCGTGTTTTGGGTTCGACCGCGTTTTGGCAAAACCTCACCGAATTTTTTTTTGTCGGATTCGGGTGTGTTTTGGATTCGGGTGTTTTTTTCAAAAAACCCTAAAAAACAGCTTAAATCATAGAATTTGGGGGTCATTTTGATCCCAAAGTATTATTAACCTCAAAAACCATAATTATCACTCATTTTCAGTCTATTCTGAACACCTCACACCTCACAATATTATTTTTAGTCCTAAAATTTGCACCGAGGTCGCTGGATGACTAAGCTAAGCGACCCTAGTGGCCGACACAAACACCTGGCCCATCTAGGAGTGGCACTGCAGTGTCACGCAGGATGGCCCTTCCAAAAAACACTCCCCAAACAGCACATGACGCAAAGAAAAAAAGAGGCGCAATGAGGTAGCTGTGTGAGTAAGCTAAGCGACCCTAGTGGCCGACACAAACACCTGGCCCATCTAGGAGTGGCACTGCAGTGTCACGCAGGATGGCCCTTCCAAAAAACACTCCCCAAACAGCACATGACGCAAAGAAAAATGAAAGAAAAAAGAGGTGCAAGATGGAATTGTCCTTGGGCCCTCCCACCCACCCTTATGTTGTATAAACAGGACATGCACACTTTAACCAACCCATCATTTCAGTGACAGGGTCTGCCACACGACTGTGACTGAAATGACGGGTTGGTTTGGACCCCCACCGAAAAAGAAGCAATAAATCTCTCCTTGCACAAACTGGCTCTACAGAGGCAAGATGACCACCTCATCATCATCCTCCGATATATCACCGTGTACATCCCGCTCCTCACAGATTATCAATTCGTCCCCACTGGAATCCACCATCCCTGCTCCCTGTGTACTTTGTGGAGGCAATTGCTGCTGGTCAATGTCTCCACGGAGGAATTGATTATAATTCATTTTAATGAACATCATCTTCTCCACATTTTCTGGAAGTAACCTCGTACGCCGATTGCTGACAAGGTGAGCGGCAGCACTAAACACTCTTTCGGAGTACACACTTGTGGGAGGGCAACTTAGGTAGAATAAAGCCAGTTTGTGCAAGGGCCTCCAAATTGCCTCTTTTTCCTGCCAGTATAAGTACGGACTGTCTGACGTGCCTACTTGGATGCGGTCACTCATATAATCCTCCACCATTCTTTCAATGGGGAGAGAATCATATGCAGTGCCAGTAGACGACATGGCCGTAACCGTTGGCAGGTCCTTCAGTCCGGACCAGATGTCAGCATCAGCAGTCGCTCCAGACTGCCCTGCATCACCGCCAGCGGGTGGGCTCGGAATTCTGAGCCTTTTCCTCGCACCCCCAGTTGCGGGAGAATGTGAAGGAGGAGATGTTGACAGGTCGCGTTCCGCTTGACTTGACAATTTTCTCACCAGCAGGTCTTTGAACCCCAGCAGACTTGTGTGTGCTGGAAAGAGAAATCCAAGGTAGGTTTTAAATCTAGGATCGAGCACGGTGGCCAAAATGTAGTGCTCTGATTTCAACAGATTGACCACCCGTGAATCCTTGTTAAGCGAATTAAGGGCTCCATCCACAAGTCCCACATGCCTAGCGGAATCGCTCTGTGTTAGCTCCTCCTTCAATGTCTCCAGCTTCTTCTGCAAAAGCCTGATGAGGGGAATGACTTGACTCAGGCTGGCAGTGTCTGAACTGACTTCACGTGTGGCAAGTTCAAAGGGCAGCAGAACCTTGCACAACGTTGAAATCATTCTCCACTGCGCTTGAGACAGGTGCATTCCACCTCCTATATCGTGCTCAATTGTATAGGCTTGAATGGCCTTTTGCTGCTCCTCCAACCTCTGAAGCATATATAGGGTTGAATTCCACCTCGTTACCACTTCTTGCTTCAGATGATGGCAGGGCAGGTTCAGGCGTTTTTGGTGGTGCTCCAGTCTTCTGTACGTGGTGCCTGTGCGCCGAAAGTGTCCCGCAATTCTTCTGGCCACCGACAGCATCTCTTGCACGTCCCTCTCGTTTTTTAAATAATTCTGCACCACCAAATTCAAGGTATGTGCAAAACATGGGACGTGCTGGAATTTGCCCATATTTAATGCACACACAATATTGCTGGCGTTGTCCGATGCCACAAATCCACAGGAGAGTCCAATTGGGGTAAGCCATTCCGCGAAGATCTTCCTCAGTTGCCGTAAGAGGTTTTCAGCTGTGTGCGTATTCTGGAAACCGGTGATACAAAGCGTAGCCTGCCTAGGAAAGAGTTGGCGTTTGCGAGATGCTGCTACTGGTGCCGCCGCTGCTGTTCTTGCGGCGGGAGTCCATACATCTACCCAGTGGGCTGTCACAGTCATATAGTCCTGACCCTGCCCTGCTCCACTTGTCCACATGTCCGTGGTTAAGTGGACATTGGGTACAGCTGCATTTTTAAGGACACTGGTGAGTCTTTTTCTGAGGTCTGTGTACATTTTCGGTATCGCCTGCCTAGAGAAATGGAACCTAGATGGTATTTGGTACCGGGGACACAGTACCTCCAACAAGTCTCTAGTTGGCTCTGCAGTAATGATGGATACCGGAACCACGTTTCTCACCGCCCAGGATGCCAAGGCCTCAGTTATCCGCTTTGCAGCAGGATGACTGCTGTGATATTTCATCTTCCTCGCAAAGGACTGTTGGACAGTCAATTGCTTGGTGGAAGTAGTAAAAGTGGTCTTACGACTTCCCCTCTGGGATGACCATCGACTCCCAGCAGCAACAACAGCAGCACCAGCAGCAGTAGGCGTTACACGCAAGGATGCATCGGAGGAATCCCAGGCAGGAGAGGACTCGTCAGAATTGCCAGTGACATGGCCTGCAGGACTATTGGCATTCCTGGGGAAGGAGGAAATTGACACTGAGGGAGTTGGTGGGGTGGTTTGCGTGAGCTTGGTTACAAGAGGAAGGGATTTACTGGTCAGTGGACTGCTTCCGCTGTCGCCCAAAGTTTTTGAACTTGTCACTGACTTATTATGAATGCGCTGCAGGTGAAGTATAAGGGAGGATGTTCCGAGGTGGTTAACGTCCTTACCCCTACTTATTACAGCTTGACATAGGCAACACATGGCTTGACAAATGTTGTCCGCATTTCTGTTGAAATACTTCCACACCGAAGAGCTGATTTTTTTGGTATTTTCACCAGGCATGTCAATGGCCCTATTCCTCCCACGGACAACAGGTGTGCCAACGGGTGCCTGACTTAAACAAACCACCTCACCATCAGAATCCTCCTTGTCAATTTCCTCCCCAGCGCCAGCAACACCCATATCCTCCTCATCCTGGTGTACTTCAACACTGACATCTTCAATCTGACTATCAGGAACTGGACTGCGGGTGCTCCTTCCAGCACTTGCAGGGGGCGTGCAAATGGTGGAAGGCGCATGCTCTTCACGTCCAGTGTTGGGAAGGTCAGGCATCGCAACCGACACAATTGGACTCTCCTTGTGGATTTGGGATTTCGAAGAACGCACAGTTCTTTGCTGTGCTTTTGCCAGCTTGAGTCTTTTCGTTTTTCTAGCGAGAGGCTGAGTGCTTTCATCCTCATGTGAAGCTGAACCACTAGCCATGAACATAGGCCAGGGCCTCAGCCGTTCCTTGCCACTCCGTGTGGTAAATGGCATATTGGCAAGTTTACGCTTCTCCTCCGACGATTTTATTTTAGATTTTTGAGTCCTTTTTTTACTGATATTTTGTGTTTTGGATTTTACATGCTCTGTACTATGACATTGGCATCGGCCTTGGCAGACGACGTTGATGGCATTTCATCGTCTCGGCCATGACTAGTGGCAGCAGCTTCAGCACGAGGTGGAAGTCGATCTTGATCTTTCCCTATTTTTGGAACCTCAACATTTTTGTTCTCCATATTTTAATAGGCACAACTAAAAGGCACCTCAGGTAAACAATGGAGATGGATGGATACTAGTATACTTATGGATGACGAGCGACTGCCGACACAGAGGTAGCTACAGCCGTGGACTACCGTACTGTGTCTGCTGCTAATATAGACTGGATGATCATGAGATAAAATTAAAAAATATATATATATCACACTAGTACTGCAGCCGGACAGGTATATATTATGTAATGACGGACCTGCTGGACACTGTCTGTCAGACTCAGCACTGCAGACTCCTAAAGTAAGCTACTAGTATCAAGAAGATAGAAAAAAAAAAAACACGGGTAGGTGGTATACAATTATGGATGGACGAGCGACTGCCGACACAGAGGTAGCTACAGCCGTGGACTACCGTACTGTGTCTGCTGCTAATATAGACTGGATGATAATGAGATAAAATTAAAATATATATATATATCACACTAGTACTGCAGCCGGACAGGTATATATTATGTAATGATGGACCTGCTGGACACTGTCTGTCAGCACTGCAGACTCCTAAAGTAAGCTACTAGTATCAAGAAGATAGAAAAAAAAAAACCACGGGTAGGTGGTATACAATTATGGATGGACGAGCGACTGCCGACACAGAGGTAGCTACAGCCGTGGACTACCGTACTGTGTCTGCTGCTAATATAGACTGGATGATAATGAGATAAAATTAAAATATATATATATCACACTAGTACTGCAGCCGGACAGGTATATATTATGTAATGACGGACCTGCTGGACACTGTCTGTCAGCACTGCAGACTCCTAAAGTAAGCTACTAGTATCAAGAAGATAGAAAAGAAAAAAAAACCACGGGTAGGTGGTATACAATTATGGATGGACGAGCGACTGCCGACACAGAGGTAGCTACAGCCGTGGACTACCGTACTGTGTCTGCTGCTAATATAGACTGGATGATAATGAGATAAAATTAAAATATATATATATCACACTAGTACTGCAGCCGGACAGGTTTATATTATGTAATGACGGACCTGATGGACACTGTCTGCAGAATGCGTTTATAAAAACACCACACGACGAGTGTTTAACTTTTTCAGGCAGACAATCACAATATACTGGTGGTCAGCAGACAATCACAATACTGGTGGTCAGTGGTCACTGGTCAGTCACACTGGCAGTGGCACTCTGGCAGCAAAAGTGTGCACTGTACTTAAAATATGTACTCCTGCTATAACTGCTCCCCAGTCTCCCCCACAATTAAGCTGTGTGAGCAGTGAGCACTCAGCACAGTCAGATAATGATATACAGTATTACATATGATGCAGCACACTGGGCTGAGCACAGATATGGTATGTGACTGTGTCACACTGTGTATCGTTTTTTTTCAGGCAGAGAACGGATTAATTAAACTGGTGGTGGTCACTGGTCACACTATCAGCAGCAAGTAGTACTCCTCCTAATAATATGCTCCCCAAAATTAGTGTCTCTCTCTAGTACTCTAGTCTAAACGGAGAGGACGCCGGCCACGTCCTCTCCCTATCAATCTCAATGCACGTGTGAAAATGGCGGTGACGCGCGGCTCCTTATATAGAATCCGAGTCTCGCGATAGAATCCGAGCCTCGCGAGAATCCGACAGCGGGATGATGACGTTCGGGCGCGCTCGGGTTAACCGAGCAAGGCGGGAAGATCCGAGTCGCTCGGCCCCGTGTAAAAAAACCTGAAGTTCGGGCGGGTTCGGATTCCGAGGAACCGAACCCGTTCATCACTAGTAGATGGATGGATAGTATAGTATTATATTACTTATGGACGACGAGTGCACTGACGACACAGATATAGGTACAGCCGTGGCCTACCGTACTGCTTATATATATAATATACTGTATAACGGACCTGGTGGACACTGTCAGCAGACTGCTAAACTAGTATGAAAAAAAAACCCACCACCTGTATACAATGTAGATGGATGGATAGTATAGTATTATATTACTTATGGACGACGAGTGCACTGACGACACAGAGGTAGGTACAGCCGTGGCCTACCGTACTGCTTATATATATATATATATAATATATACTGTATATAACGGACCTGGTGGACACTGTCAGCAGACTGCTAAACTAGTATGAAAAAAAAACCCACCACAGGTAGGTTTACAATGTAGATGGATGGATAGTATAGTATTATATTACTTATGGACGACGAGTGCACTGACGACACAGAGGTAGGTACAGCCGTGGCCTACCGTACTGCTTATATATATAATATACTGTATAACGGATCTGGTGGACACTGTCAGCAGACTGCTAAACTAGTATGAAGAAAAAAAAAACACCACAGGTATACAATGTAGATGGATGGATAGTATAGTATTATATTACTTATGGACGACGAGTGCACTGACGACACAGAGGTAGGTACAGCCATGGCCTAATATACTGTATAACGGACCTGGTGGACACTGTCAGCAGACTGCTAAACTAGTATGAAGGAAAAAAAAAACACCACAGGTATACAATGTAGATGGATGGATAGTATTATATTACTTATGGACGACGAGTGCACTGACGACACAGAGGTAGGTACAGCCGTGGCCTACCGTACTGCTTATATATATATATATATTATATACTGTATATAACGGACCTGGTGGACACTGTCAGCAGACTGCTAAACTAGTATGAAGAAAAAAAAACCCACCACAGGTATACAATGTAGATGGATGGATAGTATAGTATTATATTACTTATGGACGACGAGTGCACTGACGACACAGAGGTAGGTACAGCCGTGGCCTACCGTACTGCTTATATATATAATATACTGTATAACGGACTGCTAAACTAGTATGAAGAAAAAAAAAACCACCACAGGTATACAATGTAGATGGATGGATAGTATAGTATTATATATTACTTATGGACGACGAGTGCACTGACGACACAGAGGTAGGTACAGCCGTGGCCTACCATACTGCTTATATATATAATATACTGTATATAACAGACCTGGTGGACACTGTCAGCGGACTGCTAAACTAGTATGAAGAAAGAAAAAACCACCACAGGTAGGTATACAATGTAGATGGATGGATGGTATATTATTATATTACTTATGGACGACGAGTGCACTGACGACACAGAGGTAGGTACAGCCGTGGCCTACCGTACTGCTTATATATATAATATACTGTATAACGGACCTGGTGGACACTGTCAGCAGACTGCTAAACTAGTATGAAGAAAAAAAAAAACACCACAGGTATACAATGTAGATGGATGGATAGTATAGTATTATATTACTTATGGACGACGAGTGCACTGACGACACAGAGGTAGGTACAGCCGTGGCCTACCGTACTGCTGCTTATATATATAATATACTGTATAACGGACCTGGTGGACACTGTCAGCAGACTGCTAAACTAGTATGAAGAAAAAAAAAAAACACAGGAGTGTTTTTCAGGCAGACAAACGTATACTGGACTGGTGGTCACTGTCAGCAAAACTGTGCACTGTACTCCTGCTATAACTGCTCCCCAGTCCCCACAATTAGGCAGTGTGAGCAGAGCAGTGCACTCAGCACAGATATATCATGCAGCAGTGCAGCACACTGAGTGAGCACAGATATGGTGGAGCGTTTTTTTCAGGCAGAGAAACAAAGGATTAAACTCACTGGTGGTATAATCAAAACCCTGCACTGTACTCCCTAACAGCTGCTCCCCGTCCCCAATCCTCCCCAAAATTATAACTAACTAAGTCACTCTGTGTTCTACTATAACGGAGATGATGCCAGCCACGTCCTCTCCTTATCAATCTCAATGCACGTGTGAAAATGGCGGCGACGCGCGGCTCCTTATATAGAATCCGAGTCTCGCGAGAATCCTACAGCGGGATGATGACGTTCGGGCGTGCTCGGGTTAACCGAGCAAGGCGGGAGGATCCGAGTCGCTCGGACCCGTGTAAAAAAATGTGAAGTTCGGGCGGGTTCGGATCCCGAGGATCCGAACCCGCTCATCACTACAGCTGTTGCCCTGGGTGCAGGGTGCTGGGGGCTGCACTGTTGCTGCCCTAGGGCACCTGAATTTGGCTTGCAGGGTGCCTGGAATGGCTGCTGTTTTTTTCAAAGCCAAATAACCTATCAGGATGTTTTGGAATGTGGGAGGAAACCAGAATATACAGAGGAAATGCACGCAAACCCAGCGAGAACATACAAACTCCACATAGATAGTCCACTAGTTGGAGTTGAACCCATGGCAAAAGTTCTGTCATGGAACAAATCTAACCATTTCACCACTGTTCCCCAAGAAAGTATTAGGAGAAGGGCCTACCTACACTATGTAGGAATAAGAGGAGCAGTAAATAAGATTTTAAACCTACCGGTAAATCTTTTTCTCGTAGTCCGTAGAGGATGCTGGGACTCCGTAAGGACCATGGGGATAGACGGGCTTTTTGTAATCCAAGGGCAAGATTAATACCAGCCACACCAATCGCACCGTATAACTTGTGATATACTACCCAGTTAACAGTATGAAAAAACGACATAGCAGCAGTCCAAGACCGATGAAACTATAACATAACCCTTATGTGAGCAATAACTATATACAAGTCTTGCAGAAGTAGTCCGCACTTGGGACGGGCGCCCAGCATCCTCTACGGACTACGAGAAAAAGATTTACCGGTAGGTTTAAAATCTTATTTTCTCTAACGTCCTAGAGGATGCTAGGACTCCGTAAGGACCATGGGGATTATACCGCTCCCAAACGGGCGGGAGAGTGCGGATGACTCTGCAGCACCGATTGAGCAAACAGGAGGTCCTCCTCAGCCAGGGTATCAAACTTGTAGAACTTTGCAAAGGTGTTTGACCCCGACCAAGTAGCAGCTCGGCACAGCTGTAGTGCCGAGACCCCTCGGGCAGCCGCCCAAGAAGATCCCACCTTCCTAGTGGAATGGGCCTTAACCGATTTTGGTAACGGCAATCCTGCCGTAGAATGCGCCTGCTGAATCGTGTTACAGATCCAGCGAGCAATAGTCTGCTTTGAAGCAAGGCCGCCAACCTTGTTGGCTGCATACAGGACAAACAGTGCTTCTGTTTTTCTGATCCTAGCCGTTCTGGCCACGTAAATTTTCAAAGCCCTGACCACATCAAGGGACTCAGAATCCTCCAAGTCACGTGTAGCCACAGGCACGACAATAGGTTGGTTCATATGAAAGGATGAGACCACCTTAGGCAGGAATTGAGGACGGGTCCGCAATTCCGCTCTATCCATATGGAAAACAAGATAGGGGCTTTTATGTGATAAAGCCACCAATTCCGAAACTCGCCTAGCCGAAGCCAAGATGACCAACATGACCACAACATGACCACCTTCCAAGTGAGATATTTTAACTCCACTGTCTTAAGTGGTTCAAACCAATGTGACTTAAGGAAACTTAACACCACGTTAAGGACCCAAGGCACCACCGGAGGTACAAAAGGAGGCTGAATATGCAGTACTCCCTTCACAAAAGTCTGTACTTCAGGTAATGAGGCCAATTCCTTTTGAAAGAAAATGGATAAGGCCAAAATTTGAACTTTAATGGAGCCTAATTTTAGGCCCAAATTCACTCCAGTTTGTAGGAAGTGAAGAAAACGGCCTAGATGGAATTCCTCCGTAGGAGCATTCCTGGCCTCACACCAAGAAACATATTTTCGCCATATTCGGTGATAATGTTTAGACATCACTGCCTTCCTAGCCTTTATTAGCGTAGGAATGACCTCATCCGGAATACCCTTTTCCGCTAGGATCCAGCGTTCAACCGCCATGCCGTCAAACGCAGCTGCGGTAAGTCTTGGAACAGACAGGGACCTTGTTGTAACAGGTCCTGCCTTAGAGGAAGAGGCCACGGATCTTCTGTGAGCATTTCTTGCAGATCCGGATACCAGGTCCTTCGTGGCCAATCTGGAACAATGAGAATTGTTCTCACTCCTCTTTTTCTTATTATCCGCAACACCTTGGGTATGAGAGGAAGAGGAGGAAACACATATATCGACTGGAACACCTACGGTGTCACTAGGGTGTCCACAGCTACCGCCTGAGGGTCTCTTGACCTGGCGCAATACCTTTTTAGCTTTTTGTTGAGACGGGATGCCATCATGTCTAATTGGGGTAGTCCCCACCGACTTGCAATCTGCGCGAAGACTTCCTGATGAAGTCCCCACTCTCCCGGATGCAGATCGTGTCTGCTGAAGAAGTCTGCTTCCCAGTTGTCCACTCCTGGAATGAACACTGCTGACAGAGCGCTTACATGATTCTCCGCCCAGCGAAGAATTCTGGTGGCTTCCGCCATTGCCACTCTACTCCTTGTGCCACCTTGGCGGTTTACATGAGCTACTGCGGTGATGTTGTCTGACTGGATCAGAACTGGTCGATTGCGAAGTAAGATCTCCGCTTGACGTAGGGCGTTGTATATGGCCCTTAGTTCCAGGATGTTGATGTGAAGACAAGTCTCTTTACTTGACCAAAGTCGTTGGAAATTTCTTCCCTGTGTGACCGCTGCCCAACCTTGGAGGCTCGCATCCGTGGTCACCAGGATCCAGTCTTGAATGCCGAACCTGTGGCCCTCTAGAAGGTGAGCACTGTTTAGCCACCACAGGAGAGATACTCTGGCCGTGGAGGACAGGGTGATCCGCTGAAGCAATTGCAGATGCGACCCGGACCATTTGTCCAATAGGTCCCATTGGAAGGTCCTTGCATGGAATCTGCCGTATGGAATGGCTTCGTATGTTGCCACAGACTTTCCCAGAACTTGAGTGCAATGATGTACTGACACTTGTTTTGGTTTCAACAGGTTCATGACTAGAGTCATGAGTTCCTGCGCTTTTTCCGTCGGAAGAAAAACCCTTTTCTGGTCTGTGTCCAGAATCATGCCCAAGAAGGGCAGACGAGTTGTAGGATCCCGGCCAGCACGGCTAAAATCTCCAAATCTGCAACCTAATTTGGGCTTTTTTGGACTCACCCGAGGACGCTCGGGTCTTCTCAGCCCTACTGGAGAGGTAATTCAACATTTTACTCTCACCTATATCGGCTTCTGGAACTTTGAGACGATTCATATTATAGCTCTTGAATATAGAGCTTATGATTACACCCAATATCTTTATTTCACATTCAGCAATTGTGTTTCATTTAATTTCCAACAGTGCTATACAACAGCTTTGGTAACATTATTGCAACAGTTGTTACAATTGCTCTGCTGCTAGTCACTTAGTTGGCATTTTTGTTCAAACTGCCTGTTGAAACATATACGTAACTGATGTGAGTTTCAAAATATAACATATGTGGTAATTCAGTGAGGATAGGGCTTTTATGTTTAATATATATTTTGTGTATAGTGTATTTTATACTGGATCATAATAAATATTTATTTATAATTTTTGACCCTTTGGTTGTGAATTGATCCAGGATTACAGTGTCAGAAAGTGTTGAGCGCTTCTATTTTCTCCCATTTTTCTCTCCAGCTTTCCAGCACAGGAGTAACACACAACTCCTTATAGAGGCGCACGTACATTTGACACTGGTAATCCTATGTTTAAGACATTAGCTCTGTTTAAATTTATTTAAGATAATTGATAGACATAGGCGCAGCAAAAAATCTCCCTTTCCCTTTCTCGAGTTGTAGGATTCAGCTGCGACTTAGGAATATTGAGAATCCAGCCGTGTCGCTGTAACACATTCAGTGAAAGCGATACGCTGTTCAGCAACTTCTCCCGTGATCTCGCTTTTATGAGGAGATCGTCCAAGTACGGGCTAATTGTGACACCCTGCTTGTGCAGGAGCACCATCATTTCCACCATTACCTTGGTGAAAATTCTCGGGGGTCCGTGGAAAGCCCAAACGGCAACGTCTGAAATTGGTAATGACAATCCTGTACCGCAAATCTCAGGTACGCCTGATGAGGAGGATATATGGGGACATGCAGGTATGCATCCTTTATGTCCAGAGATACCAAAAAATCTCCCCCTTCTAGGCTGGCGATGACCGCCCTGAGTGATTCCATCTTGAACTTAAACCGTTTTAAGTAAAGGTTCAGGGATTTTAAATTTAAAATGGGTCTGACCGAACCATCCGGTTTCGGGACCACAAACAGAGTTGAGTAGTACCCCTGCCCTCTTTGAAGCAGGGGAACCTCTACCACCACTTGTTGAAGACATAATTTGTGAATCGCATGTAGCACTATCTCCCTTTCCAGGGGGTGTTTCGGTAGGGACGATTTGAAAAACCGGCGAGGAGGCACCTCTTCGAATTCCAGCTTGTAACCCTGGGAAACAATTTCTATTGCCCATTGATCCACCTGTGAGTGGACCCAGACGTGGCTGAACAGTCGAAGACGTGCTCCCACAGGAGCGGACTCCCTCAGGGGAGCCCCAGCATCATGCGGTGGATTTTTCAGAGGCCGGGGAGGACTTCTGTTCCTGGGAACCAGCTGTGTTGTGCAGCTTTTACCTCTGCCCTTACCTTTCTTAGATTGTGAGGGAATATATGGCAAAAAATTTGATTTACCTGCCATAGCCGTGGAGACGAGGTCCGAGAGTCCCTCTCCAAACAATTCCTCACCCTTGTAAGGCAACAACTCCATATGTCTCTTGGAGTCGGCATCACCAGTCCACTGTCGGGTCCATAAGACACGCCTAGCAGAAATAGACATAGCGTTTATCCTGGAACCCAGTAAACTAATGTCTCTTTGAGCATCCCTCATATGCAAGACAGCATCTTTTATATGCCCTAGGGTCAATAAAATGATATCCTTATCAAGAGTCTCAATATCCGTTGATAAGGAATCTGTCCATGCTGCTACAGCACTACAAACCCAGGCCGACGCAATAGCCGGTCTGAGTAACGTACCAGAATGTGTGTAAATGGACTTCAAGGTAACCTTCTCCTTGCGGTCAGCAGGATCCTTGAGGGTAGCCGTATCTTCGGATGGAAGCACTATCTTTTTTGATAAGCGCGTCAAGGCCTTGTCCACCCTAGGGGAAGATTCCCACCGTATCCTGTCCTGCGACGGGAAAGGATACGCTGTTAGGATCCTTTGGGAATCTGCAGTTTTTTGTCTGGAGTTTCCCACGCTTTTTCACATACTTCGTTCAGCTCATGTGAGGAGGGAAAGGAGACCTCAGGTTTCTTTCCCTTATACATGTGTACCCTCGTGTCAGGGACAGGGGGTTCCTCAGTGATATGCAACACATCTTTTATTGCGATAATCATATATCGAATACCTTTAGCCACCTTTGGCTGTAATTTTGTATCATCGTAATCGACACTGGAGTCTGAATCCGTGTCAGTATCTGTGTCAACTATTTGGGATAGTGGGCGCTTCTGAGACCCCGAAGGTCCCGGCGACATAGGGACAGGCATGGGATGACTCCCTGACTGTGCCCCAGCTTCGGCTTTGTCTAACCTTTTGTGCAATAAATTAACATTTGCACTTAAAACATTCCACATATCCATCCAGTCCGGCGTCGGCACCGCCGACGGAGACCTAACATTCATAAACTCCCCCTCCTCCTTAGGTGAGCCCTCAACCTCAGACATGTCGACACACACGTACCGACACACCACACATACACAGGGAAGTTCTTTTCTGAAGACAGGTTCCCCACCAGGCCCTTTGGAGAGACAGAGAGAGAGTATGCCAGCACACACCCCAGCGCTATATGACCCAGGAATAAACACAGTAAATTAATGTTTACCTAGCAGCGCTGTTTTATGTATCTGCGCCAATTATGTGCCCCCCCCCCCTCTACTTTAAAACCCTCTGTCACCGTGTGTCAAGCAGGGGAGAGTCCGGGGAGCTTCCTCTCAGCGGTGCTGTGGAGAAAAATGGCACTGGTGAGTGCTGAGGGAGAAGCCCCGCCCCCTCAGCGGCGGGCTTCTGTCCCGCTCAAATTTTTTAATACATGGCGGGGGCTCTTTATATACATGTACAGTGCCCAGCTGTACATGTATATATCTATCTGTGCCATAAGAGAGGTTTATATTGCTGCCCAGGGCGCCCCCCCCCCCCCCCTGCGCCCTGCACCCTTACAGTGACCGAAGTGTGTGAGGTGAAGGGGAGCAATGGCGCACAGTGCTGTGCGTTACCTCAGTGAAGATCCAAGTGTCTTCTGCCGCCTCAGATGGGTATTTTCCTCTATACTCACCCGGCTTCTTTCTTCCGGCTCTGCGAGGAGGACAGCGGCGCGGCTCTGGGACGGACGGCGAGGGTGAGACATGCGTACCGATCCCTCTGGAGCTAATGGTGTCCAGTAGCCTAAGAAACAGAGCCCTGAAACTCAGAGAACTGGGTCTGTTTCTCTCTCCTCAGTCCCTCGATGCAGGGAGTCTGTTGCCAGCAGGCTCCCTAAAAATAAAAAACCTAACAAAAATGCTTTCTTACAGGAAACTCAGGAGAGCTCCTGAAATGCACCCAGTCTCCACTGGGCACAGTATCAAACTGAGGTCTGGAGGAGGGGCATAGAGGGAGGAGCCAGTGCACACCCAGAGTCAAAGTCTTTCTTAAAGTGGCCATGTCTCCTGCGGAGCCCGTCTATCCCCATGGTCCTTATGGAGTCCCAGCATCCTCTAGGACGTTAGAGAAAGTGTCTTTCTTTTCTTTTTCTTTTTTTTTAGCAAACTTAAGTTTCACTTGAATTTGAACATTAGAAGAATGTGCAATAAACTTGTGACAATGTTAAATTCCTTTGTCGTATAAACAACCCTTAATGAAGTCTAAGAACACAGTACGCTGTTTACTTAAGAAGTACCGTAAGGGTACGCTTGTTGCGTAACGATCGCTTAGCCGTATGCGAGACGCTCAAGCGTCACGTTCGCTCACGGCCCAGTGATCACAGGACAGCACGTTATTGGTGATGACTAGAGTAATGATTCGCTATGGCGTAGCGGACGCTCGAGACCACGAGGAGATCACCAGCGGCGCAGACGCTCACAACGCTATACCTTTTATACACAGAATACCTTAATGTGAATACAGGGTGTAAGTGCAACTTTGTGTAACCTGACTAACTACAAAGCTGCTTGAGCGTCACCGACGCTCAAGTGAACACTTAAAACTATAGGAAATACACAGATACTGGTTTAGGGTCCAAAGCCTATTATCTGTATTATGACTATTATACTTGCAAAAAGAATCACAGTACAAATGATACACTACAATATAACAGAGACTTCCTAACCAAATAACTATACAAGAAATACAATACAATACTATGCTGATCTAATACAATACAATACTAGTCAATGGGAGATACGAGAGAAAGAGAAAGGAGAGAGAGAGAGAGAGAGAGAGAGAGAGAGAGACGGAAAGAGAGAGAGAGAGAGATTGGCTCACAGTAAGACAATATGATTACGGAGTGAAACTTACGCACAAGGGGAAACGATCGCATGCGCCTGGACATCCAGCACCCGATTTTCAGCAATGAGAACCGTTGAAGAGTGAGAGCTGGATGTGGTCGGCCTGCCTATTTATGCCCCACACATAATGCAATCTAATGGTCCCTACAATCTGATCGTCCATTGGACACAGGAATTCGGCTTCGCACTATAACAAAAGGTCATAGGGTGATTCATACAGGTGGGCTGTGACGATTTCAAACAGCTCAGGTGGGTGGGAAACTAGGTTTCCCGCCGCATACCTGAGTATGCGTAAATAATAGTAATGGACATAAACTTCTTATGTCCATAACTATTCGCACGAGCGATTAATACACTCCAAACCAACACCGGAATATTGCTAATTAAATACTCTTCCGATGGGTACCAAACACTGCTGTATGATTCCTGTTAGACCCTTCGCACAATACAAAGAGGGATTCCTCCAGTCAGGGACATTCTATATTAACCAAACTTTCAGAATCTATCAAAGGGACCATGATCTACAAACTACATTAATTGTGGAAATATGTAACGATTGGGTCGCATGCTACGACTACATACTCTTTACCGTAAATACGCATACCAATGCGAGCGGGTGCACGCATCAGCGGGTATGCGCTATCACGGGAAAGCGCACGCATGCGCAGCACGGACCAGCATGAGGTGCAAATATGGCAGTGTGTATAGGGATATTTTTCTGACTTTGACAGTCCACCCTTTGGCAGTCAATAATAACTGCCACCTTCTAAAACATTTCAAAAGGAGAAAAATATATGTCAGGGGTTAATTCATTTCCATGGTTGGGTGAGGGAGGAGAGAGGAGTAGGTGTGAAGAGGGTATGACCTAGTGTGATAGCAGAAGCATGTGTGTATGAGTCCATGTTTGGAGGGTCATGTATCATCGTGCCGTACGTGTTGTAAATCAAGCTTCGAGGTATTGCGAAGTATACATTTGAATTCCTTCTTATCCCGTGGTACGGGTCTGTGGATGGGCTGTCAAACTTTACCGAGCTCTTTTCGGATTTTGAACAAAATGGGGAGCACATTTTAGTTGATGATACATGAATGGGGGAATATGTGATTGCTGATATCTGTGCCTGTATTCCCTTTACTATGTGTGTTATTACCTGAGGGTTGTAGAGATGAAGATAAAGAACACTTATGGGGAATGCAATGATATTCTATGTCAGGTAAATGTACATCTGTCGTTGAAGTTTTGTTCGGTATCTGTTGAGAGTCATCTTCTTTGCGCTGTATTGCTCCTTGGGCATGAGCAAATAGCTTTGTCAGTGCCATCAGATTTACAAAAATGTTGGGCTAGCGTGAGTTTAAAAATACTAGGGAAACTGGGGATCCATGGCAAAGTTCATCAAATGTCCATTTCTCAAGTGGTCAAAACTTCATCTTTGGTGCTTGTCTGTTGTCTGTATAGCGTCTCGTCAACTTCCTCGTCCAAGGGGGTCTTTGTATCTTGGAGAAAAGCAGAAAAACAGGTGAAAGAAACGGACCGTATAATCGCATTTTTCATCACATCCTGGTTTCTATCATTGGGTCATAAATCAAATCCAGGTTAATTACAGTTTCCTCACTCCTCAAGCTCATCACTTTTGTACTTTGTTTGCACCTCATTAAAGCCTGCCCGCATCTAAATATCAATCCAATAGATATAACAACACCTAAGATACATAGGAGGAACTTTCCAACATCCATTATGACTCCTTGAGCCCAGTCTCCTAAACCGGAGAACCAATTTCGCGGGTTCAACCATGACACCCAACCAGTCAGCTCATTACCTACAGCAGCAAGGGTGAGATTGTGTTTTTGACGAAATTCCCACTTCAATTGGAGAATATCGTCCATCTTTTGGTCTATGACCTCTACCGGATCCTCGGTGCTATTTGTGATATACGTGCAACACTTTATGCCGTACTGTGTTGCCAATGTAACACAATATCCGCCTGTTACTGCTGTAAGATAATTAAGAACCATCCTATGCTGAACTAGTTCTGTTTTATAAGCTTGAAGTTCTCTTCCAGTGTATCTGAACGTGTCATCATACATTTCAGTGATATTATCTAACAAATTGGCGAGTGCGGAAATGTATCTATAATTCATCACTCCTCGAGCGGTGCGAGTGAAATCTAACGCCACCAGAACCTGAATCCCGGTGGATTCATGGATAAGATCAGAGGCCGGATGCTCTAACCTTTCTGACAGTTGTCTTTTAACTCGGTGCTCGTAATGAGTGTGAGTATAAGGAGCTTGGGCACCACGGTGTATGTCTTTCATTTTGTCATGTGTTACAGTCATCACTTCAGGCAATACTTTTCCAATATAACACAATCCTTCAGAGTTTGGGGCAAGCCACTTGTACGCCTTTCTCCCGCATATGAAATATGCATCATCGGGGAGAACATATGGGACAGAGAAGGACATTACCATATTACACACCTTCCAGGTGAACTCTCCTGACCCTAATTCTTCCATCTGCTTAATGCACGTATCGGTTTGTACGATATGTGCACAGTATCCTGGTGATACTTCTCCAACTCTAGTAATCCTATTTCCTAAGGTATATCGATACCGGAAAGATTTTCCTCTACTGGCTATGTGGCGTACAAGCTCTGTATCTGTAGGCATTCTATCTGCTCTGTGTGAAAAGGTCATGGTAAGGTTGCTCCATGACACTTCCCAATTTCCCGGCTTTCAGGGATTGGAGATGTTAAAACATAAGAGGGACCTATCCACGTGGTATTGGTGGAGCTTCAAACTAGGAGGGCTGGAGATATTAAACCTCCGGTCCACCGGTCTCCCACCACTTAGCTCAAGTACCTCCCCTAACGTTAAAGGAAATGGCACTAGCCCTGATTTGCTATGACCCTGAGGTACTTGAGAGCATACCCAACAATCTGTTTGGTTTAATACGTTACCCACTAAGGAGTGATAGTCACTCAATGGATGCCGGTCCATATGGATATTAAAACTGGATTGGCATTTCTTTATGCACCCATCCTCAATCAAATTGTCACAGAGCCTACAGATACAGTTTTCTTCAGCTAACAATCCATCACAATTTCTTCTATCGGATCGTTTTCTGATACTCGCCTTTGCTTGTTGGCTTGGTTGATCTTGGAAAACTGCGCCTCCATCATCATAATCGGAACCCATTCCAGAACCTCTCTCGACCTCTATGGTACTCTCGCCGGAACAGACTGCTCTGGTCAACATCATGGTTAACATCAAAATCCGGATCACAGTCTCTTGGGGCAAGTCCATCTTTGAGGAGGAAATAGAGAAGAATGAGAAGGGGGAAAAAGAAATTTTTAAGGGAGAGGGGGATGGGAAGTGGAGAAAACAATAAAAGGGAGAAGGGGGTCAACAACTGCTTTCGGTCTTCAAGGCTCAGGTGCCGCCTCAGTCCTCCTGGAACAGACACTCCAGTGATACAACCTCTACCGTCTGTTCCTTATCACGGGACTTCTCTGGATCAGCAACCTTTTTGCAGTGGGATGAATGGACCCAAGTCTCTCTCTCAGCAACCTTCAATGCTGTGGTGCTAGTCAATAAGACCTGGTATGGTCCTTCCCATCTATCAATAAGACAACCTGAGCGTAGAAAATTTCGTATCATTACATAATCCCCAGGTTCAATGTCATGACAATTACTATCTGGTAAATCAGGAATCACCAACTTCAGATTATCATTTTGATTCCTCAACTGTTTACTCATGTTAATCAAGTACTTTACAGTTACTTCATTGTTACATTTCAAATCATCCTGAGGGTTAATCATGACATGCGGTTGTCGACCAAACAAGATTTCAAAAGGGGACAGATTAAGAGGGGACCTGGGAGTGGTTCTGATACTGTACAATACAATGGGTAAAGCTTCTGGCCATGTCAATCCTGTCTCTGCCATCACTTTACTCAATTTATTTTTAATAGTGCTGTTCACTCTTTCGACCTTCGCACTCGCCTGTGGACGGTACGGAGTGTGCAGCTTGCTATCAATACCCATTAATTTACACATTCCTTGAAAGACATCACCGGTAAAATGGGTACCCCTATCACTTTCAATGATTCTAGGGATACCATATCTACATACAAATTCCTGCACAATTTTCTTAGCTGTAAACATAGCGGTATTTGTAGCTGCTGGAAATGCTTCGACCCAATTCGAGAAAACATCTATACAAACAAGTACATATTTCAAATTTCGACATTGGGGTAATTGAATGAAGTCAATTTGTATTACCTGGAAAGGGCCGCCGGCAGGTGGGATATGGGATGGTTCTGTAGGTATTGCTTTTCCAATATTCTTTCTCAGACAGGTAAGGCATGACATTGCTCTTTTACCCGCATGAGAGGAGAATCCTGGGGCGCACCAGTATGCTCTTACCAATTTGCACATCCCCTCCCTGCCTAGATGAGTCAGCCCGTGAGCTGCCTCAGCCAGACATGGAAGGTATGTCCTGGGGGCCACTGGTTTACCATGTCCATCCGTCCAGAGCCCTGAGGACTCCTGGCCATATCCCTTTGCCTTCCAGACTGCCTTTTCCTGTGTGGAACACAAATTCTGCATCTCACACAACTTCTGTGTGTTGATGGTATTAAATACCATCAATTGTGTGGTGTCTGTCTGTATGGGGGTAGCAGCTGCAAGCTTTGCGGCTTCGTCTGCTCGGCTGTTACCAAGGGATACCGGGTCTTGACTATATGTATGTGCTTTACATTTGATAACAGCCACTCTGTCGGGTTCCTGTATCGCTGTTAGAAGCCTTTTTATATAAGCTGCATGCGCTATCGGTGTACCAGCTGCCGTCATGAAATTTCTGAGGCGCCATAGGGCTCCGAAATCATGTACTACCCCGAAGGCGTATCTAGAATCGGTGTAGATATTGGCTGACTTACCCTTAGCCAATTCACATGCTCTGGTTAGGGCGACCAGTTCAGCAACCTGGGCTGAGTGAGGTGGACCTAGCGGTTCCGCTTCTATGGTGTCTTGGTCATCTACGACTGCGTATCCAGTACACAAATCTCCCGAGTCTGACTGTCTGTGACAACTACCGTCCGTGTAGAACGTGAGTTCTGCATCTTCCAGTGGGTTGTCACTGATGTCAGGCCTTGCGGTAAAATTTTGGGTCAAATATTCCATACAATCATGTGTATCTTCCTTTGTATTAAATCCTCCTTCCCCATCACTCTCACCTTCCACCCTTTGTGTCTGACCAGGCACACCTGGGAGAAATGTTGCAGGATTTAATGCGCTGCATCTCCTTATGGTGATGTTTACTGGGGCCATTAGTGCCAATTCCCATCTTGTAAACCTCGCTGATGAGACGTGTCTGGTTTGGGCAGAATTTAATAGGGCAGATACCGCATGTGGTGTATGGATTGTGAGGTTGTGGCCTAGCACGACATCTTCGCTTTTTGTCACTAGCAATGCTATCGCCGCAACGCTACGCAAGCATGTGGGGAGGGATCGTGCTACCGTGTCTAGCTGAGCGCTGTAGTATGCAACTGGCCTGCTGGCATCACCGTGTTTTTGGGTTAGTACACCTGCTGCGCAACCAGCACTTTCTGTTCCGTATAGTTCAAAGGGTTTCCCATAGTCTGGCATACCTAGTGCTGGCGCCTGCGTTAGGCACTGTTTGAGTCTCTCAAATGCTGTTTCGGATTCGTCTGTATGCGAGATCCTATCAGGTTTGTTTGAGGAGACCATTTCCTGCAAAGGTAGCGCCAATATGGAAAACCCTGGGATCCAATTACGGCAATACCCACACATTCCTAAAAACGTCCTGATCTGTTGCTGGGTTTGTGGCAGTGTCATGTCTCTAATTGCTTGGATTCTATCAGCGGTCAGGTGTCTCAGTCCTTGTGTTAGACAGTGTCCCAAATATTTTACCTTAGCTTGGCATAATTGCAACTTGTCTTTGGACACCTTGTGTCCGGTGTCTGAAAGATGAAACAGGAGCTGTTTCGTATCCTTCAGAGATGCTTCCAGTGAATCTGAACACAGTAATAAATCGTCCACATACTGTATCAATACTGATCCACTGTCTGGTTGGAAAGACTGTAAACAATCATGCAAAGCCTGAGAAAATATACTTGGACTATCTATGAAACCTTGGGGTAACCGAGTCCACGTGTATTGGACTCCTCTGTATGTGAATGCAAACAAATATTGGCTGTCAGGGTGCAGAGGTACCGAAAAGAATGCGGAGCAGAGGTCAATAACAGTGAAAAATTTGGCAGTGGGAGGAATTTGCATTAGGATGACAGCTGGATTAGGCACTACGGGGAACTGACTCTCAACTATTTTGTTAATCCCCCTTAGATCCTGCACTAGCCTGTAACCCCTCCCCCCACTCTTTTTAACAGGGAAGATTGGACTATTTGCTGTGCTGGACGTTCTTACTAGAATGCCCTGTTGTAGCAAGCGCTCTATTACTGGGAAAACTCCTAACTCCACCTCTGGCTTCAGAGGATACTGTGGGATTTTTGGAGCTATCCTACCATCTTTTACTTGTACAACTACTGGAGCTACGTTTGCCATTAATCCAGTGTCCTGTCCATCTTTTGTCCAAAGTGACTCTGGTATCTGAGATGTCATCTCTTCTATTTGGGATGGATTCCTATTTGTCATAATGGGATGTGACATTAATTTTGATGGAGAGTCTAACATGTCTCGTACTTCCTGAGCGTGATTCTCAGGAATGTCCAAGAATACACCTTCAGGAGTACAATAAATGACGCAACCCATTTTACATAGTAAGTCTCTTCCCAGGAGATTGGTTGGTGCCGATGCAGCTAGCAAAAACGAATGCTTGGTATGCAAAGGCTCTATTGTAATCTCGGCTGGTTTGCTAACAGGGTAGTGCTGGACTACTCCTGTTACTCCCATGGCTGGAACTGTCCTACCAGTGGTTCTCATGCCCACTGTCGAATTTATCACTGACTTGGCCGCCCCTGTGTCTACAAGAAAGTTTAAGGTTTTACCAGCTACATTGATTGCAATCTCTGGTTCACTTCCAAGACTGGCAATCAATTTAACTGGCTGCAGATTACAGGTATGGCCACACCCCTATTGGGTATGCTGACCTCCCTGAATCCCGCTGGCAGCGACTACTTGTGAGGGAGTTAGCTGGGAACTACCAGAGGCATGCCAATCTCTGTTCGGGGGGTATCTTTTTGTTTCCCCTGTATGTGGCTCAAAACTCCGCCTCTGTGGACCCTGCTCCCAATGTCGTGTGTCGTGTCGTTGTCTAGGGGGTTGAAAAGATCTTTGTACACTCTTTGTTCTACAGTCTCGTGCATAGTGTCCCTGTTTGTTACAAGAAAAACATGTTATTACACTTGACTTACCCACAGGATTCGGTGGTACATACGCAGGCTGCCTTGTGGTCAGCGCCTGTATACTTACTGACATCAATTTATCACTTTGCGACTCCCTGTGTCTAGTGATGTTCCTGTCGTGATCAATAGCAGCCTCTCTCAAAGTAGCCACAGACAGACCTCGCCAACAAGGTTGCGTGGTCTGTACCCTAGTCTTCAATGACTCTTTTAAACCATCCATCAGTACCGATACTGCTACTTCCCGATGGTTTGTGTCTGTTTTAATGTCCTCTATACCTGTGTATTTTGCCATTTCTAATAATGCTCTGTGAAAATACTCTGCAGCTGTCTCTGACTCCTTCTGTTTAATGGAGAATATCTTATTCCATTTTGCTACTGCTGGGAAATACTCTTTTAGCTGCAAGTTTATTCTTTTCACATTATCTTGGTTGTACACATCTGTAAGAGGTACATCTTTATCTAGTCCACAATCAGCTAAGAATTGAACTGAGTCGACATTTGAAGGTAAACAAGCTCTTAGCAGTATCTGCCAGTCTTTGTTGTTGGGCTCTACAGTGTTACCTAAGTCTCTGATGTATTTTTGACTGGCAACTAAGTCTTTTCTAGGGTCAGGAAATTCAGACACTATGGTCCTTAATTCCATTCGGGAAAATGGAGTGTACATGGCGATGTTCCTAATGGGAGTGGCTCCTGATGCGTCTGTTTTCCCATTTGGTACTGCTATTACTCTAACAGGGTTTACTCTAACAACCTCATTCTGTGTAGATTCTACAGGCTGTGGTGAAATAGTTTCAGCATAATACATGGTGCCGTACTTACCCGTTGACACGACCTCACCTATCCCTCCGCTAGGGACCTTTACTAATCTCGTGGGTGGAGCTGTGCCTACTGTGGTCTCTGCTATGGTGGCTGCTAGAGAGAGCGCTGAAATCGTTGCCGATTCGTCCTCTTGATCACACTCCTGAGGAAAGTTCAAAACAGGGTACAACTTGCACGGGTTAATACTTGCATGGGTTAATTGGTTAACATCATTAACATTTACAGGGTTACTAAGTGTTTGTGTTTTACAACCCAGTGCGTTTCTCTCCGTAATCAACTTCTCTCCTGCTATGTATGGTGGCGGCGGGGCCGTGGCAATTAATTTTCTGTTAGTGCCAGATCCCGCCGCCTGAGCCAAACCTCTCTGTATCTCACCTTCCTGTTGCCACAACTGTAAATAATCATAATGCTGAATTCGTCTCTTTGTTGATTTTATGAGACATATCCTCCTCCTTAAATTTTGTAACACTTCTGGACTGAAGCTACCTATTCTTGGGAATTTCTCCCTGTCTTGTACAGTCATTCTCTCCCATTCATCACATAAAACCTCTGTGTGACTTCCGTATTTTTCACACATGATGTACCTGGCCGACCCAATTGGTCGGACCACTGAATCAACCCGAACCGAGGTTGATCGCCCCCTACCTGAACAATTGGCCCCCATAATCTGCAGGTGTTGCTTACTACTCCTTTGATCTTTATATCACGGTCTTCAGCGAACCCTTACAGCAAACCAAATTATTCAAAATAGGCCGGCGGTGGCGGTTTACCGAGTACCCCACTCACTCGCCCACCTCGACCAATACGACCTGATCACACCGATATGGTGCTGGCGTACTCGATACAGAGCCCTACCAGAAAAACCTTCTGTTTACTGGAACATATGAGGGTTACCCGCAGGACACTTACTCTTTCCAATAAAGGTGGGGTTGTTAGATAGTTCCTGAGTGACCAGCGAACTTCCCTTTAAAAATAAAAAATTACACAAATCACGTCAGAATGTACAGATAGCGTTTGTGACCACTTTACTCTAATGGTATTAGGTCAGATTACTAACTACTGCACACAATTACGTGCGGTACAATCGTTCAGTACATAAGCACTACCTGTTATGTACTGAGAGATCAGTGGAATCGAAAATTGCGGCTGCGAATTCCTTCAGCCAGAGCTTCCAATGGCCTATATGGGTTTTAGCACCAACCCCCGGGGTTGTGCTTCTTGTACCTTTATAGCGGACCTTCTTGTACCTTGTGACCTCCTGGCCTTGTTACCTTGTGGTCCGCTATACTCTAATGCTCTTATTTTATTTAACCAAGGATGCCTCCTTAGCCACCGTATATGTCACTTACACGTATGTCCTACCTGATTTCTATTGGTTCAACCTCTAAGTTATATAAACTTATGTAATAAAAACACACTCACTCAACACATGTACACTTTCGTTTCTATATCTATTTCTGCGCAGAAATTTTCTTTAGCCCAGCTGTGTTACCAATTAGGAGCAGGATCTGTTAAACTAAATTTCAAATTTTCCAAAAATAGACTTGCGTTATTTACCGCGTCGCGTTATCTACCGCTTTGCGCTACTTATCGCCTCATCACAACTTGAGCTACGTGGGCGTAACCGGACGCTACGTTGCGTAATAAACGCTGCGTGCGTCGGCCTTTGGATTGCGTACGCTAGTCTTTGTTAGAGACACGTGTACGCAAAACAAAGATCCACCGTAACACAATATACTTTTATCAATGTAAACGATCCCTGATCATCTACCGCGTACCCCACTGGCTTTGCCTTATCTCCCAGGCAAACCTGTGTGTTTGTCTTACACTTTTAACTATTACCTTTATTCTTAAATTATGAAATGACAGCAAGTCTCTTTTAGCACTTTTCTTTCAACTATAAAAATTGGCAAACAGGAATAGTGATATACGAAATTTTGAAAAAGAAATGCAGATATATATGTATGCGTGCGTGTATACGCAAGACAGAAAAGAAATAAACAGTTTTAAAAGACACAAGCGTTTTGTTCTTACTTCCGGTTCCCGGATTCCTTCAGCACTCTTTATCTAAGTGAAGCAGACGCTTATCCCGTCAGCACTGTGAGACAACCTCCCACCCTTTGCTGGGGGATAATGTCTGCTGATCTACCTAGTGCAGATATGTGAAGGACAGGACGAGCCGCCAATTGACAATGTTAAATTCCTTTGTCGTATAAACAACCCTTAATGAAGTCTAAGAACACAGTACGCTGTTTACTTAAGAAGTACCGTAAGGGTACGCTTGTTGCGTAACGATCGCTTAGCCGTATGCGAGACGCTCAAGCGTCACGTTCGCTCACGGCCCAGTGATCACAGGACAGCACGTTATTGGTGATGACTAGAGTAATGATTCGCTATGGCGTAGCGGACGCTCGAGACCACGAGGAGATCACCAGCGGCGCAGATGCTCACAACGCTATACCTTTTATACACAGAATACCTTAATGTGAATACAGGGTGTAAGTGCAACTTTGTGTAACCTGACTAACTACAAAGCTGCTTGAGCGTCACCGACGCTCAAGTGAACACTTAAAACTATAGGAAATACACAGATACTGGTTTAGGGTCCAAAGCCTATTATCTGTATTATGACTATTATACTTGCAAAAAGAATCACAGTACAAATGATACACTACAATATAACAGAGACTTCCTAACCAAATAACTATACAAGAAATACAATACAATACTATGCTGATCTAATACAATACAATACTAGTCAATGGGAGATACGAGAGAAAGAGAAAGGAGAGAGAGAGAGAGAGAGAGAGAGAGAGAGACGGAAAGAGAGAGAGAGAGAGATTGGCTCACAGTAAGACAATATGATTACGGAGTGAAACTTACGCACAAGGGGAAACGATCGCATGCGCCTGGACATCCAGCACCCGATTTTCAGCAATGAGAACCGTTGAAGAGTGAGAGCTGGATGTGGTCGGCCTGCCTATTTATGCCCCACACACAATGCAATCTAATGGTCCCTACAATCTGATCGTCCATTGGACACAGGAATTCGGCTTCGCACTATAACAAAAGGTCATAGGGTGATTCATACAGGTGGGCTGTGACGATTTCAAACAGCTCAGGTGGGTGGGAAACTAGGTTTCCCGCCGCATACCTGAGTATGCGTAAATAATAGTAATGGACATAAACTTCTTATGTCCATAACTATTCGCACGAGCGATTAATACACTCCAAACCAACACCGGAATATTGCTAATTAAATACTCTTCCGATGGGTACCAAACACTGCTGTATGATTCCTGTTAGACCCTTCGCACAATACAAAGAGGGATTCCTCCAGTCAGGGACATTCTATATTAACCAAACTTTCAGAATCTATCAAAGGGACCATGATCTACAAACTACATTAATTGTGGAAATATGTAACGATTGGGTCGCATGCTACGACTACATACTCTTTACCGTAAATACGCATACCAATGCGAGCGGGTGCACGCATCAGCGGGTATGCGCTATCACGGGAAAGCGCACGCATGCGCAGCACGGACCAGCATGAGGTGCAAATATGGCAGCGTGTATAGGGATATTTTTCTGACTTTGACACTTGTTTTAATGAACCTTTGGTAGTTCATTGAGTAGCATCTGCTGAAAATTAATGAGGATACAGGTCTTTCTGTAGAGTTGAGGTTTTTTTTTATATATAATTTACTCTGCAGCCATTTCCCAAGGAAACTATTAGTTGGAACAGAGGTCGGTTAAAAGTGAAACGTAATAAACTTTGTACTGTACAAGTGTAGTTCCACTTATTGGTAAAGAAATGTAGGACAATGCACAAAGCAGTTACTTTTGAGATTATTATAATTATTTTTTTAGTTCAGTTTAATTTATGTTTATTAATTATTTATTTTTCTTTTTAAAAGAAACTGCATTTAGGTTTCTTACCAAAGTCTCTTACATTTCCTGTCTGACTAAAGTAATGTAGTGTAATGCTTAAGAGCATTTTCTCGGGTTGGTATCAATATACCGCCAACCGTCATCCCGGCGGTCAGAATCCCGACAGCGGGATGCTGGGCGCCGGAATGCCGGCAGTGGGACTGGTGCAAAAGAGCCCCTTTGCGGGCTTGCTGTGTTCGTCACCAGTGGTGCAAGTAGAAATATTTTCTTAGTGGTACTGAATGCCAAAAATGGGCGTGGTCATGTGTTGTGATGGGGCGTGGTCACATGACACAGTCCCTTTTCTTTGCACTCTGGAGGCAAGGCTAGAAACATATAGTAATGCCTCCAGTATAACAGAAATATATAGTAATACCCCCAATATAATAAATATATATAGTAATGCCCCCAATTTAATAACAATATATAGCAATGCCTCCATTATAACAGGAAAATATACTGTAGTAGTGCCCTTGGTATAATAGAAATATATAGTATTGGCCTCATAATAATATAAATATATAGTAGCAGCCACATTACAATAGAAATATATAGTAATGACCCATAATAATAGAAATATATACTAGTGTCCACATTATATTATAAATTAATTACCCCACACAGTGAAGCCAGAGACATGCCCAGTAGCCCAGCCTGTGAAGAACAAAAGCAGCTCAGTGCTGATGCGTCACATGAGAGTGATGGGAAACAGCTGCACAGCTGCTCCATGCAAGGGACGCTGTGGGAAATCAGGCTCCTCTCTTCCCGCCAGCCACAGCTGCCAGAGAAGAAAGCGTGATATGACATCATGACGTCACCATTACACTCCCAGTAACCCAGACAAAGTGGGATGCGTCGTCATGCTGCCAAGCACCATGGTCTTGTTGCTTTGTGGCGCATTATAATTGTGGTAATGGCGGTTACGGATGCAAAGTGTGTGGCAGGTGGTACTGCATACCCGCTGCCAAATTCTTAAGGGTACTCCTTACCCGAGCATACCCGCATACTTGCACCGCTACTCACCACGCTGTGGGCACGGTGGCGCACGCTATTCAGCCTCCCTCCAGGGGTGTCGTGGACACCCCAAGAGGAAGAATAGGTGTCGGTATCCCGGTTCCGGCATGTTGAGTGAGGGATCCCATTAGCCAGGATATTGAATGCATCCCCATTATTCCAGATGCTGTAAACTTCATTGAAGAAGAGTCATCTTACTTAAGAAAATATTGTAAAAAAAAAGTTAGGTAAATAGCTATATTCAGGGCCACTGCAAGAATCCGGGTGTTACTGGGTGGGGTGTGTGTGTGTGTGTGGGGGGGGGGGAGGTGTCCACACACCCACAGCAACACAAAATAAAACTCAGAAACCGTAAAATACTAGGCACACTGCTGCGCTACAAAGGGAGGACATTTATTTCCCTCAACAGCTGGCCTAGGCCCTTGCCCGTCTTCTCCAACCAGCCTAGGCCTGGGTAATTAGTATTCATGCGCCATCCTCCCCCCTGGCTATACTGAAAGTAAAATATCTTCCATATGTTGCTACATCCCAATACACCTCTGCACTCCTGGGAGAATACTAGAATAATATAATTCCTTGTGAGTGTGTTTCTACATTGTGATCGGGATGGTACACCACTATGCTCGTCACAGGTATTATTCTCCTTCTATGGGTGTTGTGGACCTCGCTGGTAAACTGGTGGTGGTATGGTGCCCCAGTCGGGATCCTGGCATCGGTATTGTTACAGCCGGAATCCCGACAAGCGGTGTGCTGACCGCATACCTCTATATTGCTAGGAAATAATGCTACAGTCTGCTGTTTGCAATTCATGCTGGGGGGAGGGGTAGGTGATTCAGAGGTGGACACAGTTGCAGTAGTGGCTGCATCTTTATGCTTATCCTATTGAGATGCCCTCAGACTGCAGTGCAGTATGGCTGATGTGTGTGCAAAAATGCACTATTGGCACACTATTGGCAACACCATAGGACATTGCACTTGTCTTTGGCAATGCAGAATGTCCGAGTGACCATCAGTATAAGTATCAGTGTAACTGCATCTTTTTACATAGTGCCTTCCCCATGAGTGCAGGGCGCGGGGGGGCTGCACCATTGGCTTGCAGAGTGCCTGGGACAGAAGCCAGTAGTGGTGCTGGAGAGCTGTTACTGGACATCTTTTGGATGCTCCGAGCATGCATCCTGCACAGTCACCAGGAGCGTCCTAGGAACTCTGAGTGTGATGTTATAATATCTTGTGTTCATGGGGCGGGCACACAACGCCTGCTCAAGCACTGCCTAATATTTTTTTTTTAATAATCTGTTTCTGCATAGCATGATCTTGTCTTGCACAGGTGCCAAAAACAAGACGTCATAGCTCTACTGAAACAAATCCTTTGGCTGTGTACACTGCCATCTTTCCCAGCAAATTTAATACCTTTGACTGGATACTAGGTGCATTTGCGCATATGAAGATATCTGACATTAACATGAAGATTTTGCATGGCCCTTCAGATGTTGTTTTCATCCTAAGTGACCTCCTAACTACGTCAGTATAGGTCAAAAGCATTCTGCTGAAAAATTCAACAATTCCAACATAACATCTACAGTACATTGCCAGTTTAACATCTTATGTACTGTAGCTTCTCCGTGCAGAATATATTTGTTCCATATCACTGGGCAAATATATTACATATAATATGGTACAGTTACAGAAATTATCTATTATATCAGGAATTTTATTGGGGTGATGCTAGTTTTGGGGTTGGGTATTGCAAATCCTCACCCTTGAGACAACTAAGACCCTCATATATTGGAATGTGGTTACGCCCGTCCGCCGGTCACTATACCGATGCCGGGATCCCGAAAGCTGAATAGCCAGACATTGTGCATGCCGACCAACAGGCACTATTCCCACTTGTGGGTATCCACGACACGTATAGAGTTGGAACAGAACCTGTGGTGAGCCCTCAAGGGGCTTCATTGCACTCATCGCCTCCCCCCCTCTTCCCTGACGGCCATCTAAAAGCCGGGATCCCGCCATCGGTACGGTGACCGGCGGTCTCACAACATCCGGTCACACGACCCCAACTCCATACACTCACTCATCATCTCCAGACTGGACTACTGTAACCTCCTCTTATCTGTCCTCCCTGACTCCCACCCGACTATAGACATTTGACATTGCTGCCTGATTTCTCTATGTGCTATGTACTGTGATGGACCTGAATCTTTAGTGGGTGCTATTTTATTGGGCAAATCTGTACAGATTCACAAATTAATTTACAAATGTTGAAACTTTGAAATGCTTCATAGTCTGAACCTTTTCATAATATCTCATCCAAGCATTCCTGGTCAGGCCAGGCTTTAGAGCTTTCTTTTTGAAAAATGTTTTATTGAAGCAATGAGTGTTACAATAAAGAACATATCTAAAATCAGCATAGTATTTTTGTTCTTGCTTTGTAAGTCTTTGCAGTAATACAATGTAATTAGGAATGGCATCAACAATGTAACATTGATAAATTTGCACATATTGTAATACAGAGCCTTGGAGATATAAAAAAGGAGATTTTGGATTAGGCAATACAGGTTGGAAATATATTAAACATGTATCAGTCAGGATGCTTATCTATAGCAGCGTTTAAAACCAAACTTGAAAATAAATCAATACATCAGAAAATTAAAGTTCTTGCCTGCCCCCTATCTCCCCCCCCTCCGTCCCCAACCCAGTGGAAGTGCCCCTTTCTACCAAATATTTATTATAGAAGAAAGATGGGAATTACAAATCAATTGGTGGATCATTGTTCTCTATGCGTGTCATATACCAGGTAACATTTGAAAATGAGTTGTGAATTTAATAGCTGTAGACAAAGTTGTGGTTTTCCCATGTAGCAAAGAATTGCTCAACCTTTGTCTCCCTTTTTAGCGTGGCTCCCACCCACTCAATCCTGAAGAAGTATAAGAGTTTGGATTTGGAAAGAGAAGGGACAATATTTTCTTACTACACAAACTTTTTGTTCTGTCCTCTAAGGCCGAAGTTGGAGAATACAGAAATTTGTTGTGGCAACTTTATTTAACATTTATTACAACTTTAACATGACTGTCAGGACCGCAGAACAGAAAAATAATGAAAACTATTGTGTTTCTTCCAAACATCCTGTACCTGTAGCCACATTGGGTACTGTATTTATTTAATTCAATGTTATCTCTCGTGTCTTCTTAATAGCAAGGCTCACAGCTTCACGTCACTGTTAGGAAGGGTGTACTACATAGGTATAAAAGTAAAACAGTCTGCCAAGCTGAAGGCCAGGACAATTTTGAAATGTAAAATAATCCTGTGTACTATTGGAATTTGTGAAGTGTAGTTGGCAATTTTCCCTAGAAACTACAGTTCACTATTTCTAGAATGAACTATAATTGGTTTAGTTGATATCAATTCTGTTCAAACTGAAAAAAGTCATTGTCATATTGACCTGAGGTGAAAAGGGTTTAGTCGACATCTTATTGCAGAGTAAAAACAGCCGCACTGATAAGAATAAGAGACTGGTTGCCTTGGCAACAGGAGCCATGTGTAATTTCTGATAACAACTCCACCTACACTCAGGTTACCACGGCAACAGCTGATTATCATTAGCTTCAAGCAGAGATTTGAAATATTGTTTAGTAACACCAACTAGAGTAACATTAAGGATCCTTTTTTGTGATCAATCACTGATCATCTTCAGTCTACAGATGATGCAAGATGTTTAGTCTTATATAACGTATTGTTTCACTAATAAACAGTCTGCTTCTTACTGCTCCCTTCTGCCATCTTACTAAGTATAATGTGATTATACATTTAGAGCTATGGAGAGAGAATTGACTGCATAGGAAAGGAAAGAGTTAAACATCTGGTGAGGGGTGGACCTAGCTGTGAGGAAAGTACAGCCTTTTTTGAAGGGGAGGGTTTGATATATATAGGGAAGGTGAGGCCATTTTAGCTCTCTCTTGTGGTGATTTGCCTGGTTTGGTGAGTGCTGCAGTGCAGATATTTTGGTCACATTCGTGAGAGTGTTTATCAGCGCTTTGTACCCTCTGCCGTTTTGATCATCCCTGATTTATTATGTCTGCCCGCCCCCAGCGTTCTGCCCGGCTTCCGGCTCGGTACCGCGGTTCTGGCGGTCGAGCTGGGCCGGGTGATGAGGTGGGTGGCCTGGGGGACGGGGCTCCATCCCCCGGGGCCTCCACGAACGCAGGCACCGGCGCAATGCGGCGGGCCAGGTCGGCCTCGCCGCTCGGGGCCGGGCCGGCTGTGCTGGCCAGGCGCGGGAGGCGTGGGGGGCCGGAGGTCCTGTCAGGCCGCCCGGAGGTTGGCGGGCATCGGCCCTCGCCTCCGGGAGCGGCAGACTCCACGGCGGCGTTGGGCGCCCGCGCGCCGCGGAGGGCGCTCGGCGGTTAGTGCGGGCTCGGCCCCTATCGCTCCCCCCTTGCCGCGGCTGAGTGAGAGTGCCGGGCGGGGGGAGAGGGCGGGACGGGGATCGGGTGGTCGCCGCGCGGGGCCTGCACCAGCCGGGGGCTCAACGGCGGGAGGAAGTGGGACGCGCTGCCAGCACCTCTGTCCCCGCAAATAACTCCCAGGCTGCCGGAATCAGGCAGGGGGAGGGGGAGGAGCAGGGGGGTGCAGCGGTTTCCTCTAAGGAACAACGCTGGGCAGGAGATGATTATGCAGGCAGATGAGGACACGGCAGTGAGCGGTGTGGGGGCGCGCGCACGCTATGCGCGCGAGCCCACCGCGGGCCGTGCAGGGCGCGGGGGAACGAGCGCAGCTGCGCCGCGGTTTTCCCTGTCTCCCCATATCACTCCACCGGAGCCGGCATACAGCGGCTTTCGGGGGAGGAGGGGGGACAGGGAATGGGTTAGTGGCCGCAGGGCCGCGGTACGCGCCGCTTTGCATGGCAGCGGGTCCTCCCCAGGATCGGGGAATATTTCTGATCCGCACGGGGAGGAGGCGTTTTCGGAGGGGGAGAGTGAGTGGTCCGACAGGGGGGCCCCCGCTTTCCCGCCGGGGCGGCGGACGTCGGGTACCCGGGTCACGTCCGACGGACGGCGGGCGCGGGCCGGGGGTTCTTCGGAGGCCGTTGCCGAGCGGCACGGCAGGCGGGATCCTTCCGGGGCGCTGGCGTCGGCTCTGGCCACAGTGGTGGAGGCGTTGGGGCCGCTAGCCGCAGTAGCCTCCCCGAGGGCGGCAGGGAATTCCGGCCAGTCTGCGGGGGCAGGCGGGTCTGGCAGGCGGAGGGCCTCAGTGGCGCAGCGGGTGGCACGAGCCTGCCGAGAGCTTGGAGCGGCCGCTGCGGAGTTGGAGCTAGGTCCGGGGCAGGATGGGCAATGGCGCGCGGCCACAGCGCCCCCCACACGTGGGGCCCGGTATGCGCCGCGAGCGCGGGCCGGGTCCCCCTCTGCTTTGTATTTTACAGGGGACCATGAGGAAGTAGGGATGGCAGACTCCGTGGAGGACGACGTATGGGCTGACGCGGATGAGGATTCCAGGTCGGAGCGGTCGATGGCATCAGGTGAGTTGGTGCGGTCGGTATCGGTTTCTCCCACGAGCTCGAGTTCGCGCAGCTCTTCTTCTTCCTCCTCTTCATCTTCTCTGTCGTCGCAGGCGTCCGAAGTAAGTAGCACTACTAGGGCGAAGAAGAGGGCGGCGAAATTTGCCAAGCGGGCAGCAAAGCAGCAGAAGAGGTGTAAGCGGCGCAAGCGGGTTAGCGATGAAGCTCGTAGGGCCAAGAAGCGCCGCGATTTGCCCGGGGTCGTTCGCTGCTACTACACCGCAGTAATGCGGGGGCTGCGGGACAGCTGCCGCAAGAAGATTCGTAGGGGTGACTTCGTGGACGTGTTCGTAATAACAAAGGCCATGAAGAAGGATTATAAGGCGGCGGCCGCGAAGAAGGGCATTGGGGCTGAGGCTTTCCGGTCCTTCGATAATTGGCTGGCCGGTTTCTGGGTATTTGCGGCGTGCTACTTAGAGGATAGGCCGGAGGAGCACATGAATGTAATCCGGTACCTGCATCTCGTACACGACATGCAGCGCACATCCTCGGGCTCGGAGTGGCGTCGGTATGATCAGGAGTTTCGGGAGAAGCAGGACGGTTTGCGGGTTATGGACTTCGGATTCAAGGATGTGGAGGTCTGGCTCAAAGTAACCCGGGCCTCGCAGCAGGAGGAGGAACCCCGGAAACAGGGGGCGGACGGGCGACGCGCAGGGTCATCAGCCCAGGGGTCCGGCGCGGACGGCGGATTTGCAAAGGCAGGTGGATCGGCCGTCCGTACAGGAGGGCGCTCCGCCACGAGAGGAAAGTGTTTCGCGTTTAACAGCGGAACATGTTCCTTTGGCAAGCAGTGTCGTTTTCGACACTCCTGCCTGCAGTGTGGCGGATCCCACCCAGCCTCCTCCTGTTTCAAAGGCGGTAGACAGGGGACGCGGGGTAAGCAAGCGTACCCCAGGCCGGCCGCGAGCGGGACCGCTCCGCAGAGCTCCAACACCAATTAAGTTGGGGACTATGGGCCGGTGGTTGGAATTGTATCCGAACAGAGAGGATGCAAATTTTTTGTTTGACGGTTTTAAGTTTGGCTTTCGCTTGCCTGTTGCGAGTGAGGTGTCCGTGCGGGCACAGAGGAACCTCCAATCTGCCCGAGCCTTGCCGGGAGTGCTACGGGAGAAAGTGGATAAGGAGGTCAGGTTGGGCAGGATGGAGGGACCGTTTATGTCACCCCCGGTGGATGATTTGGTCATCTCTCCGGTCGGGGTGGTTCCTAAGAAGACTCCAGGCGCTTTCCGGCTCACCCAGCATCTTTCTTACCCGTTAGGGGCGTCGGTCAATGACGCAATACCGCCGGCTCATTGCTCGGTGGTGTATCAGTCATTCGATGAGGCGCTAGAGATGGTACGCAGCTACGGGACCGGGGCCCTTATGGCTAAGATTGATGTTGAATCAGCTTTTAGGTTATTGCCGTTGCATCCGGACTCATTCCGTTTTATGGGTTTCCGGATTGGGGCGGAGTATTTCATCGACAAATGTTTGCCGATGGGATGTTCCGTTTCATGCTCATTTTTCGAGCGTTTTAGCACGTTTCTTCATTGGTGCGTGGAGTCTTCGTCAGGGGGTCACGGGGTTGCCCATTACCTCGATGACTTTCTGTGTGCGGGTCCGGCTAATAGTACACGGTGCGGCGACTTGCTTTTCAGCATCCGAGCTCTCTTTTACCACTTCGGTGTTCCCGTGGCCGTGGACAAAACAGAGGGTCCGGCCTCCTACTTGTCATTTTTGGGGATTGAAATTGACACAGTGGCGGGAGAGTGTCGGCTGCCCCAGGACAAGGTTTCGAAGCTCCGCGACACCATTTGCCGGTTCGAAGGGTCGCGTAAAGTCACGCTGCGGCAGGCACAATCCTTGCTGGGCATGTTGAACTTTGCTTGTCGGGTAATACCGATGGGCAGGGTTTTCTGCCGGAAGCTTGAAAGGGCGACGGCGGGGTGTGCCAGGCCACATCATTTTGTGCGTTTGTCCTCCGAAATAAAAAGGGATTTGGCCATATGGGCCTCGTTCCTGGAGGAGTTCAATGGGGTGTGCATATGGCAAGCGCCAGCGGTGGACAGCGAGCGGTTGCAGCTGTTCACCGACGCAGCGGGTGCCTCTGGATTCGGTTGCTTTCTGGAGGGATCTTGGTGCGCGGCATCCTGGCCGGCAAAATGGCATAGCGAAGGTCTAACAAAAGATCTGGTGCTTCTGGAGCTTTTTCCCATTATGGTAGCATTGGAGGTCTGGGGCGATCGGCTGGCTAATCGCAGCATATTGTTTAGATTCGATAATCTGGGCGTGGTGCATGCGATTAATAACCAGAGGGCAAAGTCGTTGGTGGTTCTGCGGGTGCTAGGGCAATTGCTTTTGACATGCTTGCGCAGGAACCTGTGGTTCCGCGCGCAGCATGTGCCCGGTTTGGAGAATGGAATTGCCGACGCTTTGTCGCGAGGACAGTGGGAGAGGTTTTGGTTGTTGGCACCCAAGGCCGACGAGCAAGGTTTTCATTGTCCCGGTTATGTTTGGCAGGTGATCGGGCCGGACTGGAGGGTCTAGCGTTGCGGTCAGTCGCGCCAGCCACGCTCAAGGCTTACGGACAAGCTTGGAGCGAGTGGGAGGAGTTTGTCCAAGGTCGTCAGCAACAAGGTAAGAGCAGGCATCGGCTGATGCTTTCTTTTATTTGGCAGCTGTATGTTTCCGGTAGGTCTCGAGCGGTGGTATCCCGGTACTTGTCTGGGGTCTCGTTTTTCTGCAAGCTGCGGGGCGTCCCCGATGTGACAAAAAGCGATGTTCTGCGGAAGGCAATGAAAGGGTGGGCGCGAGTAGCGCTGACGCCACCGGATAGGAGGCGGCCCATAGATGCGGCTTTGTTGCCGGCCGTCATCGCGGCGGTGGGGCGAGTCGCGTCGTCCAGGTTTGAGACGCTTTTGTTCAATTTGGCGTTCTCAATGGCTTACCACGGGGCCTTTAGGGTTTCGGAGTTGGTAGCGCCTTCCAAGAGAGCAGATTCGCGCATGCTGGTCGGAGACGTGGTAGTGGGTGAGAGGTCCTTGCTGTGCAGATTGCGGCGCTCTAAGACGGACCAAGTGGGGAGAGGTCGCTGGGTCACTTTGGTTCCGGCGCAAGAGGAGAGCGTTTGCCCAGTAGGTCTGGCCGTGCAATATGTGGCGGTGCGACCCGTTAGGAGGGGGTCATGGCTATTGCATTATGACGGGCTGCCGGTGACGAAATACCAGTTTCGTTGGATGCTGAGTCGTTGTTTGGCGAGCTTGGGCCTCCCACCCTCTGCATTCGGTACCCATTCCTTTCGAATAGGCGCTGCGACGTCGGCTGCGGCGGCGGGTTTGTCCAGAACTGAAATCCAGGTGGTGGGGCGATGGAAGTCGTCAAGTTACAGACGATATATTCGCCCCGTTGCGTGAGAGGTCGGATTGCGCATGGTGCTTTGTTTATTTGCATTTGTATTATGTTGTTACAGTTCTGTGAGTTATGGTATTGTGCGTTTGTTGGTGTCCCCCCTTTTTTATCCTACTCAGGGATTAGCTACTCGTCGTTGCTGGCATGAGTCGGCAGCGGGGGTCTGGAGTTATTTTGCGATTTTTTGCCTGACTTGACGGACTGAATTCTAATCTACAATTCGGCTAATCTGTTCTAATCAGAGTCCCTCAGCAGGTCTTTACGCTTTCACCTCCAGCTGAGTTATTACATGTGTTTCCCGTTTTATACCCCCCCCCCCTGTTTTAATTTCGTTTGATTTTATTTTGAACTTCCCCTTTGTGTGTCTATTTTCGCTTCAAATTGGCTAGAAGCATGGTGCAGATCGGCTAGGCCGTGACTGCTGCAATAGCGAGATCTAAAGTTTTTTCTTTTTGGCAGATCCTTCAGGTGAAAGCAATTAATGAAGCTTTTTAGTAATCAATTTACCCCTCTTTTCCCCTTCAGGTTGGTTTGATGACAATTTGGCTATTTGGGTGGTCGGCCACTCTTATGTATACTGGGCAGCCAAGTTTGTGGCCTCGGAGGGGGCTCAGGCGTTGCCTGGAGCACAGGGTGTCAGATGGCTTGGCTGGCGAGGGATGATGTGGAGCGAGCTGAAGAGTAGGCTAGTTAGTCAGGCCAGCAAGCATGGAGTCCCTAGGGTCTTGGTTGTCCATCTAGGTGGCAACGACCTGGGGAAGAGGACATCCTTGGATCTGCGGTGGGCCATGATACAAGATCTGGCTAGTGTGGCCGCGGCATGGACCAATTGTGTGTTGGTTTTTTCATTGATGGTGCCGAGGTTGAGTTGGAGGGGTGTGGCGGATGGTCGCTAGATTGATGATGCCCGGAAAAAGGTGAACGGGGCGGTGGCGAAGTGGGTGCTGTCCCACGGGGGCAAGGTAGTTCGCCACCCTAGGATTCGGTTCAGAGACAGTCACCTTTATCGGCCTGATGGGGTGCATCTATCCAATGAGGGGATGATGTTTTTCCTGGAGGATCTGGGTTTCGTTTTGCAGGAGTTAGGGTAGGTTATGGTGGCGGTGCGAAGACTTTGGGGATGAGTCTTTCGCTGTTGGCGGAAAAGAACGGCAGTTTGGTATTTGTATGATAAGCTGTAGTGTTTTACAGTTTGGTGTGGTTTAGGTGCACTCACCTCCATCGACTTATTGGCCGCTTGACCACCCGTCCGGGAAGGCAGTGGCAGGGCACCCAGGAGCGGTGGGTAGTCACTGTGGGGGTTGAGTTGTCACCTATTACCGGTTTGTGATAGTTGTAGTAAATTACGATGGTTTCGAATTTTTAGTAATTTAAGGTTAATTTAGGTTAATAGAGCCATTCTTTTTGCTGCCACCATATGCCGGCTGGATCGGCATCTTAATAAAATGTTCTATTACAGGTTGCTACTGGTTAGGGTCAAATAAATAGCTAGCAATTTTTCTGCCAAAATTCAAGTCTCCGTGTCTTTATTTCTGGTTTTGAGGGTAATGAATGCTTTACTTTGAAAGAAGGGGGTCCACCAAATATCCCTAGGATGTTTAGGAGAGAGAATTGACTGCATAGGAAAGGAAAGAGTTAAACATCTGGTGAGGGGTGGACCTAGCTGTGAGGAAAGTACAGCCTTTTTTGAAGGGGAGGGTTTGATATATATAGGGAAGGTGAGGCCATTTTAGCTCTCTATTGTGGTGATTTGCCTTCCCACCCTCCCGCCCCTGTGGTCAGAAATTCTGGCACGTGGTGCCTTGGCGTTAAGTTGTTGGCTGGTTTACTTTTATCGTTGGCTATTTATTGGCGGAAAAGAACGGCAGTTTGGTATTTGTATGATAAGCTGTAGCGTTTTACAGTTTGGTGTGGTTTAGGTGCACTCACCTCCATCGACTTATTGGCCGCTTGACCACCCGTCCGGGAAGGCAGCGACAGGGCACCCAGGAGCGGTGGGTAGTCACTGTGGGGGTTGAGTTGTCACCTATTACCGGTTTGTGATAGTTGTAGTAAATTACGATGGTTTCGAATTTTTAGTAATTTAAGGTTAATTTAGGTTAATAGAGCCGTTCTTTTTGCTGCCACCATATGCCGGCTGGATCGGCATCTTAATAAAATTTTCTATTACAGGTTGCTACTGGTTAGGGTCAAATAAATAGCTAGCAATTTTTCTGCCAAAATTCAAGTCTCCGTGTCTTTATTTCTGGTTTTGAGGGTAATGAATGCTTTACTTTGAAAGAAGGGGGTCCACCAAATATCACTAGGATGTTTAGGGCAATATGACAAGTATGCAATTCATATTTTAGCAGCACATAATGATCACTGGGATCAGTAAGCTGTACAGGTTGAGTATCCCTTATCCAAAATGCTTGGGACCAGCAGTATTTTGGATATGGGATTTTTCCGTATTTTGGAATAATTGCATACCATAATGAGATATCATGGCGATGGGACCCAAGTCTAAGCGCAGAATGCATTTATGTTTCATATACACACAGCCTGAAGGTCATTTAATACAATATTTTTTACTAACTTTGTGTATTACACAAAGTTTGTGTTCATTGAGCCATCAGAAAACAAAGGTTTCACTATTTCACTGTCACTCAAAAAATTCCGTATTTCGGAATATTCCGTATTTCAGAATATTCGGATATGGGATACTCAATCTGTATTTCTAAGATGTTATGCGCTGATAGAGGGGTCATTCAGCCCTGATTGCACGATGCCATTTTTCGCAGCGGTGCGATCAGGTCTGAAGTGTGCCTGCACATGGGTCGCAATGCGCAGGCACGTCGCTCCCTGGCAACGGCTGTCACCAGGGAGCGACGGATCTAACGAAGAAAGTGATTGCACTGGTGATCGCTAGAAGATTGACAGGAAGAGGCCGTTCGTGGGGCGTCAACTGACCATTTTCAGGGAGTGTTCATGCGAGCGCCGGCGTGTCTGGCCATTTCCAGGAAGGGATCCTGTATTCAGCTCCATCCTGGTTCATTGCAGCGGGTGAGTAAGTCCTGAGCTGTGCAGAGAATGCACAAACTTTTGTTTGTGCAGCTCTCTGCACAAGCGTTTGCAGCCCTGCACAGCGAATCCCCCCTCCCCTGTAGGCGGCGATTACCTGGTCGTAGCAGTGCAAAAAATAGCCTGCGTGCAACCAGGTCTGAATGAGGCCCATTGGGCCTCATTCAGACTAGAGATGTGCACTTGAAATTTTTCGGGTTTTGTGTTTTGGTTTTGGGTTCGGTTCCGCGGCCGTGTTTTGGGTTCGACCGCGTTTTGGCAAAACCTCACCGAATTTTTTTTGTCGGATTCGGGTGTGTTTTGGATTCGGGTGTTTTTTTCAAAAAACACTAAAAAACAGCTTAAATCATAGAATTTGGGGGTCATTTTGATCCCAAAGTATTATTAACCTCAAAAACCATAATTTCCACTCATTTTCAGTCTATTCTGAACACCTCACACCTCACAATATTATTTTTAGTCCTAAAATTTGCACCGAGGTCGCTGGATGACTAAGCTAAGCGACCCTAGTGGCCGACACAAACACCTGGCCCATCTAGGAGAGGCACTGCAGTGTCACGCAGGATGGCCCTTCCAAAAAACACTCCCCAAACAGCACATGACGCAAAGAAAAAAAGAGGCGCAATGAGGTAGCTGTGTGAGTAAGCTAAGCGACCCTAGTGGCCGACACAAACACCTGGCCCATCTAGGAGTGGCACTGCAGTGTCACGCAGGATGGCCCTTCCAAAAAACACTCCCCAAACAGCACATGACGCAAAGAAAAAAAGAGGCGCAATGAGGTAGCTGTGTGAGTAAGATAAGCGACCCTAGTGGCCGACACAAACACCTGGCCCATCTAGGAGTGGCACTGCAGTGTCACGCAGGATGGCCCTTCCAAAAAACACTCCCCAAACAGCACATGACGCAAAGAAAAAAAGAGGCGCAATGAGGTAGCTGTGTGAGTAAGATAAGCGACCCTAGTGGCCGACACAAACACCTGGCCCATCTAGGAGTGGCACTGCAGTGTCACGCAGGATGGCCCTTCCAAAAAACACTCCCCAAACAGCACATGACGCAAAGAAAAAAAGAGGCGCAATGAGGTAGCTGTGTGAGTAAGATAAGCGACCCTAGTGGCCGACACAAACACCTGGCCCATCTAGGAGTGGCACTGCAGTGTCACGCAGGATGGCCCTTCCAAAAAACACTCCCCAAACAGCACATGACGCAAAGAAAAATGAAAGAAAAAAGAGGTGCAAGATGGAATTGTCCTTGGGCCCTCCCACCCACCCTTATGTTGTATAAACAGGACATGCACACTTTAACCAACCCATCATTTCAGTGACAGGGTCTGCCACACGACTGTGACTGAAATGACGGGTTGGTTTGGACCCCCACCGAAAAAGAAGCAATTAATCTCTCCTTGCACAAACTGGCTCTACAGAGGCAAGATGTCCACCTCATCATCATCCTCCGATATATCACCGTGTACATCCCGCTCCTCACAGATTATCAATTCGTCCCCACTGGAATCCACCATCTCAGCTCCCTGTGTACTTTGTGGAGGCAATTGCTGCTGGTCAATGTCTCCACGGAGGAATTGATTATAAATCATTTTAATGAACATCATCTTCTCCACATTTTCTGGAAGTAACCTCGTACGCCGATTGCTGACAAGGTGAGCGGCGGCACTAAACACTCTTTCGGAGTACACACTTGTGGGAGGGCAACTTAGGTAGAATAAAGCCAGTTTGTGCAAGGGCCTCCAAATTGCCTCTTTTTCCTGCCAGTATAAGTACGGACTGTCTGACGTGCCTACTTGGATGCGGTCACTCATATAATCCTCCACCATTCTTTCAATGGGGAGAGAATCATATGCAGTGCCAGTAGACGACATGTCCGTATCCGTAATCGTTGGCAGGTTCTTCAGTCCGGACCAGATGTCAGCATCAGCAGTCGCTCCAGACTGCCCTGCATCACCGCCAGCGGGTGGGATCGGAATTCTGAGCCTTTTCCTCGCACCCCCAGTTGCGGGAGAATGTGAAGGAGGAGATGTTGACAGGTCGCGTTCCGCTTGACTTGACAATTTTCTCACCAGCAGGTCTTTGAACCCCAGCAGACTTGTGTCTGCCGGAAAGAGAGATCCAAGGTAGGTTTTAAATCTAGGATCGAGCACGGTGGCCAAAATGTAGTGCTCTGATTTCAACAGATTGACCACCCGTGAATCCTGGTTAAGCGAATTAAGGGCTCCATCCACAAGTCCCACATGCCTAGCGGAATCGCTCTGTGTTAGCTCCTCCTTCAATGTCTCCAGCTTCTTCTGCAAAAGCCTGATGAGGGGAATGACCTGACTCATGCTGGCAGTGTCTGAACTGACTTCACGTGTGGCAAGTTCAAAGGGCAGCAGAACCTTGCACAACGTTGAAATCATTCTCCACTGCGCTTGAGACAGGTGCATTCCACCTCCTATATTGTGCTCAATTGTATAGGCTTGAATGGCCTTTTGCTGCTCCTCCAACCTCTGAAGCATATATAGGGTTGAATACCACCTCGTTACCACTTCTTGCTTCAGATGATGGCAGGGCAGGTTCAGGCGTTTTTGGTGGTGCTCCAGTCTTCTGTACGTGGTGCCTGTACGCCGAAAGTGTCCCACAATTCTTCTGGCCACCGACAGCATCTCTTGCACGCCCCTCTCGTTTTTTAAATAATTCTGCACCACCAAATTCAAGGTATGTGCAAAACATGGGACGTGCTGGAATTTGCCCATATTTAATGCACACACAATATTGCTGGTGTTGTCCGATGCCACAAATCCACAGGAGAGTCCAATTGGGGTAAGCCATTCCGCGATGATCTTCCTCAGTTGCCGTAAGAGGTTTTTAGCTGTGTGCGTATTCTGGAAACCGGTGATACAAAGCGTAGCCTGCCTAGGAAAGAGTTGGCGTTTGCGAGATGCTGCTACTGGTGCCGCCGCTGCTGCTGTTCTTGCGGCGGGAGTCCATACATCTACCCAGTGGGCTGTCACAGTCATATAGTCCTGACCCTGCCCTGCTCCACTTGTCCACATGTCCGTGGTTAAGTGGACATTGGGTACAACTGCATTTTTTAGGACACTGGTGAGTCTTTTTCTGACGTCCGTGTACATTCTCGGTATCGCCTGCCTAGAGAAGTGGAACCTAGATGGTATTTGGTAACGGGGGCACACTACCTCAAGAAATTGTCTAGTTCCCTGTGAACTAACGGCGGATACCGGACGCACGTCTAACACCAACATAGTTGTCAAGGCCTCAGTTATCCGCTTTGCAACAGGATGACTGCTGTGATATTTCATCTTCCTCGCAAAGGACTGTTGGACAGTCAATTGCTTACTGGAAGTAGTACAAGTGGTCTTCCGACTTCCCCTCTGGGATGACCATCGACTCCCAGCAGCAACAACAGCAGCGCCAGCAGCAGTAGGCGTTACACGCAAGGATGCATCGGAGGAATCCCAGGCAGGAGAGGACTCGTCAGAATTGCCAGTGACATGGCCTGCAGGACTATTGGCATTCCTGGGGAAGGAGGAAATTGACACTGAGGGAGTTGGTGGGGTGGTTTGCGTGAGCTTGGTTACAAGAGGAAGGGATTTACTGGTCAGTGGACTGCTTCCGCTGTCGCCCAAAGTTTTTGAACTTGTCACTGACTTATTATGAATGCGCTGCAGGTGACGTATAAGGGAGGATGTTCCGAGGTGGTTAACGTCCTTACCCCTACTTATTACAGCTTGACAAAGGCAACACACGGCTTGACAAATGTTGTCCGCATTTCTGTTGAAATACTTCCACACCGAAGAGCTGATTTTTTTGGTATTTTCACCAGGCATGTCAATGGCCATATTCCTCCCACGGACAACAGGTGTCTCCCCGGGTGCCTGACTTAAACAAACCACCTCACCATCAGAATCCTCCTTGTCAATTTCCTCCCCAGCGCCAGCAACACCCATATCCTCCTCATCCTGGTGTACTTCAACACTGACATCTTCAATCTGACTATCAGGAACTGGACTGCGGGTGCTCCTTCCAGCACTTGCAGGGGGCGTGCAAATGGTGGAAGGCGCATGCTCTTCACGTCCAGTGTTGGGAAGGTCAGGCATCGCAACCGACACAATTGGACTCTCCTTGTGGATTTGGGATTTCGAAGAACGCACAGTTCTTTGCTGTGCTTTTGCCAGCTTGAGTCTTTTCATTTTTCTAGCGAGAGGCTGAGTGCTTCCATCCTCATGTGAAGCTGAACCACTAGCCATGAACATAGGCCAGGGCCTCAGCCGTTCCTTGCCACTCCGTGTGGTAAATGGCATATTGGCAAGTTTACGCTTCTCCTCCGACAATTTTATTTTAGATTTTTGAGTCCTTTTTTTACTGATATTTGGTGTTTTGGATTTTACATGCTCTGTACTATGACATTGGGCATCGTCCTTGGCAGACGACGTTGCTGGCATTTCATCGTCTCGGCCATGACTAGTGGCAGCAGCTTCAGCACGAGGTGGAAGTCGATCTTGATCTTTCCCTATTTTTGGAACCTCAACATTTTTGTTCTCCATATTTTAATAGGCACAACTAAAAGGCACCTCAGGTAAACAATGGAGATGGATGGATACTAGTATACTTATGGATGACGAGCGACTGCCGACACAGAGGTAGCTACAGCCGTGGACTACCGTACTGTGTCTGCTGCTAATATAGACTGGATGATAATGAGATAAAATTAAAATATATATATATATCACACTAGTACTGCAGCCGGACAGGTATATATTATGTAATGACGGACCTGCTGGACACTGTCTGTCAGCACTGCAGACTCCTAAAGTAAGCTACTAGTATCAAGAAGATAGAAAAAAAAAAAACCACGGGTAGGTGGTATACAATTATGGATGGACGAGCGACTGCCGACACAGAGGTAGCTACAGCCGTGGACTACCATACTGTGTCTGCTGCTAATATAGACTGGATGATAATGAGATAAAATTAAAATATATATATATATATATATATATCACACTAGTACTGCAGCCGGACAGGTATATATTATGTAATGACGGACCTGCTGGACACTGTCTGTCAGCACTGCAGACTCCTAAAGTAAGCTACTAGTATCAAGAAAATAGAAAAAAAAAACCACGGGTAGGTGGTATACAATTATGGATGGACGAGCGACTGCCGACACAGAGGTAGCTACAGCCGTGGACTACCGTACTGTGTCTGCTGCTAATATAGACTGGATGATAATGAGATAAAATTAAAATATATATATATATCACACTAGTACTGCAGCCGGACAGGTATATATTATGTAATGACGGACCTGCTGGACACTGTCTGTCAGCACTGCAGACTACTAAAGTAAGCTACTAGTATCAAGAAGATAGAAAGAAAAAAAAACCACGGGTAGGTGGTATACAATTATGGATGGACGAGCGACTGCCGACACAGAGGTAGCTACAGCCGTGGACTACCATACTGTGTCTGCTGCTAATATAGACTGGATGATAATGAGATAAAATTAAAATATATATATATATCACACTAGTAGTGCAGCCGGATAGGTATATATTATGTAATGACGGACCTGCTGGACACTGTCTGTCAGCACTGCAGACTCCTAAAGTAAGCTACTAGTATCAAGAAGATAGAAAAAAAAAAACCACGGGTAGGTGGTATACAATTATGGATGGACGAGCGACTGCCGACACAGAGGTAGCTACAGCCGTGGACTACCGTACTGTGTCTGCTGCTAATATAGACTGGATGATAATGAGATAAAATTAAAATATATATATATATATCACACTAGTACTGCAGCCGGACAGGTATATATTATGTAATGACGGACCTGCTGGACACTGTCTGTCAGCACTGCAGACTCCTAAAGTAAGCTACTAGTATCAAGAAGATAGAAAAAAAAAAAACCACGGGTAGGTGGTATACAATTATGGATGGACGAGCGACTGCCAACACAGAGGTAGCTACAGCCGTGGACTACCGTACTGTGTCTGCTGCTAATATAGACTGGATGATAATGAGATAAAATTAAAATATATATATATATATCACACTAGTACTGCAGCCGGACAGGTATATATTATGTAATGACGGACCTGCTGGACACTGTCTGTCAGCACTGCAGACTCCTAAAGTAAGCTACTAGTATCAAGAAGATAGAAAAAAAAAAACCACGGGTAGGTGGTATACAATTATGGATGGACGAGCGACTGCCGACACAGAGGTAGCTACAGCCGTGGACTACCGTACTGTGTCTGCTGCTAATATAGACTGGATGATAATGAGATAAAATTAAAATATATATATATATCACACTAGTACTGCAGCCGGACAGGTATATATTATGTAATGACGGACCTGCTGGACACTGTCTGCAGAATGCGTTTATAAAAACACCACACGACGAGTGTTTAACTTTTTCAGGCAGACAATCACAATATACTGGTGGTCAGCAGACAATCACAATACTGGTGGTCAGTGGTCACTGGTCAGTCACACTGGCAGTGGCACTCTGGCAGCAAAAGTGTGCACTGTACTTAAAATATGTACTCCTGCTATAACTGCTCCCCAGTCTCCCCCACAATTAAGCTGTGTGAGCAGTGAGCACTCAGCACAGTCAGATAATGATATACAGTATTACATATGATGCAGCACACTGGGCTGAGCACAGATATGGTATGTGACTGTGTCACACTGTGTATCGTTTTTTATCAGGCAGAGAACGGATTAATTAAACTGGTGGTCACTGGTCACACTATCAGCAGCAAGTAGTACTCCTACTAATAATATGCTCCCCAAAATTTGTGTCTCTCTCTAGTACTCTAGTCTAAACGGAGAGGACGCCAGCCACGTCCTCTCCCTATCAATCTCAATGCACGTGTGAAAATGGCGGCGACGCGCGGCTCCTTATATAGAATCCGAGTCTCGCGATAGAATCCGAGCCTCGCGAGAATCCGTCAGCGGGATGATGACGTTCGGGCGCGCTCGGGTTAACCTAGCAAGGCGGGAAGACCCGAGTCGCTCGGCCCCGTGTAAAAAAACCTGAAGTTCGGGCGGGTTCGGATTCCGAGGAACCGAACCCGCTCATCTCTAATTCAGACCTGAGCGCTATGCAGCGTTTTCGTACAGCCTGAGATCAGGTCCGAACTGCATATGTGTATGCACCACAATGCGCAGGCGCATCGGTCTGAAGCGACGCGGATTGCCGGGCAGCGACTGGATGGCGCGGGAAAAGCAATCACACGGGCGATCACAAGGTGACTGACAGGAAGAGGCCGTTTGTGGGTGGCAACTGACCATTTTTAAGGAGTGTCCAGAGAAACGCAGAAGGGACCAGTTGTTTGAAGGGAGGGTTTCTGATGTCAGCTCCGGCCCCGATCATCGCAGCAGCTGAGTAAGACCTGGTCTGTGCAGAGACTGCACAATCTTCTGTTTGTGCAGCTCTCCTGCACATGCAATCTCACCCCTGCACAGCGATTTCCCCCTCCACCTGTAGGCGGCGACTACCTGATCGCAGGGATGCAAAAAACACACCCTAGCGATCAGGTCTGAATTATGCCCATTGTGCTTTAAGTATTTTGGGGCAATTTGATTTTCTGCACTTGTGCCAGTACAGTGTGCACCATGGGGGGAATTCCAAGTTGATCGCAGCAGGATTTTTGTTAGCAATTGGGCAAAATCATGTGCACTGCAGGGGAGGCAGATATAACATGTGCAGAAAGAGTTAGATTTGGGTGGGTTATTTTATTTCTGTGCAGGGTAAATACTGGCTGCTTTATTTTTACACTGCAATTTAGATTGCAGATTGAACTCACCACACCCAAATCTAACTCTATCTGCACATGTTATATCTGCCTCCCCTGCAGTGCACATGGTTTTGCCCAATTGCTAACAAAAATCCTGCTGCGATCAACTTGGAATTACCCCCCATATAAACACATTTTCTAACTAGTTACACACACATATGCTAATCAGCTATAGCTGGCAATAGGGGCGTGATACAGAAAATAGACATTAGAAATGTCGGCAGTCATTAGGTCGACAGCATTAGGTTGACAGTCAAAAGGTCAACAGTAAAAAAAATCTATTTTTTATTTTATTAATGTTAGTTTGTGTTCTTAAACATATTTTGCGGCATGCGGCCCCATCATGGGTTCGGTGGCTCGCTTCGCTCACCAAAGGTTACTAAAGGTAAAAGTTTGTGTGCCATGGATGCAGCAAAAGTTGTAAAAGCATGAATAAACACAAAAAAATGTGTCGACCACATGTTGAGCATATGTGTGTTGACCTTTTGACCCTGTTGACCTTTTGGCTGTCGAGCTGTTGATCCTGTTGGCCTTTTGACCCTGCCGATCTTTTGACTGTTGTCCCTATGGTGTCGACATATTGACTGTCGACCTTGTAACTGTCTATTTGTCAACCATTTCCCAGCAATAGAGCACTGTTGTGTTCAGTCAAATTCTGCATTACATCTTTACAGTGAAAAGTCTGCTGTGCAAAGTGATTGGCACAGGTGGGCAGTGCTGTTCTGCCGATAAAGTGATAATAGAAAAAAATAAGCTAATCAGTGAGGGGTGATTTGTAAAATAAAGGAAATGAATAGTGGTTTAAACGAAATTAAAAAACGAAACAAAAAAATTGTATGTACAGGTCAATACAGTGTCAGTACTAAACTATTTGGCATAGTGTATTCTGCGTGAAATCTCTCGGTGCATGCCTTAAACAGTGAGCACACATACTGTACAATGCCCACACAGATTTCTGTGTCTTTCTTATTTTCACTTGCATTCTCCCAATGGGTGAAAGTGAGTGGATGACAACGTTTGAACATAGGTCAATCACAGTAAGTACATGATTGCACAATTGGCAAATACATGCTGACTGTAAAAAAATGAGGTTGTGTCATTTGTGGGTATCAGTGTGAATAGTGGATGGTGATGATGTGGCTGACACTAGGAAGCGCTTGTGCTTGTCCATTTGTGAATGCTCTGCTGATACAGACTGTTTTCTTTGCATTTGGGTGGCGGGGGCCCCTCGGATGGTGTGGCTTGGCCGCTTTGGGGCATCACATTGTAATACTCAATCTAGCACTTTTTAGCACCTAATTATTTTTCTACCAATGTAACACCTTTTAACATTCTAATTATTACCTTTCAGTTGTGTAACACACATAGCACATAGCTCTGCTTCTTATTTATGTAACACTTATTAACACTTTAACCTCTCGCTAGTGTGATGCCTTGGGGCGGTTGGCCTATTCTGACCTGGGGGATTCCATGCTCTGAACCTTGGGGACTGGTCGTAATTGATGGCATGGCTGGCAACAGAAATCTTGGGGCCCGGTACACGGATATCCTTTGGGACCACCTCGACCCACACATCCCTCCCCTTGGAGCGAGAGAGAAAGGGTGTCAGGATGAGAGAGAGAAGTGAGAATGAGAGCTAGAGAGAGGGTGGGATCAGAGAGAGACAGAGGGTGTCGGAGCGAGAGCGAGAGGGTTTCATGGAAAAGAGGGAATAAGTGAAAGAGAGAGGAGAGAGAGAGGGTGTCAGACAAAGAGAGACAGAGAGAGGAGCGTGAGAGAGGGTGTCATGGAGAAAGGGAGGAGAGAGGGGAGAGGAGAAACGGAGAGGGCATCAGGGAGAAAGAGTGTGTCAGAGAGGGAGAGAGAGTCAGGGAGAGAGGAAAGAGATGGTTAGGCAAAGCGAGGGAGAAAGACAGTGAGAGAGACTGTCAGTGAGAGAGAGAGAGAGAGAGAGAGAGAGAGAGAGAGGGGAGAGAGAGCAAGCTGGAGAGACAGTACCTGACTACAGAATACATCTCTCATGGTGGTGGGCACGGGAAGAGGGTGGGGTTGTTCCTGTGAACCTTGGGGCCCCTCATGACCTTGGGCCCGGGACAGGGTTACCCTTTGTACCCCCTGTCACAGGGTCTGATTGGCGTGCCCATATTTTTGGCCAAAAAATATGTTAAGCACCTCAATTTTGCTCTATGTTAGATTGCATAGTGCATTCTAATTATTGTAATTACCGGTGCTTAGGGCTATAGATTGTGCATCTGCACTTTTTTTTCAGTGTGGAACTACAAGTCTCAGCATGATAGTACCTCTTATTACTGTATGTTTGAAATTAAAGTAGGGTGTGCAGTCCAAGGTCCCGTTCCCCCCATGTTTTCTTGTCATTCAGATTATGTCCTTGTTTGCATGGTTAAGCTAATTTGGCTGCATATCAAATACTGTACATTGGCCATCATTTCGAGTTGATCGCTCGCTAGCTACTTTTAGCAGCCATGCAAACGCATAGTCGTCGCCCACGGGGGAGTGTATTTTTGCTTTGCAAGTGTGCGATCGCATGTGCAGCCGAGCGGTACGAAAAAGATTTTTGCAGTTTCTGAGTAGGTCTGAACTTACTCAGCCCTTGCGATCACTTCAGCCTGTCCGTTCCCGGAACTGACATCAGACACCCACCCTGCAAACGCCTGGACACGCCTGCGTTTTCCCTACCACACCCAGAAAACGGTCAGTTGAGACCCATAAACGCCCTCTTCCTGTAAATCTCCTTGCGATCGGTTGTGCAAATGGATTCATCGCTAGAAGCATTGCACAGCAACGATGCTGTTTGTACCCGTACGACGCGCATGCGCATTGCGGTGCATACGCATGCGCAGTAGTAACCTGATCACTGCGCTGCGAAAAACGGCAGAGAGCGATCAACTCGGAATGAGGGCCCTTGTTCACAAAATGTGCACAAATGAGACGTAAGTGTGGTGTCCCCTTTGCTACTAGTGTAAACTAGATGCATACAATATGTTGCCAACTAGAATGCATGGAAAACTCTGCATACAGTATATGTAGGAAAGTGCTATTTTCGCATGTAGTGTTTTTAATATTAAACTGTGCTTACTGCCATGATCTTAGCGTGCCTAAATGGGGCGTGGTATACGAGATCGACAGACATTCACCATGCTGACACATAAATGTCGACAGGGTCTGAATGTCGTCGACAGGGTTCAATCTCGCCATTCATCAAGTCTACATTCCCTATGTCGACACTGACATAATATTGGCATGTTCAACAGTTAGACATCATGCATGTCGTCAGTGTGAATGTCGACACTACTGTCTAACCCTAACGGCATCCTAACCCTAACGCTGATCTCTACATAATGTAGACCAGCATAATATTGACATTTTGAATATGACTACATACCCTGAAATGTACTAAAAAACTTTTGGAAATAACTCCTGTTCCCCCGCACTGCCTGGAGCAATTCCTTTCATATATGCATTGTATTGTATTTTAGGGTCCCTGATGGTAACTGAAGAAATAAATACTTGTTGACCATGGTGGTCATTCCGAGTTGATCGCTAGATGCATTCGTTCGCTGTGCAGCGATGAGGCAAAAAAAACGCACTTCTGCGCATGCGTATGCGGCGCAATGCGCATGCGCGACGTACTATTACAACGAACGATGTAGTTTCACACAGGGTCTAGCGAAGCTTTTCAGTCGCACTGCTGGCAGCAGAGTGATTGACATGAAGTGGGCGTTTCTGGGTGTCAACTGACCGTTTTCAGGGAGTGTTCGTAAAAACGCAGGCGTGGCTGGGCGAACGCAGGGCGTGTTTGTGACGTCAAAACAGGAACTGAACAGTCTGAAGTGATCGCAAGCGCTGAGTAGGTTTTGAGCTACTCTAAAACTGCACAAAAAAACTTTGTAGCCGCTCTGCGATCCTTTCGTTCGCACTTCTGCTAAGCTAAAATACACTCCCAGTGGGAGGCGGCATAGCGTTTGCACGGCTGCTAAAAACAGCTAGCGAGCGATCAACTCGGAATGACCACCCATGACTGTTTTTGTGGCAAACTCACCAACTACTGTAGCAACAATAATTTATTATTCTCCAACACAAAAGCAGCTGCAGACATGAAGAACGCTGATTATGTCTCCTGCAGCTGGAACCATTCTACCATTGATTATAATACTATGTTGCAGTTCATAATGCTATGTTGTAGTTTGTAGTTTTATGCCAAGTACATTTCCGAAACAGCGTTGCTCATTACAGTGGGTGATACAGGGATGGGAGTCATTAACTGATTCCAATAATGATGCTACTTTAGCGTGACTGAATGCCACACAATCCGTTCTGTATCTAGCACGCAGGCAGCCTCAGATTGCTGTGACAGTTACCAAAACAGTTTCTATATTATAGTATACAGTAGTTGCATGTTTGGGAACAAAATTGGATGAGCTACTTTACTGCTGTCTAATATCACAAACTCATTAACAAAATGACTCTACTGTATAGTGTAGATTTTAGTGCTGTTATTATACATAGTGCCTTGCAAGAGAATTCAAACCCTTGAGCAGTTTTCTAATTTTACAGATTAATAAATCCTCCTCTAAAATTTTGTTATCTCTGATATTTTTATTTCTAGCACTAAACTCAAAATTAGCTTTTTTTTTTAATGTGATCGTTTTATGTTTATGTGGCAAAAATATCTTGAGGAAAAAAATCAAGTATGCTGTTTACATAAGTATTTCATCTCCACATTTCAATGTATTGTACAACTACTTTTTGCAGGAACATCATTGTTAATTCTTTTGGGATAAATATGATTCTCCCACAGACAAATGTGGATTGTGCTAGGGTGACCCAGTGACGTGCGGTGAGGTCAGTGGCTAGGGAGGCACTGGCATGCATCAGTGACAAATTTAAGAATCACTATTCTCCCTGCATACTTGAGGCTGCATCCCTGACTCTATGCACCTGTACTGCCTGGCTGCTTTCATGCTGGGTCTCACTTCAAGAGGCTGTAGAGCAATAAACCCCTGGCCAAGTGCCCTCAGTGAGTCTCTCTGAACAGCGGGCTGCTGACCACCCCGGCTCCCCACTCAGCACTTCTCCCCAGCATCTGCATGCCGCCTGCTGCCCACTCTCCTCTTCTCCCAGGTGCAAACGCAGGAATTGTAAGGGGGTTTTTCCATTGAAAAATGAATTTTATATATATATATATAAAACGATTTGAGTGACCTGTATAACGTACCTGTATTATGTGAGGGCACCCAGCTTAAGTAATGTTTTATAAGTGGTACTTAAAGACCTATTGCATGTGTGATAACTATGACTACACTACTAACTGTTACTAGAATGAGCGGGTTCGGTTCCTCGGAAACCGAACCCCCCGAACTTCACCCATTTTACACGGGTCCGAGGTAGATTTAAATCTTCCCGCCTTGCTCGGTTAACCCGAGCGCGCCCGAACGTCATCATCCCGCTGTCGGATTCTCGCAAGATTCGGATTCTATATAAGCAGCAGCGTGTCGCCGCCATTTTCACTCGTGTATTGGAAATGTTAGGGAGAGGACGTGGCTGGCGTCCTCTCCGTTTATTAATGTTGATGCAAATATTTGTGCTTATTGCTTAATTGTGGGGACTGGGGAGCAGCTGTATTATATAGGAGGAGTACAGTGCAGAGTTTTGCTGATCAGTAACCACCAGTTTTATCCGTTCTCTGCCTGAAAAACGCTCCATATCTGTGCTCACTGTGCTGCATATATCTGTGCTCACACTGCTTTATTGTGGGGACTGGGGACCAGCAGTATTATATAGGAGGAGTACAGTGCAGAGTTTTGCTGACCAGTGACCACCAGTATTATACGTTGTCTGCCTGAAAAACGCTCCATATCTGTGCTCAGTGTGCTGCATATATCTGTGCTCACACTGCTTTATTGTGGGGACTAGGGACCAGCAGTATTATATAGGAGGAGTACAGTGCAGAGTTTTGCTGACAGTAACCACCAGTATATATAGCAGTACGGTACGGAAGGCCACTGCACTACCTACCTCTGTGTCGTCAAGTATACTATCCATCTAGATTCTATACCTGTGGTGCATTTTAGTTTTGCAGTTTGCTGACAGTGACCACCAGTATATATAGCAGTACGGTACGGAAGGCCACTGCTCTACCTACCTCTGTGTCGTCAAGTATACTATCCATCTAGATTCTAAACCTGTGGTGCATTTTAGTTTTGCAGTTTGCTGACAGTGACCACCAGTATATAAAGCAGTACGGTACGGAAGGCCACTGCTCTACCTACCTATGTGTCGTCAAGTATACTCTCCATCTAGATTCTATACCTGTGGTGCATTTTAGTTTTGCAGTTTGCTGACAGTGACCACCAGTATATATAGCAGTACGGTACGGAAGGCCACTGCTCTACCTACCTCTGTGTCGTCAAGTATACTATCCATCTAGATTCTATACCTGTGGTGCATTTTAGTTTTGCAGTTTGCTGACAGTGACCACCAGTATATATAGCAGTATGGTATGGAAGGCCACTGCTCTACCTACCTCTGTGTCGTCAAGTATACTATCCATCTAGATTTTATACCTGTGGTGCATTTTAGTTTTGCAGTTTGCTGACAGTGACCACCAGTATATATAGCAGTATGGTACGGAAGGCCACTGCTCTACCTACCTCTGTGTCGTCAAGTTTACTATCCATCTAGATTCTATACCTGTGGTGCATTTTAGTTTTGCAGTTTGCTGACAGTGACCACCAGTATATATAGCAGTACGGTACGGAAGGCCTCTGCTCTACCTACCTCTGTGTCATCAAGTATACTATCCATCCATACCTGTGGTGCATTTCAGTTGTGCGCAGTATATATAGTAGTAGGCCATTGCTATTGATACTGGCATATTATTCCGTTATTAAACAGCGCCAGCAGAGTGGGATTGGCATACCACTGGGGATCCTTTTCTCCTCTATATCTTTGTATATTATTCCACACATTAAAAAATGGAGAACAAAAATGTGGAGGTTAAAATAGGGAAAGATCAAGATCCACTTCCACCTCGTGCTGAAGCTGCTGCCACTAGTCATGGCCGAGACGATGAAATGCCATCAACGTCATCTGCCAAGGCCGATGCCCAATGTCATAGTAGAGAGCATGTAAAATCCAAAAAACAAAAATTCAGTAAAATGACCCAAAAATCAAAATTGAAAGCGTCTGATGAGAAGCGTAAACTTGCCAATATGCCACTTACGGCACGGAGTGGCAAGGAACGGCTGAGGCCCTGGCCTATGTTCATGGCTAGTGGTTCAGATTCACATGAGGATGGAAGCACTCATCCTCTCGCTAGAAAACTGCAGTGCCACTCCTAGATGGGCCAGGTGTTTGTGTCGGCCACTTGTGTCGCTTAGCTTAGTCACACAGCTACCTCATTGCGCCTCTTTTTTTCTTTGCATCATGTGCTGTTTGGGGACTATTTTTTTGAAGTGCCATCCTGTCTGACACTGCAGTGCCACTCCTAGATGGGCCAGGTGTTTGTGTCGGCCACTTGTGTCGCTTAGCTTAGTCACACAGCGACCTTGGTGCGCCTCTTTTTTTCTTTGCATCATGTGCTGTTTGGGGACTATTTTTTTGAAGTGCCATCCTGCCTGACACTGCAGTGCCACTCCTAGATGGGCCAGGTGTTTGTGTCGGCCACTTGTGTTGCTTAGCTTAGTCACACAGCGACCTTGGTGCGCCTCTTTTTTTCTTTGCATCATGTGCTGTTTGGGGACTATTATTTAAATCTGCCATCCTGTCTGACACTGCAGTGCCACTCCTAGATGGGCCAGGTGTTTGTGTCGGCCACTTGGGTCGTTTAGCTTAGTCACACAGCTACCTCATTGCGCCTATTTTTTTCTTTGCATCATGTGCTGTTTGGGGACTATTTTTTTGAAGTGCCATCCTGTCTGACACTGCAGTGCCACTCCTAGATGGGCCAGGTGTTTGTGTCGGCCACTTGTGTCGCTTAGCTTAGCCATCCAGCGACCTCGGTGCAAATTTTAGGACTAAAAATAATATTGTGAGGTGTGAGGTGTTTAGAATAGACTGAAAATGAGTGTAAATTATGGTTATTGAGGTTAATAATACTATGGGATCAAAATGACCCCCAAATTCTATGATTTAAGCTGTTTTTGAGGGTTTTTTGTAAAAAAACACCCGAATCCAAAACACAACCGAATCCGACAAAAAATTTTCAGGGAGGTTTTGCCAAAACGCGTCCGAATCCAAAACACGGCCGCGGAACCGAATCCAAAACCGAAACACAAAACCCGAAAAATTTCCGGTGCACATCACTAACTGTTACACAATTTCTGCTTTCTGATACAATAGCCTATACCAGTTATTAGTAGAGATGAGCGGGTTCGGTTCCTCGGGATCCGAACCCCCCCGAACTTCACCTATTTAACACGGTTCCGAGGCAGCCTTGGATCTTCCCACCTTGCTCGGTAAACCAGAACGCACCCGAACGTCATCATCCCGCTGTCGGATTCTCACGAGATTCGTATTCTATATAAGGAGCCGCGCGTCGCCGCCATTTTCACTCGTGCATTGGAGATTGAATGGAGAGGACGTGGCAGCGTTCTCTCCCTGAAAAGCTCCGTAATCTGTGCTCAGTGTGCTGCAAATATCTGTGCTCAGTGTGCTGCAAATAATCTGTGCTCAGTGTTCTGAAAATATCTACGTTCTCTGCCTGAAAACGCTCCATATCTGTGCTCAGTGTGCTGCAAATATCTGATCAGTGTGCTGCATTGTGGGGACTGGGGACCACCAGTATATAATAATTATAAGGCGCCCATAACTTTATTGTGATTACATAAACCTTTCTTAATCTAGCTTATCACTAAAATAAAATGACACACACACTGAAATAAAGACACGGACACGGTAGCTGGAGGTAAAGGTCAGACGATATTTATTGATCGCTGACAAACTCTTTAAACTATAATTGTAATTGAATTGGAATTAATTTAAATTGTAAAGTTAAATTTAGATTGGAGGATGGCAAAGGAAAAGTCGCTACCAGACACCAGCTCCAGTCACTTAGATGAAAACCAACAAACCAAGGAGGGGAGTACCCAAACCCCGCCTCCTTCCTGCATAACCCGCATTGTGCTGGCCTCACCACTCTTTTTTCTGGCAAACGTTCAGTTCCCGCAGGGGAACGTTTAAATGTCCAACCTCAAGAGAAGGACACTCCTGCCGTCCTTCTAAAGAGGGTGCCCCACAATGACCACTTATGCCTGTTTGACTGCTGGTTGGTAGCGACTTCCCGCCACCAAAGGTTTACAAAACCGCCACCGCCATCCGAACAAACAAATAAGAGCAAACTAAGAACAAACTAAAGAGCCCTAATGAAAAGGACCAAAAACATCCCCCAGGAAAACCTGCACTCCGTCCGGAGAAAGATGAACCCCATCCTCCTTGTAGAACTGCCAATTACGCAGCACAAGTAAAGGATGCCTGACAGCTAATCCACCTATGGCCCTAACAAACAGAGACATCGCCGAATTCACCTTCTTGCGAGCCTTCTCCCAGACCCGAGAAACGCACCGCACCACGCCAATGAAAACGCGGAACTATCTCCGACCACACAATACGGACTCCCGGCCAGTGACAACGAATTGCCACCAAATCCGCCTTAATGGACAAAATTAAATCTATGCCCTTAACTCGGCCCAAATCATTGCCACCTAAATGCAGGACAATACAACTGGGGCGACCCCAGCGGCGCTCACGGTGAAAAAGGAGCCGCAACAAATCACCCCAAAGCATGCCCCTGACACCTAACCAACGCAACTCCCTAGACCCAAAAACATCAGCCGCCCTAAGTGCCATGGGATGCCTTGCCGCCCAAAAAATATAAGAATGGCCAACCAGCCACACATGCTCCCCAAAATCAACGACAGCTGAAAAAGAAAAAAACCCTAACGTCAGAAATTTGAACAGAAAACATAGATAATGCAAGAAACAGAAATAATCAAAGTGAAGGAGAAAACTCAAAAAACCTCCCATGGACCTTAAGAGAACAGCCAATTGAAATTAGGCCCCCTCGGAGGAAAATTTAAAAATTCACTTCACACCCTCAATTCCTGAACGGTAAGCGTTCAAAAACCGACGAGTAAACAAGTTTTTGGGTTAGCGCAACAGGCGCACCTACATCTTATCAAAACGGACATAAGACTTATAGGAGGCAGACTTCCAACGGCCCAGCTCCCGAATAGCCGCCGGGGATGAGCCCGTAGCTGCTGCATGGGTAGCCGCCCCAAACCGAAAGGAATGGGTACCGAAGTCCGCCCCGCGCAAGCCTAGCGCCTCCAAACATTTCCTAAACACCGCAGCAAATTGAAACTTCGGCAGCGGGCCAGCATGAGCGTGCACCAGCAACTGGACGCCCCCCGAAGGCCTCAACCGGAGATACTCCTTCGGCAGCGGGCAAACACTCGCTTCCTCCTGGGCCTCCAAGGACACCCAGTGACCCCGACCTGTTTGATCTGTCTTGGACCGCACAATCCTACAGAGCAACAGGCCATCCTGCAGGCGCACATTCCCATAAAGCATACCGGACTCACGAGATGCCTTACTGCACGCCACTAACTTGCTCACTCGGAAAGCCCCAAAGAAAGCCAGGGCAAAAGCACAGCTAAATAGAACCACCTCGAACTCCGAGGTCGCAATTTGAGGCAGCACTCGCAGCAACTCCGTTAGAAGCTGCAACGTCACGGGTCTATGGGAGTCCGCGGGCGCCGGTCGCATCCTAGCCCATCCTTTAAGCGCTCTGGAAAGGACAAAAGACCCGGTGGGATCCGTCATCCCGCGGAGCCGAGAGTGAAAAGAAATGCCCGCAAGGGCAGAAGACATGGCCGCTTTTGACCTACCCCTTTGATAATGTTCCCAAACAAAGGCCATCAAAACGTCAGCCGGGGACTCACCTGCCACACCGTACCTACTTTGAAAGGCCGACCAATCACGCCAGGCCGCATCATACGCCCTGAGCGTGGAAGGAGCCAACGCACACCTGGCCAGAGCAGCTAACCCGACTCGACAATCTGCCAGACAGAAGGCGGGCACGGTAAACCCTCCGCCGCCGCTCACGGAACCAACGCCCGGAATTTATCAAACTGGAACCGAGACAACGCATCCGCAATTCCGTTGTCGATACCCGGAACGTGACGGGCCCTGAAATTAATATTGCACCGCAAGCAAACTAACACCAGATGATGCAAAAGCCGCAAAGCCTGTGGAGAAGAAGAACGCTGGTTATTGATAGCGTGCACAACCCCCAAGTTGTCGCAACGGAACGAGATGTCCCGATTCAAGAACTGGCAGGCCCACAACTCAAGGGCAACTATGATCAGGAACAACTCCAGCAAAAGGAGGTTCTTGGTGAAAACCGTGCCACCCAAGAGGGCGGCCAAGCAGCAGCGCACCATGCCCCGGCAAAAAATGCCCCAAAGCCCTGACTACCCGAAGCATCAGTGAACAACTGGAGCCAACTGTTGGAACAACAAGGGGGAGGCCACAAAACCTACCTGTTGAAGGATACGAGGAAAGAAACCCAAATCCGCAAATCATCCCTGATCTCGCGGGAAAGGTACACGGTGTGATGCTGCCGGACTGTCCCCGCCGTGGCCCGTTCAAGTTTGCGACAGAAAACCCTACCCATGGGGATAATCCGACACGCAAAGTTGAAAGAACCCAGCAAAGACTGCACCTGCTTAAGCAGAACCCTGCGCTTGCCTAAACAATCGTGAATTAAACCCAACAGCTTCTGCACTTTATCATCGGGGAGGCGACAGCAACCCGCCACCGTGTCTATTTCGATTCCCAAATAGCTAAGACAACTGCAGGGGCCCTCACACTTGTCTTGCGCGACGGGAACTCCCAAGCTTTCGAACAAGGACCTGGCCAGCGACAGAATATCGCCACAGACCGAACTTCCCCCATGGCCCATAAAGAGAAAATCGTCCAGGTAATGGGCCGCCCCGGGTTGCCCGGAGGCGGTTTGGATGCACCAGTGCAAAAACGTGCTAAATCTCTCAAAATAGGCGCAGGAGACCGAACAGCCCATGGGGAGACACCGATCCACGTAAAACTCGTCCCCCAAATTGAAACACAGGAACCGCAGGGAATCCGGGTGGAGGGGAAGGAGCCAAAAAGCTGATTCCACGTCTCATTTCGCCAACAGGCCCTCCCGTACCAAGCGCAGAGCGTCATCAAAAGACTGATAACGCACTCTGCACCCAGCCTCGGGAATGGAGTCATTAACCGAAATGCCAGGAGGATGCGACAAGTGCTGTATCAGGCGGAACTTACCAGGGGCCTTCTTGGGCACCACCCCCACGGGGGAGATGCACAAGGAGGGCATAGGGGGAAAAGTGTAGGGCCCACACATGCGCCCCAAGCCGATCTCCGCGTCCACTTTCCGCCGGACCTCATGCGGGAATTCGCGAGCCGACTTCAAATTCTGGCGCGCCACCACGTGCACCGAATCCGAAATGGGCAGGCGAAAACCATGCTGAAAACCCGCCAAAATGAACAACGCTGCCGACTTGTCGGGGTATAAACTAAGCCAGCGCCGTAATTCGGGAACTCGAATAGGGGAGGGGGCCTTACTTACCAACTCCACCGGCCCCGGCTGGAGCGGAGGGCTTACCGCTCGCTGCCGAGGTGCAGTCTTTGGCCGAGTGGCCGGCCCCGCACAACTTACATGAGTGGCGAAAACGACAATTTACGGCCCTAGTGCATTTCCTTTCGTTGTAGGCAAAACACTTGCCTTTCCCCGATGACCGGGAACCCGACCCACTGGCCGCCGCGGGCTTCTTGACCGCGGCGTCCGGAGCGGGCTTGACCTGCTGTGTGACTTCCAACCACACCTCGACATCCTTAAACCCCGCGGGCAGAATGGGGTTACCATCCTGATTACGACGAAATTTCTCGTCGTAATCCCACCAAGCGGAGCCCTTGGATTTTAAGTACATGTCATGCACCAAAAACAGATATTTGACCAAATTGGGATACTCTGCGGGCCGCGATTCGGTGTAGCAAGCCGTAAAAACCAAGAAACCCCGCAACCACTGGTGAAAATTACGGAAAGCACTCTCACCAATGCCCCCTGGTTTCTTAGCTGCCTCAAAAGCCTGCCGCATCTCATCCGTAAGGGTGAAGATTTCAACATACTTCCCCTTCCTGATTTTTTCTCGCATCCGCTTGCGCACCCTCCGAGAAACGGGCGTGTTGGCGCAATGCACCACCTCCGTATAACGGGGGGGGGTCAGATGGAACCGCTGACGCCGGCGCTGTCGCCTTTCACGATTCCTTATCCACGCACCGCGCAATAAGTCTAGCCAGTTTACGTGGGCGCCGCGGAGAACTTGAAGAAACACTGCTAGAAGAGGTGGAAGAAGTGCTAGAAGAACAATGGGAAATAATAGCGTGCTCACCAGTGCCTGAGGAACCCGGAACAGCATCGTCCGTTGCACCCGAATCCGGTGGCGGCGGAACAGTACCCGCCGGCGCCGCGGCCGCAGCCCTCTCCGACTTCCAGTCCCTCCGCGACAAAGACCCGGAACCAGCCAGCACCTGGGAGGAGGAAACAGAAGGGACAACAGGCGACGGAGAAACCAGCGCATCAACGGAAATGGGGGTAACAGGCAGGAGGGGGGGCAAAGCGCAGTCGCTCGATGGAGGGGGGCCAGCGGGAAGCGGCGGGAGAGGACCCCCAACGGAGGGGGACGAAACAGAGAGGGGGAAGGCAGACACGACCCCCGACGCGCCACCAACGGTGTAGGCAGGACGCCACACGGGAGGTGGAAGGTAACCGGCCGCCCCAGGAAATCCCGACGACACAGGATGGAACAAAGCAGGTGCGGGGGGCGGCTGCCAAAAGTGGGCCAACGGGTTCTCCCCAGCCGGGGAGGACCCGGCATACGAGCCCGCAAAGGTCGGGGGGGGGGAACCTTAACCCGGGGGCCGCTGACCGACCACGTGGGTTGGACCCCAACGGCCGAGCCAGCAAAGTACGGTGAAAAATGCGGCGAGGACGGAACCGTGAGGCCTAGGAAAGGCGCTCCGGATGACACGGGAAACACCTGCGCAAGCGGCCATGGAAGGACGCCGGGGAAAAACTGACCCCCGGCAAAACCGTGAGGCCCGGCAAACGTCAGAGGACGGCCAGGCAGGTGGAAAGCCGCAGCAATTGACGACTGTGTCGCCACCAGCTGCACCGCCCCCACCGGGCCGGGGGGAGGAGCCTGGAGCCCGACGCCCGGGGACGCCGCCGCGGGAAGATGCGGAACGGGTGATGGGGAGCCAAACAACAAGGCTCCCGCTGCAGGATCCCCAGCCGGGGACCCTAGCCCCGACACTGCCTGAGGGGCGGGCACAGTGAAAGCCCCAGCCACACCGACCCCCCTGAACACCCCAGGGCCAGTCCCCACCACCCCATCCCCAATCCTATATGCGGGCAGAAATGGCCCCCCCGCAGGGAGGGGCCACTCCGCATCCGCCCCGGCCTGGTTATCAGAGGGCCCAGGAGCGCCCTGCAGCCCCACACCGATCCCACCCTTCTGCATGATATGCCCCCCCTCCCCCGCCGCAGCCTGGCCACGGACACCGAGCAACACGTGGGCGCCCGCGCCGCCGTTTGGAGCAGCCGGTGGGGAGAGAAGGGGAGATGCGGCGCCGACCAACGTGCCGGGCGAGGGAGCCGCCCGGCGCACAGAGGCCGCCGGGGACGCCCGTGACCGCGGCCCGGCCGAGCCGCGCACCTCAGCTGCACGAGCAGAGCGGCCGCCGGCCGCACGATCCCTGCTAGCAGGGGTGCGGGCAGCAGCGGTCCGACCCTGCCGCGAACCTGCCGCCGCCGGAAGCAACCTCCGGGGGGCCGCACTACGGGAGCGGGAGCGAGGGGTGCCCACGGACTCCACGGGGCGGCGGGAGGGGGGGTGGAGCGGTGTGGACGCGGCATAGCAGGGAGCAGAGCAACCACAGGGACCCAACAAACTGTGAGGAAGGTAGGGAAAACGAGGGGTTGGGGGGGGCAGCAAATGAAATAATATATACAGACAGAGCAAACAATATAATATCAAAATTGAGGCAGTATACTCAACCTTCCTGGGCCATACAATAAATGGCAAGAGGAAGTCTGAGGCACATGACCCTACCCTATATACTATCCTGAGACCAACCCCTTAAAGCTTGACGGACAACCCTCTGATCCTATAGGAAAAAAACACCAGGAACATGATCTGCCTAGAAACTGCTTAGTCATAAAACAACCAATCACCAAAAGTTGGGCTCTTATATGGCCTCAGGCTTATGCAGCCTTCAGCTAATCTAGTAGTACATTGCTGTATCTTGCAGCTCTGTGTCACTGCAAGTATCCATTCCATATCTGTGCTGCATTTTTGTGAGCAGTATATATAGTATTACAGTGCAGCATTTTGGTGACCAACAGTATATAAGCACATGAGGGAAGAGGGCCCTGCTCATGAGAGCTTACAATCTAAAGGGGAGGGGTAGACAGACATGGGTGACACAGATGGGATACATAGAGAACGTGGAACAGAGGGTTAGGAATCAGGATGAGTTTTGGCTTGGTTTGGTGAAGAAGTGGACCCCCAGAAGGCACAAGTCAATACTTAACATTGCAACATTTTACTGGGCTATGCAGGAGAAAATTAAAAATAGGGGAAAATAAAAATAAAAAAAAAGAATCGATAACTTCTACCGCTTTCAAAAAGGTCAATGGAAGCTGAAATAATGGACAACTACCTCATGGAAGCCAGATACAGTATACCGAACAGTACTTCGCAGAGTTAGGAATGAGTGCTTTTGAAATACAGTAACATTTTGTCATAATATTTCATAAACTGCATGGCTGGTCTCTTGCACTCTTTTGCTCTAATACACCACCTGCTTTAGGATTTATATTCAAAAACATTATGTCTCCATTATCCCCAAAACGTCAGTCTTCTTTTAGTGATTTGGACCAATAATACCATTGATTAGAACGAATAATTCCTGTGATTTTGACATTTTCTTCCAGTGATTTGGACCAATAATACCATTGATTAGAACGAATAATTCCTGTGATTTTGTCATTTTCTTCCAGTGATTTGGACCAATAATACCATTGATTAGAACAAATAATTCCTGTGATTTTGTCATTTTCTTCCAGTGATTTGGACCAATAATACCATTGATTAGAAAGAATAATTCCTGTGATTTTGTCATTTTCTTCCAGTGATTTGGACCAATAATACCACTGATTAGAATGAACAATTCCTGTGATTTTGTCATTTTCTTCCAGTGATTTGGACCAATAATACCATTGATTAGAAAGAATAATTCCTGTGATTTTGTCATTTTCTTCCAGTGATTTGGACCAATAATACCACTGATTAGAACGAATAATTCCTGTGATTTTGTCATTTTCTTCCAGTGATTTGGACCAATAATACCATTGATTAGAACGAATAATTCCTGTGATTTTGTCATTTTCTTCCAGTGATTTGGACCAATAATACCATTGATTAGAACGAATAATTCCTGTGATTTTGTCATTTTCTTCCAGTGATTTGGACCAATAATACCATTGATTAGAATGAATAATTCCAGTGATTTTGTCATTTTCTTCCAGTGATTTGGACCAATAATACCATTGATTAGAACAAATAATTCCTGTGATATTGAGGTGTTTGTGTCGCTTAGCTTAGTCGTCCAGCGACCACAGTGCACCTCTTTTTCTCTTTTCTTTGCATCATGTGCTGTTTGGTGCCATCCTGTCTGACACTGCAATGCCACTCCTAGATGGGCCAGGGGTTTGTGCTGCCCTCTTGGGTCGCTTTGCTTAGACATCCAGCGACCTCGGTGCAAATTTTAGGACTAAAAATAATATTGTGAGATGTGAGGTGTTCAGAATAGACCGGAAATTAGTGGAAATTGTGGTTATTGAGGTTAATAATACTATAGGATCAAAATGACCCCCAAATTCTATGATTTAAGCTGTTTTTGAGGGGTTTTTGAAAAAAAAAACACCCGAATCCAAAACACACCTGAATCCGACGAAAAAATTTCAGGGAGGTTTTGCCAAAACGCGTCCGAATCCAAAACACGGCCGCGGAACCGAATCCAAAACTAAAATACAAAACCTGAAAAATGTCCGGTGCACATATCTAGTTATTAGTTTGTATTATTAAATACAAGATATATAGATAGATAGATAGATAGATAGATAGATAGATAGATAGATAGATAGACAGACAGCGGCACTCGATGCAGGCTTGATGAAGTTTTAAATGACAACTTTATTAGTCCAACGGCATTTCGGGAAAACACCCCGTCGTCAGGGACAGGCGTTCGTGAACAGCAGGCCCAGGGTTGACTGTGGAACAAATGGAGATGGGGGCATCTAGTGGCACCCGGAAGTACAGCACTCAGCAGTTACTCTGGTGGCAGGTGGCCATACATATTCTACATCAGGCCTGGCCAACCTGTGGCTCTCCAGATGTTGTGAAACTACACATCCCAGCATGCCCTGCCACAATTTTAGCCTTCCCTAATAGCAAAACTGTAGCAAAGCATGATGGGACTTGTAGTTTTACAACAGCTGGAGAGCCACGGGTTGGCCAGGCCTGTTCTACATCATTGAGGGGGCGTGCCTTGAACCCATGTCAAGGCACGCATATCAGAGCTGCCTCCACTGGCACTTTTTTCAATGCAGTGAAACTGCATGAGGTGTTGAACTGCCCCCAGCTCCAAGCAGATTCTGGTGCCGGAGGGAGGCAGAGATTTCACTGCCTCTCCTCTGTCTCTCTCTACGTGCGGGGGAGCGCTGCTAATTCATACCCCAATGAAAATAGCAGATGGGTCCCCGCCGCCACCAATATCGGCGTTGGCAGGGAGCCGGCTAGTGTGTATGGGGCTTTAAAACCCTGGGCGTTTCTAGAGAAGAGGAGGCCCATGTGCAGGCTCCGGCTGGGCCCCCCTGCTCTCTAGCTGGCAGTGCTGTGTAGACTCTGAGCACTAGGGTCCCTAGGGGACCCTAGCAATGTCCCAGAGTCTACAGTGCATGTGCAGATCTCTGGGAAATTTGCGCAGTGGACATTTTCCCAGTGATTTTCCTATTGCGCATGTGCAAATCAACGGGAAAATGGCGCTGTGCCAATTTCCCAGTGATTTCGGTGCTGCGCCGCTGGACTCCGGAGAGTAAGTATTTCAATTAATGGGTGCAGGTTGTGCGGTGTGGGCCCCCCTGAACACCCGGGGGAACCGTGTGCACCGCACACACTGCCCCCATTATAAATACGCCAGTGCTTAAAACTGCTACTGCCATGGTTTTAAAAGAACGTTATGGTCCTATCTCATTGAGGAAATGTCCAGGATCAAGTCTACTGTATATGTGAATAGCACCAACATGACAATATATGGAAACTGAGGGCTGAAGCCAAAAAGAAAATGGACTTTGCAACTCAGCTTCTAAGGAAAGTCTTTGGAAGACACTGACAGCCATTGGTCAAATAAATTACCAAGGCAGTGGGCACTGTTATTTATTTATTTTTTATTCCTCTTGTGAATCCATGATCCCCAACACTTTCTACTGATTTGCTGATTGGAGAATTAGAAGATGGATATCCAACTGGTCCCACCAGGGCTTAAAGTGTTCTTGGAGTGGTGGTGGAACTCATTTGCCCCGCCACCTACCACCTCCATCCTTACATTAAGCAGAACCAGGGATAGTGCTAGTGTTTTTGGCATCCCCTTGCAACTATAAATTATTTCCCTACTTACCATACTTTATAAAGGGACATTAATCTCACAAAAAAACAGAGTGGTCGCATACTAGTACCCCAACTTCAAATGACACCACAAAGTAGCACAATCTTATTCACAATACACCGCATGTAGTGCCCCTGATTCATATTCATATTAAGGTTACGTCACTCAGTAGTGCCCTTTATTCACATTGCACTACACAATGGTACCCTCTATACATGTTATACCACACACAGGGGCGCTTTAAGAGAGGTGGAGGCCCGTGTGCAGCCTCCTCCTTTTGGGCCCCCTCCTCTCTGCTGGCAGCACTGAGAGTCTGAGCCCTAGAGGGTGCATGTCCATTTCTCCAGGAAAATGGCGCAGCTATCATTTTCCCAGTGATTTCTCTACTGCAAATGTGCAGAACTCCGTGAAAATGTCCCCCGTGTCATTTTCACAGTGATTTAACAGCACTGCTGATGTCGACGTGGGACTATGGAGAGGTGAGTATTCAAAAAAAATAGGTGCAGATGCACCCATTATAGATAATCCAGTGGCCACACAATAGTGCCACTTATACAAATAGGGGGTAATTCAGAGTTAATCTAGCAGCAAATTTCTTAGCAGTTGGGCAAAACCATGTGCACTGCAAGGGGGCAGATATAACATTTGCAGAGAGAGTTAAATTTGGGTGGGTTATTTTGTTTCTGTGCAGGGTAAATACTGGCTGCTTTATTTTTACACTGCAATTTAGATTTCAGTTTGAACATACCCCACCCAAATCTAACTCTCTCTGCACATGTTATATCTGCCCCCCCTACAGTGCTCATGGTTTTGGCCAACTGCTAACACATTTGCTGCTTCGATCAACTCTGAATTAGGCCCATAATGCCCACAGAAGTGCTGCTTATACACAAAATGTCCACAGTAGTAGTGCCGCTTATATACAGAATGCCCACAGTAGTGCCTCTTACACATAATGCCCATAATAGTAGTCCCCCTTACACATAATGACCACAGTAGTGCTGTTTATACACATAATGCTCACAGTAGTGCCGCTTATACACATCTCTGCCTCTGTCACTCAAGCAGCTTACCGCCTGTGTCCCTATCGAAGCTCCATGCTATGCATCCCTCCAGCAGCTTCCCCACCTCTCCTGTCCTTCCAACCCCCTCTCAACTTGTCTTCAAGATGTACAGAGTCTGCTCTTCTTCATGGCTCCTCTTCACTTCAGCAGCAGTGACAGAATGACATCACATATGCTGTGCCGGCAAAGGATGCCACTCCGACCTGAGAAGGGGATGAATGCTATCCAACAGACACAGCATGTGTCAGTACCAGGAGAGGTGGGCTGTAGATGGAGGAGGACCATGGAACCACCAGAACCTGAGGAAGGGGGAGGTGGCTGCAGCTCATCAGTAACACTAGCGCCACCTGCATCATCTATTGATATAGGTGATGGGGTGGTTTTTTTTTTTAAATTACTGTGCAACGCAATGGAGGTGGTGGAACTAGTTCCCCCTACCATTACAGATGGTGGAACGCAGTTCCACCTCGTTCCCCTACACTTTAACCCCTGGGTCCCACCCTCATACACATACTCAAGTCACTATAACTTAGAGATGTGTGCTGACACACATCCCCGCTGGAATCCACTATTATAGGTGCCTCTGTACTGTGACGTAATTGATTGTAAAGGTCTTCCTCATGGAATTTGTAGTTTATTATTATGAACATCATCTTTCCTTAATTTTGAGGAAGTAGCCTCCTACGCTGATCGCTGACAAGGTTCCTGGCTGTGCTGAAAACTCTTTCAGAGTACACACTGAAGGGTGGACAGCTTAAGTAATGCAAAGCCAGTTTGGACAAAGGCCTCCACTTTGCAATTTGTTCCTCCTAGTACTCAAAGGGACTGTCTGACATGCCTGTTTGACAATATAAAATAAAGTTATGGTAAAGATGTTGCTAATTTTGGGCAATTCTTTTAGACACGACCAGATGTCAAAATGTTGTCTTGTTAAGTTGTCTGCATTACCGGTAGGAAAGCTCAGTCTTTTCCTAGCAGCACCAGTTGCTGGAGAAATAGAAGGAGGTGACGTCGTCTTCATCTCATGTGCTGCATGAGATGACAACTTGCTCTCCAGGAGCTCTTTGCATCTCTTAAGATCTGTGTCGATTGGAAAGAAAGTCACGACGTACGACTTAAACCTAGGATCAAGTACGTTGCCAAAATATAGTGATCCAATTTCAAGATACTGATGATCCTTGGAACCTGGCGAAGTGAATAAAGGACTTGATCTACAAGTCCAACAGATTTACCGGAATCACTTCAGTTTCTCAAGCTGCTTTTCCAAAAGCCTGATTAGGGAAATCATCTGACTTAAGCTGGCAGTGTATGAACTCACTTCACTGGTGACTACTTTGAAGGGTTTCAGCACCATGCACAACACAGAACATATTCTCCACTGCACTGGAGTAAGGTACATTCCCCTTCCTCTCTCTATGTCATGGCTCGTTGTGTAGCTTTTGATGGCTTTTTGCTGTTCCTCCATCTACTGAAGCATATAAAGGGTGGATTTTTACCTTGTTACTACTTCTTGCTTCAGCTGATGACATAGCAAATTGAACTGCTCTTGCAGGTGCTGCAAGATTCCACATGCAGCTGCTAAATGCTGAAATTGTCCAGAAAGATTTCGGGCCACAGACAGAAATTCCTGCATGCACCTGTAATTTCTTAAAAAATTCTGCACCACCAAATTGATTGTTTGAGCAAAGCATGGGATGTGTTGGAATTCCCCCGGCTGCAACACCCTCGCAATATTTGTGGTGTTATCAGAAATCACAAATCATGAGGAGAGTCCAAGCGGGCTAAGCCATTTTGCAATGACATCTCTGAGTTTTTCTAAGAGGTTATCACCGGTACGCCTCTTATCAAACCCAGTGGGACACAGAGTAGCCTGACTCTGAATGAGCTGGCATTTGTTTGATATTGCTGCTGTTCCTGTTGCTGAAGGCAATTCATCCACCCAGTGGGATGTCACAGTCATATAATCTTTAGATTGTCCATTTCCACTTGTCCACATATCTGTGGTTACAACGGCATTAGGGAGGCCAATAATAACTTTTTTTTAATGTCCATGTACAGGCAAGGAATTGCTGTTCTTGTAAAATGGAATCTAGATGGGATTTGGTAGGGGGGGCAGACAACCTCGTGATCCATATCGACACACTGCTCAATAATACAGCAGTGGCTCTTGATTGGGCCCACTGACCATTAGACAAGGTAGCACAGCCTTCCTGTGTTGGCTGAATGCATACATACACAGTACTTTCTACTAAAAATAAAAATAAAAAGATTTTATTTTTTGGGGGGTGCAATAGACAACACCGTTGCACTGTACAAATATTATGGCATTGGCCCCTGACTGGACCCACTGACCATTAGCCAAGGTACTGTAGCACATTCTTCATGTGTTGGCTGAACGCACACAAGTGGGGGGAAAAATGTTTTTTGTTATTTTTACTTAATGTCAGTGATAGTGACACTGACCAGTAGTGACAACCACAATGGCACAGCATTTTTTCTGTTTGTATAGATACTGTGCACACTGCCCTGAACACACCGGGCTCCCTTACTCCTCTCCACACAGACACAGTGCCCCTGCCCATAGCTGCCATCAGAAATTGTGGGGCTCGGGCCTGACAAAATAGACACCCCCCCCCCAATAAAAAATGTATGAATATATATATATATATATATATATATATATAAAGTAAAAAAAATAAAAATATATATATATAGTGTATTAAAAAATAAATAAATCCTGTGCACATATGGAGCAATACTGTATTAATGCCCCTTGCACCATATTAATGCCCCTTGCACCATATTAATGCCCTCAATAGTGGTGCCGCTTACACACAAACTGCCCCCAGTAGCGGTGGCGCTTAAACACAAACTGCTCCCTGTAGCGATGCCACTTATACATGCCTCCAATAGTAGCGCTACTTACACATAATGACCACACACACACAGATACACATACACATACATACATACATACACACACACATACATACACACTGAGATACACGCATACCCATACACACACACACTTTCTCTCTCCTACTCAGTCTCCCCTCAACTTACCTATCACAGGCTGGCAGGAGCTGGGGCAGGTCATGCTCCTGTGACCTGTGGTAGAAACCTGCCTGGTCCCGTGTAGCCCTGCCCCCTCCATTCCAGTAGCTCCGCCCCCTTTTCATTCTAGCGTTTTGACACTGTTACAGGAGGGGAGAGAGGACGCTGCAAACTTAAAATAAGATTTTAAACCTACCGGTAAATCTATTTCTCCTAGTCCGTAGAGGATGCTGGGGACTCCGTAAGGACCATGGGGTATAGACGGGCTCCGCAGGAGATAGGGCACATAAAAAGAACTTTGACTATGGGTGTGCACTGGCTCCTCCCTCTATGCCCCTCCTCCAGACCTCAGTTAGAGAACTGTGCCCAGAGGAGATGGACAATACAGGGCAGGATTTAGCAATCCAAGGGCAAGATTCATACCAGCCCACACCAATCATACCATGTAACCTGGAACATACATAACCAGTTAACAGTATGAACAAAAACAACAGTAACGGTCCTAGACCGATGTCAACTGTAACATAACCCTTATGTAAGCAACAACTATATACAAGTCTTGCAGAGTTTCCGCACTGGGACGGGCGCCCAGCATCCTCTACGGACTAGGAGAAATAGATTTACCGGTAGGTTTAAAATCTTATTTTCTCTTACGTCCTAGAGGATGCTGGGGACTCCGTAAGGACCATGGGGTTTATACCAAAGCATCCAATCGGGCGGGAGAGTGCGTATGACTCTGCAGCACCAACTGAGCAAACGCTAGGTCCTCATCAGCCAGGGTATCAAACTTGTAGAATTTAGCAAAAGTGTTTGACCCCGACCAAGTCGCCGCTCGGCAAAGTTGTAAAGCCGAGACGCCTCGGGCAGCCGCCCAAGAAGAGCCCACCTTCCTAGTGGAATGGGCCTTAACCGAATTTGGTACCGGCAATCCAGCCGTAGAGTGAGCCTGCTGAATCGTATTACAGATCCAGCGAGCAATAGTCTGCTTTGAAGCAGGAGCGCCAATCTTTTTGGCCGCATACAGGACAAACAGAGCCTCTGTTTTCCTAATTCTAGCCGTCCTGGCTACATAAATCTTTAAGGCCCTGACTACGTCTAGGGATCTGGAATCCTCCAGGTCACCGGTAGCCACAGGCACCACAATAGGTTGATTCATATGGAACGAAGAAACCACTTTAGGCAAAAATTGCGGACGTGTCCTCAATTCAGCTCGATCCACATGAAAAATCAAGTAGGGGCTCTTGTGTGATAGAGCCGCCAATTCTGACACTCGCCTTGCTGATGCTAAGGCCAACAACATGACCACCTTCCAAGTAAGAAATTTCAACTCAACCTTGTTAAGCGGTTCAAACCAGTGTGATTTTAGGAACTGCAACACCACGTTCAGGTCCCATGGTGCCACTGGAGACACAAAAGGGGGCAGGATGTGCAGCACTCCCTTTACAAACGTCTGGACTTCTGGAAGAGAAGCCAATTCCTTCTGAAAGAAAATCGAGAGGGACGAAATCTGTACCTTAACTGAGCCTAATTTCAGGCCCATATCCACTCCTGTCTGTAGGAAGTGGAGAAAATGACCCAGATGAAAATCTTCCGTAGGTGCATTCTTGGTCTCACACCAAGACACATACTTTCGCCAGATACGGTGATAATGTTTTATCGTCACCTCCTTCCTAGCCTTTATTAAAGTAGGGATGATCTCTTCCGGAATCCCCTTTTTTGCTAGGATTCTGCGTTCAACCGCCATGCCGTCAAACGTAACTGCGGTAAGTCTTGAAATACACAGGGCCCCTGCTGCAACAGGTCTTCCCTCAGAGGAAGAGGCCAGGGGTCTCCTGTGAGCATCTCTTGTAGATCCGAATACCAGGCCCTTCGAGGCCAGTCTGGGACAACAAGTATCGTATGTACTCTTCTTCATCTTATGATCCTCAACACTTTCGTGATGAGAGGAAGAGGAAGAAACACGTAGACCGATTCAAACACCCACGGTGTTACCAGTGCGTCTACTGCTACTGCCTGAGGGTCCCGAGACCTTCCGCAATACCTCCGAAGTTTTTTGTTGAGGCGTGATGCCATCATGTCTATTTGAGGGGTTCCCCAAAGACGTGTTACGTCTGCAAAGACTTCTTGATGAAGTCCCCACTCTCCTGGATGGAGATCGTTTCTGCTGAGGAAGTCTGCTTCCCAGTTGTCTACTCCCGGAATGAAGACAGCTGACAGAGCGCTTACATTATTTTCCGCCCAGCGAAGAATCCTTGTGGCTTCCGCCATCGCGACTCTGCTTCTTGTCCCGCCTTGGTGGTTCACATGAGCCACTGCTGTGACATTGTCTGATTGAATCAGAACTGGTAGGTTTCGAAGAAAACTCTCCGCTTGTCGAAGGCCGTTGTAAATGGCCCTGAGTTCCAACACATTGATGTGTAGACAGGACTCCTGGTCTGACCAAAGACCCTGAAAAGTCTTTCCCTGTGTGACCGCTCCCCATCCTCGGAGGCTCACGTCCGTGGTAACCAGGATCCAGTCCTGAATCCCGAACCGGCGACCCTCCAGTAGGTGAGCACTTTGCAACCACCACAGGAGGGACACTCTGGTTCCTGGGGACAGAGTTATTTTCCGATGTAAGTGCAGATGGGACCCTGACCACTTGTCCAGAAGGTCCCATTGAAAAGTCCGTGCATGGAACCTTTCGAAGGGAATGGCCTCGTAGGCCGCCACCTTTTTTCCCAGAACTCGAGTGCATTGGTGAACTGACACCCTTTTCGGTTTTAGCAGTTCTCTGACCATGTTCTGGATGTCTTGGGCCTTCTATATTGGGAGAAAGACCTTCGTTTGTTCCGTATCCAATATCATACCTAGGAACGGTAGTCGAGTTGTCGGAATCAACTGTGACTTTGGTAGATTTAGAATCCAACCGTGTTGCTGGAGCACTCTCAGAGAGAGCGCCACACTGCTCAGCAATTTCTCCCTTGATCTCGCTTTTATCAAGAGATCGTCCAAGTATGGGATAATTGTGACTCCATGCTTGCGCAGGACCACCATCATTTCTGCCATTATTTTGGTGAAAATCCTCGGGGCCGTGGAAAGTCCAAACGGCAACGTCTGAAATTGGTAATGACAATCCTGTACAGCGAATCTCAGGTATTCCTGATGGGGGGCATATATGGGGACATGAAGGTACGCATCCTTTATGTCCAGAGACACCATAAACTCCCCCTCCTCCATGTTGGCTATTATCGCTCTGAGTGATTCCATTTTGAATTTGAATCTTTTTATGTACAGGTTTAGGGATTTCAGATTCAAAATCGGTCTGACCGAACCGTCCGGTTTCGGGACCACAAATAGGGTTGAGTAGCAACCTTTTCCCTGCTGGTGCAGGGGAACCTTGATTATCACTTGCTGTATACACAGCGTTTGAATTGCAGCTAACACTACATCCCTTTCCGATGTGGAAGCTGGTAGGGCCGATTTGAAAAATCGGCGCGGGGGCACCTCCTCGAATTCCAGTTTGTAACCCTGGGAAACTATTTCCAACACCCAGGGATTCAGGTCCGAACTGACCCAGGCCTGACTGAAAAGTCGAAGACGTGCCCCCACCGGTGCGGACTCCCTCAGGGGAGCCCCAGCGTCATGCTGCGGGTTTTGGAGCAGCCGGGGAGGACTTTTGTTCCTGGGCACCTGCCGCAGCAGGTGCTCTCTTGCCTCTGCCCTTACTTCTGGCGAGGAAAGAGGATCCCCGACCTCTTTTGGACTTGTGCGACCGAAAGGACTGCATCTGATAGGGTGTTACTTTCTTTTGCTGTTGGGGAACATATGGTAAAAAATTTGATTTACCTGCTGTAGCTGTGGAAACTGTTATGAGCCACGGCTGTGGCTCATTCCTGTTTTGCATGTCAGTTAGGTATTTTATGTTATTCTTCTGTTCATGTTCCCCGTGGGTGTCATGGGGTGCTCGGAACTCACCCTTAAGGAGGGGATACTGTTATGAACCACAGGTAGTGGTTCATTCCTATTTTATGTTTATAAGTTGTTTCGCAGGCCAGGATTTCCCGTTGCTCTGTTTAAGAGTACTCTTGGTTGCTGCCGCTGGTGAGTCTGTGTAATTGCAGCTTGTTCCCATGTGTTCAGCCTCACCTGGCTGCTAATTGCATCTTGTCAGTTTGGAGTCATGCAACAGGGCAGCTGCATGAGATTATTAATTAGGCCTCTCTGTTATATGCTGGCTCAGTGCTATTCACAGACGCTGGTGATATTTCTTGGTTTCTAGTCTGCTTGAGTTCTGAGCTTGTTCCTGCCAATTTCTGAGCTCCTGTGTAGCAGTGTCTGTCAAACTGCTTCCTGTGTCGATTCCTGTGTCTGATCCCGTGTCCTGCCGTGAAGTGTTCCTGTACAGAAGTCCAGTGGCTTTGCCTATGCCTGGTCGAGTTTCTGGCTTCTTGGTGTCCACCGGTCTGTCGTTTGGGATTCTGCCTGTCCTCCAGTTCTGAGAGTCTGTGTCAGCAGCATTGGGAGTTCCTGTCCGTTTGCCAGTATTCGTACCGGTTTCGTGAGTAGCGGCTCTGCCGCGTCCGTCGGCCTAGGCTGCTGTTTTCCGTTATTATTTCTGTCACTGGTGTTTTGCAGAGGGTTCTGCTTATGCTGTCACCGCTGGGACACAAGAGTATTGTGTCGGCGTGTGGTCAGCATTTCCTTTGTTGTTCTTTTCCTTTGGCGGCAAGCCGCACATACATTTAGTTTTAGGCTAGTTAGTAGCCCCTGGCTTTGGTTGTTTCAGTTAGAGGGCCCCTTGTTATCACCCTGTCTCGGTACACTCTTTGTCTCTCATTAAGACCTGAGGGGGCATCAAAGTTGGGCAGACGTAATCCGCCCTTCAAACGCGGCTGCCATGGGCTCAAGCAACCATAGTCTCGCAAGAGTGTACTGACAGCACGGGCGAGACAACGGAGATAGGGCGCCAGGGGCTATTCCCTTTCCATTCCCCTTTCCCAGCATTACGTTCCAGTGCTCCGGTCCTTGCAATAAGATCTCCTCAGACCAGAGTGCTGGAATCATAACAGAAACCAGGTCCATCAGCCCATCCCCAAACAATACTTCCCCCTTATAGCGTAGTACTTCCATATGTTTCTTGGAATCCGCATCACCCGTCCATTGGCGAGTCCATAAGGATCTTCTCGCTGAGATAGCCATGGCATTGGCCCTAGAAGCTAGCAATCCAATGTCCCTTTGAGCATCCCTCATAAATAAGGCTGCGTCTTTTATATGGGCTAGAGTTAGAAATATAGTATCCTTATCCATAGTATCAAATTGATCTGTCAACTCATCTGTCCAAGCTGCAATTGCGCTACACACCCATGCCGACGCAATCGTCGGTCTTAGCACAGCACCCGTATGAGAATAAATACCCTTTAAGGTAGTTTCTTGCCTGCGATCTGCTGGGTCTTGAAGGGCCTCTGTGTCAGGAGACGGTAGCGCCACTTTCTTGGATAAGCGCGTCAGGGCCTTGTCCACAGTGGGGGGTAATTCCCAAATCTCCCTGTCCTGCTTAGGGAAAGGGTATGCGATAAACATTCTTTTGGGGATCTGCGGTCTCTTATCCGGAGTCTCCCAAGCTTTTCCAAAGAACTCATTTAATTCATGAGATGTGGGAAAATTAATAATCTGTTTCTTTTCCTTAAACATGTGTACCCTTGTGTCGGGGACTGAGGGTTCATCCACAATATGCAACACATCCCTTATTGCCACAATCATACACTGAATAGTTTTAGTCACCCTAGGGTGCAATTTTACTTCGTCATAGTCGACACTGGAATCAGAATCCGTGTCGGTAGTAGTGTCTTGTGTTAAGGGACGCTTTTGAGACCCCGATGGGCCCTGTGAGTCGGTCCAATCTGAGGATTGACCGCCTGATGTCCCCCCTAAACCAGCCTTATCAAGCCTTTTATGTAAAGATGCCACACTTGCATGCAACGTATGCCACATGTCCATCCAATCAGGAGTCTGCACAACCGACGGGGACACAACACTAATTTGCTCCACCTCCTCCTTGGAGAAGCCTTCCGCCTCAGACATGTCGACACACATGTACCGACACCCCACACACACAGGGATTTACCTATAAGGGGACAAAACCCCAACCAGGCCCTTAGGAGAGATAGAGTATGCCAGCACACACCCAGCGCTTAAAAACACTGGAATATACAACCAGATAGCGCTTTTATATGTTTATAATCATAATCTCCACTCACTGCGTCGCCAAAGTGCCCCCCTCCTCCTTTTTCCAACCTGTGAAGCTCAGCAGGGGAGAGAACAGGGATCCAGCGTTTTCTCATGCAGCCTCTGTGGAGAAAATGGCGCTGGTTAGTGCTGAGGATCAAGCCCCGCCCACCCGACGGCGGGCTTCGGTCCCTTCATCATATATTAATAAAATGGCGGGGGTCCGCGGATTTACTGTCCCCCAGCCTAATCCACCTTATTTATGGCCAAAATAAGGTTTATTGCTGCCCAGGGCGCCCCCCCCCTGCGCCCTGCACCCTTCAGTGCCTGCTTTGTGTGTGTGACTGGGAGCAATGGCGCGCAGCTTACCGCTGCGCGCTTACCTCATGAAGATCTGATGTCTTCTGTGTTCCGACTCCCTCTGGAGCTAATGGTGTCCAGTAGCCTAGAAGCAGTGCCCAACTTTACAAGCCAGCTCTGCTTCTCTCTCCTCGGTCCCACGATGCAGGGAGCCTGTTGCCAACAGGACTCCCTGAAAATAAAAAACCTAACAAAATTCTTTTTCCACAGAAAGCTCTGGAGTGCTCTCTGCAGTGCACCCATTCTCCTCTGGGCACAAGATCTAACTGAGGTCTGGAGGAGGGGCATAGAGGGAGGATCCAGTGCACACCCATAGTCAAAGTTCTTTTTAGGTGCCCTATCTCCTGCGGAGCCTGTCTTTACCCCATGGTCCTTCCGGAGTCCCCAGCATCCTCTAGGACGTAAGAGAAATATAAAGCGTCCCTCCCAAAATGGCCGCCGCCTCAGAAGAGACAGTTATTAAAGATACTAGAGGAGCCTCCTCTAGCATCTTTAATAACTGTCTCCTATGAGATGGCGGCCATTTTGGAAGGGACACTTACAATTGATGCTTGCAGCATCCTCTCCACCTCCTGTGAAAGACAGATCTCGGGCACGAAAAGGGGGTGGAGCAAAGCGGCGGGTGGACGGCAGCATGAGCGGCCCGGGCCCTCTCCTCTGTTAGAGAGGCTGGGCCCGGGACTACTGTGCCCACAGCACCCCCCTGATGGCGGGCCTGCCCATGTCTGCCCTATAAAGACTTGAAGGATCTCATTCGTGAAATGGCACCAGAATGTCTGGAGGGACTTTTATATGCGAGCCAAAACATGCGAGATCCAACAACGTGAAGGTGACGTTTTGCCTCATTTTTGGGATCTGAGTCAGGATGGAAAACCCGAACTGGACTTGGATCCCTATCAGATCTCCTATGTTTGGGTGGATTCGGTTCTCAGAGAACTGGATCCGATCATCTCTTCTCTGAGCACTAGGTCTAGAGGGAATCGGCTGCACTGAGCATCATTCTCGCTTAGAATGTGCATCTTGGGGGTCATTCCGAGTTGTTCGCTCTGTAAAAATCTTCGCATCGCAGCGATTTTCCGCTTAATGCGCATGCGCAATGTCTGCACTGCGACTGCGCCAAGCAAATTTGCTATGCACTTAGGAATTTTACTCACGGCATTTTCATCATTCTGGCGATCGTAATGTGATTGACAGGAAATGGGTGTTACTGGGCGGAAACAGGCCGTTTTATGGGCGTGTGGGAAAAAACGCTACCGTTTCCGGAAAAAACGCAGGAGTGGCCGGAGAAACGGGGGAGTGTCTGGGCGAACGCTGGGTGTGTTTGTGACGTCAAACCAGGAACGACAAGCAGTGAAATGATCGCAGATGCCGAGTAAGTCTGGAGCTACTCAGAAACTGCTACGAGGTGTGTAATCGCAATATTGCGAACACATCGTTCGCAATTTTAAGATGCTAAGATTCACTCCCAGTAGGCGGCGGCTTAGCATGAGCAAATCTGCTAAAATCCACTTGCGAGCGAACAACTCGGAATGACCCCCTTTATTCTAATAAATAACCGAGAGTGACAAACCTACATTGCTTGCTTACGCTGTTCAATTTGATGTGCAACATTTGTACATCTGTATGCGAATGAGTCTAAGTGTAAGAAGTGCTCCAATGCAGCGGCCGTGGCTTTTTAACACATGACGTATACACAGGGCCGTAACTACGTGTGTGCCAAGTGGGCTTGGCACACAGCGCAGTTGCCCTGAGGGCGCACGGCCAGCGGCATGTAATGAGTCAAATTGACTCATTACATGTCGCCTCTGCTGTGTGCGCTGTGCGCCGCGCTGGAGGGAGAAGAGACCAGCGCCGAGCAGCGGACAAGGAGGAGGAGGGAGGGGAAGCAGGGAGCCGCAGCAGCGCTATTTCATTGGTAGTAAGCGCTGCTGCAGCATCCCCCTCTCCTTCTGTATTGGCTGCCCGGCGCTGCTATGGATGCTGGGATGCGGTTCCTTCATCCCAGCATCCACAGCAGCGCCAGGCAGCCAATACAGAAAAAGAGGGGGATGCTGCAGCGGCGCTTACTACCAATGAAATAGCGCTGCTGCGGCTCCCTGCTCCCCCTCCCTCCTCCTCCTTCTCACCTCACTGCCCTCACCGAGAGGGAGATGCCAGCACGAGGAGCCTGTCAGCGGGGAGAAGGTAAGTATGTCCCTCTCTCTCTTTTTTTCTCTCTCTCTCTCTCTTTCTCTCTCTCTCTTTCTCTCTCTCTCTCTCTCTTCTCTCTCTCTCTCTCTCTCTCTCTCTCTCTCTCTCTCTCTCTCTGGGACACCGTCTGCCGCAATGTGTAAAAAGGGGGCCTGGCTGCCATAATGTGTAAAAAGGGGTCCTGGCTGCCGCAATGTGTAAAAAGGGGGACTGGCTGCCGCAATGTGTAAAAAGGGGGACTGGCTGCCGCAATGTGTAAAAAGGGGGACTGGCTGCCGCAATGTGTAAAGAGGGGGCCTGGCTGCCGCAATGTGTAAAAAGGGGGACTGGCTGCCGCAATGTGTAAAAAGGGGGCCTGGCTGCCACAATGTGTAAAAAGGGGGACTGGCTGCCGCAATGGGTAAAAGGGGGACGCTGTCTGCTGTAATGTGTAAAAAGGGGGACGCTGTCTGCTGTAATGTATAAAAGGGGCTCTACCTGGTGTAGTAGCGCTACTGTGCAGCGTAATTTGAATAATGTAGACCACTGTACACCGTAGTATGAATTGCTATTATTTTGTGGCCACGCCCCTTCCCCGTGAAGCCACGCCCCTATAAATTTTGCACGCGCCTACGGCGCGCACTGCCCCTATCTTACATGGGGGGGGGGCGCCACTGTCGTTTCTTGCACACAGCGCTAAAATGCATAGTTACGGCACTGCGTATACATGCTAGATGTATGAGGATGCGTCATTTCATCAGTTTGTAACTGAGAATTTGATTGTACTGGAATTGTTGCACTCCACCCCTTTTATAACACATGTTCATACTAATCCAAAATGTATAATCATAAATCATTGAAAGGCTCTTTTGGTTTAGTGAACTACAGATAATGAGCTGGACTGATGCACAATAAAGAAAAATATAATTGATAAGTAAAAACTCCTTTCTTTGACGGAACAAACAAAAACATTAATACTAATATTGTACCGAGACAGGCTGACCTTTTCTCATGTATACAGTAATTCCAATATTTCATTATTATCTCACCATTGTGTTCATGAAATCATTATACTCTTAAAGTAGCATTTTATTTGTCACCTTCCAACATAAAAAACAAACATTTAGACAAGCAGCTTAGGCGTTTATTGCACCTTTGCTTCTGTCACTGTTATTTTTGTGCTGAGAGAGTGACATGTACAGAAATAAAATGAAGAAATCACTAGTGTGTCACATTCCCTCCTAAATGTATTCAGTGCACCTCTGACTTGTTGCTATAATTAGAGTGTCAGTGTTCTGTTCCCCTGCTCTGTAAGAGGTACGGAACAAAACAACGTTCTCAGATCCGTAGCAGCTGAAGTGTAAACCGAGCACTGACATACCAAACACAACAAAGTGCCTATAACATGCTCAATTTGCTGCTCTGACATGGTTTCTACTGAGCAGCAGTTATTCATCAACATATTATACCAAATAAATGATGCTTGCAATAACAATGTAGCTACTGTAGGTGTATGATCTATGCAGGGCTAATAACAATTTAAGGACAACTACTTCATAGAAAGAATAGTGGACAAGTGGAATAGCCTCCCATCAGAGGTGGTAGAGGCTAAGACAATAGACCAAATTAATCATGCATGGGATAGACATATGAATTAAGGATCAAATAAGGTTTGAGGTAACCAGAGGTGTAGCTAGGCGCCATGGTGCCCGGAGCAAGGGTATGTTTTGGCGCCCCACCTTTACTGAATTGGGGGCCTGCCCAACATGTGGTGGCATGTTATATTTGAAAATAAAAAAATACTTAAAAATTCTAAATTGGTGACAGGACTTTGTAGCGTCGGGGCGAAAGTTTCCTTTCAGCACCCCTTTTCTCCCCCAACCAAGTTTAAAACAGGGTTGGGGATTCATGGGGAAGGGATGTGACCACAGAATAGTACCAGTTCACATTACACCGCACAGTGGTTTCCGTTAATCACTTTGCATCACACAGTAGAGACTCTTATAGACGTTACACCACATTAGAGCCACTTATACATGTTACACCACAGAAGAGCCATATATACACGTTGTGCCATAGTAGAGCCCCTTATACACGTTACGCCACACAGTAGAGCCGCTTATGGGGGTCATTCCGAGTTGATCACTCGCTAGCAGTTTTTAGCAGCCGTGCAAACGCATAGTTGCCGCCCACAGGGGAGTGTATTTTCGCTTTGCAGGAGTGCGAACGCCTGTGCAGCCGAGCGGCAGAAAACACATTTTGTGCAAAACCAGACCAGCCCTGTAGTTACTTATCCTGTGCGATGATTGCTGCGACGAGTGACACGGTAATGACGTCAGAAACCAGCCCAGCAAACGCCCGGCCACGCCTGCGTTTTTCCAAACACTCCCAGAAAACGGTCAGTTAACACTATATAAGAGCGGGTTCGGTTTCTCGGAAACCGAACCCCCCCGAACTTCACCCTTTTTACACGGGTCCGAGCCATACTCGGATTCTCCCGTATGGCTCGGTTAACCTGAGCCCGCCCGAACGTCATCATCCCGCTGTCGGATTCTCGCGAGATTCGGATTCTATATAAGCAGCCGCGCGTCGCCGCCATTTTCACTCGTGCATTGGAAATGTTAGGGAGAGGACGTGGCTGGCGTCCTCTCCGTTATTGTTGAACTTGATTGTGCATTATTGCTTAATTGTGGGGAGGGCTGGGGAGCAGCTGTATAATATAGGAGGAGTACAGTGCAGAGTTTTGCTGATCAGTGACCACCAGTTATCCGTTCTCTGCCTGAAAAAAACGCTCCATATCTGTGCTCAGTGTGCTGCATATATCTGTGCTCACACTGCTTAATTGTGGGGACTGGGGAGCAGCTGTATTATATAGCAGGAGTACAGTGCAGAGTTTTGCTGATAGTGACCACCAGTATACGTTGTCTGCCTGAAAAACACTCCATATCTGTGCTCAGTGTGCTGCTTTATTGTGGGGACTGGGGACCACCAGTATAATATTATATAGGAGGAGTACAGTGCAGAGTTTTGCTGACACAGTGACCACCAGTATATAATATATAGCATTACGGTACAGTAGGCCACTGCTGTACCTACCTCTGTGTCGTCATTAAGTATACTATCCATCTAGATTCTATACCTGTGGTGCATTTCAGTTGTGCAGTTTGCTGACACAGTGACCACCAGTATATATAGCAGTACGGTACGGAAGGCCACTGCTGTACCTACCTCTGTGTCATCATTAAGTATACTATCCATCTACATTCTATACCTGTGGTGCATTTTAGTTTTGCAGTTTGCTGACACAGTGACCACCAGTATACTATATATAGCAGTACGGTACGGAAGGCCACTGCTGTACCTACCTCTGTGTCGTCATTAAGTATACTATCCATCTAGATTCTATACCTGTGGTGCATTTTAGTTTTGCAGTTTGCTGACACAGTGACCACCAGTATACTATATATAGCAGTATGGTACGGAAGGCCACTGCTGTACCTACCTCTGTGTTGTCATTAAGTATTCTATCCATCTACATTCTATACCTGTGGTGCATTTTAGTTTTGCAGTTTGCTGACACAGTGACCACCAGTATACTATATATAGCAGTACGGTACGGAAGGCCACTGCTGTACCTACCTCTGTGTCATCATTAAGTATACTATCCATCTACATTCTATACCTGTGGTGCATTTTAGTTTTGCAGTTTGCTGACACAGTGACCACCAGTATACTATATATAGCAGTACGGTGCGGAAGGCCACTGCTGTACCTACCTCTGTGTCATCATTAAGTATACTATCCATCTACATTCTATACCTGTGGTGCATTTTAGTTTTGCAGTTTGCTGACACAGTGACCACCAGTATACTATATATAGCAGTACGGTACGGAAGGCCACTGCTGTACCTACCTCTGTGTCGTCATTAAGTATACTATCCATCTAGATTCTATACCTGTGGTGCATTTTAGTTTTGCAGTTTGCTGACACAGTGACCACCAGTATATATAGCAGTACGGTACGGAAGGCTCTACCTACCTCTGTGTCGTCAAGTATACTATCCATCCATACCTGTGGTGCATTTCAGTTGTGCGCAGTATATATAGTAGTAGGCCATTGCTATTGATACTGGCATATAATTCCACACATTAAAAAATGGAGAACAAAAATGTGGAGGTTAAAATAGGGAAAGATCAAGATCCACTTCCACCTCGTGCTGAAGCTGCTGCCACTAGTCATAGCCGAGACGATGAAATGCCATCAACATCGTCTGCCAAGGCCGATGCCCAATGTCATAGTAGAGAGCATGTAAAATCCAAAAAACAAAAGTTCAGTAAAATGACCCAAAAATCAAAATTGAAAGCATCTGATGAGAAGCGTAAACTTGCCAATATGCCATTTACGACACGGAGTGGCAAGGAACGGCTGAGGCCCTGGCCTATGTTCATGGCTAGTGGTTCAGATTCACATGAGGATGGAAGCACTCATCCTCTCGCTAGAAAAATGAAAAGACATAAGCTGGCAAAAGCACAGCAAAGAACTGTGCATTCTTCTAAATCACAAATCCCCAAGGAGAGTCCAATTGTGTCGGTTGCGATGCCTGACCTTCCCAACACTGGACGGGAAGAGCTTGCGCCTTCCACCATTTGCACGCCCCCTGCAAGTGCTGGAAGGAGCACCTGCAGTCCAGTTCCTGATAGTCAAATTGAAGATGTCACTGTTGAAGTACACCAGGATGAGGATATGGGTGTTGCTGGCGCTGGGGAGGAAATTGACAAGGAGGATTCTGATGGTGAGGTGGTTTGTTTAAGTCAGGCACCCGGGGAGACACCTGTTGTCCGTGGGACGAATATGGCCATTGACATGCCTGGTCAAAATACAAAAAAAATCAGCTCTTCGGTGTGGAATTATTTCAACACAAATGCGGACAACAGGTGTCAAGCCGTGTATTGCCTTTGTCAAGCTGTAATAAGTAGGGGTAAGGACGTTAACCACCTCGGAACATCCTCCCTTATATGTCACCTGCAGCGCATTCATCATAAGTCAGTGACAAGTTCAAAAACTTTGGGTGACAGCGGAAGCAGTCCACTGACCACTAAATCCCTTCCTCTTGTAACCAAGCTCCTGCAAACCATACCACCAACTCTCTCAGTGTCAATTTCCTCCTTACCCAGGAAAGCCAATAGTCCTGCAGGCCATGTCACTGGCAAGTCTGACGAGTCCTCTCCTGCCTGGGATTCCTCCGATGCATCCTTGAGTGTAACGCCTACTGCTGCTGGCGCTGCTGTTGTAGCTGCTGGGAGTCGATCGTCATCCCAGAGGGGAAGTCGGAAGACCACTTGTACTACTTCCAGTAAGCAATTGACTGTCCAACAGTCCTTTGCGAGGAAGATGAAATATCACAGCAGTCATCCTGCTGCAAAGCAGATAACTCAGGCCTTGGCAGCCTGGGCGGTGAGAAACGTGGTTCCGGTATCCACCGTTAATTCAAAGGCAACTAGAGACTTGATTGAGGTATTGTGTCCCCGGTACCAAATACCATCTAGGTTCCATTTCTCTAGGCAGGCGATACCGAAAATGTACACAGACCTCAGAAAAAGAGTCACCAGTGTCCTAAAAAATGCAGTTGTACCCAATGTCCACTTAACCACGGACATGTGGACAAGTGGAGCAGGGCAGACTCAGGACTATATGACTGTGACAGCCCACTGGGTAGATGTATTGCCTCCCGCAGCAAGAACAGCAGCGGCGGCACCAGTAGCAGCATCTCGCAAACGCCAACTCGTTCCTAGGCAGGCTACCCTTTGATTCACCGCTTTCCAGAATAGGCACACAGCTGACAACCTCTTACGGCAACTGAGGAAGATCATCGCAGAATGGCTTACCCCAATTGGACTCTCCTGGGGATTTGTGACATCGGACAACGCCAGCAATATTGTGCGTGCATTACATCTGGGCAAATTCCAGCACGTCCCATGTTTTGCACATACATTGAATTTGGTGGTGTGGAATTATTTAAAAAACGACAGGGGCGTGCAAGAGATGCTGTCGGTGGCCCGAAGAATTGCGGGCCACTTTCGGCATTCAGCCACCGCGTACAGAAGACTGGAGCACCACCAAACAGTCCTGAACCTGCCCTGCCATCATCTAAAGCAAGAGGTGGTAACGAGGTGGAATTCAACCCTTTATATGCTTCAGAGGATGGAGGAGCAGAAAAAGGCCATTCAAGCCTATACATCTGGCCACAATATAGGCAAAGGAGGGGGAATGCACCTGACTCAAGTGCAGTGGAGAATGATTTCAACGTTGTGCAAGGTTCTGCAACCCTTTGAACTTGCCACACGTGAAGTCAGTTCAGACACCTCATCAGGCTTTTGCAGAAGAAGCTGGAGACATTGAAGGAGGAGCTATAACAGAGCGATTCCGCTAGGCATGTGGGACTTGTGGATGGAGCCCTTAATTCGCTTAACCAGGATTCACGGGTGGTCAATCTGTTGAAATCAGAGCACTACATTTTGGCCACCGTGCTCGATCCTAGATTTAAAACCTACGTTGTATCTCTCTTTCCGGCAGACACAAGTCTGCAGAGGTTCAAAGACCTGCTGGTGAGAAAATTGTCAAGTCAAGCGGAACGTGACCCGTCAACATCTCCTCCTTCACATTCTCCCGCAACTGGGGCTGCAAGGAAAATGCTAAGAATTCCGAGCCCACCCGCTGGCGGTGATGCAGGGCAGTCTGGAGCGAGTGCTGACATCTGGTCCGGACTGAAGGACCTGCCAACGATTACTGACATGTCGTCTACTGTCACTTCATATGATTCTCTCACCATTGAAAGAATGGTGGAGGATTATATGAGTGACCGCATCCAAGTAGGCACGTCAGACAGTCCGTACGTAAACTGGCAGGAAAAAGAGGCAATTTGGAGGCCCTTGCACAAACTGGCTTTATTCTACCTAGGTTGCCCTCCCTCCAGTGTGTACTCCGAAAGAGTGTTTAGTGCAGCCGCTCACCTTGTCAGCAATCGGCGTACGAGGTTACTTCCAGAAAATGTGGAGAAGATGATGTTCATCAAAATGAATTATAATCAATTCCTCCGTGGAGACATTCACCAGCAGCAATTGCCTCCACAAAGTACACAGGGACCTGAGATGGTGGATTCCAGTGGGGACAAATTAATAATCTGTGAGGAGGGGGATGTACACAGTGAAAGGGGTGAGGAATCGGAGGATGATGATGAGGTGGACATCTTGCCTCTGTAGAGCCAGTTTGTGCAAGGATAGATGGATTGCTTCTTTTTTTGGTGGGGGCCCAAACCAACCAGTCATTTCAGTCACAGTCGTGTGGCAGACCCTGTCGCTGAAATGATGGGTTCGTTAAAGTGTGCATGTCCTGTTTATACAACATAAGGGTGGGTGGGAGGGCCCAAGGACAATTCCATCTTGCACCTCTTTTTTCTTTAATTTTTCTTTGCATCATGTGCTGTTTGGGGACAATTTTTTTGAAGTGCCATCCTGGCTGACACTGCAGTGCCACTCCTAGATGGGCCAGGTGTTTGTGTCGGCCACTTGTGTCGCTTAGCTTAGTCATACAGCGACCTTGGTGCGCCTCTTTTTTTCTTTGCATCATGTGCTGTTTGGGGACTATTTTTTTGAAGTGCCATCCTGCCTGACACTGCAGTGCCACTCCTAGATGGGCCAGGTGTTTGTGTCGGCCACTTGTGTCGCTTAGCTTAGCCATCCAGCGACATCGGTGCAAATTTTAGGACTAAAAATAATATTGTGAGGTGTTCAGAATAGACTGGAAATGACTGGAAATTATGGTTATTGAGGTTAATAACACTATGGGATCAAAATGACCCCCAAATTCTATGATTTAAGCTGTTTTTTAGGGTTTTTTGTAAAAAACACCCGAATCCAAAACACACCCGAATCCGACAAAAAAATTTCGGTGAGGTTTTGCCAAAACGCGTCCGAATCCAAAACACGCCGCGGAACCGAATCCAAAACCAAAACCCGAAAAATGTCCGGTGCACATCACTAGTTAACACCCATAAACGCCCTCTTTCTATCAATCTCCTTGCGTTCAGCTGTGCAATTGGAATCGTCATTAGAACCAGTGCAAAACCACAAAGGACGTCGTACCCGTACGACGCATGTGCGCATTGCGGTGCATACGCATGCGCAGATTAGCCATTTTTTTCACTGAACACCACGCAGCGAACAACGGCAGCTAGTGATCAACTCGGAATGACCCCCTATATACGTTACACCACAGTAGAGCCACTTATACACGTTACGCCACACAGTAGAGTCACTTACACATGTTGCACCACAGTAGAGTTGCTTATACACGTTACACCACAGAAGAGCCATTTATATATGTTATATTGCAGCTTTTAATGCAGAGAGAGGTGCTGCAGCATCAATGTAGAGAGAGGTTCTGTAGCAGCCAGGTCAGAGAGGGGTGGTACAACAGTTGGGGCAGGGAGAGGTCTGCAGCATCCGAGGCAGAAAGTGGTGCTGCAGCAGCCGGGGAAGAAAGAGGTGCTGCAACAGCTGGGGCAGAGAGAGGCACTACAGCATCCGGGGCAGAGAAAGGTGCTGCAGCAGCCATGGCAGAAAGAGGTGCTGCAACAGTGAGGGCTGCAGGACAAAAGTAACCTGGCTGCACAGCTACAAGCAGACATATAAAGAGGGTGGGCAGTGCTCCGGCATGTGCTGGAGGTCAGTGTCTCCTGCTGTCACCACTGACCTGACCTGTTCACCACCTAGTCTCTGAGTCAGTGTGTGCCCCATCTGCGCCCTCTAAGTTTTTTGGTGCCCGGAGCTTGCGCTCCACTGGAGCTACCCTCGCTACACTCCAGGAGGTAACAATATTGTAAAAAAGGGGCAGACTATATGGTCCAAGTGGTTCTTATCTGCCATGAAATTCTATGTTTCTATAATTTTACACTAGAACAAACAGCAGTAAATCCCCAGCAGAACAGTAATATGATAGTATGTCAGGCAGCAGTATCAAAATGGTATCCGTTCAGATGGTCGACCATGTTATGGTCGACAGTCATTAGGTCGACCACTATTGGTCGACATTGACATGGTCGACATGGACACATGGTCGACACATGAAAATGGTCGACACGTGAAAAGGTCGACATGAGTTTTTTTTACTTTTTTTTCTTTTGGGGAACTTTTCCATACTTTACGATCCACGTGGACTACGATTGGAACGGTAATCTGTTCTGAGCGAAGCGGTAGTGGAGCGAAGGCACCATGCGAAGGGACGCGGTGCACTAATTGGGGTTCCCAGTCACTTTACGCAAAAAACGACACCCAAAAAAGTTAAAAAACTCATGTCGACCTTTTCATGTGTCAACCTTTCATGTGTTGACCATTTTCATGTGTCGACCATGTGTCCATGTCGACCATGTCAATGTCAACCAATAGTGGTCGACCTAATGACTGTCGACCATAACATGGTCGACCATTCATACCGGAACCTATCAAAATGCCCAGTCACAGAGCAAAGTTGTTTTCTAGGTGAAAGGATAGTTTGCATATAGGTGGTCATTCCGAGTTGTTCACTCGCTGCTATTTTTAGCAGAATTGCTAATAGGCTAAAATCCGGCAGTTCTGCGAATGCGTATACACAGCAGGGCGCACGCGCTAAGCAATTTTACACAAAACTATGCTATTTTACTCACGGGCGAACAAAGCTTTTCAGTCGCTCTGTTGATCGGAGAATGATTGACAGGAAGTGGGTGTTTCTGGGTGGTAACTGAGCGTTTTCCAGGAGTGTGCTAAAAAACGCAGGCGTGCCAGCAGAAAATGCAGGAGTGGCTGGAGAAATGGGGGAGTGGCTGGCCGGATGCTGGGCGTGTTTGTGACGTCAAACCAGGAACTAAACGGACTGAGGTGATCGCAATCTAGGAGTAGGTCTGGAGCTACTCAGAAACTGCAAGGAAATACTTAATAGTAGAATTGCTAATCTTTCGTTAGCAATTCTGCTATGCTAAGATATACTCCCAGAGGGCGGCGGCTTTGTGTTTGCATTTCTGCTAAAAGTAGCTAGCGAGCGAACAACTCGGAATGACCACCATAAAGAATAAAAGTAATTGTTCTGTGAGCCATATGGGAAAGGGCTGGCATCCAGGTAGAATAGGCGTAGAAGCTGAAGCTTAAGGCCATGGTTTGTAAATTTGATGAGTTTGTAAAGAATTGGGTTTTCAGGGAAAGCTTAAAGGTTAAGAGAAAGTATCATAGTGTAAGGTAGTGATGAGCGGGTTCGGTTTCTCGGAAACCGAACCCCCCCGAACTTCACGCTTTTTACACGGGTCCGAGGCAGACTCGGATCTTCCCGCCTTGCTCGGCTAACCCGAGCGCGCCCGAACGTCATCATCCCACTGTCGGATTCTCGCGAGGCTTGTATTCTATCGCGAGACTCGGATTCTATATAAGGAGCCGCGCGTCGCCGCCATTTTCACACGTGCATTGAGATTGATAGGGAGAGGACGTGGCTGGCGTCCTCTCCGTTTAGATAGAGAGTGAGACACTTGATTTACTAGAGCATTAGGAGTACTCAGAGAGTGCAGAGTTTTGCTGATAGTTATACTAGTGACCACAAGTTTTATTTATTATTTAATATAATCCGTTCTCTGCCTGAAAAAAAACGATACACAGTCACATACCATATCTGTGCTCAGCCTCAGTGTGCTGCATGATAATATCATCTATGTATATCTGACTGTGCTGAGTAGTGCTCACTGCTCACACAGCTTAATTGTGGGGGAGACTGGGGAGCAGTTATAGCAGGAGTACATATTTAACAGTGCACACTTTTGCTGCCAGAGTGCCAGTGTGACTGACCAGCAGTGACCACCAGTATATTGTCTGCCTGAAAAAGTTAAACACTCGTGTGGTGTTTTTTTATTTTTATTCTATAAACGCATTCTGCTGACAGTGTCCAGCAGGTCCGTCATTCATTATATTTCTATCTTCTTCATACTAGTAGTTTAGGAGTCTGCAGTGCTGACAGTGTCCAGCAGGTCCGTCATTATATAATATATACCTGTCCTGCAGTAGTGATATATATATATTTTTTATATCATTATCATCCAGTCTATACTAGCAGACGCAGTACAGTAGTCCACGGCTGTAGCTACCTCTGTGTCGGCAGTCGCTCGTCCATAATTGTATACCTACCTGTGGTGGTTTTTTTTTTTTCTATCTTCTTCATACTAGTAGTTTAGGAGTCTGCAGTGCTGACAGTGTCCAGCAGGTCCGTCATTATATAATATATACCTGTCCTGCAGTAGTGATATATATATATTTTTTATATCATTATCATCCAGTCTATACTAGCAGACGCAGTACGGTAGTCCACGGCTGTAGCTACCTCTGTGTCGGCACTGGCAGTCGCTCGTCCATAATTGTATACCTACCTGTGGTGGTTTTTTTTTTTTCTATCTTCTTCATACTAGTAGTTTATGAGTCTGCAGTGCTGACAGTGTCCAGCAGGTCCGTCATTATACAATATATACCTGTCCTGCAGTAGTGATATATATATATTTTTTATATCATTATCATCCAGTCTATACTAGCAGACGCAGTACGGTAGTCCACGGCTGTAGCTACCTCTGTGTCGGCAGTCGCTCGTCATCCATAAGTATACTAGTATCCATCCATCTCCATTGTTTACCTGAGGTGCCTTTTAGTTGTGCCTATTAAAATATGGAGAACAAAAATGTTGAGGTTCCAAAAATAGGGAAAGATCAAGATCCACTTCCACCTCGTGCTGAAGCTGCTGCCACTAGTCATGGCCGAGACGATGAAATGCCATCAAAGTCGTCTGCCAAGGCCTATGCCCAATGTCATAGTACAGAGCATGTAAAATCCAAAACACCAAATATCAGTAAAAAAAGGACTCAAAAATCTAAAATAAAATCGTCGGAGGAGAAGCGTAAACTTGCCAATATGCCATTTACCACACGGAGTGGCAAGGAACGGCTGAGGCCCTGGCCTATGTTCATGGCTAGTGGTTCAGCTTCACATGAGGATGGAAGCACTCAGCCTCTCTCTAGAAAAATGAAAAGACTTAAGCTGGCAAAAGCACAGCAAAGAACTGTGCTTTCTTCGAAATCACAAATCCACAAGGAGAGTCCAATTGTGTCGGTTGCGATGCCTGACCTTCCCAACACTGGACGTGAAGAGCATGCGCCTTCCACCATTTGCACGCCCCCTGCAAGTGCTGGAAGGAGCACCCGCAGTCCAGTTCCTGATAGTCAGATTGAAGATGTCAGTGTTGAAGTACACCAGGATGAGGAGGATATGGGTGTTGCTGGCGCTGGGGAGGAAATTGACAAGGAGGATTCTGATGGTGAGGTGGTTTGTTTAAGTCAGGCACCCGGGGAGACACATGTTGTCCGTGGGAGGAATATGGCCATTGACATGCCTGGTGAAAATACCAAAAAAAATCAGCTCTTCAGTGTGGAAGTATTTCAACAGAAATGCGGACAACATTTGTCAAGCCGTGTGTTGCCTTTGTCAAGCTGTAATAAGTAGGGGTAAGGACGTTAACCACCTCGGAACATCCTCCCTTATACGTCACCTGCAGCGCATTCATCATAAGTCAGTGACAAGTTCAAAAACTTTGGGCGACAGCGGAAGCAGTCCACTGACCAGTAAATCCCTTCCTCTTGTAACCAGGCTCACGCAAACCACCCCACCAACTCCCTCAGTGTCAATTTCCTCCTTCCCCAGGAATGCCAATAGTCCTGCAGGCCATGTCACTGGCAATTCTGACGAGTCCTCTCCTGCCTGGGATTCCTCCGATGCATCCTTGCGTGTAACGCCTACTGCTGCTGGCGCTGCTGTTGTTGCTGCTGGGAGTCGATGGTCATCCCATCTAGGAGTGGCACTGCAGTGTCACGCAGGATGGCCCTTCCAAAAAACACCCCCCAAACAGCACATGACGCAAAGAAAAAAAGAGGCGCAATGAGGTAGCTGTGTGACTAAGATAAGCGACCCAGGTGGCCGACACAAACACCTGGCCCATCTAGGAGTGGCACTGCAGTGTCACGCAGGATGGCCCTTCCAAAAAACACCCCCCAAACAGCACATGACGCAAAGAAAAAAAGAGGCGCAATGAGGTAGCTGTGTGACTAAGATAAGCGACCCAAGTGGCCGACACAAACACCTGGCCCATCTAGGAGTGTCACTGCAGTGTCACGCAGGATGGCCCTTCCAAAAACTACTCCCCAAACAGCACATGACGCAAAGAAAAATGAAAGAAAAAAGAGGTGCAAGATGGAATTGTCCTTGGGCCCTCCCACCCACCCTTATGTTGTATAAACAGGACATGCACACTATAACCAACCCATCATTTCAGTGACAGGGTCTGCCACACGACTGTGACTGAAATGACCGGTTGGTTTGGACCCCCACCAAAAAAGAAGCAATTAATCTCTCCTTGCACAAACTGGCTCTACAGAGGCAAGATGTCCACCTCATCATCATCCTCCGATATATCACCGTGTACATCCCCCTCCTCACAGATTATCAATTCGTCCCCACTAAAATCCACCATCTCAGCTCCCTGTGTACTTTGTGGAGGCAATTGCTGCTGGTCAATGTCTCCACAGAGGAATTGATTATAATTCATTTTAATGAACATCATCTTCTCCACATTTTCTGGATGTAACCTCGTACGCCGATTGCTGACAAGGTGAGCGGCGGCACTAAACACTCTTTCGGAGTACACACTTGTGGGAGGGCAACTTAGGTAGAATAAAGCCAGTTTGTGCAAGGGCCTCCAAATTGCCTCTTTTTCCTGCCAGTATAAGTACGGACTGTCTGACGTGCCTACTTGGATGTGGTCACTCATATAATCCTCCACCATTCTTTCAATGGGGAGAGAATCATATGCAGTGACAGTAGACGACATGTCCGTAATCGTTGTCAGGTCCTTTAGTCCGGACCAGATGTCAGCATCAGCAGTCGCTCCAGACTGCCCTGCATCACCGCCAGCGGATGGGCTCGGAATTCTGAGCCTTTTCCTCGCACCCCCAGTTGCGGGAGAATGTGAAGGAGGAGATGTTGACAGGTCGCGTTCCGCTTAACTTGACAATTTTGTCACCAGCAGTTCTTTGAACCCCAGCAGACTTGTGTCTGCCGGAAAGAGAGATCCAAGGTAGGTTTTAAATCTAGGATCGAGCACGGTGGACAAAATGTAGTGCTCTGATTTCAACAGATTGACCACCCGTGAATCCTTGTTAAGCGAATTAAGGGCTCCATCCACAAGTCCCACATGCCTAGCGGAATCGCTCTGTGTTAGCTCCTCCTTCAATGTCTCCAGCTTCTTCTGCAAAAGCCTGATGAGGGGAATGACCTGACTCAGGCTGGCAGTGTCTGAACTGACTTCACGTGTGGCAAGTTCAAAAGGTTGCAGAACCTTGCACAACGTTGAAATCATTCTCCACTGCGCTTGAGACAGGTGCATTCCACCTCCTATATCGTGCTCAGTTGTATAGGCTTGAATGGCCTTTTGCTGCTCCTCCAACCTCTGAAGCATATAGAGGGTTGAATTCCACCTCGTTACCACTTCTTGCTTCAGATGATGGCAGGGCAGGTTCAGGCGTTTTTGGTGGTGCTCCAGTCTTCTGTACGTGGTGCCTGTACGCCGAAAGTGTCCCGCAATTCTTCTGGCCACCGACAGCATCTCTTGCACGCCCCTCTCGTTTTTTAAATAATTCTGCACCACCAAATTCAAGGTATGTGCAAAACATGGGACGTGCTGGAATTTGCCCAGATTTAATGCACACACAATATTGCTGGCGTTGTCCGATGCCACAAATCCACAGGAGAGTCCAATTGGGGTAAGCCATTCTGCGATGATCTTCCTCAGTTGCCGTAAGAGGTTTTTAGCTGTGTGCGTATTCTGGAAAGCGGTGATACAAAGCGTAGCCTGCCTAGGAAAGAGTTGGCGTTTGCGAGATGCTGCTACTGGTGCCGCCACTGCTGTTCTTGCGGCGGGAGTCCATACATCTACCCAGTGGGCTGTCACAGTCATATAGTCCTGAGCCTGCCCTGCTCCACTTGTCCATATGTCCGTGGTTAAGTGGACATTGGGTACAACTGCATTTTTTAGGACACTGGTGAGTCTTTTTCTGAGGTCTGTGTACATTTTCGGTATCGCCTGCCTAGAGAAATGGAACCTAGATGGTATTTGGTACCGGGGACACAGTACCTCCAACAAGTCTCTAGTTGGCTCTGCAGTAATGATGGATACCGGAACCACGTTTCTCACCGCCCAGGATGCCAAGGCCTCAGTTATCCGCTTTGCAGCAGGATGACTGCTGTGATATTTCATCTTCCTCGCAAAGGACTGTTGGACAGTCAATTGCTTGGTGGAAGTAGTAAAAGTGGTCTTACGAGTACGACTTCCCCTCTGGGATGACCATCGACTCCCAGCAGCAACAACAGCAGCGCCAGCAGCAGTAGGCGTTACACGCAAGGATGCATCGGAGGAATCCCAGGCAGGAGAGGACTCGTCAGAATTGCCAGTGACATGGCCTGCAGGACTATTGGCATTCCTGGGGAAGGAGGAAATTGACACTGAGGGAGTTGGTGGGGTGGTTTGCGTGAGCTTGGTTACAAGAGGAAGGGATTTACTGGTCAGTGGACTGCTTCCGCTGTCGCCCAAAGTTTTTGAACTTGTCACTGACTTATGATGAATGCGCTGCAGGTGACGTATAAGGGAGGATGTTCCGAGGTGGTTAACGTCCTTACCACTACTTATTACAGCTTGACAAAGGCAACACACGGCTTGACAAATGTTGTCCGCATTTCTGTTGAAATACTTCCACACCGAAGAGCTGATTTTTTTGGTATTTTCTCCAGGCATGTCAATGGCCCTATTCCTCCCACGGACAACAGGTGTCTCCCCGGGTGCATGACTTACACAAACCACCTCACCATCAGAATCCTCCTGGTCAATTTCCTCCCCAGCGCCAGCAACACCCATATCCTCCTCATCCTGGTGTACTTCAACACTGACATCTTCAATCTGACTATCAGGAACTGGACTGCGGGTGCTCCTTCCAGCACTTGCAGGGGGCGTGCAAATGGTGGAAGGCGCATGCTCTTCACGTCCAGTGTTGGGAAGGTCAGGCATCGCAAACGACACAATTGGGCTCTCCTTGTGGATTTGTGATTTCGAAAAACGCACAGTTCTTTGCTGTGCTTTTGCCAGCTTGAGTCTTTTCATTTTTCTAGCGAGAGGCTGAGTGCTTCCATCCTCATGTGAAGCTGAACCACTAGCCATGAACATAGGCCAGGGCCTCAGCCGTTCCTTGCCACTCCGTGTGGTAAATGGCATATTGGCAAGTTTACGCTTCTCCTCCGACAATTTTATTTTAGATTTTTGAGTCCTTTTTTACTGATATTTGGTGTTTTGGATTTTACATGCTCTGTACTATGACATTGGGCATCGGCCTTGGCAGACGACTTTGATGGCATTTCATCGTCTCGGCCATGACTAGTGGCAGCAGCTTCAGCACGAGGTGGAAGTCGATCTTGATCTTTCCCTATTTTTGGAACCTCAACATTTTTGTTCTCCATATTTTAATAGGCACAACTAAAAGGCACCTCAGGTAAACAATGGAGATGGATGGATACTAGTATACTTATGGATGGACGAGCGACTGCCGACACAGAGGTAGCTACAGCCGTGGACTACCGTACTGCGTCTACTGCTAATATAGACTGGATGATAATGATATAAAAAATATATATATTAGAGATGAGCGGGTTCGGTTCCTCGGAATCCGAACCCGCCCGAACTTCAGGTTTTTTTACACAGGGCCGAGCGACTCGGATCTTCCCGCCTTGCTCGGTTAACCCGAGCGCGCCCGAACGTCATCATCCCGCTGTCGGATTCTCGCGAGGCTCGTATTCTATCGCGAGTCTCGGATTCTATATAAGGAGCCGCGCATCGCCGCCATTTTCACACGTGCATTGAGATTGATAGGGAGAGGACGTGGCTGGCGTCCTCTCCGTTTAGACTAGAGTACTAGAGAGAGACACAAATTTTGGGGAGCATATTATTAGGAGGAGTACTACTTGCTGCTGATAGTGTGACCAGTGACCACCAGTTTAATTAATCCGTTCTCTGCCTGAAAAAAAACGATACACAGTGTGACACAGTCACATACCATATCTGTGCTCAGCCCAGTGTGCTGCATCATATGTAATACTGTATATCATTATCTGACTGTGCTGAGTGCTCACTGCTCACACAGCTTAATTGTGGGGGAGACTGGGGAGCAGTTATAGCAGGAGTACATAAAGTACAGTGCACACTTTTGCTGCCAGAGTGCCACTGCCAGTGTGACTGACCAGTGACCACTGACCACCAGTATTGTGATTGTCTGCTGACCACCAGTATATTGTGATTGTCTGCCTGAAAAAGTTAAACACTCGTTGTGTGGTGTTTTTATAAACGCATTCTGCAGACAGTGTCCAGCAGGTCCGTCATTACATAATATATACCTGTCCGGCTGCAGTACTAGTGTGATATATATATATTTTAATTTTATCTCATTATCATCCAGTCTATATTAGCAGCAGACACAGTACGGTAGTCCACGGCTGTAGCTACCTCTGTGTCGGCAGTCGCTCGTCCATCCATAATTGTATACCACCTACCCGTGGTTTTTTTTTTTCTATCTTCTTGATACTAGTAGCTTACTTTAGGAGTCTGCAGTGCTGAGTCTGACAGACAGTGTCCAGCAGGTCCGTCATTACATAATATATACCTGTCCGGCTGCAGTACTAGTGTGATATATATATATATTTTAATTTTATCTCATTATCATCCAGTCTATATTAGCAGCAGACACAGTACGGTAGTCCACGGCTGTAGCTACCTCTGTGTCGGCAGTCGCTCGTCATCCATAAGTATACTAGTATCCATCCATCTCCATTGTTTACCTGAGGTGCCTTTTAGTTGTGCCTATTAAAATATGGAGAACAAAAATGTTGAGGTTCCAAAAATAGGGAAAGATCAAGATCGACTTCCACCTCGTGCTGAAGCTGCTGCCACTAGTCATGGCCGAGACGATGAAATGCCAGCAACGTCGTCTGCCAAGGCCGATGCCCAATGTCATAGTACAGAGCATGTAAAATCCAAAACACCAAATATCAGTAAAAAAAGGACTCAAAAATCTAAAATAAAATTGTCGGAGGAGAAGCGTAAACTTGCCAATATGCCATTTACCACACGGAGTGGCAAGGAACGGCTGAGGCCCTGGCCTATGTTCATGGCTAGTGGTTCAGCTTCACATGAGGATGGAAGCACTCAGCCTCTCGCTAGAAAAATGAAAAGACTCAAGCTGGCAAAAGCACAGCAAAGAACTGTGCGTTCTTCGAGATCCCAAATCCACAAGGAGAGTCCAATTGTGTCGGTTGCGATGCCTGACCTTCCCAACACTGGACGTGAAGAGCATGCGCCTTCCACCATTTGCACGCCCCCTGCAAGTGCTGGAAGGAGCACCCGCAGTCCAGTTCCTGATAGTCAGATTGAAGATGTCAGTGTTGAAGTACACCAGGATGAGGAGGATATGGGTGTTGCTGGCACTGGGGAGGAAAGTGACCAGGAGGATTCTGATGGTGAGGTGGTTTGTTTAAGTCAGGCACCCGGGTAGACACCTGTTGTCCGTGGGAGGAATATGGCCATTGACATGCCTGGTGAAAATACCAAAAAAATCAGCTCTTCGGTGTGGAAGTATTTTAACAGAAATGCGGACAACATTTGTCAAGCCGTGTGTTGCCTTTGTAAAGCTGTAATAAGTAGGGGTAAAGACGTTAACCACCTCGGAACATCCTCCCTTATACGTCACCTGCAGCGCATTCATAATAAGTCAGTGACAAGTTCAAAAACTTTGGGCGACAGCGGAAGCAGTCCACTGACCAGTAAATCCCTTCCTCTTGTAACCGAGCTCACGCAAACCACCACACCAACTCCCTCAGTGTCAATTTCCTCCTTCCCCAGGAATGCCAATAGTCCTGCAGGCCATGTCACTGGCAATTCTGACGAGTCCTCTCCTGCCTGGGATTCCTCCGATGCATCCTTGCGTGTAACGCCTACTGCTGCTGGCGCTGCTGTTGTTGCTGCTGGGAGTCGATGGTCATCCCAGAGGGGAAGTCGTAAGCCCACTTTTACTACTTCCACCAAGCAATTGACTGTCCAACAGTCCTTTGCGAGGAAGATGAAATATCACAGCAGTCATCCTGTTGCAAAGCGGATAACTGAGGCCTTGACAACTATGTTGGTGTTAGACGTGCGTCCGGTATCCGCCGTTAGTTCACAGGGAACTAGACAATTTCTTGAGGTAGTGTGCCCCCGTTACCAAATACCATCTAGGTTCCACTTCTCTAGGCAGGCGATACCGAGAATGTACACGGACGTCAGAAAAAGACTCACCAGTGTCCTAAAAAATGCAGTTGTACCCAATGTCCACTTAACCACGGACATGCGGACAAGTGGAGCAGGGCAGGGTCAGGACTATATGACTGTGACAGCCCACTGGGTAGATGTATGGACTCCCGCCGCAAGAACAGCAGCGGCGGCACCAGTAGCAGCATCTCGCAAACGCCAACTCTTTCCTAGGCAGGCTACGCTTTGTATCACCGCTTTCCAGAATACGCACACAGCTGAAAACCTCTTATGGCAACTGAGGAAGATCATCGCGGAATGGCTTACCCCAATTGGACTCTCCTGTGGATTTGTGGCATCGGACAACGCCAGCAATATTGTGTGTGCATTAAATATGGGCAAATTCCAGCACGTCCCATGTTTTGCACATACCTTGAATTTGGTGGTGCAGAATTATTTAAAAAACGAGAGGGGCGTGCAAGAGATGCTGTCGGTGGCCAGAAGAATTGCGGGACACTTTCGGCGTACAGGCACCACGTACAGAAGACTGGAGCACCACCAAAAACTACTGAACCTGCCCTGCCATCATCTGAAGCAAGAAGTGGTAACGAGGTGGAATTCGACCCTATATATGCTTCAGAGGTTGGAGGAGCAGCAAAAGGCCATTCAAGCCTATACGATTGAGCACGATATAGGAGGTGGAATGCACCTGTCTCAAGCGCAGTGGAGAATGATTTCAACGTTGTGCAAGGTTCTGCTGCCCTTTGAACTTGCCACACGTGAAGTCAGTTCAGACACTGCCAGCCTGAGTCAGGTCATTCCCCTCATCAGGCTTTTGCAGAAGAAGCTGGAGACATTGAAGGAGGAGCTAACACAGAGCGATTCCGCTAGGCATGTGGGACTTGTGGATGGAGCCCTTAATTCGCTTAACAAGGATTCACGGGTGGTCAATCTGTTGAAATCAGAGCACTACATTTTGGCCACCGTGCTCGATCCTAGATTTAAAACCTACCTTGGATCTCTCTTTCCGGCACACACAAGTCTGCTGGGGTTCAAAGACCTGCTGGTGAGAAAATTGTCAAGTCAAGCGGAACGCGACCTGTCAACATCTCCTCCTTCACATTCTCCCGCAACTGGGGGTGCGAGGAAAAGGCTCAGAATTCCGAGCCCACCCGCTGGCGGTGATGCAGGGCAGTCTGGAGCGACTGCTGATGCTGACATCTGGTCCGGACTGAAGGACCTGCCAACGATTACGGACATGTCGTCTACTGGCACTGCATATGATTCTCTCCCCATTGAAAGAATGGTGGAGGATTATATGAGTGACCGCATCCAAGTAGGCACGTCAGACAGTCCGTACTTATACTGGCAGGAAAAAGAGGCAATTTGGAGGCCCTTGCACAAACTGGCTTTATTCTACCTAAGTTGCCCTCCCACAAGTGTGTACTCCGAAAGAGTGTTTAGTGCCGCCGCTCACCTTGTCAGCAATCGGCGTACGAGGTTACTTCCAGAAAATGTGGAGAAGATGATGTTCATTAAAATGAATTATAATCAATTCCTCCGTGGAGACATTGACCAGCAGCAATTGCCTCCACAAAGTACACAGGGAGCTGAGATGGTGGATTCCAGTGGGGACGAATTGATAATCTGTGAGGAGGGGGATGTACACGGTGATATATCGGAGGATGATGATGAGGTGGACATCTTGCCTCTGTAGAGCCAGTTTGTGCAAGGAGAGATTAATTGCTTCTTTTTTGGTGGGGGTCCAAACCAACCCGTCATTTCAGTCACAGTCGTGTGGCAGACCCTGTCACTGAAATGATGGGTTGGTTAAAGTGTGCATGTCCTGTTTATACAACATAAGGGTGGGTGGGAGGGCCCAAGGACAATTCCATCTTGCACCTCTTTTTTCTTTCATTTTTCTTTGCGTCATGTGCTGTTTGGGGAGTATTTTTTTGAAGGGCCATCCTGCGTGACACTGCAGTGCCACTCCTAGATGGGCCAGGTGTTTGTGTCGGCCACTAGGGTCGCTTATCTTACTCACACAGCTACCTCATTGCGCCTCTTTTTTTCTTTGCGTCATGTGCTGTTTGGGGAGTGTTTTTTGGAAGGGCCATCCTGCGTGACACTGCAGTGCCGTTCCTAGATGGGCCAGGTGTTTGTGTCGGCCACTAGGGTCGCTTATCTTACTCACACAGCTACCTCATTGCGCCTCTTTTTTTCTTTGCGTCATGTGCTGTTTGGGGAGTGTTTTTTGGAAGGGCCATCCTGCGTGACACTGCAGTGCCACTCCTAGATGGGCCAGGTGTTTGTGTCGGCCACTAGGGTCGCTTAGCTTACTCACACAGCTACCTCATTGCGCCTCTTTTTTTCTTTGCGTCATGTGCTGTTTGGGGAGTGTTTTTTGGAAGGGCCATCCTGCGTGACACTGCAGTGCCACTCCTAGATGGGCCAGGTGTTTGTGTCGGCCACTAGGGTCGCTTAGCTTAGTCATCCAGCGACCTCATTGCGCCTCTTTTTTTCTTTGCGTCATGTGCTGTTTGGGGAGTGTTTTTTGGAAGGGCCATCCTGCGTGACACTGCAGTGCCACTCCTAGATGGGCCAGGTGTTTGTGTCGGCCACTAGGGTCGCTTAGCTTAGTCATCCAGCGACCTCGGTGCAAATTTTAGGACTAAAAATAATATTGTGAGGTGTGAGGTGTTCAGAATAGACTGAAAATGAGTGGAAATTATGGTTTTTGAGGTTAATAATACTTTGGGATCAAAATGACCCCCAAATTCTATGATTTAAGCTGTTTTTTAGTGTTTTTTTTGAAAAAAACACCCGAATCCAAAACACACCCGAATCCGACAAAAAAAATTCGGTGAGGTTTTGCCAAAACGCGGTCGAACCCAAAACACGGCCGCGGAACTGAACCCAAAACCAAAACACAAAACCCGAAAAATTTCAAGTGCACATCTCTAATATATATATCACTACTGCAGCCGGACAGGTATATATTATATAATGACGGACCTGCTGGACACTGTCAGCACTGCAGACTCCTAAAGTAAGCTACTAGTATCAAGAAGATAGGAAAAAAAAAAACACCACAGGTAGGTGGTATACAATTATGGATGGACGAGCGACTGCCGACACAGAGGTAGCTACAGCCGTGGACTACCGTACTGCGTCTGCTGCTAATATAGACTGGATGATAATGATATAAAAAATATATATATATCACTACTGCAGCCGGACAGGTATATATTATATAATGACGGACCTGCTGGACACTGTCAGCACTGCAGACTCCTAAAGTAAGCTACTAGTATCAAGAAGATAGAAAAAAAAAAACACAACAGGTAGGTGGTATACAATTATGGATGGACGAGCGACTGCCGACACAGAGGTAGCTACAGCCGTGGACTACCGTACTGCGTCTGCTGCTAATATAGACTGGATGATAATGATATAAAAAATATATATATATCACTACTGCAGCCGGACAGGTATATATTATATAATGACGGACCTGCTGGACACTGTCAGCACTGCAGACTCCTAAAGTTAACTACTAGTATGAAGAAGATAGAAAGAAAAAGAAAAAACACCACAGGGTGGTATACAATTATGGACGAGTGACTGCCGACACAGAGGTAGCTACAGCCGTGGACTACCGTACTGCGTCTGCTGCTAGTATAGACTGGATGATAATGATATAAAAAATATATATATATCACTACTGCAGGACAGGTATATATTATATAATGACGGACCTGCTGGACACTGTCAGCAGAATGCGTTTATAGAATAAAAACACCACACGACGAGTGTTTAACTTTTTCAGGCAGACAATCACAATATACTGGTGGTCACTGGTCACTGGTCAGTCACACTGGCAGTGGCACTCTGGCAGCAAAAGTGTGCACTGTTAAATATATGTACTCCTGCTATAACTGCTCCCCAGTCTCCCCCACAATTAAGCTGTGTGAGCAGTGAGCACTCAGCACAGTCAGATATACATAGATGATGCAGCACACTGAGGCTGAGCACAGATATGGTATACTGTGTCACTGTGTATCGTTTTTTTTCAGGCAGAGAACGGATTATATTAAATAATAATAAAACTGCACTGGTGGTCACTGGTCAGTCACTAGTAAACTCTGCACTCTCTGAGTACTCCTAAGCTCCAGTAAATCAAGTGTCTCACTCTCACTATCTATTTCTATTCTAAACGGAGATGACGCCAGCCACGTCCTCTCCCTATCAATCTCAATGCACGTGTGAAAATGGCGGCGACGCGCGGCTCCTTATATAGAATCCGAGTCTCGCGATAGAATCCGAGCCTCGCGAGAATCCGACAGCGGGATGATGACGTTCGGGCGTGCTCGGGTTAGCCGAGCAAGGCGGGAAGATCTGAGTCTGCCTCGGACCCGTGTAAAAAGCGTGAAGTTCGGGGGGGTTCGGATTCCGAGAAACCAAACCCGCTCATCACTAGTTCGAACCCAAAACACGGCCGCGGAACCGAACCCAAAACCAAAACACAAAACCCGAAAAATTTCCGGTGCTCATCACTAGTGTAAGGGAGAGAATATGATAGAGTGGGTGCAGAACAAGAAAAGTCCTGTAACCAGGAAGGTGATTAAGTAATGATAAGGGTGAGAGATGTAGATCTCGGTGAGATTTTTTCTTTAGATTTTGACTATATAGTCAAAATCGCAAAGAAAGTTAGTGCAAATCGGAAGGTGTTATGCCACTTGCGATCCTGATTCGATCCCGATGCGCGGTCCCGCCAGGTCGGCATCGCAAGAAAAGATACTGTGCAGGCAAGTCAATCCTTGCTAGATCGGTGTACTATCTAGTTCATCTCACATGTCAATGACATCTCACATAAGCCAAAATCTCACATAAGCCAAAATCGTAAGCACACATAGTCCATATCTCAAGAAAGGTTAGGCAAAATCGGTGGTGCTGGGCTCCACGGAGTTCAGGGGAAATCGCAAAGTGAAAATCGGGCATAGCAAGGATCTCACCGTGTGTACTGTACACACCATAAGACAGAGCTGGCAATGATTGGTTTGTTTTGGCAGTCCTTCTGTGAACTAATTAATAGGAATTTCACTAATGTCTACTGTGAAGTAAAGGCAGCTACACAGCTATCCATTTTTTTCCAGACACTTCCCTCCTTCCAACTAGCAAAACTGTGGATAGGTACCCATGTCAATGGGCCTCCTGCAGTTAAGAACTCAGAGGGAGATGTTATATAGCGGCATGGACTGTGCCACTATAGTGCTACCTGCGTCGCTTCATTACGGTGGTGAAGCAGGAAGCCACAACGGCATGTACCAACATCTTGTCTTCCAACTCCCCCATCTGGCAATCCCCGCTAGAGCACAGTGCATCAATCAGCTTAGCGCTGGTGCATTGTGTCTTTCCTCCCGGCTAGTAGGTCGACAGTCAATAGGTTGACATAAAATGGTCGATATCCATTAAGTTGACAAGCTCAAAAGATCAACAGGGTGAAAAAATTGACAGGTAAAAGGTAGACAGTGCTTAAGGTCGACAGATACAAAAGGTCAACAGGTTCAAAACGTCAACTAGACAATGGTCGACACATGTTTTTTTGGGGGGTTACATGTTTCCCAACTTTTGCTTGATTTACCATCCATGAGGACTACAATTGGGAATAGTAATCTGTGGTAAGCACAGCAGTAGTGGAGCGGGGCATTTTGACCGAATTGCGACGAATGAAGCAAGCTCGTGAGGGTACACTTTTACACTGATTGTGGTCACATATGATGATACATGCACAAAGACACCCAAAAATCAAACATAAAAAAGCGTGTCGACTATTATCATGTTGACCTTTTGACCTGTCAACCTTACCAACTGTTGACTTTTTGACAGTCGACCTAATGCATGTCGACCATATGGGGTTGTCCTAATGACTGTCTACCTAGTTACTTGTGTTAATTGAAAATCTCAGAGGCTGTTGATGTTGGTAAAGCGGCACTGGAGCTCTGCGGGGGGAGTTCTCTCATTCTGTGAGGTAGTTATCATGGACCCCACAGTTCCTCTAGTTGGTGAGGAATGCTTGTTAAAAAGATATTTTTTAAAGCTGAATGGGATCTGTATGACTGCGAAGCAATACATTCATAGCTGGGCTTATGATATGAGTGATTTCTACATTGCCATTTAATGAAGCTTATTGCTGAAATGTTAAGAGAAGTATTGTTATATATTTTGGCTCTGTACCTCGGATGCATTATTGATACAGACAATATTAATAATGACCCTTTTCACATGTACTTACTTATGCAGTTATTGCAAAATAATAACATTTTGGCAGCCCGATGGCTATTATGTAAAAGGAACGAATATGTGTTTATAGTTATACTATACTGAATTATGAATTGTTCTTCATATTATTATTTTATTTATTAAGTTCAAGTGATTGACGGGATGTGTAAGTGTAATGGCCATTACTTCCCATTTTCATATTAAGTTCTACCTCATAAGTGAATGTGATATAACACTGAAATCTAAAACACTTTTCCTCCAAGCACATCCTGTATTAATGCAATTTGAATAATAGATGATTAATTGATAGTACCGAAAATAATCCCCTGATGATCATTTTGCAAGGGCCGTAACTAGGGGTGAGTGAGCGGTGTCATCGCACAGGGCGTAGGGCCCGGGTGGTGGCAAAGTGGTTGTCCCCACAGAATCTGCTTCTGGCTAGCAGCAAGTGTCACTCCTGCAGGGCCAACCGGAGCATCCTTGTGGCATTCAAGGCACGTACCCTGCAGACTGTACATCCTGAGGATTCTCAGAGCCCCGTCCCCTCTCTGTCAAGTAATGACGTCATGCGCTCAGGAGGCAGGGCTGGCACAGGATACACTGCCACCCTATTACATACAGTGTTGCACAGTAGACCTGTTACTTGAAAGCCCCCAAAAGCCTAGTGTTGGTGCCTTATATAATAATAATAATAATAATAATAATAATAATAATTTTATTTATATAGCACTCTTTCTCCAATAGGACTCAAGGCGCTTAACAGATATATAGCATAATATAGTACAGAAAATAATGAAGTACATTTTCATAAAATACAGAAGCATAAAGATACTAAAAGGGACATTATGGAAATGCTTGAGTAAACAGGAAAGTCTTGAGTCTACTTTTGAAGGATTCTAAAGTTGGGGCCTCTCACACTGTGCGGGGAAGTGAGTTCCATAGAGCCGGAGCCGCATGACTAAAAGCTCGACCCCCAGATGAATTACGGGAGATTCTAGGTACTGCTAAAAGTGCTTCCTCTACAGATCGCAGTAATCGAGTGGGGCAGTATGGGGCCAGAAGCTGTTTCAGGTACCTTGGGCCCTGGTCATGTAATACTTTGAAACTCAGTAAGCCAATCTTGAAGATGATTCGCCATCTTACAGGCAGCCAGGGAAGGGAGTAGAGGATGGGTGTTATGTGGCTAGAACGGGGCTGGTTGGTTAACACAAAGAGATACAATGAGTGGGCGCTAGTATAATGGCTATGAGACAACTATAATAAAATACTTATCATTGACTGCTGGTCGGTTAACAGCCTGGTAGCTGTGTTTTGCACCAGCTGTAAGCGTTGCAATTCTTTTGCTGGGAGACCAAGGTAGAGGGCATTACAGTAGTCTAATCGAGATGATACAAATGCATGTATGACTTTTGGCAGATCATCTGAGGGAATTAAGTGCTTGATTCTGACTATGTTCCTCAGGTGAAAGAATGAGGATTTGATTGTGGCTGATATCTGATGTTTAAGTGTCAAGCCACCAACCAGGACAATGCCAAGATTCCGCACACGATCACTGGTCTGTAATTCTGAATCCCCCAGTGTAAGTCCAGTTGGTTGGCTATGCTGCAGTCTTGTCCTTTGATGTTGCGGTCATATCATAAGGACCTCTGTTTTATCCGAGTTCAGTCGCAGCCAACTGGCACTCATCCACTCCTGGAGCTCGGCTAGACAGCCATTTAGGGTTGCTATTGGGTTATCAGTGCCCGGAGCAAAGGACAAGTACAGTTGTGTATCATCTACATAGCAGTGGTAGACCAGGCCATGGCGCCTGATTATTTCACCCAACGGGTTCTTTTTGACAAGCTCAATAGTATCACAGGGAAATAGATTCCACTGAGGAATTGGGCGCTATAAACGCTTAAAAATAATTTAGCAATTAAAAAAGCACCTTTGTTTAATTTATTTTATTTTATAGCTGCTCCTATATGGCAAACTGGATGCCTAGACATAGAAATAGCGTAATGTTTGTATAGACTCAACAAACAAGGAGCGCTTATAAAATAACGTATAATGCAATTTACTAAGAATGTATATAAAATAGCAATAATTACTGCATAAACATTTGTAAGCAAAAATAAAAACAATAAAAACAATCTAAGATGGCAGTGAATGAAGCAGAGCAGTTTAGATGTAATATAAAATAAAGCTTAAATTAAATTAGCAGAGTTGAGGTCCATACTGTATATTGATAGTATAAAGCTGGTAAATCCAGAATCAGTGGGAAGGATTTTTTCCTAAAAGAAGTCCACAGCTGTAAATAGAGTGGAGTGGGGACATTATGCTTACCCCTGATCAAGGATTAGTTCTCACCTGCTGCAGGTATTGATCATACTTTCCCGTCGATGGCAGTGCAGACGTGTGAGCTCCAGACAGCTGATCAGTTCCCCCTCTGTGGGTATGCAGGGGGGGGAAGGACGGGACGGTGGTTCCACGATACCTAGTCTGCTGAATTAGGCCCAGTGTGCAGTACAAACACACGCAGCATCTGTCCACAGAATGGACTTGCGTGCAACTGCATCAGACCCTGCATATTTAACACAATGTATATACTTATGCTTCACAATTCCTTATAGCATTAAAGGAGCATTTCACATTTGGATAACAAAAACCTTATGTAACCTACCTTATCTTCACTGGAAAATAATGGCTCTTCCCTGGACCCTACCCATCACCTGAAGGAGGAATTACTGTAGCAAGCTGCCGATACGTCTTCCAGCAGAGCACTACTGGAGTGGTCCAAACGGATTCAGTGTCACTACAACAAATAGGAGAAGCAGTTTCAATTTTTATATTAATATCCAATGTCTGAGCAATTCTTCATTATATTCACAACGTTAACAGTTTTATTTTTAACATTTCATTAATAAAACGTACATTACTCGGTTATATATAATATTATTAGATACATAAGGTAATCTTACCCCTTAGAAGTGATGCCCAGTCAAGCAGATCTTGTCACAGAAGTAGACAGTATGGCCCTCATTCCGAGTTGTTCGCTCGTTCTTTTTCATCGCATCGCAGCGATTTTCCGCAAACTGCGCATGCACAATGTTCGCACTGCGACTGCGCCAAGTAAATTTGCTAAGAAGTTTGGTATTTTACTCACGGCATTACGAGGTTTTTTTCTTCGTTCTGGTGATCGTTGTGTGATTGACAGGAAGTGGGTGTTTCTGGGCGGAAACTGGCCGTTTTATGGGAGTGTGTGAAAAAACGCTGCCGTTTCTGGGAAAAACGTGGGAGTGGCTGGAGAAACGGGGGAGTGTCTGGGCGAACGCTGGGTGTGTTTGTGACGTCAAACCAGGAACGAAACTGACTGAACTGATCGCAGTGGCAGAGTAAGTGTCGAGCTACTCAGAATTTGAAACTGCTTTTTGAGAATCTTTCGTTCGCAATTTTGCTAAGCTAAGATTCACTCCCAGTAGGCGGCGGCTTAGCGTGTGCAATGCTGCTAAAAGCAGCTTGCGAGCGAACAACTCGGAATGAGGGCCTATGTACATACTGTACACACGTCACCACAGCTAGCTGATAACTGAGTGTCCTGTGCCAATAACAAACAGTCACAGGTTGTGTGACATCACAAGAGATATTATGATGTAAGCCTATGTAACTTCCATGATCAGTATGGTCAAAACTGATAATTTACAACCTGCCTGCATTTTAAAGTAATGGCTGTTTACAACATATTGATAGTCTAATTTTACACTTTAATGGTAAGCAATTTGCACATTGCAGTTGTTCTTTGGTGAATCAGAAAATTCCTAGGTGTATTTTACTCTCTTACAAAAGAAAAAAATATATATCAAACACTCACACACATGTCACATGAATAAAGGTGGCGTTGATGTCCTATCACTCTCAGGATTATATGACTGATTCTAAGGTACTTTATCTTCATTTGTGTGATCAAATGAAGTGAAAGTGCCAGGGGGTTCAGGGAGGGAATTTAGCAAGTAGCTGGCTAGGAAAGATAATATGATATCATGTCAGATCTTATCAATCTTATATTTGAAGTAGGGAGTAAGATCTTAGGCACTGATAGGCTGATGGGTTTTATGTAAGAGCAGTGAGAAGAGATTTAAATGTATTAAAAGTATATTGGGGTTAAAAACTTGAGCAAAAATAAGATTGGAAATATGTTTGTTTGACAGTGTCCAGAACCTTTTGATAGGTGTGATAGATAGACTTATATGAGAAAATCATAAGGACTATGGGCTTAATTCAGACCTGATCGCTAGTAAGCGATTTTTGCACTGCTGCAATCAGATAGTCGCCGCCTACAGGGGGAGTGTATTTTCGCTGTGCAAGTGCGCGATCGCATGTGTAGCAGAGCTGTAAAAACAGATTTTGTGCAGTCTCTGCGCAGCCCAGGACTTACTCAGCTGCTACGCTCACACCAGCCTGTCCAGGACCAGAATTGACGTCAGGAACCTTCCCTGAAAACGCTTGGACAGGCTTGCATTTTTCCAACCACTCCATGAAAATGGTCAGTTGCCACCCACAAACGCCCTGTTCCTGGCAATCTCCTTGCGAACGCCCCTGCGAATGGATTCTTCACACAAACCCATCTCTGAGCGGCGATCCGCTTTGTACCCGTGCAACGTGCCTGCACATTGTAAAACATACGCATGCGCACTTCTGACCTGATTGCCCGCTGTGCGAAAATGCAGCCTAGTGATCAGGTCTGAATTACCCCCAGTAACATTTATGCCAATGACATTCCACTTTGTGCAAGAGTTTTTGTAGTTGTCTTAATACCATGGCTGACATCTACATTAAGTCTTCATGGAGTGTAAAGGGTAGCTGGGGTCCCTTCATCAAGGGCTATTTCTACAGTTTAGCTAAGATAAGATGTGATACAATATCAGGAGAAAAGTACGTAGAAATTGGTCAGTGAAGTTGTTGTAGAGAGGTGGGAAGGTGTTGAAAATGAATAGAGTTAATATTTCTGCGGGTTTGAGGAGGTATGGTAGACTTTAATAAGAGGGAGCTAGAAACATAGGACTTAATTCAGACCTGATCGTTAGGCTGCGTTTTTGTACAGCCTGCAATCAGGTCTGAACTGCGCATGAATATGCACCGCAATGCGCAGGCGCATCGGTCCGCAGTGATGGGGATCGGCGGGCAGTGACGGGATGGTGCGAGAAACGCGATCGTAATGTGACTGACAGGAAGAGGCCATTTGTGGGTGGCAACTGACCAGAGAATCGCAGGAGGGACCAGACGTTGGAAGGGAGGGTTTCTGACGTCAGCTCCGGACCCGATTATCGCACTGGAAGAGTACGTCCTGGGTTGTGCAGAGACTGCATAAACTTCTGTTTGTGCAGCTCTTCTGCACATGCGATCGCACCCCTGCACAGCAAGGTGCGGTGCCGGCGGCCGGAGACGGAGGGCAGCAGCGGTCAGAAAGCAGGAGCGGGGATTGTAAGTATTAATTTATTTTATTTATTTATTTTTTTGTAAACAGCGCAACCAGGGGGCACAACTCTACAGGGGGCACAGTACTGGGGGCAATACTACTGGGGGCACAACTCTACAGGGTGCACAGTACTGGGAACAATACTACTGGGGGCACAGTACTGGGGTCAATACTACTGTGGGCACAGCTACAGGGGGCATAACTGACCATGCCCCTTCTCCATGAAGCCACGCCCCTATTTTTTGCCCAGGGCACCGCAAGGTCTAGATCCGGCCCTGGTTTGGAGGCACAAATAGAATGTAGACTATCAAAAGGGATATTGAAGCAACCCTTGATGATAACTAGATTGTCACAGGATAAGAAATGAGGGAGCCAGGCAGAGAAATGTTCAAGAAAATGTTGATGCAATAGACAAGAGCAAGATCACAGCAACACACAGAAAGAATGGGTTTAAAATCATGTTAGATTGTATTTTAAAAAAATGTAAAAGCAATTGATGGAACCTGTAGTAGAACTGAAAATTTGTACTATTGGAACAGTAATATTCCACACCCACTTTCTTTACAGTTTCCAGACCTAGAGTATTGGGTACAGTAGAGACCACCATGTGAAAGTGCTGCAGAGGAGGCAGAGTCTGATTGTAGGAGCCATGTGTCTGTTGCCATAAGGTTGAGGTTGTTTGAGATAATAAAGGTCATGGATGGAAGTTAATTTGTTTCAAACAGAGTGTGAATTCCATAGGGCACATTTAATTGATTTAGAGGACAATGGAAGACAGGTAATATATTTGAGGTTTGCTGGGTTTTTATATTGTGTGAATCAGCTGTATGTATACGGAATATATTGGTGGGACCTGTACTTGGTGATATATCACCAGCTAATAGAAGCAGAAGGAGAGAGATACAAAGATAGCTATAGGAAGCATGTTAATGTGAACTGTGTGGTGACAAATTAAGGATGTTACAGTCAAGACAATATAAACAAATGTTAACATGAGGGGAGGGAGAGGGGACACTGGGGAAGAGAATGTGTGGAGGGAGCATACAGCGGGGTAAAGGATGTGGGAAAGGAGATGGGATGCTGGAGGAGAGGATGCGGGCAGAGGGAGGGGACCCTGGGGGAGACAATGTGGGGAGGGATAGGGAAGACCGGGGGAGAGGATGTGGGGAGGGAGCAGATACCGTGGTAAAATCCTTAATTAGCACAGCACACAAATTTTCATGATTAATAGACCCCATAATGTTAAAACATTTGCTGTCAGATCAAGAATAAAAACATTAACTGCAGAAGGTTAAATGTCCACCATCCAAAACAGTAGCTAACTGCTGGAAGGAGCTTAGAAGTATAAACAAATGTAAGAATGCATTTACCTTGAAAAGTTTTGGTTAATAAAATTCGTTTAAGTACTATAGATAGCAGGTGATTCATCGCGCCCTATGGGCGCTCTTCACACCGTCGCAAGGGGCTACGCCCCCTTAACCCCTGCACGTCCTTTTGGGGGGCAATATTTGTATTATATGGAGTATTACTGTCAAGCATAATGTTGTTAGTGGTTAAATATTTTACTGCCAAAGGGCGTGAGATGGTCAATATAGGCCCTAGGTCACTATACAGCCCCTTCCCTTATATAACATCACATACACAGTGTGCACGCTGGGCACTTATCCCTCATAACAGTATATGGTATTAGCCTCTCACCAGCTTCATTGTCCCCACACACTGCACACTACAGACTCTCACTCTGCACCAGCACCAGAAACAGCAACCACCATGTTTCTTCCTGGCCGCCCAAGTCATGCGGGAGTTGTAGTCTCCCCACAGCACTGCAGTGATGCCACGGTGACGCACACCCTTTGCAGTCTATCGTGCCAGATACACAATATGCCCCACAGTGCCAGATATGCCCCATAGTGCCAGATATACATATGCCCCACAACGCCAGATAAAAATATGCCCCACAGTGCCAGATATGCCCCACTTTTCCAGATATACATATGCCCCACAGTGCCAGTTCTACATATGCCCCAGAGTGCCAGTTATACATACAGGTATGCCCCACAATGCCAGATATACATATTGCCCACAATGCCAGATATACATATGCCCCCAGTGCCAGATATGCCCCACGATGCCAGTTATACATATGTAACACCCACCCCACCCCAGTGCAACCCAATCCACCACAACCCACACCTCCCTCCTGCTACTCACCTGCTGCTGCTGTGTCAGGGTTGGGGGGCGGAGAGGAGTGCGAAGCGCAGGCCCATCCCTCAGTGCTGCTCAGTCAGACTCTGGTGGTCTCCGGCCGCAGCATGTATTTTTTCAACTGAGCACCAGTTCGTTAGCCAGTCAGAGCTTGCGGACAGGCAGCCGCGGCTCCTGAATGGCTGCCGGTCCTCGAGCTCTCATTGGCTAACGAACCGATGCTCAGTTGAGAAAATACACACCGCGCCCGGAGACCAAAGTCTGACTGAGGAGCACTGAGGGACGGGACCACGCTGCGCTCTCCTCTCCTTCCCTGATACAGCAGAGGGCTGGGAAGGGGAGGAGGAGCACATTGGCGGCTTTTACCGTAATATCTGCTAATGGCGGCTATGGTGTGTGTGAGTGACGGGCCGTGGGTATGGCGTACGGGCGGCTAGATTCTTAACAGTACGCCGTACACGAGCGTACCGCCACACTTGCAGGTCTGGTCTCTCCTATCCAGATCTGTGACTCTATGACTCAGAGCTCCTAGCCACACCCAGCGCCACGCCCAGCGTTAGAAAATGAGTCGCAGAGTCACAGATCTGGACAAATATATACTGTATGAGATTTGGGAACGATATGGTGACATGGGTTCAGCACTTGTCAGAAAGACTTTAGAATTCTACCCTGCTGTAATCTCATATGGCAGTGGTTCCCAAACTGTTTTGAATAATGGCGACCTAGAGCATCAGAAGTTTTCTCAGGGCACCCCTAGGCCAAAAGTTCCTTATTGAGAAATTTAGAGAGAGAAATTAAATAGCGTAAATTGTGTTTATATGTCCTCCTTAGGTTTAATTGTGTGGCGAGGAATAAGATTTGCATCTGTTTGTCCATATATTTCGTGATTGCCAATTTGGCAGCCACAAGCACTTGCTTTGCCCATTACATTGACCATAAATAATTTGAATTGGTCCTGGACCACCAATCCAAGGCAACCCTGCAAGTGTCCCGAGGCACCCGAGGGTGCCACGGCACATTGGGGCAGATGTATTAAGCCTGGATAAGGCATAAAGCAGTGATAAAGCATTGATAAGTGCAAGGTGATAATGCACTAGCCAATGAGCTCATAACTAGAGATGAGCGGGTTCGGTTCCTCGGAATCCGAACCCCCCCGAACTTCAGCCTTTTTACACGGGTCCGAGGCAGACTCAGATCTTCCCGCCTTGCTCGGCTAACCCGAGCGCACCCGAACGTCATCATCCCGCTGTCGGATTCTCGCGAGGCTCGTATTCTATCGCGAGACTCGGATTCTATATAAGGAGCCGCGCGTCGCCGCCATTTTCACACGTGCATTGAGATTGATAGGGAGAGGACGTGGCTGGCGTCCTCTCCGTTAGAATAGATAGAGACACTTGAGTTGATTACTTAGTAATTTTGGGGAGCATTAGGAGTACTCAGAGTGCAGAGTTTTGCTGATAGTTAGTTATGTTAGGGTCTCCTGCCCTGTGCTGCCACGTCGTCATGGCAACCGGGAGACAAGTGCTAGCGGAGTGGCCTGAGCGCAGCTGATACTCCGGTTCGGGTCTTTTGCTGTGCAGTGGTTACAGGCTTTGTGCACTGCAGGGGATCCGGTGCTGGTTTTTGTGCTCACAGTCTGTGAGGTCTGAGTGGGGCGTGGACAGCACCTGCTATATAAGGCCTCTTCTCAGGTTAAGCAGATGCTGCTGAATCTTTGTTGGTTAGTCAGTTCCTGAAAGTTAGCCAGTACTGTGTAGCTTTGTATTTGTTGTTGCTTACTGCAAATAGGCCTTGGGGTTTGGTACTACACTCTGCCAATCCAGACCTAGCAGTAAAACTGGAGTCAGTCGTTTAACTTGCTGGGGTTCTTTTGCTACTCTGTGAACTTAGCAAGTTTGCGGCTGTATTCTCAGACTTGCCTGCCTAAATCCTTTCTCACTGTGCAAAGGTGTTCAGGTGTCAGTTTAGTGGCAGTAAGCTGAACCTGTGCACTGCAAGTGAGGATTAGGATTGTGGAGACTCTCCTTGTGTCTATCATTCCATCTCTGACCAAGGAGTTTACTGCCACACCCGTTGGTAACCCTTTAGGGTTTTGCTGTTGCCCTTAGCAACAGCATTTCGGGTTCTCTACATATTAAAACACAACATCTTGCTTTTTCCATCTGAGCATTCCTAATACTAGGGAGACACCCAGTTTCTTAGCCTCTGGGCTTATCTGTTCACTTTGTGTTTATTTTGTTACCCTATCACCTTCTGTGTACGTAATGTCATATTCCCCAGTCTGTCTGTGAGTTCATTTGTTTTGCATCCCTATCCGTTCAGACACCAGTACATTCCTGCAGGCACTGGTGTGCATAACAGTTCAGACACCAGTACATTCCTGCAGGCACTGGTGTGCATAACAAGTTACTAGTGACTGACCACCACCAGTTTTATTTATTATTTAATATAATCCGTTCTCTGCCTGAAAAAAAACGATACACAGTCACATACCATATCTGTGCTCAGCCTCAGTGTGCTGCATGATAATATCATCTATGTATATCTGACTGTGCTGAGTGCTCACTGCTCACACAGCTGAATTGTGGGGGAGACTGGGGTGCAGTTATAGCAGGAGTACAGTGCACACTTTTGCTGCCAGTGTGACTGACCAGTGACCACCAGTATATTGTCTGCCTGAAAAAGTTAAACACTCCTGTGGTGTTTTTTTTTTTATTCTATAAACGCATTCTGCTGACAGTGTCCAGCAGGTCCGTCATTCATTATATTATATAAATATTTACCTGCAGTAGTGTTATATATTTTTTGTTCATCTCTATCATCTTTATCATCTCTATATTAGCAGACGCAGTACGGTAGTCCACGGCTGTGGCTACCTCTGTGTCGTCAGTGCTCGTCCATAATTGTATACCTACCTGTGGTGGGTTTTTTTTTTCTATCTTCTTCATACTAGTAGTTTAGGAGTCTGCTGACAGTGTCCAGCAGGTCCGTCATTATATTATATATACCTGCAGTAGTGATATATATATATTTTTTTTATATCATTATCATCTCTATACTAGCAGACGCAGTACGGTAGTCCACGGTTGTAGCTACCTCTGTGTCGTCAGTGCTCGTCCATAATTGTATACCTACCTGTGGTGGGGTTTTTTTTTTCTATCTTCTTCATACTATTAGTTTAGAAGTCTGCTGACAGTGTCCAGCAGGTCCGTCATTATATTATATATACCTGCAGTAGTGATATATATATATTTTATATCATTATCATCTCTATACTAGCAGACGCAGTACGGTAGTCCACGGCTGTAGCTACCTCTGTGTCGTCAGTGCTCGTCCATAATTGTATACCTACCTGTGGTGGGGTTTTTTTTTCTATCTTCTTCATACTAGTAGTTTAGGAGTCTGCTGACAGTGTCCAGCAGGTCCGTCATTATATTATATATACCTGCAGTAGTGATATATATATTTTTTATATCATTATCATCTCTATACTAGCAGACAAAGTACGGTAGTCCACGGCTGTGGCTACCTCTGTGTCGTCAGTGCTCGTCCATAATTGTATACCTACCTGTGGTGGGTTTTTTTTTTCTATCTTCTTCATACTAGTAGTTTAGGAGTCTGCTGACAGTGTCCAGCAGGTCCGTCATTATATTATATATACCTGCAGTAGTGATATATATATATTTTTTATATCATTATCATCTCTATACTAGCAGACGCAGTACGGTAGTCCACGGCTGTAGCTACCTCTGTGTCGTCAGTGCTCGTCCATAATTGTATACCTACCTGTGGTGGGTTTTTTTTTTCTATCTTCTTCATACTAGTAGTTTAGGAGTCTGCTGACAGTGTCCAGCAGGTCCGTCATTATATTATATATACCTGCAGTAGTGATATATATATATTTTTTATATCATTATCATCTCTATACTAGCAGACTCAGTACGGTAGTCCACGGCTGTGGCTACCTCTGTGTCGTCAGTGCTCGTCCATAATTGTATACCTACCTGTGGTGGTTTTTTTTTTCTATCTTCTTCATAGTCATACTAGTAGTTTAGGAGTCTGCTGACAGTGTCCAGCAGGTCCGTCATTATATTATATATACCTGCAGTAGTGATATATATATATATTTTTTATATCATTATCATCTCTATACTAGCAGACGCAGTACGGTAGTCCACGGCTGTAGCTACCTCTGTGTCGTCAGTGCTCGTCCATAATTGTATACCTACCTGTGGTGGGTTTTTTTTTCCTATCTTCTTCATACTAGTAGTTTAGGAGTCTGCTGACAGTGTCCAGCAGGTCCGTCATTATATTATATATACCTGCAGTAGTGATATATATATATTTTTTATATCATTATCATCTCTATACTAGCAGACGCAGTACGGTAGTCCACGGCTGTAGCTACCTCTGTGTCGTCAGTGCTCGTCCATAATTGTATACCTACCTGTGGTGGGGTTTTTTTTTCTATCTTCTTCATACTATTAGTTTAGAAGTCTGCTGACAGTGTCCAGCAGGTCCGTCATTATATTATATATACCTGCAGTAGTGATATATATATATTTTTTATATCATTATCATCTCTATACTAGCAGACGCAGTACGGTAGTCCACGGCTGTAGCTACCTCTGTGTCGTCAGTGCTCGTCCATAATTGTATACCTACCTGTGGTGGTTTTTTTTTTTCTATCTTCTTCATACTAGTAGTTTAGGAGTCTGCTGACAGTGTCCAGCAGGTCCGTCATTATATTATATATACCTGCAGTAGTGATATATATATTTTTTATATCATTATCATCTCTATACTAGCAGACGCAGTACGGTAGTCCACGGCTGTAGCTACCTCTGTGTCGTCAGTGCTCGTCCATAATTGTATACCTACCTGTGGTGGGGTTTTTTTTTCTATCTTCTTCATACTAGTAGTTTAGGAGTCTGCTGACAGTGTCCAGCAGGTCCGTCATTATATTATATATACCTGCAGTAGTGATATATATATATTTTTTATATCATTATCATCTCTATACTAGCAGACGCAGTACGGTAGTCCACGGCTGTAGCTACCTCTGTGTCATCAGTGCTCGTCCATAATTGTATACCTACCTGTGGTGGGGTTTTTTTTTCTATCTTCTTCATACTAGTAGTTTAGGAGTCTGCTGACAGTGTCCAGCAGGTCCGTCATTATATTATATATACCTGCAGTAGTGATATATATTTTTTATATCATTATCATCTCTATACTAGCAGACGCAGTACGGTAGTCCACGGCTGTAGCTACCTCTGTGTCGTCAGTGCTCGTCCATAATTGTATACCTACCTGTGGTGGGGTTTTTTTTTCTATCTTCTTCATACTATTAGTTTAGAAGTCTGCTGACAGTGTCCAGCAGGTCCGTCATTATATTATATATACCTGCAGTAGTGATATATATATATATTTTATATCATTATCATCTCTATACTAGCAGACGCAGTACGGTAGTCCACGGCTGTAGCTACCTCTGTGTCGTCAGTGCTCGTCCATAATTGTATACCTACCTGTGGTGGGGTTTTTTTTTCTATCTTCTTCATACTAGTAGTTTAGGAGTCTGCTGACAGTGTCCAGCAGGTCCGTCATTATATTATATATACCTGCAGTAGTGATATATATATATATTTTTATATCATTATCATCTCTATACTAGAAGACGCAGTACGGTAGTCCACGGCTGTAGCTACCTCTGTGTCGTCAGTGCTCGTCCATAATTGTATACCTACCTGTGGTGGGGTTTTTTTTTCTATCTTCTTCATACTATTAGTTTAGAAGTCTGCTGACAGTGTCCAGCAGGTCCGTCATTATATTATATATACCTGCAGTAGTGATATATATATATTTTTTATATCATTATCATCTCTATACTAGCAGACGCAGTACGGTAGTCCACGGCTGTAGCTACCTCTGTGTCGTCAGTGCTCGTCCATAATTGTATACCTACCTGTGGTGGGGGTTTTTTTTCTATCTTCTTCATACTAGTAGTTTAGGAGTCTGCTGACAGTGTCCAGCAGGTCCGTCATTATATTATATATACCTGCAGTAGTGATATATATATTTTTTATATCATTATCATCTCTATACTAGCAGACGCAGTACGGTAGTCCACGGCTGTAGCTACCTCTGTGTCGTCAGTGCTCGTCCATAATTGTATACCTACCTGTGGTGGGGTTTTTTTTTCTATCTTCTTCATACTAGTAGTTTAGGAGTCTGCTGACAGTGTCCAGCAGGTCCGTCATTATATTATATATACCTGCAGTAGTGATATATATATATTTTTTATATCATTATCATCTCTATACTAGCAGACGCAGTACGGTAGTCCACGGCTGTAGCTACCTCTGTGTCGTCAGTGCTCGTCCATAATTGTATACCTACCTGTGGTGGGGGGTTTTTTTCTATCTTCTTCATACTAGTAGTTTAGGAGTCTGCTGACAGTGTCCAGCAGGTCCGTCATTATATTATATATACCTGCAGTAGTGATATATATATATTTTTTATATCATTATCATCTCTATACTAGCAGACGCAGTACGGTAGTCCACGGCTGTAGCTACCTCTGTGTCGTCAGTGCTCGTCCATAATTGTATACCTACCTGTGGTTGGGTTTTTTTTTCTATCTTCTTCATACTAGTAGTTTAGGAGTCTGCTGACAGTGTCCAGCAGGTCCGTCATTATATTATATATACCTGCAGTAGTGATATATATATTTTTTATATCATTATCATCTCTATACTAGCAGACAAAGTACGGTAGTCCACGGCTGTGGCTACCTCTGTGTCGTCAGTGCTCGTCCATAATTGTATACCTACCTGTGGTGGGGTTTTTTTTTCTATCTTCTTCATAGTCATACTAGTAGTTTAGGAGTCTGCTGACAGTGTCCAGCAGGTCCGTCATTATATTATATATACCTGCAGTAGTGATATATATATATTTTTTATATCATTATCATCTCTATACTAGCAGACGCAGTACGGTAGTCCACGGCTGTAGCTACCTCTGTGTCGTCAGTGCTCGTCCATAATTGTATACCTACCTGTGGTGGGTTTTTTTTTTCTATCTTCTTCATACTAGTAGTTTAGGAGTCTGCTGACAGTGTCCAGCAGGTCCGTCATTATATTATATATACCTGCAGTAGTGATATATATATATTTTTTATATCATTATCATCTCTATACTAGCAGACTCAGTACGGTAGTCCACGGCTGTGGCTACCTCTGTGTCGTCAGTCACTCGTCATCCATAAGTATACTAGTATCCATCCATCTCCATTGTTTACCTGAGGTGCCTTTCAGTTGTGCCTATTAAAATATGGAGAACAAAAATGTTGAGGTTCCAAAAATAGGGAAAGATCAAGATCCACTTCCACCTCGTGCTGAAGCTGCTGCCACTAGTCATGGCCGAGACGATGAAATTCCATCAACGTCGTCTGCCAAGGCCGATGCCCAATGTCATAGTACAGAGCATGTAAAATCCAAAACACAAAATATCAGTAAAAAAAGGACTCAAAAATCTAAAATAAAATCGTCGGAGGAGAAGCGTAAACTTGCCAATATGCCATTTACCACACGGAGTGGCAAGGAACGGCTGAGGCCATGGCCTATGTTCATGGCTAGTGGTTCAGCTTCACATGAGGATGGAAGCACTCAGCCTCTCGCTAGAAAAATGAAAAGACTTAAGCTGGCAAAAGCACAGCAAAGAACTGTGCGTTCTTCGAAATCACAAATCCACAAGGAGAGTCCAATTGTGTCGGTTGCGATGCCTGACCTTCCCAACACTGGACGTGAAGAGCATGCGCCTTCCACCATTTGCACGCCCCCTGCAAGTGCTGGAAGGAGCACCCGCAGTCCAGTTCCTGATAGTCAGATTGAAGATGTCAGTGTTGAAGTACACCAGGATGAGGATATGGGTGTTGCTGGTGCTGGGGAGGAAATTGACAAGGAGGATTCTGATGGTGAGGTGGTTTGTTTAAGTCAGGCACCCGGGGAGACACCTGTTGTCCGTGGGAGGAATATGGCCATTGACATGCCTGGTGAAAATACCAAAAAAATCAGCTCTTCGGTGTGGAAGTATTTCAACAGAAATGCGGACAACAGGTGTCAAGCCGTGTGTTGCCTTTGTCAAGCTGTAATAAGTAGGGGTAAGGACGTTAACCACCTCGGAACATCCTCCCTTATACGTCACCTGCAGCGCATTCATCATAAGTCAGTGACAAGTTCAAAAACTTTGGGCGACAGCGGAAGCAGTCCACTGACCAGTAAATCCCTTCCTCTTGTAACCAAGCTCACGCAAACCACCCCACCAACTCCCTCAGTGTCAATTTCCTCCTTCCCCAGGAATGCCAATAGTCCTGCAGGCCATGTCACTGGCAATTCTGACGAGTCCTCTCCTGCCTGGGATTCCTCCGATGCATCCTTGAGTGTAACGCCTACTGCTGCTGGCGCTGCTGTTGTTGCTGCTGGGAGTCGATGGTCATCCCAGAGGGGAAGTCGTAAGACCACTTTTACTACTTCCACCAAGCAATTGACTGTCCAACAGTCCTTTGCGAGGAAGATGAAATATCACAGCAGTCATCCTGCTGCAAAGCGGATAACTGAGGCCTTGGCATCCTGGGCGGTGAGAAACGTGGTTCCGGTATCCATCATTACTGCAGAGCCAACTATAGACTTGATTGAGGTACTGTGTCCCCGGCACCAAATACCATCTAGGTTCCAGTGGAGCAGGGCAGACTCAGGACTATATGACTGTGACAGCCCACTGGGTAGATGTATTGACTCCCGCCGCAAGAACAGCAGCGGCGGCACCAGTAGCAGCATCTCGCAAACGCCAACTCTTTCCTAGGCAGGCTACGCTTTGTATCACCGCTTTCCAGAATACGCACACAGCTAAAAACCTCTTACGGCAACTGAGGAAGATCATCGCAGAATGGCTTACCCCAATTGGACTCTCCTGTGGATTTGTGGCATCGGACAACGCCAGCAATATTGTGTGTGCATTAAATATGGGCAAATTCCAGCACGTCCCATGTTTTGCACATACCTTGAATTTGGTGGTGCAGAATTATTTAAAAAACGAGAGGGGCGTGCAAGAGATGCTGTCGGTGGCCAGAAGAATTGCGGGACACTTTCGGCGTACAGGCACTACGTACAGAAGACTGGAGCAACACCAAAAACGCCTGAACCTGCCCTGCCATCATCTGAAGCAAGAAGTGGTAACGAGGTGGAATTCAACCCTCTATATGCTTCAGAGGTTGGAGGAGCAGCAAAAGGCCATTCAAGCCTATACAACTGACCACGATATAGGAGGTGGAATGCACCTGTCTCAAGCGCAGTGGAGAATGATTTCAACGTTGTGCAAGGTTCTGCAACCTTTTGAACTTGCCACACGTGAAGTCAGTTCAGACACTGCCAGCCTGAGTCAGGTCATTCCCCTCATCAGGCTTTTGCAGAAGAAGCTGGAGACATTGAAGGAGGAGCTAACACTGAGCGATTCCGCTAGGCATGTGGGACTTGTGGATGGAGCCCTTAATTCGCTTAACAAGGATTCACGGGTGGTCAATCTGTTGAAATCAGAGCACTACATTTTGGCCACCGTGCTCGATCCTAGATTTAAAACCTACGTTGTATCTCTCTTTCCGGCAGACACAAGTCTGCAGGGGTTCAAAGAACTGCTGGTGAGAAAATTGTCAAGTCAAGCGGAACGCGACCTGTCAACATCTCCTCCTTCACATTCTCCCGCAACTGGGGGTGCGAGGAAAAGGCTCAGAATTCCGAGCCCACCCGCTGGCGGTGATGCAGGGCAGTCTGGAGCGACTGCTGATGCTGACATCTGGTCCGGACTGAAGGACCTGACAACGATTACGGACATGTCGTCTACTGTCACTGCATATGATTCTCTCACCATTGAAAGAATGGTGGAGGATTATATGAGTGACCGCATCCAAGTAGGCACGTCAGACAGTCCGTACGTATACTGGCAGGAAAAAGAGGCAATTTGGAGGCCCTTGCACAAACTGGCTTTATTCTACCTAAGTTGCCATCCCACAAGTGTGTACTCCGAAAGAGTGTTTAGTGCCGCCGCTCACCTTGTCAGCAATCGGCGTACGAGGTTACTTCCAGAAAATGTGGAGAAGATGATGTTCATTAAAATGAATTATAATCAATTCCTCCATGGAGACATTCACCAGCAGCAATTGCCTCCACAAAGTACACAGGGAACTGTGATGGTGGATTCCAGTGGGGACGAATTGATAATCTGTGAGGAGGGGGATGTACACGGTGATGAATCGGAGGATGATGATGAGGTGGACATCTTGCCTCTGTAGAGCCAGTTTGTGCAAGGAGAGATTAATTGCTTCTTTTTTGGTGGGGGTCCAAACCAACCCGTCATTTCAGTCACAGTCGTGTGGCAGACCCTGTCACTGAAATGATGGGTTGGTTAAAGTGTGCATGTCCTGTTTATACAACATAAGGATGGGTGGGAGGGCCCAAGGACAATTCCATCTTTCACCTCTTTTTTCTTTCATTTTTCTTTGCGTCATGTGCTGTTTGGGGAGTGTTTTTTGGAAGGGCCATCCTGCGTGACACTGCAGTGCCACTCCTAGATGGGCCAGGTGTTTGTGTCGGCCACTAGGGTCGCTTATCTTAGTCACACAGCTACCTCATTGCGCCTCATTTTTTTCTTCTTTGCGTCATGTGCTGTTTGGGGAGTATTTTTTGGAAGGGCCATCCGGCCTGACACTGCAGTGCCACTCCTAGATGGACCAGGTGTTTGTGTCGGCCACTAGGGTCGCTTAGCTTACTCACACAGCTACCTCATTGCGCCTCTTTTTTTCTTTGCGTCATGTGCTGTTTGGGGAGTGTTTTTTGGAAGGGCCATCCTGCGTGACACTGCAGTGCCACTCCTAGATGGGCCAGGTGTTTGTGTCGGCCACTAGGGTCACTTATCTTAGTCACACAGCTACCTCATTGCGCCTCTTTTTTTTCTTCTTTGCGTCATGTGCTGTTTGGGGAGTATTTTTTGGAAGGGCCATCCGGCCTGACACTGCAGTGCCACTCCTAGATGGGCCAGGTGTTTGTGTCGGCCACTAGGGTCGCTGAGCTTAGTCACACAGCTACCTCATTGCGCCTCTTTTTTTCTTTGCGTCATGTGCTGTTTGGGGAGTGTTTTTTGGAAGGGCCATCCTGCGTGACACTGCAGTGCCACTCCTAGATGGGCCAGGTGTTTGTGTCGGCCACTTGGGTCGCTGAGCTTAGTCATCCAGCGACCTCGGTGCAAATTTTAGGACTAAAAATAATATTGTGAGGTGTGAGGTGTTCAGAATAGACTGAAAATGAGTGGAAAATATGGTTATTGAGGTTAATAATACTTTGGGATCAAAATGACCCCCAAATTCTATGATTTAAGCTGTTTTTTAGGGTTTTTTGAAAAAAACACCCAAATCCAAAACACACCCGAATCCGACAAAAAAAATTTGGTGAGGTTTTGCCAAAACGCGTTCGAACCCAAAACACGGCCACGGAACCGAACCCAAAACCAAAACACAAAACCCGAAAAATTTCCGGTGCACATCTCTACTCATAACAGTCAATTTACATATTAGAGCTGACTGGCTGGTGCATTATCACCTTGCACTTATCACTACTTTATCACCTCTTTATGCCTTCTCCAGGCTCAATACATCTGCCCCACAGTTTGAGAACCACTGTCATATGGCACATCTGTTAATACATTTACTGCCATCGTTGTCTGTTAATAAATTGTTATGCATTATGCTGCACTTCAGTCTCCTTCTGAAGCAATTGTCTGTATCTTGTCCATCAAAATATCACCAGTGTATCACACTGCTAATTTTATTTATAGGGACCCCGCAAGTCAGTTGTACTGGGACCTCCCCCCCAAACACCCCCCCGCCCCCAAACCTTAATCTGGCCCTGTTTGTATTGACAATTATTAAGTGAATTGAATTGTAGAAGTTCCAATTATGTCTAGTGCTAGGTAAAGGATCATCCTTTCATCCGCTGACCATTTTCCCATTCAAATTCCCTTTTCCAACTAGCAAAATTATGAGGGTATCCCAGGTCAGTGATTCCTTCAATTCAGAGCTCACCCCGGCCCATATTCTGACTACTGCACTTCCACACTGGCAGTCATCAGAATAGGACAGCGCTGTTTGTCTGATACAGGTACTGACTGTAGAGAGCCGCAGCTCCGTCCAGTCACCTTTTGTCATGAAAGACGCACATTGCAGTTTGAATTCGGAGTTTCCCCAGGTTGCTATGCCATGTAACAGGGACAGACTGGGGCATTAATTCTGCTCCAGCATCCCTTATTGCAGCATGTGAAAAAGGGGCATGGCCATGTTTCATGGGGGTGTGACTATGACTCACGAGGCGTGGAATTTCAACACGCTTCTTCTCCCTGCATGTCGAGAGGGAAGATTACTGGGAGGGAGAGCTGCTCAGACAAGGCTTTGGCGTTGTCAGACTTGCCCATCATATCTTCACTCCTTCTGCCATTTGCCAGAAGTGCCAAATGGTCAGTCCAGCCGTTCCGAGAAAAGCAGAACTGGAGCGTTATAGGGCTGAGTTTACACGCTGTTTGCATCGCAGTTCTGCAAGTTAATGACTGAAAAATAAAGCATTCAGTGCACAGCTAGGCCCATGTGTTGATCTTACATTGCCAATTAATGCGGATTGATGCTGGAATGTTAATGGTATTAATATTACATGTTTTGGCAATGTTACTCTGATGCATTATTGATACAGATAATATACATAATGATCCCTTTCACAAGTATTTATGCAATAAATGGAAAATATTTATATTTTAAAAGCAGGATGTCCATTATGTAAAAAAAAAAGTTAAAAAGCCTTTATGCAATACTGAATAATTAATTGTAAGTTTCTTCATATTGTTGTTATTATTATTATTATTATTATTATAATTATTAGTAGTCATTAAGGTCAAGTGACTGAAAGGATATGTAAGCCCAAATAGCAATTAGTTCCCATTTTCATATAAGTGTTTCTGACTTACTGTAAGTGAATGTCATATAATACTGAACATTTGGGTCCGAAAGAACACGCTGTACACTATGGGGCTAATTCAGACCACACGCACAGCAGCAATCAGGCCTGAACTGCTTATGCACCGGCGCCGCAGTGCGCCGGCGCATGCCAGACAGCCAACGGCTGTCTTTAGCTAGCGATCGCATCTGCCTTATGTCACAAGCAGCCGCTGCGACCCAGGCAGCGATGAGTAGCTCCCAGCCAGCGTGCAGGAGCTGCACTGGCCGGGAGCTACTCCTGAAGTACAAAAGCATCACCGCTGTGCAATGCTTATGTACATCTGCGACGGGGCAGGGACTGACATGCGGGGCGGGCTAGCACTGTGCTGGGCATCCCCCCGCATGTCAGTGTGGCTGATCACCCCTATGTGTACTTCTTAGTGCCAGTGATTCAAAAGTATACATAAGAAGGGGTATCAACAGCACCAATGTGCGTTTGAATCAGGCACAGAAGTCTATTATACAGGAGACCAATTATGAAAAATTGGAAGCTTCAAGTATCTGGTTTTATTGGTGAACAACATTATTTATACCCCTTTCAGTCCGCCAGCTTTGAACACGGGTTATTGCACATGAGCGCGCATAACCCATGTTGCTGTGCGGTCTGAAAGGGCCCAGTTGGAATAATCCGGGTCGAGCGACCCGGTATTCCAACTCGGGTAGTGAGCATGGTTTAACACGTCCCGGCTAGCTGTGCTGTGTGAACAGGAAGCCGGGTCGATGTGACCCATTTCCCGTTCACTCTGTGTGGACGGGCGGCGCTTGGAATTCATGTGATTTCTAAGCACCACCGCATAACCATTGACGTCACCAACCCGGCAATATATCAGGTCAGGGAAAGCGGCGGCGAGGGGCATGAGGCGGCCGCACCTGGAAAGCATCCGCGTCAGGCTCCCAGGTATGACCTGCCTTAGGCGGTGTGTAAGGGGTATTACTATTTACTGTGCCAAACCCATAGTTATTATAATAAGGGTCCACAGGGGCTAATTCAGTATGGATCACATTTTTAAAGCTGCTCGCAGCAATGCAGATGCAGTGGGAGGTGTTACATACAGTACCTCCTTGCTGCATTTGTGATCACAGCGCTTTAACCGCGTCACAGCCTGGCATCAACTTTGTGACCAATAGTTGTGATGTTCCCCGCAGACGGGTGGTATACATGTGACCGGCGGTCGGGAGACCGACAGTCACATGACCTCCTCCAGCATCCCGACCCCTCACTATCCTAATGGTCGGCATGCCGACCAACAGGGACTATTTCCACTCGTGGGTGTACACGACACCCATAGAGTGGGAATAGAACGAGCCCGCTGCATGGCGAGCGCAGTGAGCCCGCAAGGGGCTTGCTGCACTTGCCACTCCCCGCCGGGATCCCGGCGTTGGTATACTGCCAGGATCCCGGCGTCGGTATGCTGACCGCCGGTCAGCCATACTACACCCCCGCAGACTGCCAGCTGAGTAAGCCTCAGGCTGGCCGTGGGAGGGTGGCTTGCACGGTGAGTTAAACTGCATCGCATGACTCAGTCCTTGGCCTCGCCACTCCTCGAAAATGGGGCGACATGCCCCCATTTCAGCCAACACCAGCCGCCCCTCCCACTGAATGCCTCTGCCTGTCAATCAGGCAGAGACGTTTGTAATATTGTGATGCATTCACGAGTCCTGCGCATGCATAGTTTTCTGATTATAGGGAAACTGCTGAGGATCGCAGGAGTGATCCATACTGAATAATCCCCGCAGAGGGCATTTGCCCTGAGCACTGTCTAGTAATGGTGCCTGTATAGAAACTGAAAGAGGCACTAAAGTATACTATTAAGATAAAAGAGACCACAACGTGTTTTAAAGGGTTCCGGTATGAAAGATAGATAGTGTCTAGTTAGACAGTCAATAGATAGACACCATATGTTAGATGGACATTAGGTCGACAGGGTCAAAAGGTCGACAAGTCAAAAGGTCGACAGGTCAAAAGGTCGACAGGGTCAAAAGGTCGACATGGAAATGGTCGACATGAAAAAGGTAGACACCATGTTTTTTGCATTTTTGTGGTTTGTGTGGATAGTTTTGTCATCTGGGACCCCCAATTGTAGAAAGGCATACCCTCGCGGGGCTCGCTTTGCTCGCCACGCTTCGGGCACGGTGGCTCGCTGCGCTCGCCACAAGGTTTATAACCAACTCTATGCCGACATGGATAGAGAAAGTATGAAATAATCCAAAAACATGTTACATTTAAAAACAACAACATTTGTCTATCTTTTTTATGTCGACAATTTTCATGTCGACCTTTTGACCATGTCAACCTTTTGACCTGTCGACCTTTTCCATGTCGACCTTTTGACCCTGTCGACCTAATGTCTGTCTAATATATGGTGTCTATCTATTGACTGTCTAACTAGACACTGTCTATCTATCAAACGGATAGGGTTTTAAAGTGAAGAATGCTCTCTTTTATCTTAGTTAAGGTATTTAGCTTTAGCACAAAACCTATAATTATTTTATTTTATTATTTTACATTTTTTATAAATAAAAGAGGTATCATGTAATCTATTTTTATAGAAATCATAGCATAGGCAAATGGCCATAGGAGTATCTATAATGGGTGCTGTGCGTGTGGTGCACACTGAGCCATGGGTCTAGGGGGGCCCACACCGCACACACTGCACCCATATATTGTACTTGCATGTGCAGTAAACTCTGGCATTATGCCAGAGTCTACTGCTGCTGGAGAGGAGGGGGCCTGCGATGGAGGCTGCATGTGGGTCCCCTCCTCTATTAAAACGCACTGGCAAATGGCTAATACCCCAAAAAAGAGACACAGGGGGAAGTGTAATAGCCTGCAAGATGCAGGTATCAGTGACATTACTGTGAGTATGCATAGTTTTTTAAAGCAGCAATCATTTAAAATGCAAAACCAGGAAAAACCCATCGGAAATCTCGCCGATGTCTGCATCTCGCATTATCACTAAAACTTTCATCAAGCGAATGTGTGAAGTGCTCATGTTAATTATAAAGAAATAATTCATATTTAACCAGATTTCAATAATAAAGACAGTTTTCTAATACATAAGGAATTATTAGTAAAGGGCCTTATTCAGCTTTGATTGTTACTGCGATGCGATCACATTTTGTGGATTATCAGGCCAGTGCCCATGCACAGGGCCCAGAAAGAAACCGCCAGAGTGCAAATGGCGGAGAAACACGTTAAGGGAACCTGACAGAGAGCATCCTCCACTATCCACTGTGCTCCTACCTGCTCAATTATCTCAACCTGGTGCAGAGAACAGACAACAGTGCACAAACCGCGGAGACGGATCAAAGAGCACAAGCCGCGGCCTCCCTCCCGCTGCTCATTTCATAACTTGTAACATCAATTACTCACCTACGGCCAAGTAAGACTGTATGGAGAAGAAGGGAAGTTCATACTGCACACACACACACATCCAGGCCTGGTAATAGTGAAGGGGGGGGGGGGGGTTTGGAATATTACTGTCCCAATTTTTCACATACACAGTACTACCTCAGGTTCCATCACTCGCATTCACATCATTTGAAGTTCACTCTATCAGGATTTTCACCCCCTTCTCTCTGCGTGTTGCAGCAATCTATCGCCTTCCTGGGCAAGCCAAACAACAATTTCTAGAAGATTTTTCTGCCTGGCTCCCACACTTCTTATCCTCTGACATCTCCACCATCATTATAGGTGATTTCAATACAGCGTATAGCAAACAAATTAGCAGCGCTAAACAATCAATTATTTAAATGTAACTTAAACAGAGCAATTCAATTGGTTGCAACATATGGAGATGAATGGACTGAAAATGGAAAGGTAACAAAAAATTTAATGGTATAAATAAAATGAAAATACACAACATGTACTAATACAATGAATTAAAAATAGATTTAAAATCAATAACCAGAATCACCAAGGGGCTACTGAGGTGAGTGTCCGTTCCTTAATTAATGTGGACTTCAGATGAATGAGATGAGAATAAACAATAGAACTGGTGGCACAGTCCTGATGGTGATAATTACCACAATGATTACTGCTGGAGGGAAGGAGTCCTCTGGATAGCGTCCCTTTATATGGGTAGAATCTCTGGGATCCTAAGTCCTCACCAGATTGCGGAATCCTCAATACTCTCTTGGCCTTACCCAATGGTCTGACTCCTCTACTCACCAGGAGGGCCACTGCCTTGATCTTGTGTTCATCAGGCTCTGCTCAGTTTCTGAATTCATTAACACTCCTATCCCTCTCTCGGATCACAACCTGATCACCTTCTCAGTCTCTTCCATTACTCTAAACTCTATGACGCTAAAAACAAGCAAGCCTCCTCTAACCTGCAGAAATACTAACAATATAAATTTTTACCAACTTTCCACTTCTCTGCAACACAATTTCTACATTTATCACACCTGAAACTGCTGTATCCTACATGCACCAGACTCTAGAGCGTGCCCTTGATGAAGTGGCTCCAGCTACCCATCACACTCCACGTAAGCTTAAATGCCAACCGTGGCACTCTAAATCAACACGACACCTACAAAAACTGTCACATAAAGTAGAACGTCAGTAGCGTAACTCTCAGAATCCAAGTGACTTTCTCAAATATAAGACCACCTACTACTATCGTCAGGCCCTGGACACTGCCAAACAAACATATTTCCAATCTCTCTTCTCTTCTCATGCCACCAACCCCAAGCGACTTTTTAATACATTTAAATCACTTCTTTACCCTCCCTCACCTCCCCCATTAGCACCTATCCGTGCACAAGAACTTGCTTCCTACTTCAAGGATAAGATTAATAAAATTTGAGATAAAATGGAATACTCTAACTCAGCCAGTGACCTGCTCAATTCCCTACCTGAACCCACTGGCACTTTCTCTTCATTTGATCCCACAAGTGAAGATGAAGTATCAACACTCTTTTCATCCTCCTACTCTACTACCTCTCCTCTTGATCATATACCCTCACAAATTAGTAAAACTTTGTCTCCTGTTCTTATCCCAACCTTAACTAAAATCTGTAATCTCTCTCTCTCTCTACTGGTATCTTTCCTTCTCTGTTTAAGCATGCAGTAATTACTCCCATTCTGAAAAAACTCTCAATTCTGACCCAAACACACTCTCTAACTACCGTCCCATTTCTCAGCTCCCATGTCTCTCCAAGCTACTTGAGAGACTTGCCTACACTCGCCTTACACACTTTCTCAACTCTCACAACTTATAACTCTAATCCATGCACTCTCATCTCCCGCATTGATTATTGTAATAGTCTCCTTACTGGTCTTCTCAAACATAGGCTCTCACCACTACAATCCATTTTAAATGCAACGGCAAGGCTAATCTTCCTCGCTAGACGTTCTTCGTCTGCTGACCCGCTCTGTCAGTCCCTCTAATGGCTACCGGTATTCTACCGTGTTAAATATAAAATACTTTTACTTACATACAAGGCTATTAACCAAACTGCACCATCATACATCTCTTCACTCATCTCAAAATATCTCCTTACCCGACCTCTCCGCTCTGCGCAAGATCTGCATCTTTCATCCACATGTATTACCTGTTCCCACTCAAAATTACAGGCCTTTACCCGGGCTTCCCCCACTCTGTGGAATGCCCTCCCACGCACAATAAGAATCACCTCTAGTCTCCAAACCTTTAAACGGTCCCTGAAAACTCACCTCTTCAGACAAGCCTACCAAATTCCAGACCCACCCACATAACCTTCAATGCTTCCCTATCTAATTATATCCTCTCTGTACAGTCCACATAACCTCACATATTTTATCTTCCAACATTGCTGGGTGATCATATCATACAACCCATTAAGAACCTAGCAATCTAGTGGACCATTATGCAATAGGTAGCATCTATCCTTGTGTATCAATAAAATATTCCTTATGGCTAGCCACAATTGGTAAGATTATTACAAACATGCGGGAGGTGGTAGCATACCGCAGGCTGATAAACTGTTCTATATCTAACTGACTGCTTATATAAGTATCCATAACCTAACATCATTTGACCTATTAAGGAATTGGAGCATACTATTTTGATACAGTGGATATAAGAGGATTGGCCATATAAATTAAACATCTGGTTTAATTTGTGTTTTAACTGTGTGTCATATTGTTGACTTATTAAGTTATTATTATATATGTTTAATACATTTTTTATTAGTGCTTTCTAAATCGAGTAATTTTAGGAGGACAGCCTACTGTGGGTCATCCCCAAGTGTCAGTAGAAAGCTAAGTGGTTACTGTGGCAACAGCATGGCAGCTAAGTGGAGCAAGCAGGAGGACTCCCAATGCCAGATGAAACCTGAGCCATATTCTTAGCAGGACAAGTCCAGGATATAGTAATAATACTGCTGCACTCACCCTACTCCCAGCCTCTCTTATTCCAACCGATGCCCTATTCTGCAGAGACCCTCTAGTCAATGCAGACACAGGGACGTGGCTTCTGTATTTACCCTCAAGGACAGCAGGTATGAGAGACCAAAAGAACTCTAGTTAGTGTTTTACTAGCTGACGCCACAAGAATGTGACCCTATAATTACTTTAGGTATATTATTCTATTGTCCAACATTATCGTTTTTCATATAGAGAATTTAAATAGCGTTTAAACCATACACAGGGATCATTGGTCTCTATTTATCAAAAGAGCCATTTTGTTGGAGTAAACACTGGCAAAAATCTCTGTCACCACTCCCCGTTTAAGAAAGGGTTAATGCTGAATCAAATATTTCTCTGGCCTTATCTTCTTCTTAGCTCCCTTCTGGTTCAACAACAATGCACATGTGCAAAAGTCTGCTGTGTATTAGAGATGAGCGCCTGAAATTTTTCGGGTTTTGTGTTTTGGTTTTGGGTTCGGTTCCGCGGCCGTGTTTTGGGTTCGAACGCGTTTTGGCAAAACCTCACCGAATTTTTTTTGTCGGATTCGGGTGTGTTTTGGATTCGGGTGTTTTTTTCAAAAAACACTAAAAAACAGCTTAAATCATAGAATTTGGGGGTCATTTTGATCCCAAAGTATTATTAACCTCAAAAACCATAATTTACACTCATTTTCAGTCTATTCTGAATACCTCACACCTCACAATATTATTTTTAGTCCTAAAATTTGCACCGAGGTCGCTGTGTGAGTAAGATAAGCGACCCTAGTGGCCGACACAAACACCGGGCCCATCTAGGAGTGGCACTGCAGTGTCACGCAGGATGTCCCTTCCAAAAAACCCTCCCCAAACAGCACATGACGCAAAGAAAAAAAGAGGCGCAATGAGGTAGCTGTGTGAGTAAGATTAGCGACCCTAGTGGCCGACACAAACACCGGGCCCATCTAGGAGTGGCACTGCAGTGTCACGCAGGATGGCCCTTCCAAAAAACCCTCCCCAAACAGCACATGACGCAAAGAAAAAAAGAGGCGCAATGAGGTAGCTGTGTGAGTAAGATTAGCGACCCTAGTGGCCGACACAAACACCGGGCCCATCTAGGAGTGGCACTGCAGTGTCACGCAGGATGGCCCTTCCAAAAAACCCTCCCCAAACAGCACATGACGCAAAGAAAAAAAGAGGCGCAATGAGGTAGCTGTGTGAGTAAGATTAGCGACCCTAGTGGCCGACACAAACACCGGGCCCATCTAGGAGTGGCACTGCAGTGTCACGCAGGATGTCCCTTCCAAAAAACCCTCCCCAAACAGCACATGACGCAAAGAAAAAAAGAGGCGCAATGAGGTAGCTGACTGTGTGAGTAAGATTAGCGACCCTAGTGGCCGACACAAACACCGGGCCCATCTAGGAGTGGCACTGCAGTGTCACGCAGGATGTCCCTTCCAAAAAACCCTCCCCAATCAGCACATGATGCAAAGAAAAAGAAAAGAAAAAAGAGGTGCAAGATGGAATTGTCCTTGGGCCCTCCCACCCACCCTTATGTTGTATAAACAAAACAGGACATGCACACTTTAACCAACCCATCATTTCAGTGACAGGGTCTGCCACACGACTGTGACTGATATGACGGGTTGGTTTGGACCCCCCCCAAAAAAGAAGCAATTAATCTCTCCTTGCACAAACTGGCTCTACAGAGGCAAGATGTCCACCTCATCTTCACCCTCCGATATATCACCGTGTACATCCCCCTCCTCACAGATTATCAATTCGTCCCCACTGAAATCCACCATCTCAGCTCCCTGTGTACTTTGTGGAGGCAATTGCTGCTGGTCAATGTCTCCGCGGAGGAATTGATTATAATTCATTTTAATGAACATCATCTTCTCCACATTTTCTGGATGTAACCTCGTACGCCGATTGCTGACAAGGTGAGCGGCGGCACTAAACACTCTTTCGGAGTACACACTTGTGGGAGGGCAACTTAGGTAGAATAAAGCCAGTTTGTGCAAGGGCCTCCAAATTGCCTCTTTTTCCTGCCAGTATAAGTACGGACTGTGTGACGTGCCTACTTGGATGCGGTCACTCATATAATCCTCCACCATTCTATCAATGTTGAGAGAATCATATGCAGTGACAGTAGACGACATGTCCGTAATCGTTGTCAGGTCCTTCAGTCCGGACCAGATGTCAGCATCAGCAGTCGCTCCAGACTGCCCTGCATCACCGCCAGCGGGTGGGCTCGGAATTCTGAGCCTTTTCCTCGCACCCCCAGTTGCGGGAGAATGTGAAGGAGGAGATGTTGACAGGTTGCGTTCCGCTTGACTTGACAATTTTGTCACCACAGGTCTTTCAACCCCAGCAGACTTGTGTCTGCCGGAAAGAGAGATCCAAGGTAGGCTTTAAATCTAGGATCGAGCACGGTGGCCAAAATGTAGTGCTCTGATTTCAACAGATTGACCACCCGTGAATCCTTGTTAAGCGAATTAAGGGCTGCATCCACAAGTCCCACATGCCTAGCGGAATCGCTCCCTTTTAGCTCCTTCTTCAATGCCTCCAGCTTCTTCTGCAAAATCCTGATGAGGGGAATGACCTGACTCAGGCTGGCAGTGTCTGAACTGACTTCACGTGTGGCAAGTTCAAAGGGCATCAGAACCTTGCACAACGTTGAAATCATTCTCCACTGCACTTGAGACAGGTGCATTCCACCTCCTATATCGTGCTCAATTGTATAGGCTTGAATGGCCTTTTGCTGCTCCTCCAACCTCTGAAGCATATAGAGGGTTGAATTCCACCTCGTTACCACTTCTTGCTTCAGATGATGGCAGGGCAGGTTCAGTAGTTTTTGGTGGTGCTCCAGTCTTCTGTACGTGGTGCCTGTACGCCGAAAGTGTCCCGCAATTTTTCTAGCCACCGACAGCATCTCTTGCACGCCCCTGTCGTTTTTTAAAAAATTCTGCACCACCAAATTCAAGGTATGTGCAAAACATGGGACGTGCTGGAATTTGCCCATATTTAATGCACACACAATATTGCTGGCGTTGTCCGATGCCACAAATCCACAGGAGAGTCCAATTGGGGTAAGCCATTCCGCGATGATCTTCCTCAGTAGCCGTAAGAGGTTTTCAGCTGTGTGCGTATTCTGGAAACCGGTGATACAAAGCGTAGCCTGCCTAGGAAAAAGTTGGCGTTTGCGAGATGCTGCTACTGGTGCCGCCGCTGCTGTTCTTGCGGCGGGAGTCCATACATCTACCCAGTGGGCTGTCACAGTCATATAGTCCTGACCCTGCCCTGCTCCACTTGTCCACATGTCCGTGGTTAAGTGGACATTGGGTACAGCTGCATTTTTTAGGACACTGGTGACTCTTTTTCTGAGGTCTGTGTACATTTTCGGTATCGCCTGCCTAGAGAAATGGAACCTAGATGGTATTTGGTACCGGGGACACAGTACCTCCAACAAGTCTCTAGTTGGCTCTGCAGTAATGATGGATACCGGAACCACGTTTCTCACCACCCAGGATGCCAAGGCCTCAGTTATCCGCTTTGCAGTAGGATGACTGCTGTGATATTTCATCTTCCTCGCAAAGGACTGTTGAACAGTCAATTGCTTACTGGAAGTAGTACAAGTGGGCTTACGACTTCCCCTCTGGGATGACCATCGACTCCCAGCGGCAACAACAGCAGCGCCAGCAGCAGTAGGCGTTACACGCAAGGATGCATCGGAGGAATCCCAGGCAGGAGAGGACTCGTCAGAATTGCCAGTGACATGGCCTGCAGGACTATTGGCATTCCTGGGGAAGGAGGAAATTGACACTGAGGGAGTTGGTGGGGTGGTTTGCGTGAGCTTGGTTACAAGAGGAAGGGATTTACTGGTCAGTGGACTGCTTCCGCTGTCACCCAAAGTTTTTGAACTTGTCACTGACTTATTATGAATGCGCTGCAGGTGACGTATAAGGGAGGATGTTCCGAGGTGGTTAACGTCCTTACCCCTACTTATTACAGCTTGACAAAGGGAACACACGGCTTGACACCTGTTGTCCGCATTTCTGGTGAAATACCTCCACACCGAAGAGCTGATTTTTTTGGTATTTTCACCTGGCATGTCAACGGCCATATTCCTCCCACGGACAACAGGTGTCTCCCCGGGTGCCTGACTTAAACAAACCACCTCACCATCAGAATCCTCCTGGTCAATTTCCTCCCCAGCGCCAGCAACACCCATATCCTCCTCATCCTGGTGTACTTCAACACTGACATCTTCAATCTGACTATCAGGAACTGGACTGCGGGTGCTCCTTCCAGCACTTGCAGGGGGCGTGCAAATGGTGGAAGGCGCATGCTCTTCACGTCCAGTGTTGGGAAGGTCAGGCATCGCAACCGACACAATTGGACTCTCCTTGTGGATTTGGGATTTCGAAGAATGCACAGTTCTTTGCTGTGCTGCTTTTGCCAGCTTGAGTCTTTTCATTTTTCTAGCGAGAGGCTGAGTGCTTCCATCCTCATGTGAAGCTGAACCACTAGCCATGAACATAGGCCAGGGCCTCAGCCGTTCCTTGCCACTCCGTGTGGTAAATGGCATATTGGCAAGTTTACGCTTCTCCTCCGACAATTTTATTTTAGGTTTTGGAGTCCTTTTTTTTCTGATATTTGGTGTTTTGGATTTGACATGCTCTGTACTATGACATTGGGCATCGGCCTTGGCAGACGACGTTGCTGGCATTTCATCGTCTCGGCCATGACTAGTGGCAGCAGCTTCAGCACGAGGTGGAAGTGGATCTTGATCTTTCCCTAATTTTGGAACCTCAACATTTTTGTTCTCCATATTTTAATAGGCACAACTAAAAGGCACCTCAGGTAAACAATGGAGATGGATACTAGTATACAATTATGGACTGCCTGCCGACTGCAGACACAGAGGTAGCCACAGCCGTGAACTACCGTACTGTACTGTGTCTGCAGCTAATATAGACTGGTTGATAAAGAGAAGATGTCTATGTAACTATGTATGTATAAAGAAGACTGAAAAAAATCCACGGTTAGGTGGTATACAATTATGGACGGACTGCCTGCCGAGTGCAGACACAGAGGTAGCCACAGCCGTGAACTACCGTACTGTACTGTGTCTGCAGCTAATATAGACTGGTTGATAAAGAGAAGATGTCTATGTAACTATGTATGTATAAAGAAGAATGAAAAAAAACCACGGTTAGGTGGTATACAATTATGGACGGACTGCCTGCCGAGTGCAGACACAGAGGTAGCCACAGCCGTGAACTACCGTACTGTACTGTGTCTGCAGCTAATATAGACTGGTTGATAAAGAGAAGATGTCTATGTAACTATGTATGTATAAAGAAGAATGAAAAAAATCCACGGTTAGGTGGTATTACAATTATGGACGGACTGCCTGCCGAGTGCAGAGACACAGAGGTAGCCACAGCCGTGAACTACCGTACTGTGTCTGCTGCGACTGGATGATAAATGATATAAAAAATATATATATATCACTACTGCAGCCTGACAGGTATATATTATATATTATATAATGACGGACCTGCTGGACACTGTCTGTCAGCAGAATGAGTTTTATTTTTATAGAATAAAAAAAAAAAACACACAAGTGAAGTCACACGACGAGTGTTTAACTTTTTCAGGCAATCACAATATAAGTATACTACTAACTATACTGGTGGTCAGTGTGGTCAGGTCACTGGTCAGTCACACTGGCAGTGGCACTCCTGCAGCAAAAGTGTGCACTGTTTAATTTTAATATAATATGTACTCCTGGCTCCTGCTATAACCTATAACTGGCACTGCAGTAGTGCTCCCCAGTCTCCCCCACAATTATAAGCTGTGTGAGCTGAGCAGTCAGACAGATATATAATATATATAGATGATGCAGCACACTGGCCTGAGCCTGAGCAGTGCACACAGATATGGTATGTGACTGACTGAGTCACTGTGTGTATGGCTTTTTTCAGGCAGAGAACGGATATATTAAATAAACTGCACTGTGTGTCTGGTGGTCACTCACTATATAATATATTATGTACTCCTGGCTCCTGCTATAACCTATAACTGGCACTGCAGTAGTGCTCCCCAGTCTCCCCCACAATTATAAGCTGTGTGAGCTGAGCAGTCAGACAGATATATATAATATTATATATAGATAATAGATGATGCAGCACACTGGCCTGAGCCTGAGCAGTGCACACAGATATGGTATGTGACTGACTGAGTCACTGTGTGTATCGCTTTTTTCAGGCAGAGAACGGATATATTAAATAAACTGCACTGTGTGTCTGGTGGTCACTCACTATATAATATATTATGTACTCCTGGCTCCTGCTATAACCTATAACTGGCACTGCAGTAGTGCTCCCCAGTCTCCCCCACAATTATAAGCTGTGTGAGCTGAGCAGTCAGACAGATATATATAATATTATATATAGATAATAGATGATGCAGCACACTGGCCTGAGCCTGAGCAGTGCACACAGATATGGTATGTGACTGACTGAGTCACTGTGTGTATCGCTTTTTTCAGGCAGAGAACGGATATATTAAATAAACTGCACTGTGTGTCTGGTGGTCACTCACTATATAATATATTATGTACTCCTGGCTCCTGCTATAACCTATAACTGGCACTGCAGTAGTGCTCCCCAGTCTCCCCCACAATTATAAGCTGTGTGAGCTGAGCAGTCAGACAGATATATAATATTATATATAGATAATAGATGATGCAGCACACTGGCCTGAGCCTGAGCAGTGCACACAGATATGGTATGTGACTGACTGAGTCACTGTGTGTATCGCTTTTTTCAGGCAGAGAACGGATATATTAAATAAACTGCACTGTGTGTCTGGTGGTCACTCACTATATAATATATTATGTACTCCTGGCTCCTGCTATAACCTATAACTGGCACTGCAGTAGTGCTCCCCAGTCTCCCCCACAATTATAAGCTGTGTGAGCTGAGCAGTCAGACAGATATATATAATATTATATATAGATAATAGATGATGCAGCACACTGGCCTGAGCCTGAGCAGTGCACACAGATATGGTATGTGACTGAGTCACTGTGTGCTGTGTATCGCTTTTTTCAGGCAGAGAACGGATTATAAAGTAAACTGCACTGTCCTCACTAGTAAACTCTCTCCACTCAGTCTCTACACTTCTACAGTAACAGTACTCCTCCTAGTCAGCTCCAGTAAATCTCTCTCAGTCTCTTATAATCTAAATGGAGAGGACGCCAGCCACGTCCTCTCCCTATCAATCTCAATGCACGTGTGAAAATGGCGGCGACGCGCGGCTCCTTATATAGAATCCGAGTCTCGCGATAGAATCCGAGCCTCGCGAGAATCCGACAGCGTCATGATGAGGTTCGGGCGCGCTCGGGTTAACCGAGCAAGGCGGGAAGATCCGAGTCGCTCGGACCCGTGAAAAAAAACATGAAGTTCTGGCGGGTTCGGATTCAGAGAAACCGAACCCGCTCATCTCTACTGTGTATGCAAATTTCACGGTACATTTTGTCATTACTATTGGATTATTTTATGTTTTTCCCCATTTTGTTTACTGTATTGTTTTTTTCCGGTAATTTTTAAGTTTTCTTTATAAACTGATCTGGAAGCCCAAGTTCATGTTTTGCTGAGCCAAACATGTGCAGAAGAGAAGAGAAGGTAGCTCCCTGCTACCTTCTTCTGCTTCCGAGAGCTGTGCTGCACTGGTAGCAGGAGCAATCTCACGCTGCCGCTATTATACGCTATGCCGCAGCAATCAGCCCGCGATGCAGGCAACAAACTAATAGGACACATCTGTACATAGAAACATAGAATTCAATGGCAGATAAGAACCACTTCGCCCACCTAGTCTGCCCATGTACACTCACACACTTACACACCACGGTTAATTTTTTGTCGGGAGCTAATTAACCTACCAGTATATTTTTGCTTTGTGGAAGGAAACTGAAGCACCTGAAGGACATCCACGTACAGTAAGTATGGGGAGTATATAAAAAACTTAGGCTGTGATGGGAACCAAACTCATGACCTCAGTGCTGTGAGGCAGTAATGCTAACCATTACACCATCCATACTGCTCCTAGACCCCTACATCTCATATCTGAGACCTATTAGCACACATATGGCTATTACTATAGATTAAAGGCCTACAGTATATAAACCAGTCCACAGGAAGAGAGGGAGAACGACTTGTGAGCAGGGGGCAAAGCTACATGGGTTTGAGCAGGCCTGCTGTCAGAGAGAGAAGTGGAGCTGCTGCAGATCCCTGGCCAGCCAGAGAGTGACAGAATTACTCTGCTGCTTGTGAGGTAAGCGCCTGCGTGTGTGTGTGTGTTTGTGTGTGTGTGTGTGTGTGTGTGTATGTGTGTGTACAGTAGAGGGACAGTGTGATGGGGCAATGAGCTGTGATGGGTGCAATCATGTGAGCAGTAGGGGGGCAGTGAGGGCTGGGGGAGCAGTTATGTCGGCAGTGAGGTGTGATGGGGTAGTGAGCTGGCGGGGGGACCAGTAAGTTGCGAGGAGAAAAACGTAAGCTAAAGGAGAGTGAGGTGTGAGGAGAGCAGTGTGAACTGTGGATGTGGTAAGGGCAATGAGATATGGAGGGAACTGGAGAGAGTTATGAAAGGAGTAATGAGAAGGCTATTACTATACATTAAAGGCCTACAGTATATAAACCAGTCCACAGGCAGAGAGGGAGAACGACTTGTGAGCAGGGGGGCAAAGCTACATGGGTTTGAGCAGGCCTGCTGTCAGAGATAGAAGTGGAACTGCTGCAGATCCCTGGCCAGCATGGAGGGAAATAAAAGTAAGAGAAATATGTATATTATTGAAGTGTGGGGGGCGGCCTATAATCGTGTGCTTAGGCCCCTATTCCGCCTCTGTCCAAATACCATTTGCTTTGTACAGTATCTGGCGGTAGTGATGGCATTATTTGGTGACTCCTTTAATGATGTGTGAGTGTGCTTCTCATTCTCAGTGAGAAGAGCAGGATATGATCAGACTATCATCACTCAGCCTGTGCCGCCTTCTGATTACATGACACAGGGACCCGGTTTATTGTTTATTTATTATTTTATTTATTTATAGATTTGCAGCTGTGTATTTATTTGTGTATACTATTGACATGTAAACCATATATAGGGGTTTATAATGAAGGCTCTATTTATCAAGCGCTGGGGTTCGGTATATTTTGTTGATATTCATCGTGACATGAAAATGTCGGCATGGTCCTAACGTCCACATGCAGCATGTCAACATCTTTAGCATGTTGACATTCATCATGTCGATACTGGTGAAATGTCGACATAATTAGAGTGACAACAAAAAATGGGTCCTGGTGGTTTGGCTCTGACTTACCGGCATTTCTGGGGAGCTCTGGCATTGTCATCTAATCCAATGGTTCCCACTGTGAGTACCCTAACTCCATTCCTTAACTGCACAGCCTGACCCTAACCCTTTAATCCTAACTCTCACTCATGCAGGCTGTGCCACCCTGTCCTTAAGAGCCTCATAGACCAGCAGCAGGAGCAGTTCTTGGTGCGGGCAAGCAGTGCCTACGCCCGGGGCGCTGTAGCCTGGGGGCTCGGCCACAGTCACCCCGCAGGCGCCTGCCGCCTACCCGCTCCCCAGCTGCAGCAGATGCTATGGACTGTGTGGGAGTCCGCTGCAGCTGGCGCACCTGTCAGATGCTAGAGGTCATTATTGACCTCTAGTGTCTGTGCGGCGCTGCTATGGGAGAGATGTCGTGACGTCTCTGCTGTAGAGAGGAGCCGCGGGCGGCCAGACGGAGCAGCAGCAGTGGTCGGGAAGCAGGAGCGGGGCAGTGGTAAGTATTTGGTTTTTTTTTGTGTGTGTTTGTAAGCCGCTACTAAGGGGCACATCAACGGGGGCACAACTACTGGGGGCACAACTACTGGGGTAAATCTACTGGGGGCATAGCTATAGGGGCACAACTACTGGGGGCATAGCTATAGGGGTCACAACTACTGGGGCAAATCTACTGGGGGTATAGCTACAGGGGGCAAATCTACTGGCGGCACAGCTACTGGGGGCATAGCTACAGGGGGCAAATCAACAGGGGGCAAATCAACTGGGGGCGTAACTACTTGGGGCAAATCTACTGGGGTCACAACTGTGGCCACGCCCCTCCCCTATGAAGCCATGCCCCTATTTTTTGCTGCACGCCATCAGTGCGCATAAACTTTTGTCACTGGGGGGCGCGACTTTCGCACTGGCACCACAAGGTGTAGAACCGGCCCTGACTAGCAGGCTACTGGCACAGTACAGCAGAGAGAGAGGGAGGAGCATGCGGTCAGGATGTTCTAATCTTGCAGATTGTCCAAGCAAAGAGGAAAACACCCCATATATTACTGCACATCCTGAACTAGTGGTTATTGGAGACAATTACTGGAAGGGGGCCGACTCGTCCTCCTAATAGCTTCCCACGTTATGTTTATAGGTTTGCACTGGTGGAGCAAGAAACAGCACCTTATCAGGGACAGACCATTGCAATGATTATAACTTCAGTCCTTGTTAGCTACCAGGGGTCAGTACTTAACTGTTTTTTTAAATATTTTGCCAACTTTTCCCTTCTATGGGGTACTTCTTGTACTCTTATATACTGTACACCACTATTGCACCCTGATCAGGATCCAGGCTGAACAAAAACTGTCTGATTCATTGGGCGGGATGCAGCAAGCATTGCATTTTGCTTGCGATGCATCATGCCACTTTCCCCATGCATGTCGGCATTTACTAACACTGTATACATGAAAGAATAAACACAAAGGACAGATTTTGCAGTAAGAGCTGTTCTTTGCGATGATAGGACTTCCAGGTTTAGTCCTATTTGCGCATGCGTCGGGTGACAGGCATGCCGAACAAGGTGCTGCGAGAGATCTCATTGGATCCCTCTCCGAGGGGGCTGTGCGATAGAAACTCATAGGGGGTCATTCCGAGTTGATCGCTCGCTGCTGTTTTTCGCAGCATAGCGATCAGGCTAAAAATCGGCTGTTCTGCGCATGCGTATGGGCCGCAGGGCGCACGCGCCAAGTAATTTCACACAAAACTAAGCAATTTTACACAGGGGCGAGCGACGCTTTTCAGTCGCTCTGCTGATCGGTGTGTGATTGACAGGAAGTGGGTGTTTCTGGCTGGTAACTGACCGTTTTCCGGGAGTGTGCTAAAAAACGCAGGCATGTCAGGCTAAAACGCAGGAGTGGCTGGGGAAACGGGGGAGTGGCTGGCCGAACGCAGGGCGTGTTTGTGACGTCAAACCAGGAACTAAACGGACGGAGGTGATCGCAATCTAGGAGTAGGTCTGGAGCTACTCTGAAACTGCAGGGAAAGATTTTCGAGCAATTCTGCTAATCTTTCGTTCGCACTTCTGCTAAGCTAAGATACACTCCCAGAGGGCGACGGCTTAGCGTTTGCACTGCTGCTAAAAGCAGCTAGCGAGCGATCAACTCGGAATGAGGGCCCTAGTCTTCTATTTGACAACGCCAAAATGGTGTTGTTCACAGTATCCAAGCCCCAGGATCTATCACATTCCGGGGCTTGGTGCATATGCGGTACATGGCCAAACGTCCAGAAACTGCATTTTTGAAGATTTGGCCACAGTTTTCTGCTTGCTGCATCTCGCCCATTGTCCGTGTTTACTCTCTTCCATCTGCCTTGAAGCAGCACAGCATAAGACAGTCCTGTGTTCTTCTTTTTAAAAGAAAAAAACCTAATTACATATTTCACTGAATATTATACAGCAAATTTTAATTTTAGTGTTATTGGATAGATTCACATCTAATACTAATATCAGATGTCTGAGCAATTATTTATTCGCAACATTTTAACAACTTTAGTCTTAAAATGTTACTTGTAAAACTTGCATTACTTGGCTATAAAAAATATTTTTTTTTTGCATAAATAAGATACTGTAATCTTACCACGTAGATGTGATGTCTGACTTAGCAGACCTTGGGGTAAATTTACTAACATTCGTATTTTCCCGTTTCAGGTCAAAGTTCAATCACGAATGACATCGAAAGTGCAAAACTGCAACTTTTTGAATTTGTTACGACGGATTTACTAAGCTGCCGTATTCGGGTTTTTCTTTTGTTCCGATGTCGATGTCATTCGTGTTTTTTTTTTATTTTTACGGCAGTGATTAGCAAAACACTGCCGACTTTTTTACAATGAATCTCGGCCGGATCTGTGTGATCCGTGCTGGGGGTCATTTATTTATTTATTTTTTAAATTAAACACTGTAAAATCCATAAAAAAAATTGCGTGGGGTCCCCCCTCCTAAGCATAACCAGCCTCGGGCTCTTTGAGCCGATCCTGGTTGCAGAAATATGGGGAAAAAAATGACAGGGGTTCCCCCATATTTAAGCAACCAGCATCGGGCTCTGCGCCTGGTCCTGGTTCCAAAAATACGGGGGACAAAAAGAGTAGGGGTCCCCCGTATTTTTAAAACCAGCACCGGGCTCCACTAGCTGGACAGATAATGCCACAGCCGGGGGTCACTTTTATATAGTGCCCTGCGGCCGTGGCATCAAAAATCCAACTAGTCACCCCTGGCCGGGGTACCCTGGGGGAGTGGGGACCCCTTCAATCAAGGGGTCCCCCCCCCAGCCACCCAAGGGCCAGGGGTGAAGCCCGAGGCTGTCCCCCCCCCCCATCCAATGGGCTGCGGATGGGGGGGCTGATAGCCTTTGTTGTAAAAGAACAGATATTGTTTTTAGTAGCAGTACTACAAGTCCCAGCAAGCCTCCCCCGCATGCTGGTACTTGGAGAACCACAAGTACCAGCATGCGGCGGAAAAACGGGCCCGCTGGTACCTGTAGTACTACTACTAAAAAAATACCCAAAAAAACACAAGACACACACACCGTGAAAGTATAATTTTATTACATACATACATACACACATACATACATACTTACCTTATGTTCCCACGCAGGTCGGTCCTCTTCTCCAGTAGAATCCAAGGGGTACCTGTTGAAGAAATTATACTCACGAGATCCAGGGGTCCAGGCTCCTCGGGGAATCCAGGTGTAATCCACGTACTTGAAAAAAATAACAAAACGCTGACCCGAGCCACGAACTAAAAGGGGACCCATGTTTGCACATGGATCCCCTTTTCCCGACTGCCAGAAAACCCACTCTGACTTCTGTCTAAGTGGGTTTCCTCAGCCAATCAGGGAGTGCCACGTTGTAGCACTCTCCTGATCGGCTGTGTGCTCCTGTACTGAATGACAGGCAGCACACGGCAGTGTTACAATGTAGCGCCTATGCGCTCCATTGTAACCAATGCTGGGAACTTTCTGCTCAGCGGTGACGTCACTTTAGGTCAACCGCAGGGCAGAAAGTTCCCAGCATTGGTTACAATGGAGCGCATAGGCGCTACATTGTAACACTGCCGTGTGCTGCCTGTCACTCAGTACAGGAGCACACAGCCGATCAGGAGAGTGCTACAACGTGGCACTCCCTGATTGGCTGAGGAAACCCACTTAGACAGAAGTCAGAGTGGGTTTTCTGGCAGTCGGGAAAAGGGGATCCATGTGCAAACATGGGTCCCCTTTTAGTTCGTGGCTCGGGTCAGCGTTTTGTTATTTTTTTCAAGTACGTGGATTACACCTGGATTCCCCGAGGAGCCTGGACCCCTGGATCTCGTGAGTATAATTTCTTCAACAGGTACCCCTTGGATTCTACTGGAGAAGAGGACCGACCTGCGTGGGAACATAAGGTAAGTATGTATGTATGTGTGTATGTATGTAATAAAATTATACTTTCACGGTGTGTGTGTCTTGTGTTTTTTTGGGTATTTTTTTAGTAGTAGTACTACAGGTACCAGCGAGCCCGTTTTTCCGCCGCATGCTGGTACTTGTGGTTCTCCAAGTACCAGCATGCGGGGGAGGCTTGCTGGGACTTGTAGTACTGCTACTAAAAACAATATCTGTTCTTTTAAAACAAAGGCTATCAGCCCCCCCATCCGCAGTCCATTGGATGGGGGGGACAGCCTCGGGCTTCACCCCTGGCCCTTGGGTGGCTGGGGGGGGGACCCCTTGATTGAAGGGGTCCCCACTCCCCCAGGGTACCCCGGCCAGGGGTGACTAGTTGGATTTTTGATGCCACGGCCGCAGGGCACTATATAAAAGTGACCCCCGGCTGTGGCATTATCTGTCCAGCTAGTGGAGCCCGGTGCTGGTTTTAAAAATACGGGGGACCCCTACTCTTTTTGTCCCCCGTATTTTTGGAACCAGGACCAGGCGCAGAGCCCGATGCTGGTTGCTTAAATATGGGGGAACCCCTGTCAATTTTTTCCCCATATTTCTGCAACCAGGATCGGCTCAAAGAGCCCGAGGCTGGTTATGCTTAGGAGGGGGGACCCCACGCAAATTTTTTGGAAAAAATAAGCACTTTCCCACCCCTTCCCACTGATATACATGCACGGATCTCATGGATCCGTGCATGCCTATCCAATCACGAAAAAAAAAAAAAGGTCTGTTTTTTTTTTAGCACTTTTTTACGAGTTGTAATTTTTCACGGCAGTGTTTGTTTTTTTTTGCTTTGCACTTCTTAGTAAATGACCGAGATTCATACTTAAACAGCCGCGTTTTGACCGATGGTGTATTCATTCGTGATTTTTTTCCTAGGACTTCAAAATATTACGAATGCCCTCATCACTGCCGTGATTATTGCTTAGTAAATTACCGAGATGACACTTTGATGAAAAAACGGCATCTCGGTCAAAATCGGGAGCTTAGTAAATTTACCCCCTTGTCACAGAAACAGACAGTATACACTTGCTCACAGCTAGCTGATGACTCAGTGTACTGTGCCAAGCACTAACCTACTGTATACCCAGGCTCTGTGACATCACAAGAAGTATTATGATGTAAGTCAGTGTCACGATCAGCCCGGTCAAAGCTGTACATTAACAAGTTGCTTACATAATATAAAGGCTATTTAATAGTTTAGTCTACATTTAATGGGAAGCATGGTGTGCATTGCAGTTGGTCTTTGGTGGAGAAAACATTTCTAGGTGCATTTTACACATTACAGAAAAAAAAAGAATCATTCTCACACAAATGCCCATCTATTAACACTGTTGCTGGTACCCTCTCACTCCCATGAACAGAAAAGCGTTCCTCCGCCTTTCTGCATGCCTAGTTTGCAGAGGTTTCTCTCTAGGGCAGGGATAGGGAACCTTTGGTCCTCCAGCTGTTATTGAACTACACATCCCAGCATGCCCTGCAACAGTTTTAGCATGGCCAAATAGCAAAAATGTAGCAAGGCATGCTGGTATGTGTAGTTCAACAACAGCTGGAGGGCCGAAGGTTCACCATCCCTGTTTTAGGGGATAGATTCATCAAGCCTTGGAGAGAGATAAAGTGACAATAGGTAAAGTACCTGTCACAGACTGTGTTTGAAAAATGACAGATAGTAGCTGATTGCTTTACCTCTTTCCACTTTATCTCTCTTCAAGGCTTGATACAGCTCCCGAACAGTAAACATGAACCCACAAGTGGTGCAAGGTTTTCGGCACCCCATGAAAATCTTCAACCTATAGTTTAGCACTTCAGACACAGGTGTACAATAAAATGAATACCTATTATCTCTCCTGGCTCCACTACTGCACAGTAACACTGTATTATGCACAAAGCAAAGGAAAAAAAGATAAATGTTGCAATTAGACACTTTTTTGTCATGATTTGTTCGAGTCTACAGTATGTATTATGCAACCTGCATAGAATTTAAAGTGTGAATATTTAAAATCAGGGGAACAATTTGGTATTGATGCATAATTAGGAAATAAGCATTGTTGTACTGCACTCACTTCATCACGACTACAGTGGCTGACAGGGAGCCGGGTGCTGCACTGTGTGACATTCTCATTCTCCTGTCACTGAAGAGGAGCCGGCAGTGCAGCCAGAGTGTCCGGGTGGAAACACAGCATCTCCTTCCAGAATGCTGGGCACTCACACCCCTGGAGTGATGTAACGGGGGGCTCCCTGAGAGGCTGTGCTCCATCACCATGTAACCACCCTCCCTTTCCCCACAGATTGTAGTAAAAGTGGACTCCCCGTGAGGTCACGCCCCCTCCACACAAGGTTGCACCTCTTTTTCGGCCAGGGAAATTGTTCAGCGCACTGGGTGTCACCGACCTCGGTGCCGCCTCTGCATGCGAAGCTTGGTCATAGTTGTTAATTTATAACCTGTCTGCATTTTATAACTTATTAGCTGTAGAAAACATTTTGGTAGTCAAATTCTAGGCACTGAAAAATTACTGTAGACCTGTACAATACATACTGTAAAATAAACATTTCAAATCAGAATTTTTTAATAAAAGTATGAAACATAAATAGGGAACAAGCAATGCTGTACAGCCCAAGAGCTCATATCAGGAATCTCCAGCAGGGGTATTACTGACATCTTAAAGGATCTTGAACACAGGCCCAAATACCATTATCCTACCATAATATACCGACATGTCACCATGTGACACATATAATATATAGGCTTCACTATGCCATATGTCCCTTATATACCACACACTGTAAGTGTATATTACTTTTATATCTTAATAAATATTCTATTTATAACACATTCCCAATCTCTTTATTAATAATATTGTGATAACTGAAAGCTAGGGTCAGTTGCATACTGTATCAGTCACAACATCAATAAGTGGAGATTACCACTTACTGACCAACTGACGGACTAAGGATCGCTTATACTCATTCATCTGCCCCTCTCGTGGGCTCTGGACATCCTTCCCTGGATTTAACCCATCACTATACTATATGGATGGAAACCCTAAGTTCAAACCTTTATACTGTAATCAAGAATAAACAAATAATTAAAACTGGGTATCAGGTGAAGAGGTATGATGGCCTTCCTTGGAAGACACAATCTATAAGAAAATATTAGCTCAAGTGCCACATATTGCTTATTGGTCCTGTAAGATTGCAATGGGAAGAAGTCCTTTGAGAGGCTATATGATGCAGCCACACAACAATCTTGATTTTGGGGCGAAATGGGTGTTAGAGTACAGAATAAGAATAAATGTCATTTTTGCCTCACCTACTTAGAATAGGGCTGGAACTCAGGAAAAATAGGCTAACAAGACTAAGATGAATGTTCAGGAATTTCTTTATGCTTGTGTGAGATTAATTTATACAGTATGCCTTAAGGTTTGGAGGCTACTACAAAGTCTTGTTGATTGGGGGAATCACAGATTGGGTGCACACCCGCAAAAGTACTGTAACCAGGAATGTCAGCAAGAAGGGTGAGAGGTGTAGTTCTTGGCAGGACAGTGGATGGATGGCTGTTGTTGGCATTCTGTTAACTGATTAATAGGAGATTTGCTCTTGTTTAATGTTAAGTAAAAGAATCGTTCAACCGTCTAATCATTTTTCCCCAAACACTTTTCTCCTTCCATCTAGCAAAATTATAGGGCATCACATGTCAATGTAATGAGTGAAGAAAAAAAATCTATAACATATCTATCATGAGTGAAGAAAAAAAATCTATAACATACAGTATATCATCCATAGAAGAATAATGCTATAGACAATGTAGGGTAATATTTATATTTCTCCTCTTTTATAGGGGGGAATTCAAATGTTTGAAAAGTCAGTTGGGTGTCTGTTTTTTCCTATCTAATGGACAGGAAAAAACAGACACCCAACCGACTTTTCAAACATTTGAATTCCCCCAATAGAATGTACTGTACAATAGCTTTCAGATATTTTACAACATATTAACTGGTTATTGACAAGTAGACACCTATTTGTTGAGGTCTCTTACAAATTACAACAACTGAGTGCCACCTGTTTTTGAACCAGTAAATCTCAGTGGCCCACCCAGCCCACATCATTGTGCATAGCGTCTTTTTAGAGGTACATTGCCAAACCTATATATTTCACATCAAAGGCCCACCTCCTATGTGCTATGTGAAACGTCTCATTAATATGGCTATTTTCTGAAGTTGACTACCCCCGTCACCCATACCTTCACAGGACTGGCCCTGAATTCACATTGTAAACACATTTTAAATTAATAATAAATAAACACATTAGTAAAAAATTGCCACCATAACATAAAAGTAACCCACACACTATCATCAACATCATTAAATGTGAAAAGTCAGTGGTCCTTAGTACTTTACTTCATGGTCAGCTCTTCACAATCAAACAGCATGTTGTCTGTAGCCAAATTATGTTTAGTTGGAATAGCCATACAAGGCAAGGAATGGTTCTCTTCTTCCCTTATAGGATTACAGTAACTTTGCTACTAAACATAAACTCTTGTTTCCTTACTGTTCTACAAAATGTGTGTGCTAAATCTGCACTTCAGTACAAACACCTTCACTCTTTTAATGTAGATGTAGCCATACAGTATATGCCCAGCATAAATCTACGCACACTTGCACAAATTTAAAGAACATCAGCTTCAAAGCTGCATTTGTATTTCAGGGCAACTATTTTTCACTTCATAATCGCCTCCAGTAACAAAGTGAGTTTACCACCATCATTTTTATGGCCTTAAGCACTTTAGGTCTTACATACATACTGTAGTCACAGACAACTTGTGTTTGTGTTACTGCAAATTGCATAACTAGACAGTAGTCTGTGTACCGTCCTCCCCACTTATCTTCTTTCCTATTTCCATCATTAGTTTAACTACTTATCAATCTACTGTAATCATCAGCACACAGGAGAATATTAACAGGGGAGAAGAATTGAAAAACAAGACACATTATACAGGGAGGCGGAATGATAAACTGATTAAAAAAAAGAAAGAATAAATAAATCATGAACATAAATATATCCAGCTATGTATCACAGATAATATTTTAATACTCATGATCATTGAATGTAGAAATAAATGTGAATCTGTGATGACTTCCAATCACCTGCCAGCACCAATTTACTTATCTCCGTGTCTCCAAACCATTAATCCAAAGAGAAGCCATAATAAAAGAAAAAAATGTATTCTCCTTTTCTATTAAATATCAGTTTTGCACATATTTTATAGCTTATACAGTGGAATGTGTTTGAGATTGTCCGCTTTTGTAGAATATGTTTGTTACTGCTTTTCAGAAGGTTATGAAGTTTTGATCCTGTATTTTAAGATTTAGTTAGTGTTACCATGGCACAGATGTTTGTTGTGTTGGTCGAAGATGTTCTCTTATGGTATGTTCTGTGAGTCCTAGGAGCCAAGAACTTGATCGTCCCTGGTTTCCTTCATGTTTAGAGTGGATATATGTTGTTCTGTGGAAAGATATCAGTGGAGACTTACCTTGTAGATGTCTTAGTTCATGGAGTGAAGAGGTGTGTAGGGTGCAATGTTAGAAATGGTAGAGTAGGAATATTAATTGTCATCAGTTGTCCTTGTAGGGATGTACAGTATTTGCTCTGTGTGGAATGGAAAAATAGCTTTACTGTTAGTCTATAAATTCTTTTGATTTTATAAATCTTTTGTTAGTCTATAGCTCTTTTTGTTATTGTAATTTTTCTATCAGTCTATAGCTCTTTTTATTGTATATGTTTACCTTCCAACTTTTTGATTTAAGCTATTTGTTGTGTAAGATACTGTAATTTCTTTGTACAGTTGTGCTCATAAATTTACATACCCTAGCAGAATTGGTGATTTTCTGGCCATTTGTCAGAGAATATGAATGATAACTCACAAACTTTTCTTTCACTCATGGTTAGTATGGTTGTATGACAGGCAGCACACGGCAGTGTTACAATGTAGCGCCTATGCGCTCCATTGTAACCAATGGTGGGAACTTTGTGGTCAGCGGTGAGGTTACTTTCGGTCAACCGCTGACCACAAAGTTCCCACCACTGGTTACAATGGAGCGCATAGGCGCTACATTGTAACACTACCGTGTGCTGCCTGTCATACACTACAGGAGCACACAGCCAATCAGGAGGATGCCACAACGTGGCGCTCCCTGATTGGCTGATGGAACCCTCTTAGACAGAAGTTAGGGGGGGTTCCTGGCATTCGGGGAAAGGGGTCCCATGTGAAAACATGGGGCCCCTTTCAGTGCGAGGCCGGGTGTCCATTTTGTTATTTTGCAAAGTACCAGGATTACAAATTGAGAAAAAGAGGAGCCATCTACACTGGATTTTGTGAGTATAATTTTTTCAACAGGTACACCATGGATTCTACATGGAGAAGAGGACTGACCCTCATGTGAACATAGGTAAGTATGTGTATTGTGTATATGGAGGTGTGGATGTATTTATCAAACTTTTACTTTCAAGGTGTGTGTCTTCTGTTTTTATTGGGGTATTTTTTTAGTAGTAGTACAGGTACAGGTACCAGCGGGCCCGGTTTTCCACCGCATGCTGGTACTTGTGGTTCTCCAAGTACCAGCTTGCGAGGGAGGCTTGCTGGGACTTGTAGTACTGCTACTAAAAACAATATTCAATTTTTGACAAAAGGCTATCAGCCCCCCATCCGCAGCCCTTGGATGGGGGGGACAGCCTCGGGCTTCACCCCTGGCCCTTGGGTGGCTGGAGGGGGGGGACCCCTTGATTGAAGGGGTCCCCACTCCTCCAGGGTACCCCGGCCAGGGGTGACTAGTTGGTTATGTAATGCCAGGGCCGCAGGGACCTAGATAAAAGTGTCCCCCGGCTGTGGCATTATGTATCTGGCTAGTGGAGCCCGGTGCTGGTTTCAGAAATACGGGGGACCCCTACGCTTTTTGTCCCCCGTATTTTTGGAACCAGGACCAGACTCAGAGCCCGGTGCTGGTTGTTTAAATATGGGGGAACCCCTGACATTTTTTTCCCCATATTTTTTCAACCAGGACCGGCTCAAAGAGCCCGAGGCTGGTTTTGCTTAGGAGGGGGGACCCCACGCATTTTTTTTTTAGATTTTAACAATGATTTCTATTTTAATAAAGGTGCACAATGAAGCCCAGCACGGATCTCTCAGATCGGGCCGAGATTCATTGTGTTAAAGTCGGCAGTGTTTTACAAGTCACTCACGTAAAACACTGCAAAAAAAAACGAATGACATCGACATCGGTAAATACAAAAATGCAGAATACGACAGCTTAGTAAATTAGTCGTAATAAATTCAAAAAGTTGCAACTTTACACTTTCGATGTCATTCGTGATTGAACTTTAACCTCAGTCGGGAAAATACGAATTTTAGTAAATATACCCCATAGTATCCACAACTGAAATAAACAAGTTATTGAGTAATTTTGTAACTGTAGATTGATTCCATGTTAGGGCTTATTATTATTGTCACCACCATTTTCTTAGTGTGAGTTGTTTTTTTCTTACAGTATATTCATTTTTTTATTTGCTTATTTTGTAACACATTTAAAGGTATTATTTCTTGTTTAAGCAATTCAAGCATAAAACGTAGTGAATAATATAACAATATAACTCTTTGGGCGGTATCCAATTAGCCGCGGCCATTTACCGCAGCTAATGAATTCACTGGGGGCTATCCAGTTAGCCTCGATACTCGCCAGTTATCTGGGATTATGGTTCGTGAGCCTCAGGCAAGTAAAGCATAATCATCGATAACCAGCTCTCAGAGTTGCCATAACGCATTGGACCAGGAACTTATCCTGGTTCCCACCTGTTATCAAATGAAAATGGGACATTTTTCGATGGATAAAAACTGGCTATAATTGGACCACCAGGCTAAAATCATGATTATTGGCTGAAAAATTAGTGCATTTAATTGGATACCTCCCTTCATTTGATGATCTGTATGATGGAAGTATCTTTTGAACTCGCTTGTCTCCTACGTCAGACCTCAAAATGCTTTACCCTTTTTCACCTTCCTTTCTAGATGCCAGGCACTAGTTTTCTGCATGACAACACGTTCCTATTCACTGGTTGATGCTTAATGCATGCTGTTTGTCACACTTTCCCTGACTCAAGGCTGCAGCTTCCAGTTGGAATATCTTTTTAAGTGACAGAATGAACCATCCTGGAAACAACATCCTGAAGCAATGAAAGGAACCGTCTCCCTGGACCAGGTAAGTAAAATGTTGGTATCACACCTTACATTTTTCTCATGTACTATACCACTTTGCAGCCAGTTGCTATGTTAGAAGGGAGGTGCTTCTCTATCTAAGCAAGCACAGAGTTATTAACATGTAACTGTCAATGTTATAATCCATAATTAACAGAGTTCATGAGCTGGAAGAAACCTAATTTAAATGGGATGCGGTTAGCATCCAGGCGGTTAGGATGCCGACGGTCATGTAACCGATGCTGGAATCCCGACACCACTCGGAATTCTAGCACCTGTACACCCACCGCCAACATCCCGAAGGTAAGTAACAGAGTCACTACTAAAGTTAGAGCCCAGGCGGTGGTTAGGATTAGGCTCTAGAGCAGGGGTTAACTGTAGCTGCCACCCCCAAATCTCAGCCCTAGCCGCCACCCCAGGCGGGTTAGGGTAGGGGACAGGGGAGGGGGTAACATAATTACCCCTTCCCCTGTCTGCATTCTCATTGTCAGGATGCTTGTGTCGGACATGTGACCGCCAGCATCCTGACTGCCGGCATTATGTACCACACCCATTTAAATAGCACTAGGAGAGGACAATTTCTGTGAAACCACTCATCAACTCACAATATCAGACAAAAATATACTACTGTAGAAAGTGATAAAAAAATAAACAAGTATAAAAAGCACACAGAATTTTTTTTTATAATTGTTATGGCCAAAACACCCAAACAGGATCCAATCTCTAATAAAGTATAGATGTTTGGTATCAGTGCTGGTACAGAATAAAATTTGTGGGTTGAATTACAATAATTGTGCAAACGTTTTAAAGAAAAGAACCATGAAAAAGTGTATTTTTTAAATATTTCCCTTATATATACAGTAGATGTGTCCTCATACACATTTACTCTAGGCGCACCAAATAGCCCCACTTGGTTCGCTGCGGTCCTTACCTCTTAGCGGCACCAAGCATTCCTTTCCTCAAAATGTTTGTATTATTCGCACAGCCACATACATCAGGGGAAAGGTGGGAAGGGCATGTTAATGCAGTGCATGTATTTAAGCTTTATAGTACATTACTGTTGGTTATAAAACAGCTGGCTATTCCCGGGGATCAAATCGCCACTGTGGTAAATTGCTTGGTGATAAAATACCAACCAACCAGCTCCTACAGTAACTGCCATGTTACAGTCTGTGTTTGAAAAATGACAGGAGCTGATTGGTTGGTACTTTACCACCGTGCAATTTATCACTCTCCAAGGCTTAATTAATCTGTGCCATGGTTATAAAAAAAAAAAGTCTCACACTATTGCTCGTAATGCTGTAACGGTGTATGTTTGGGGTTCCCTTTTATTAGGGTCTTCAGCCTATGGTGGGACACTACAGGTCCTCTATGATCCTATGCATGGAATTCAATTGATCCCCCGGGGCTATCCAATTAGCCTCAAAGCCCCACCCCTACCCACTGACATCGGTACTCATTGTGGATTTTTTTGGGACCTGCTGAGGTCCCTAATAAAATCCCTGACAAGTGACCTGTTTTCATGATCGTGGCAGCGAAAACACATACAGTAGATCTGTAAACTTATTACGGATCCTATGTGCTTTTGCCCGAAAACAGGTAATTTTTCAGGCGGTAAAACGGACTCTAATTGGATTGCACCCCCAAAAAATTGCAGTAAAGTCACATTTTTACTTCCCCCCAAAAAATTATTGAGGCTAATTGAATTGTAAGAATACTGTAACTTTGATTAGGAGGGTCAACCCACGACTACATAAAATATGATACAGTATATAACCAGGGTATAAAATATTCCCTATCCTAAATATCCCAAAACCGTTGTTCAAGCAAATTGATTAAATCCGTTTGATTAAAAAAAAAATTGAACAATCGTTTTTGTCCATTTTCTAGTAGTTGGGAACAAATGGTCAATTGTCATTTTCTCCCATACATTGCCAGATTTTCATTCCAACCAGCCAGCTATTCGGATGGTCGGGCAGATAGTCTTAAGGTGTGTGGCCAGCTTAAACTATTGCATTTCTGTATATAATTAATGTGAATGGCCTATTAAAGTAAACCAAATTACAATATAGAGTAGGCTAAATGGTTTCAATCAAAGGCCAGTTGGCAACCACTGGGAGGCCAGTTTCCTCCCAGTGGTCCCTTTATTGTCATTTGATGCCGTCACAGCACCAGGGCCACATTATCCAAAAGGCTTACTAGGCTGAAGCCTAGGGGCCCTCCAGGGACTACGGGCCCGTCAAAATAGTTATTATTTCTGCATTTTTAAAAATAACAAATTGCAGCTAACATGTACCGGATTTCAGAGAAGAAAAGAAAGAACAATTGGGCTGTGAGTTAAGAGGTCAGCAGTCAACTGGGTATCAGTGTCCGTGTGAATACTGAAAGTGTAAATGATGGCATAGGCTCTGTTCCCCTATTGTCTGCCTGCAATTTGATCTGGAAATCGACACAGAGGGGGCCTGAAATTGATGTCCAACCATGGGTTAATACAGCCCTGCACAGCACACATATTGGCATGAGCCAGCAACAATACTTGAAATTACGTCATCCCTCCCATTTGCAATATATAGTATTGAGCTCTATTGCGGGTGAGAAATGGGCACACATTGGAAAAGTGACTTGACTGTCAAAAGAGACAAAGATTGTGCAACTGAATAAATTGCTTTTTATTGTTTAACTTTGTTTAGAATTAAGAAATGTGCTCTATTGACATTTTCTATTCAGTTCAGTATAATCCAACTCTATAGCTGAACTTTACTGATCTCTGGGGCATTCAAGAGAAGCTTTTATCCAGAAGGTAACAAGCAATTTATCAAGAGGAGTGCAGACACCTTGACAATGCGCAACGGGGATGGACTGAACAAATCATTAAGAATCACTGGATTTTATTATGTGTCACTACTATATATCAGGGACAGTATAACATACTTGATTCTGTGACTAGGCATTTAATATTGTATGTTTAGTGTTCATGTGTTAACTCTGTATCTTCTATAAAACATTATCATTCAGGCAATATGTGTTGTTGCTATTAAAAGCCAAGAAAATATATATATTTTTTTTCGTTTTACAGTAAGAGTTGATATTATCACAGTTCTAATTGCCTATGAGCGGCTGTAGCAAAAATCCATCTACTACAAATTTGTATGCAGGGGAGGAGATGAAAGAGGACACATCTATAGCTACAGGTGAAAAGGTTAAAATACAATATCACCAATTCCTGGCTGCAAATAATATAATCGCTGCAGCATGAAATAGGCCAACACAGATGCCATTTTCCAGTACTCCAGAATGGCATTTGCTACTAAATTGTAGTCAAAGAAATGTATAATGAATTTTTATAAAACAATTCAAAGAAAGTAAACATAACATCAGACAGCAAATTTCAAAAAATTCTTATACATACTACACATATTGTTGTCATCCACAGAAGTTGGGGCGGATTTAGGGGTCAGGACGTCCCTAGGCACAACAGTAATGGCTGTCAACCAGTAATGGATATCCCTATCTACCCAATAGATCTGGAAAAAGATGTTAGGGGTCCCTGACGACTGGAGTTGGGAAACACTGAATTATTCAGATAACATCACCCAAAGATTACATTATATTTTCTACAAAAGATTAGAAAAACTTCACTTCTCTCATTTTTATAAATATTGTTTCTGGACAGTCCCCATTGAAATAGATGGGAACCACTGAACTGTGGAGGAAGAAGTGAAAACGTGGAGAAACCACAGTGATTTCTCCACACTTTTCAGTATACTTATGCCTTTATTTATCAATGAGTGATACATTTCACTGTGAGTGATAAACTGCACCAGCCAATCTGCTCCTGTCATTTTTCAAACACAGTCTGCAACATGGCAGGTAGGAGCTGATTGGCTGGTGCAATTTATCACTCACAGTGAAATTTATCACTCATTGATAAATAAGGGCATAAATATGGAGATGCAAAATATTAAGATTTCTAAATATGCTGGAGAAAGCCATTTTTTAGTTTGCTTAATAGATCCCTTGGCTGTTGTGAATGATTACATATATATATATATATATATATATATATATACATATCAAAGAAACACAGCACTGGAGACTGTAATAAAGCTGAAGTCACTTGTATTAAAAGTAGACGTTTCGGAGCTTACGCACCGTCCTCAGTACCATACAAGATCACACAACAAACACATAATTACCTTTAAATACCTGTACAAGTCCCCGCGATCATCACCGCCGCACACCTGGTTCCAGTACCGGGCCGCCGCGCCCCCTTCCGCGTATAGACCACGGTCGGACCTGCAATGAGAATAAAAGACCTGCAATGAGAATACAAGACATAAAATGACAATGTACACATAAAAAAACAAATATACACACAAAGAAAACAAATAACACACCTAACAATATACTACATATATAAAATCACTAAATGAATAGACATAGTACCTGCACTAGCAGTCCTAAATAGCAGAAGTATAATGGACTATTACAATGCCTAAACTAACCTGAATATAATAAGTACTATGCTGAGTCCCATACCGGGGCCATCTTACAGTTCTTAGTGCATAGCCTACGGTGCCCCTCTATCCCGATGGAGCATCTAATAATAGAAAAACCTCACCTAATAGGAAGCACCCCCATTGAGGGGGTACCAACAGGGAAACTAGTAATGCCCAAATCTACTATAACACATTCCAGTTGATTTTATCATTCAATCCTTGCGGGGCAAACGTGTTCAATCTCATAATCCATCTGGACTCTTTCTCCAACAAAGCCCTCGCCCTATCACCCCCTCTTAAGGTAAGTGGCACATGATCTATACCAAAGTATTTTAGATCACCAAAAGTATGGTGCACCACTTTAAAGTGGTGTGCCACAGGCTGTTCAACAATCTTACCCTCAAAGGTCAACTTGATGGCCGATCTGTGGGCTGCCATCCTTTCACTAAATTTACGCGTAGTCTGACCAATGTAATACAAATCACACGGGCAAACTATCGCATAGACCACAAATGCCGTACTGCATGTGATCACATGTCTGATGGTATACTGTACCTCTTATCAATGTGAGGATGTTTAAAATCCTTACAGGCCACCATATGTTTACATAAAATGCGGTCAAGATCCCGCCGTGCCAGGAGCGTGGCGAGCACAGCGAGCACGCAAGGGGCTGCGTTGCGCTCGCACCCTGTTGGGATTGTGCTGGTTGGGATTCCGGTGTCGGTATTCCGACCGCCGGGATCCCGTCCAGTGGGATTTCGTACTGATCCCGTTTACATGTGGCACACTTAGGACACCTGTAACATCCGGGTGTTTTATAATGCACATGCAGCCTGGCTACGGTACCCATTTCAGTTATGTCAGTTCTAACTAGATGATCCCTCAAGCTGCTACCCCACCTAAAGGCCGCTAAGGGTCTAATTTTCTTAAACAGGGGTAATTCAGGGTCAGATGCCACTATTGGACAAAGGGCCTTAGAAGCCCTATGGATAATGGGACTGGCTGCCGTGTAATCACTAGTCCGTGGGAGAATTTCCTTATCTTTCCTGTTAACTGATTATAACAACTCCGTTCTGGGCATCTGTAAAACCCGCTGTTTCTGTACCTGTAATAATTGCCTGTCGTACCCCCGGCATTCAAATTTAACAATCATCTTATCCAGTAAAGCTGGTACTTTAGCACTGTCACTGGTTATCCGGGTGATAATTCGGGGGAAGGGGGTCTCTCCTTTTCTATTTACAGTTTCTGCAGCTGCATATAACAAGGCGAAGTGTATGTGGTTATCAGTTGTGTTTTATGCCTTTTTCTCCTTGTTTTGCTGTCCCTTTTATATGCTTTCTTAGCTTCTTCTAGCTCCCGTTCCCTTATATTTCTTTATATCTGCTTTTCTATCTTCTTCACTTTCTTTTTCCTTTTTTTGTGTTGCTAGAATTGCTGTTTCAAAGACTTGTGAGGTGGGACAAAGAATTCCCTGTTTTTTTTTTGTGATTCCTAGAGATTTCGATTGTTGGAAAATCAGCCACAAGTAGATTCCCTCCCACAGACATATTGTCAACTCAACTTATAAACCTCCTAATGATAATGTGTGGACCTCCATTCTAAAAGTAAAACATTCTATACCCTTAATACCATGAAATAATGACACGGAGACTTGAATTTGGCAGAAAATTGTTAGCTATTTATTGTACCCTAACCATAAGAAAAACCTGTAAAGAAAATATTAAGTTAACATGCCAATTCAACCGACATATGGTGGCAGAAAAAAGAACGGCTATAACCCACTGAAGATAACCTCAGAAACATTAAAAACCCAAACAATCCTAATCTACCACAAACCATACATAGGTAATAGGTGCCCGACTCAGACCTCCACACTGACTGCCCACCCTGATGGGTGATGACGCTGCCCCCTGTTGGGTGATCTAGCGGCCTTAAAAGTCAATGGAGGTGAGTGCACCTAAACCACACCAATACTGTAAAAAACTGTGACTAACAAGTCAAACTATAACCTGCCGTTCTTTTCCGCCAACAAATAGCCAACGATAAACCACAACTAACAACCCAGAGCCAAGACACTCCGCGCCAAACCATCTACCTAATGGGGTGGGAGGGTGGGAAGGCAAACTAGAAGAGAGAGACCCCTATATGACCTAAACATCCCTATATATGCTGATCCCTCCCCTATCTACCATTGGCTGTACTTTTCATAACAATTAGGTCCACACCCATCACAGGAGGTTTAACTCTCTCCATTCCTATGCCTGTCATTTCGTTCTCCAAATGATATTTACTGTCAATAATTTCACATCCATATTATCTTTTATTGTAGCTAGAAAGCTGCAAACTTAAACATATATTTTATGACATACTACTAGTCACGTGGTTTAGTCAGTGCATACGGCAATGTGAGTCTGCACTTCCCTCTTTGGATTAATTTGAGGTTTACAACATACAAGAGAGGTTTTTTACAGACATAAAGTCGGAGTCTGTATTGGGCAGATGCTTTCTATTCTTCTGCGGTAGTCTGCATACTTCATTATGCCATACATGCCTACTCTTCTGGAATGGCTGGGAGGCTCCCGAAAAAGCACACAAAAGTGGGCGGCCCAGTCTGCTGATGACAGAAATTGCACTGAAATATGTCATTGTGGTACCATCTCTGCTTCACATTGGTGGTAATTTTGTTATGTGTGGCAGGGGCATGGCCACAATGACGCAGTCATGCCCACCATCCCGCCTACTTTCCTGCAGTACACCGACCATTGAGCCAACATAGCTACCTCCTCCTGGAGAGGGCAACCAGAAAGTCAGTAAGTGTTTGTTATGTCTGCTGATGCAAGTATTTGTCCATCTATGTCAGTGGTTCCCAAACTCGGTCCTCAAGGAGCACTAAAAGTTCATGTTTTCCAGTTTACCTGCAGATGCACTGTATATCACCAACTGTCACATTTTAAAAATCCACTGTGGATTTTTGAAATGTGACAGTTGGTGATATACAGTGCTCCTGAGGACCAAGTTTAGGAACCACTGATCTAAGCTAATTATCTTTCTGATTTTATTCTGCAGACCACACTTTCAATCTCTGCCCATGTGAATATGCATGGTACATTGTATGGACTTGTGATTGCTTTCTATGCTGCAGTATACAAATATCTGACTCAATACACTGACTTTCCCACCCACAAAATGATTTTCTTGGGAAGGTCCTGATTTATTGATGCCAGAAGGGGCAAAAAAATTATTGTGATCTTTCATGGGGCATTGTATAGTGCAGGGCTGGACAAACAGGTCCTCGAGATCTACTGACAGTTCACGTTTTCCAGACCACCTGGCTGGTGCACAGGTGCAGTCATTACTAACTGTCACATTTTCAAACACGTGGTACATTCATTCCTAATGCTGGGCATACATGCTACAATTTTCATTGCAGCATGTCTGCGGCCGACCGATCTGAAAATATCGATCGATTGGGAATGTCAGATTGTCCAGCAAGTACCTCATGCAATATTTTCTAAGTGTCCGGTCGACTAGATTGGGCAGTGTCTCACAGTGTATAACCCAGATGTCGGCAGTGGCAGATGAAATGCTTGTCAGTCTGACAGGCATTTTATCTACACATGTATTCCTGGCATAACCGACACATTCTACAGATCCACAAGTGGTCTGGAAAATATGAACTTGTTGGTAGATCTCGAAGACTGGTTTGGCCACCCCTGGTCTAATGGAATTATAGTGGGATGATGGCAGATTGGGGAAATTGTAATTTGTCCAGATTTTAGGAATGTTGGGATTTATTCATCAATTTAAACATGCACTGTAACTATTACCTACAGTAAGAGCTACTTACTCAAAACTAATTAAACTGGTGACTATGCAGAAGTATACAGTACTGCCATGGGTTTATTATCCCAGGGACTATTAGTTGGTATCTGGACTCCAGGTCGACACCAATTAGATCGACACCAATTGGTCAACACATCTTAGGTCGACACCAGAAATAGGTTGACACAGACAAAAGGTCGACATGAGTTTTTCACTTTTTTTTTTTTTCATTTTTTTTTACTTTTTCATACTTTACGATCCACATGGACTACTATTGTGAATAGTAACCTGTGCCGAGCGCAGCTGTATTGGAGCAAGACACCTTGCCCGCGTGTACTAATTGGGGTTCCCGGTCACATTACGAAGAAAACGACACCAAAAAACCCCATAAAAAACTCATGTTGACCTTTTTCCATATTGACCTTGTTCATGTCCACCTTTTGTCCGTGTCGACTTATTTATGGTGTCGACCTAATTAGTGTTGACCTTGAGTCCAAGACCCCTATTAGTCAACCTGCCCTTTCGCTAAGTTAAAAAGATTGTTAGGTCTTGGACTATTTTGTTTTGACGATGTGAAATTACTGTAGTAAACTGTCCCCCAAGTGGGATGCAAGAAGAAAAACAAAATAATATTACTAATCAAACATTATAAATGTATCTATATATACTGAGGTATAAACAATTACACTCTGTATATCACTTATTATTTGCTGTTGACGGTTATTATTTGGAAACTATAGTAGGGCCAGAGGGAGAAAAATGCTGTTGCTTTCTACTTGACAGGTTGGTTTCACATTCAGTTTTCCACGGGAGAAGAAGCTGCAGAATATTCAATGCAATACTTCTATCAGCAACAATTCTTTCATCAGCAGAAACAAATGACTGACAGTCACTGAGGATGTAACCGTGAGATTGGCTAGAGCTGCATAAACCATAATGGAAAGTGACAGTTGCTTAGCCAGAAGCTACAGCTAAGCGAACATGGCAGCACAATGTAATAAACAAGAAAATACACAGGCCATTATGTACATTGCAGCTAAATTAATTTATTGCTCTGTATTTGTTCTACAGCTATACTCCAGCTTTCTTTAATACTGACCTTATATGAAACACAAAGAGCCTCATGTACAGTAAAGTTGAATACATTTTATGGAAAATGCAAGAAAAGACTTGGCTATATATGTGTGCTATGTCAGACTCATCTAAAGGGTGATGCAAGGGATAAATGGAATATTATTGTGTCCATCGCTTCTACTTAAATGTAGATGCTGGGCTTAAGAAATTAAGTATTTACCAAGCTCCAGAATGCAAAGTAGATCTGGGCCCCAGCAGCTAACACCATCTTTAGATGACGTTAGCCATTGCAGGCTACAGTATGGGCTACTTTCCGCACTACTCCCTGGGAAACACTGCATTAGCGATCACTTCACTTTTAGTACCACATTGCAGGGAAAGGCTCCTTTCCAACAATAATTTTATACTGCTGCAATAAGCAGCAATAAGAAATTATCATGTTAAGATTAAGATCCCGGTAATTAATAAATATGACCTTAATGAGAAGCATCTAGATAATGATGTGCTCAAAAGTAAATATTGAAAAACCTTTCATCTTTTATATTGTATAAATGTGATTATAATTCTCACTGATATAATATTCTTTTGATGTTTAATATTTCTAAGTAGAGTATAATTAGAGATGAGTGGGTTCGGTTCCTCGGGATCCAAACCCCCTCGAACTTCACCTATTTTACACGGTTCCGAGGCAGCCTCGGATCTTCCCGCCTTGCTCGGTTAACCAGAATGCGCCCGAACGTCATCATCCCGCTGTCGGATTCTCACGAGATTCGTATTCTATATAAGGAGCCGCGCGTCGCCGCCATTTTCACTCGTGCATTGGAGATTGAACGGAGAGGACATGGCAGCGTTCTCTCCCTGAAAAGCTCCGTAATCTGTGCTCAGTGTGCTGCAAATATCTGTGCTCAGTGTGCTGCAAATAATCTGTGCTCAGTGTGCTGAAAATATCTACCGCATATACTCGAGTATAAGTCGACCCGAATATAAGCCGAGGCACCTAATTTTACCACAAAAACCCGGGAAAACTTATTGACTCGAGTATAAGCCTAGGGTGAGAAATGCAGCTCTACCCGTACACAGACCTCATAGTGCCAGATATGCCCCACAGTGCCAGATATGCCCCACAGTGCCAGATGTGCCAGATATGCCCCACAGTGCCAGATATGCCACACAGTGCCAGATGTGCCAGATATGCCCCACAGTGCCAGTTATGCCCCACAGTGCCAGATATGCCCCACAGTGCCAGATGTGCCAGATATGCCCCACAGTGCCAGATGGGCCAGATATGCCCCACAGTGCCAGATGTGCCCCACAGTGCCAGATATGCCACACAGTGCCAGATGTGCCAGATATGCCCCACAGTGCCAGATATGCCCCACAGTGCCAGATGTGCCAGATATGCCCCACAGTGCCAGATATGCCACACAGTGCCAGATGTGCCAGATATGCCATACAGTGCCAGATGTGCCCCACGGTGCCAGATGTGCCAGATATGCCCCACAGTGCCAGATATGCCGCACAGTGCCAGATGTGCCAGATATGCCCCACAGTGCCAGATATGCCCCACAGTGACAGATATGCCCTACAGTGCCAGATATGGCCACACAGTGCCAGATGTGCCAGATATGCCCCACAGTGCCAGATGTGCCAGATATGCCCCACAGTGCCATATATGCCCCACAGTGCCAGATATGCCCCACAGTGCCAGATGTGCCAGATATGCCCCACAGTGCCAGATATGCCACACAGTGCCAGATGTGCCAGATATGCCATACAGTGCCAGATGTGCCCCACAGTGCCAGATGTGCCAGATATGCACCACAGTGCCAGATATGCCGCACAGTGCCAGATGTGCCAGATATGCCCCACAGTGCCAGATATGCCCCACAGTGACAGATATGCCCTACAGTGCCAGATATGCCACACAGTGCCAGATGTGCCAGATATGCCCCACAGTGCCAGATATGCCCCACAGTGCCAGATATGCCCCACAGTGCCAGATATGCCCCACAGTGACAGATATGCCCTACAGTGCCAGATATGCCACACAGTGCCAGATGTGCCAGATATGCCCCACAGTGCCATATATGCCCCACAGTGCCAGATATGCCCCACAGTGCCAGGTGTGCCAGATATGCCCCACAGTGCCAGGTGTGCCAGATATGCCCCACAGTGCTAGATATGCCCCACAGTGCCAGGTGTGCCAGATATGCCCCACAGTGCTAGATACTTACCCTCCGTCGCTCCCGCACTGTCTTCTGAAGGAGGGACACGGAGAGAGCAGCGCGCGGCTCTCCTGTGTCCCTCCTGCATCTCCGGCGGCAGCGGCGTGTGTTAAAGGAAGTGCCGGTTCGTGCACTTCCTTTACCACATAGACGCCGCTGCCGCCGGAGATGCAGGAGGGACACAGGAAAGCCGCGCACTGTCCTCTCCGTGTCCCTCCTAAAGCTGACTCGAGTATAAGCCGAGGTGGCTTTTTCAGCACAAAAAAAAGTGCTGAAAAAGTCGACTTATACTCGAGTATATACGGTACGTTCTCTGCCTGAAAACGCTCCGTATCTGTGCTCAGTGTGCTTCAAATATCTGATCAGTGTTCTGCATTGTGGGGACTGGGGACCACCAGTATATAATAATTATAGTAGTACAGTACAGTAGGCCATTGCTGTATCTTGCAGCTCTGTGTCACTGCAAGTATCCATTCCATATCTGTGCAGCATTTTTGTGAGCAGTATATATAGTATTACAGTGCAGCCTTTTGGTGACTAACAGTACTATATAGTTACCAAAAATTGAAAACCTGACCAGTGCGCAAATAGCTGCCTGTGTGAATCGGTTGATGTGGAGCGTCACCAGTACTCCAATATCATGACACAACACCAAAAAGACCATCAACCTCGATTCCCTTGGCGCTCAGGGCTACAGTCCCAAAGTCCTCTGGTAAAGCTGACTCAAAGTAGATATGGACCGTCCACTTAGAACCTTGAAAAATATGAAATAACACCTCATAGGGCAATATATCCAATTCTTCTATATTAGTGCAAAAAGGATAAATGAGGACTCCTACCCTTTAGAGTGGTCTACGTTTTAGGTAGACAGAACAGCATGTGATAATTTAGTGGTACAGCCCACACCGGATACCTCACGTATTCATCCTCCAAGAGAAGAGATAATCCCAAAATAGTGTAATACTGTTTTTAATAAAATATGCAATAAAAATGAACAGTAACAGTGATGCTAGCCTCTCACCCGGTGAGTGGTCTACTCAAAAATGGGCAGACAAATGAGCATGAGAATGGAAAGTCCAGGCGTCCCTGCAAGCTCCAAAACACACCAGGCTCGAATCAGGACCACTGCTTCCTCCCTCCGCCAACGCGTTTCGATACTTCCTGTATCTTTGTCAAGGCATGGAGGAAGTGATGGCTGCTTGGATATTTATACCCTTAATGATCTCCCCACAAGAAAAAACTATTTCCAGACACAGATCTCTAACTCTAAAACATCCCCATTATTAATATGGAGCACATTCCTATATTAGTGGTCTGTCCGGGATTTACATCTATCCCAAGTCATAATGCTCAATTCAGCCATTTGTGACCGCGAGAAAGCCGGTATAGAACGTCCATCTCACTTCCTGTTTCCGCCGGAAGTGACGTTTCATGCGTTCCACCGTCACAGCCGATGTTTGACGTTCGTCTCACTTCCTGTTTCTACCGGAAGCGACGTTCTCTGCGTTTCACCAGCGGCCCAAGCTGTACCCAAACTTCCTCTATTCTTTTAGATCATACATGCGGGTCATATATGCGTTCCGTTGCTCCATACAGATGTCTCCTTAAAAATAATAACACATGTTTGTATGATCTTTGCGCATTCAATGATTTACATATCCATAACCTCCCAATAACATAAGTATGTCTAAAATACCAAACATTATGCATGAATTAAAATTACAATTAGAGAAACCATTTGACCTCAAAATCTTTGTTTAGACCTGACGGAATTAAGGTCTTATACTTATAAATAAAACTCATCTCCTCTTTGGCTAGCTTAGTTGTTATATCTGTTTGTCTAGGATTTAGACTCACTTTTTTGAGCCCATAAAATGTTTTGATTTTAGACACATCACAATCATGATTGGTTTTAAAATGTGCAGACAAAGCATGGGTGTCCAGCCCTTTACGAATATTTCTAAGGTGTTCATTTATTCTGGTTTTTAATGGTCTGCTGGTGCGACCGATGTAAAACTTGCCACATACACACTCTATTCCATAAACTAAATTTTGTGTATGGCAGGTAATGAAATCTCTAATCGTGAACTGTTTCTCATTGATGAAAACATTCACCGCTTTTTTTCCGAAATTATTTTGGACCCCCCCTACACCCTATACATGATCCACATCTGTGGAAACCAGATGAAATACTGTTCTTATTTGATATTGTGGTATTATGGAAGCTTCATATTAATAATGGGAATGTTTTAGAGTTAGAGATCTGTGTCTGGAAATAGGTTTTTCATGTGGGGAGATCATTAAGGGTATAAATATCCAAGCAGCCATCACTTCCTCCATGCCTTGACAAAGATACAGGAAGTATCGAAACGCGTTGGCGGAGGGAGGAAGCAGTGGTCCTGATTCGAGCCTGGTGTGTTTTGGAGCTTGCAGGGACGCCTGGACTTTCCATTCTCATGCTCATTTGTCTGCCCATTTTTGAGTAGACCACTCACCGGGTGAGAGGCTAGCATCACTGTTACTGTTCATTTTTATTGCATATTTTATTAAAAACAGTATTACACTATTTTGGGATTATCTCTTCTCTTGGAGGATGAATACGTGAGGTATCCGGTGTGGGCTGTACCACTAAAATATCACATGCTGTTCTGTCTACCTAAAACGTAGACCACTCTAAAGGGTAGGAGTCCTCATTTATCCTTTTTGCACTAATATAGAAGAATTGGATATATTGCCCTATGAGGTGTTATTTCATATTTTTCAAGGATCTAAGTGGACGGTCCATATCTACTTTGAGTCAGCTTTACCAGAGGACTTTGGGACTGTAGCCCTGAGTGCCAAAGGAATCAAGGTTGATGGTCTTTTTAGTACTATATAGTTGTACAGTAGGCCATTGCTGTATCTTGCAGCTCTGTGTCACTGCAAGTATCCATTCCATATCTGTGCGGCATTTTTGTGAGCAGTATATATAGTATTATAGTGCAGCATTTTGGTGACTAACAGTACTATATAGTTGTACAGTAGGCCATTGCTGTAACTTGCAGCTCTGTGTCACTGCACGTATCCATTCCATATCTGTGCGGCATTTTTGTGAGCAGTATATATAGTATTACAGTGCAGCATTTTGATGACCAACAGTATACATATACAGGTTGAGTCTCTCTTATCCAAAATGCTTGGGACCAGAGGTATTTTGGATATGGGATTTTTCCGTATTTTGGAATAATTGCATACCATAATGAGATATCATGGTGATGGGACCTAAATCTAAGCACAGAATGCATTTATGTTACATATACACCTTATACGGACAGCCTGAAGGTAATTTTAGCCAATATTTTTTTTATAAATTTGTGCATTAAACAAAGTGTGTGTACATTCACACAATTCATTTATGTTTCATATACACCTTATACACACAGCCTGAAGGTCATTTAATACAATATTTTTAATAACTTTGTGTATTAAACAAAGTTTGTGTACATTGAGCCATCAGAAAACAAAGGTTTCACTATCTCACTCTCACTCAAAAAAGTCCGTATTTCGGAATATTCCGTGTTTCGGAATATTTGGATATGGGATACTCAACCTGTATAGTACAGTACAGTAGGCCATTGCTATTGATATATTACTGGCATATAATTCCACACATTAAAAAATGGAGAACAAAAATGTGGAGGGTAAAATAGTGAAAGATCAAGATCCACTTCCACCTCGTGCTGAAGCTGCTGCCACTAGTCATGGCCAAGACGATGAAATGCCATCAACGTAGTCTCCCAAGGCCGATGCCCAATGTCACAGTAGAGAGCATGTAAAATCCCAAAAAACAAAAGTTCAGTAAAATGACCCAAAAATCTAAATTAAAAGCGCCTGAGGAGAAGCGTAAACTTGCCAATATGCCATTTATGACACAGTGTGGCAAGGAACGGCTGAGGCCCTTGCCTATGTTCATTGCTAGTGGTTCAGCTTCACATGAGGATGGAAGCACTCATCCTCCCGCTAGAAAAATGAAAAGACTTAAGCTTGCAAAAGCACAGCAAAGAACTGTGCGTTCTTCTAAATCACAAATCCCCAAGAAGAGTCCAATTGTGTCGGTTGCGATGCTTGACCTTCCCAACACTGGACGGGAAGAGATGGCACCTTCCACCATTTGCATGCCCCCTGCAAGTGCTGGAAGGAGCACCCACAGTCCCGTTCCTGATAGTCAAATTGAAGATGTCACTGTTGAAGTACACCAGGATGAGGATATGGGTGTTGCTGGCGCTGAGGAGGAAATTGACAAGGAGGATTCTGATGGTGAGGTGGTTTGTTTAAGTCAGGCACCCAGGGAGACACCTGTTGTCTGTGGGACGAATATGGCCATTGACATGCCTGGTCAAATTACAAAAAAAATCACCTCTTCGGTGTGGAATTATTTTAACAGAAATGCAGACAACAGGTGTCAAGCCGTGTGTTGCCTTTGTCAAGCTGTAATAAGTAGGGGTAAGGACGTTAACCACCTAGGAACATCCTCCCTTATACGTCACCTGGAGCGCATTCATCAGAAGTCATTGACAAGTTCAAAAACTTTGGGTGACAGCGGAAGCAGTCCACTGACAACTAAATCCCTTCCTCTTGTAACCAAGCTCCTGCAAACCACACCACCAACTCCCTCAGTGTCAATTTCCTCATTAGACAGGAAAACCAATAGTCCTGCAGGCCATGTCACTGGCAAGTCTGACGAGTCCTCTCCTGCCTGGGATTCCTCCGATTCATCCTTGAGTGTAACGCCTACTGCTGCTGTCGCTGCTGTTGTTGCTGCTGGGAGTCGATTGTCATCCCAGAGGGGAAGTCGGAAGACCACTTGTACTACTTCCAGTAAGCAATTGACTGTCCAACAGTCCTTTGTGAGTGTGAAGGAGCATCGATATTCGCGTCTGCTCAGCGCCACTGATAAAGTGCGCATGCGCAAGACTGTGCTTGCGCACATTAAGAAATACACTGGGAATAAATCAGCTGTATATAGAACAAAAGAAATATACTGTATTGATCGTAACATGAGCTACAGTAATACAAACAACAGGAAATGACACCTAGCCAGCCATGGACCTTATGTCCCACTTCCAAGCCATGTGCAGCTGTGGGGGTAGGTTGGTGAAGTGCATGCTGGGAAAGGTTATATAAAGCCCCCTCACCCAAAAACAAGCTCTCTTTTCCTGACACTACAATACAGGACACAACACTGACCTGGCTTCTGGAAATCCACTCAACAAAACACTTTCTTTGGAAGGTAACCATACTTCTGACTATACCAGAACACACTCTATTTACCTTCACTTTAAATCACCTCTCCTTTTGACTTTGATATCTTTACTATGTCTGTATGTGTTATGCCTGCACTTGGGCTGGCCTATACAATGGACACTGCTTTCTTCATTTGTCTGCTTTCATCTCTCCATCTCTATACACATACTGATAACTTTTTAACATACACACAAATATATACACACACACACACTAGATGTTTTTCAGGTAGATGATTATCCAGCATTTACCAGTTAGTCCACTGATTAGCCGAGTGCGTGTTAAACATTTATCCCCTAACAATAAATGCCACACACACGTTATCATCCCCTAACAATACATGCTACAGACACACACACAGAGGCGGATTGGCCATAGGGTTCACAGGGAAGATTCCCGGTGAGCCGACGCACCCGTGGGGCCTGTTTTGTTTGAGGACATGTGGTCCTTTTTATAGACATAATGAATAAGATGCAAAATAATTTTCATATATGAAAATTACTTTGCCACTTAGCCTGTGATTGCAGATGATCTAGTGTATGCTCTGTCTGCCTGCTTGGCTGACATATAAGATTGAGTGAATAGTGATTGGGATACAGTTGGTGTAATAAGCAAGAAAATATATCTTTCTAAAGAATGATATAGTTTCCTAAATTCTGAAGGTGTATCATATAATGTGCTCATAATATATATATATTTTTTAACTTCCCCCTTGATGCTGGACATGCCCACTATCTGGAAAGTCTTGGGTGGGAGGGTGCTGCTACCATGGCCCATGGCTAGACCTTACACCTCTGGTGCTGCCCATGTGGGGCCACTAGTACAAATTTTCCAGGGCCGCTTTTTGTTCCCAATCCGTCCCTGCACACACACATGTTTCTCACCATGCTTTCTGGAACAGCCATCTACTCACATCCTTATACACACGTACACAGGGAAGAGCACAATCTGATAACACTAGCACAGCTTTCTTGCATTCATACATTCACACACACACATACATATATATATATACAGTATATATATATATATATATATATATATCTACACGTACACCAAGAACATATACGAGTAAGGAATAACTAGAACCTGCATTGAAGTTTATTTAGCAACAGAATGGGGTAATACATTACTGGGATCAAGTTAGGAATTCACTTCTGAGTTGTTAAACTGTATTGTGTATCTGACCTGGTAATCTATATTGCATTATTTTAACTGTCCACATGTAAGTCATCTATAAGATTGCAGTTACTGTTTATGGAGTAAAAGATGTTATACTTTATATGGTCTTTGGTTCATTACAACTGAGGGTAAGAAGGATTTAAATGTTTAAATCATATGTATAATGCAATATAGCGATATAACGAGGTTACTTGACGGATTTTGTCAAGGAGTAATATTTGGGCGGTTTTGGCCCAGGCAATAGTAGAGAGTTCGCGTGTGTAGCTCACATGGGACTCTAGGTGAGACGCATAATGCATTTCAGCTGGGACCTTCTGTCTGTGGGCTGTTGTGGTATAAGACAAATATATATATTATAAGACTGCATGGTAAGGCTAGTGGATATTAGTCAGAAGGTCATAGATGAAGTAGTATCACATGTAAGGAATATGGAATGGAAGAAAGTATTGTATCATTTCCCAATAATTACTTATAACAATTAATACTGGTATAAAGGTTATTTTGTATTTGTGTGACTATCAGACCCCCCAGAGGGAGGGGGAGGAGTACAAACAACCTCAGACAAAAGGTACACACTTTAACAGCGAGGAAGATGAAATATCACAGCAGTAATCCTGCTGCAAAGCGGATAACTCAGGTCTTGGCAGCTGCATTGGTGTTAAACGTGTGTCCGGTATCCACCGTTAATTCACAGGAAATTAGAGAATTGCTTGAGGTACTGTGTCCCCGGTACAAAATACCATCTAGGTTCCATTTCTCTAGGCAGGCGATACCGAGAATGTACACAGACGTCAGAAAAAGAGTCACCAGTGTCCTAAAAAATGCAGTTGTACCCAATGTCCACTTAACCATGGACAAGTGGAGCAGGGCAGATTCAGTACTATATGACTGTGACAGCCCACTGGGTAGATGTATTGCCTCCCGCAGCAAGAACAGCAGCGGCGGCACCAGTAGCAGCATCTCGCAAATGCCAAATCGTTCCTAGGCAGGCTACGCTTTGTATCAACACTTTTCATAAGAGGCACACAGCTGACAACCTCTTACGGAAACTGAGGAACATCATTGCAGAATGGCTTACCCCAATTGGACTCTGCTGGGGATTTGTGACATCGGACAACGGCACCAATATTGTGCATGCATTACATTCGGGCAAATTCTAGCACGTCCCATGTTTTGCACATACATTGAATTTGGTGGTGCAGAATTTTTTTTAAAATGACAGGGGCGTGCAAGAGATGCTGTCAGTGGCCCGAAGAATTGCGGGCCACTTTCGGCATTCAGCCACCGCGTGCCGAAGACTGGAGCACCAGCAAACACTCCTGAACCTGCCCCGCCATCAGCTGAAGCAAGAGGTGGTAACGAGGTGGAATTCAACCCTCTATATTCTTCAGAGGATGGAGGAGCAGCAAAAGGCCATTCAAGCCTATACATCTACCTACAATATAGGCAAAGGAGGGGGAATGCACCTGACTCAAGCGCAGTAGAAAATTATTTCAACGTTGTGCAAGGTTCTGCAACCCTTTGAACTTGCCACACGTGAAGTCAGTTCAGACACTGCCAGCCTGAGTCAGGTCATTCCCCTCATCAGGCTTTTGCAGAAGAAGCTGGAGAGAATGAAGGAGGAGCTAAAACTGAGCGATTCCGCTAGGCATGTGGGACTTGTGGATGGAGCCCTTAATTCGCTTAACCAGGATTCACGGGTGGTCAATCTGTTGAAATCAGAGCACTACATTTTGGCCACCGTGCTCGATCCTAGGTTTAAAGCCTACGTTGTATCTCTCTTTCCGGCAGACACAGGGGTATATTTACTAAGCTCCCGATTTTGACCGATTTGGTGTTTTTTGTTCAAAGTGTCATCTCGGGAATTTACTAAACTGAAGTCTCGGCAGTGATGAGGGCATTCGTATTTTTTTACGGCTGTGTTGTAAAAATACGAATGAATACACCATCGGTCAAACGTTTCTGTTTAGGTATAGAACTCGGTCATTTACTATGCATTCGTATTTGAAATCTCTACCGTGAAAGAGCATTTGCGGGTGTAAAAAAATACAATTCGTAAAAAAACACGGGAAAAAAGTAGACCTGCTTTTGAGAAGCGTGTTTACAGGTGTTCCGACTTCATCATTAATCACACCTGCATTTTTGGCCCTTTAAAAGGTGGGCCAGCACATTTGGCAAATCAATCACTCTGAAATGGCTGCTGCCGTGTGTAGCAGTGAATTTTTGCTGTGGGATTCCTGAGACTGCTCCATGAGGCTACAAGAAACCAGGGCCAGGAAACTGAACATGGTCAGCAGGATGTACAGGTGCCGTGGAGGCTGCGCAGGCCTCGGTTTATTAGGAGGCGTTTGAACTTAAATGCATTGGCCGATAACCAGGTCATACAGATGTTCAGGCTAATTAGGACCAACATTTTCCATCTGTATGACCTAGTCAAACTGGACCTAGACCCTGAGACAGCCTGCTCTCGCTCTGTCTCAGGCCTGCACAAACTCCTGGCTGTGTTGCACTTTATGGCTACTGGCAGCTTTCAGGCTGTGACAGGCGATGTAATAGGAATCTCACAGGCCACCTTTTCAAAATATTTAAATCAGGTGAGGCAAACCATACATACTCCTCTATGCTCCATTTCTGTATTGTGTAATGTGAATTTATAACAGTATATTTGAACAAAGCGCTTAAGACACTCACCTTATATTTGTGACTGTACACTCAGGTTTTGGATGCATTTGAACCCCACATAGATGCCTCTATCTGCTTCCCTACCCATGAGTCTCAGTGGCATGCAGTCAAGGTAGCTTTCTATGAGCTTGCTGGTATGCCAAATGTGCTGGGTGCCATAGATTGCACACACGTTGAGCTGAGACCACCTAGGGGTAGGCAATATATTTATATAAATAGACATTTTGGGCAATCAACTAATGTCCAGGTGGTTTGTGATGCAAATCTCAAAATGATGAGTGTTGTTGCGGGTTACCCTGGCTGCTGCCATGACTCCTTCATCCTCAGTCAGTCATCCCTCTTTGATAAATTTGAGGCTGGAGAAATGCTGGATGGCTGGCTGCTGGGTATGTACCAAGTATTTGTGATTCATTTTGTGCTTACCTCAACCTGCACATTATGTTAGCACTGTGTTTGTGCATCAATATTTAACAATGCTGCTAATCTCTGTTTTTCAGGTGATGGGGGTTATGGCTACTACTCTTGGCTTCTGACTCCATTGTCCGCCCCTGATTCCCCTGCTGAACACAATTACAATCATGCACATAAGTCAAGGTTTCGGTGTCTGGATAAGTCTGCCGGGATTTTGTTGTATAGTCCCTTAAAGGTGACTAGGATTGTGTTCTGCTGCTGTTTTCTTCATAACATGTGTTTGCAGCAACATCTACCACATGATGATGATGATGATGATGATGATGATGATGAAGAAGAAGAAAACAGTCAGCAAGCAGAGGAGTTAGAAACATCTGGCGACACTGTGAGTACATATATAGGGAGGCAGGTATGGCAAGACCTGATTTTGGCACATTTTAGCGGTAAGTAAATTTGCCTGTGTGCTTTGTATATGAACAATTAAGGCACACCAATGTATTTTCTGTAGTAATGTGGCTCTTGCTCCCTCTTGAGCTAGTCAGCTGAGTGTTGTTTATTTGCTTGATATGTTTTTATGTCAAACTGTTGGGTATCAGTTACTTAGCTATTTGTATAGCGTTTTTTGTTTATTAATTATGTGTTTATAATGTTAAAAGTTTCTTTTTCACATTCAAAGGTAATGTTTGCCACAATACTACATAATAATTTAGTATGCACTAACAACCATTATTGTTTAGCCTATTGTTTGTGTTTGTTGTGTGTCGACTTTCTTCTAAAGCTGTGTTTGAAATATGTTACCTCATTATCACAACATAATGGACATTGAGTAATGTGTGCCAGTTAGCCAAACATACATTGACTAACACCAACCTTACAAAATTGTTTACACATAATTATGGTTGTGATGTGGTAAACGTTCATGTTAGTAATGATGCTAGAATATTCCCAACACATGTGAGTGTTAACTCTAAGAATTTTCCTCTTACACTGACAGTTTTTTGCACATAACACATTGCAAATCAATCAGTTTTCACATTTATTACTGTACAACATGTGTTTTCATTACAAATAACTGCTATTGTGTAGACCTAATATTGTCAACAATGTGTCTCCAGCTGCAGGGTGGTAAATTTCTTAGGCTGTTCTTTGGTGGCTGACGTGGGTTTGGTTTGGGCAGTGGAGCAGGTTCGGCTTGATCTTCGAACTGGTGATGTAGGTGTGTTGGTCCCTGAGCTGGAACCTTGTTGGTGTTGTGCCAACAAATTAATATTTTGACTGAGGTTAGGCAGGGTTGCCGTAAGTTGTGTTGTGGCTGTTGTGTTGTTGTCTATGATGCGAGACATGGTTTCTGATATAATTTGATTACTTTGAATCAACTGAATGAGGGCCTGTTGATGGCGGTGTTGCTCATCCATTATGCGCTGAAAGGTAACAATAAGTTGGCTGTTATCTTCTCTCATCTGCTCCATACTGTTTGTGACTCTGCATAGCTGGACATTGAGCCTGCTTGTGTTTCTACACAGTCTCGGGAGATGATGGGGCAGACAGGCTAGGTATTGGGTGTGTGTGCGTAGGCAATCAATATTCTGTGCCTGTTGTTACCCAAAATGATGGTTCAGGTAGTTGCGGGGGTTTTTTTTGGCTCAATTGTGGGTGTGGTGACATTTGAGGTGGCGGGGTACTTTCCTGAGGCGTGTTTGGTTGGTTAACGTCTATTGCTTGCAGATGGAGGGTGTATGTTTCCTGTTCAGATTCCTGCTGGGCTTCCGGGGGCATGATGTCTGGTTCTGTATGGGGTTTAAGGGGACAACATTTGAGTGTATTCGAAAATTATGCTGGATTTCATATTTAGTTTAACTTTCTAGACTTGTTTGTCAAACATTTTTCTAAAGCAAATTAGGATGTTCACCAAGACTCGTATACACAATCAAAAAGGCCAATTATGTTGGTTTTTATGTTGAAAAAAATGACTTCAAAACAAAAGTGGACACATGTTTGACAAATACCACACTTACGAAACAAACACACAGAGGTACAAAGTTTACACCATGAAAAAAGTGATTTGTCACCCGCCATATCGTACTTGCATTAAAATATCAAACAGTAAATGACAATATGAATTCTATCACCATTGTGAAAGGGTGTGAATCTACCTGAAGCTCAATATTTTACTATTCAAATAAATAATGACAACACAATACTACTGTAAGGCACAAGAGAACACTCTAAATTTGCAAAACTTTTTTAGTGGTTTTTTGTTTTTAACAATTTGCAAGCCATGTGCATGGTGCTGTGGATAAGTACTAGGATTATTTAATTTTTTGGCTGATGTGTAATTTGTGTTTTGTGTTTACTCACCAGACAGCTGAGGGGAATGTGGTCCCGGTGATTGAGTACTCTCCAAAATGTGTTCTGGTGGCTGAGGCAACACAGTTGAAATATGACGTGGGAGTGTGCTTAATGCTGGTGTTGGTGCGACATCAGTATGACGTCTCTTGCTAGGCCTGCTCGTGTGGCTGCCAGACCCCTGTGAAGGACGTCTTTGTGGACTGTGATGCGATGTTGAAGTTCCTATGGATTAATGCAAACATTAGATTATTTTGAATTTTTGTGGTGGCCACATTAACAGGTGTCATTTTTGCGTTACCTGTATTGCCAGCATCCACAGCTCTTGACAGTGTTGCTTGTGTTCTGGAAGTGGTGGCTTGCTTTCGTACTCTAAAAATGATACATTGGTGTTTATGACCTTTAATTACAGTGTGAACTTTTGTAAGTAGCAACATTTAGTGATGTGGACATATGATTACCATTATGGGTACAGTTTCTAACAATAAATTTTGAAACAATGGGTTGCTTCATTTTTTGTAAACAGGCTAATGAGGTTCCATTTCCAAAGACAAAAACATAGCCAAGTAGTCTAATTTCCATGGCCAACAGCTGAATATACACACATGCATTACCATATATTTTAAATTATTACATTAATGAGTAAATTTGAAAATAGAATTTAAAAAACCGAAAAATTAGAAAATTAAAAAAAAAGAAAACATACAATACTTAGCCATCTACACTAACATATTGGCCACAAAGACAAGTAAAATACAGCAGACATTAAACAAAAAAACCCCAAAAAAACCATTACTACCTAACACCTCACTATACAAACACAAAATATTTTAAAAACAAACAAAAAGATAATCAATTTAGAACATAAAAATATATTAACAATACGATATCATTTTAAAAATACTAATTAGACATAAACACATATGCAGATATAACAGATTGTTAAAAAAAACTCACCATCAGGCCTAGGACGATCCGAATCCCGCACATTAGTCGCACCAACAATTTCATGCGGAATAAGGGTCCGCACAGGTTCCTCCCACTCCCGATAAGATGCTATAAAGGGATGGCCACCCCCTGTTTGCCTGGCTGACTTAGCCTCCTTTGCCATCTTGGCCTTGACACGGCGCTTGATGTCGTAGAATCTCTTCCGACACGTGTCCTCGGTCTTCTTCACCACACCCTCACTGTTTACTGCCGCTTCTACCTTCCCCCACAGAAGAGTTTTCCTGCGCGAAGGCACCTTGGCCGCATCACACCCAAACAGCTGGCGATGATGGCGCATCAACTCATGCACCAAAGCCATATTTTCCGCAAAGCTAAATTGAACATTTCTGCCCGTCTTGGTAGTGGTGCGTGGCTGCGGAGCAACACCACCATCACTGTCACTATCACTCGAGGCCACAGCAGCAACCTCGCCCTCCTCCACCTCACTAACCTCCTCCCTGTCACTCACCTCCTCCACCTCACTCACCTCCTCCACCTCACTCACCTCCTCCCTCTCACTCACCTCCTCCCTCTCACTCTCCTCTGACTGGGACATAATAATGATAAACAACAAATAACACTAATAAAAAAAACACAAAACACACTCCACCACTACCACTGCACACCAACCACACACACACACACACACACACACACACACACACACACACACACACATGCACACACTCACAAACAAACAATGACAATAGACTGAAAGTAAAATGCACAAACACTAAAAATGACACAAACTTTAATGAGACTACACAACAATTACCACAAGACTACTTACACACACAATACAACACTCAACAATCGCAAGAAACCTCCAAAACCGACTAACAAATCACCAACTCCAAAACACCAACTTCTTCTCACCTCTCCACTAGCTAAACCCACGAGGTGCAGCTGGTTGGGGGCGTTTTTATACTAATGAGCACAGACACTCCTCCATGACAAACACAACCAATCACGGACGAGTGACGAAAACGAAAGTAAGAAAATAACGCGTCCGGGAAGGGTCAAAAACACTGCCGTGGAAATTAAAGATACAAATTCGTAAAAAGCCCAACAAAATACGTCCGCAAAAATAAGAGTCGGCCGCGATCACATAAAATATATAACGAATGACATCGACATCGGAAAATACGAAAACACAAATTACGAACGCTTAGTAAATGAGTCGTAAAGAAAACAAAAAGTTGCAAATTCACACTACCGATGTCAGTCGTGTTTCAACTTCAAACAAATTCTGAACATTACGAATCTTAGTAAATATACCCCACAGTCTGCAGATGTTCAAAGACCTGCTGGTGAGACACTTGTCAAGTCAAGCGGAACGTGACCCGTCAACGGCTCCTCCTTCACATTCTCCCGCAACTGGGGCTGCAAGGTAAAGGCTAAGAATTCCGAGCCCAGCCGCTGGCAGGGCAGTCTGGAGCGAGTGCTGACATCTGGTCCGGACTGAAGGACCTGCCAACGATTACTGACATGTCGTCTACTGTCACTGCATATGATTCTGTCACCATTGAAAGAATGGTGGAGGATTATATGAGTGACCGCATCCAAGTCAGACAGTCCGTACATATACTGGCAGGAAAAAGAGGCAATTTGGAGGCCCTTGCACAAACTGGCTTTATTTTACCTTAGTTGCCCCCCCTCCAGTGTGTACTCCGAAAGAGTGTTTAGTGCAGCCGGTCACCTTGTCAGCAATCAGCGTACGGGGTTACTTCCAGAAAATGTGGAGAAGATGATGTTCATCAAAATGAATTATAATCAATTCCTTCGTGGAGACATTCACCAGCAATTGCCTCCAGAAAGTACACAGGGACCTGAGATGGTGGATTCCAGTGGGGACAAATTAATAATCTGTGAGGAGGGGGATGTACACAGTGAAAGGGGTGAGGAATCGGACGATGAGGAGGAGGTGGACATCTTGCCTCTGTAGAGCCAGTTTGTGCAAGAAGAGATTGCTTCTTTTTTGGTGGGGGCCCAAACCAACCAGTCATTTCAGCCACAGTCGTGTGGCAGACCCTGTCACTGAAATGATGGCTTTGTTAAAGTGTGCATGTCCTGTTTATACAACATAAGGGTGGGTGAGAGGGCCCAAGGACAATTCCATCTTGCACCTCTTTTTTCTTTAATTTATCTTTGCATCATGTGATGTTTGGGGCCAATTTCTTTAAGTGCCATCCTGTCTGACACTGCAGTGCCACTCCTAGATGGGCCAGGTGTTTGTGCCGGCCACTTGGGTCGCTTTGCTTAGTCATCCAGCGACCTCAAGGCAAATTTTAGGACTAAAAATAATATTGTGAGGTGTTCAGAATAGACTGGAAATGAGTGGAAATTGTGGTTATTGAGGATAATAATACTATGGGATCAAAATTACCCCCAAATTCTATGATTTAAGCTGTTTTTGAGGGTTTTTTGAAAAAAAACACCCGAATCCAAAACACACCCGAATCCGACAAAAAATTTTCAGGGAGGTTTTGCCAAAACGCGTCCGAATCCAAAACACGGCCGCGGAACCGAATCCAAAACCAAAACACAAAACCCGAAAAATGTCCGATACACATCTCTAAGTATGATATATGTAAACACCTTCAGTTTAACTTTGCCTTGTAATCAGCTGACACGAGTGTTTCCTAATGAGAATGAAATATTATGGTTACTGTGTTAGGTGCACTGAATTCCTTTGGGGAACCGAGGCTTCTATTCCTAGACACTAGTTACGATGGTTGTACTTTATATACAGTTGCTCATCACCGGTATCCAATTGTGCTTACATCCATTGTTCCTCATTTGGCCGATACTCTGAAAGTAAGGAGGACTTTACCAGCTATTGTAGGACGACTTTACCTTCTGTCTGGCTCAACTCCTTATGGTACTTGTGCTATCATTTAGTGTTGCTAGGGTCCTGTTTGTCGATTTCAGCTCGGCCTTCAATACAATAGTCCCCAGCATCCTCCACCCCAAATTACTTCGCCTAGGGGTCCCAGAAGCTACCTGTTCCTGGATAGTAGACTTCCTGACAGATAGGACACAGGTGGTGAAAGCGGGGGAATTCACCTCTCAAGCGCAGTCCATTAGTACAGGGGCCCCTCAGGGCTGTGTCCTCTCACCCCTGCTCTTCTCCCTGTACACAAATGACTGTACCTCAGAGGCGCAATCAGTAAAGATCATCAAATTCGCTGATGACACCACCGTGATCGGCCTCATCAAGGACGGGGACGAATCGGCCTATAGATGGGAAGTAGACCAGTTGGCTCAGTGGTGCATCCACAACAACCTTGAGCTCAACCCCCTCAAAACTGTCTAGATGATAGTGGACTTCAGGAAGAAGTCATCTAGTGCACCTCTGCTTATGATTGCTGACAGTGTGATATCGCTAGTGGAATCCTTCAAGTTTCTAGGGACCACAATCTCCCGGGACCTTAAATGGGGGTCCAACGCTGATGCCACTGTTGGGAAAGCGCAGCAGAGGTTGTTCTTCCTCAAGCAACTAAGGAAGTTCAACATCCCACAGAAGCTTCTGCTCCTCTTCTACTCCGCAATTCTGGAGTCGGTACTGTGCTCCTCGATACTCGTATGGTACAGCTCCGCCAGCGCAAGGGACAGATGCAGGCTCCAAAAGGTGGTCAGAACCACAGAGAAGATCATCGGGGCCAACCTTCCCTCAGTCCAGGACCTGTACCTTTCCAGAGCTAAAAAGCAGGCAATGAAGATAGTAAAAGACCAGCTACACCCCAGCCACAGCATGTTTAACTTGCTTCCTTCAGGTAGGCGTTACAGGGCCATCCCCACCAGGTCCACCAGAAGCCTCAAAAGTTTATTTCCCCAAGCGGTCCGCCTGCTGAACTCCTGAACATTGACTGAGTAGACGTACATGTAAATAACTTGTGTCCCTACCGTATACCTATATGTGTGACTTTACTCCCCCCCACCTGCTTATCTGTTACCTATTTGGCTGTTGTATAGCAAACCGAAGACAAATTCCTAGTATACGCAAGTATACCTGGCCAATAAAACTGATTCTGATTCTGATTCTTGCTCTCAGATGGAAAAACCGGCTCATTTGGGGCAATCACTATATTATGTACATTTACTGGTTGAGTCTCCCATTTTCAGAATTCCAAAATATGGAATATTCCAAAATATAGATTTTTTTGAGCACTATTGAGATAGTGACACCTTTTCTTTCTGATGGTGCAAAGTACACAAACTTTGTTTCATGCACAAAATTATTAAATATATTGTATAAATTGACCTTCAGGCTGTGTGTATAAGGTGTATATGAAACATAAATGCTTTCTGTGTTTAGTCTTGGGTCCCATCCCCAAGATATCCAAAATACCTCTGGTCCCAGGTGTCACAATTCCTCAGTGTGTGAGGTAAATCAATGTGGTAACTGCCACCAGCAGAAGTACAGGTCGCTACGCCAGTTAGGCCAAGCAACTTTGAGGGACCACGCCCAAGGTAAACTTCTGCTACCACCCACGCACACAATTATTAATACGTAAAAAATTAGGTAACATGAGCCTCTATGGAGTTGGGTGTGAAAACACAGAATCCAGAACCAAGATTAATATTTTTAATCCAAGTCAAACCTTTATAGTTTATAGGTACTGAAAAAGAAAGGTTACAAGAATATAATAGTTTAATTAGTCACACAAGTAATTGCAATTTCAAGAAATAGGGAGAAAACAACATTCTAGTCACCTGCAGTACAGAACACTGTAGAGTGAGGTCTCTCTTCCTATCCTGGACATTATAGGCTCCAGTCTCTCCCCGAAAGCCACCTCAAAGGTAATGACAATTTGCAAAGTCAGTTTCCTATATTTAAAGCTACATGCTGCAGCCCCCCAACACACTTCTTTGGGAGTCCTTTAATCCTCCCATAACCAGAGTGGAGTGAGTCTCAGCTTACACTTTGGGGTTTCTCAGCCATTCTAGCAGGGCTGAATTCCGTTATCTTTAATTGTTTGTTTGAAGCTGGCTTAACTAGGATTGTGTACACAAACTGGACTTTTTTTCAATAGGCCAGGAAGAACACTCAAGTTACACTCTTCTGGCCCTAGTGTCTCTGAGGGTTTGTTGGTTTGACCCCTACTGTGTTATATACAAACTTCAGCCTCTAATTACTGTCCCATACAGGATCCTAGGGCTATTAACAGCTTGTCTCTGAAGTTCTGTGACTATAAAGAAATACCAGCAAGGCCATTAACTTCCAACCATTTGTTATACAAAGACATTTAACTCGTATTGATACATCAATACATCAGGTAATGTGAATGAAACAAATTTTAATCATGCCCATTCTGATATACTATTGGGTGTCCCTTACAACAGGCATTTTGGATATTGGAGTCTCACCATGTACTGCTTTTGGACTATTTTCAACTGTGATTAGTATAGAGGAGTTTCCTGTAATATACTGTATTCATCACGTGTTTGCTATAAGCATGTTTGTCTATGATGTGATTCTAATCACTATTTAAGTGTTTATAATATGATGTAGAATGTTTTTATTATAAGTCTTCTTAGTCAGTGATTTAAATTTACTATTATACTGTAGCTGCAGCACATTGTGAGGTCTGACTACTGTACATTACTTTCTTTGGCTTTATGTTTTATCTTTTCTTTATGACTCTTTTACTCCCAGTTTATGCAGCACTAAAATTTTACTTTAATAACAAATAGTGCGTGAAATGTCTCTGTATAGTGTTAGTTCTATTTGGGTGTTTAAGTATTGATAGTTCTCAATTTGTTACATCGAGATTAGAATGAGACATGGCTGTCAGATTAAGTATTCTACTTATTTTTGTATAATTTCCATTTGGATTACTGTAGGAAAGAAGATTTCCTGATGTGGAGGCAGGGGCATAAAAACTGTCATTGGCCTATCTATAATAGGTGCAGGCAGGGTAAACACTTTATACTTACCCTCTGGAGTCTTGCGACAGTCTGTGCTGTTGGCATATATCACCGGAGAAATAGGGTGTCGGTTATTTCCCCACTGATTCATGCATGCTAAGTAGCTATGTCCCCAGGAATGAGGCTCCCCCCATTTTTCCAGAGACCGGCACATGTGCAGTAGACTCTGGCACACAAAACCAGAGTCTACAGTGCTGCAGCTGCTGACAGAGAGGTTGGAGTCCACAAGGGACCTGCACATGGGCTCCCTCCTCTCTTAATTCTCCACTGACAACTTTGGAGTCAGGGGTGCCATTGCTATGTGGCCTGGACTGCCTCAGGGACTGGCATACCCCTGGACTCAACTTATATCACTGGCCAAATGCTGCTGGCAGAGATCACAGAGCTGGTCTTCCATAGGGCACCCAGACCCACTAATGATTTGCTGGTGCAATCTTCCGTTCCCTGATGCTGTTACTGCACATGAAAAATGGCGAGTGAGCACACTGGTTCTGTGCTGCTCAAGTGCATGACCTTGGCCCTATCTTCTCTGATGGCTGCTCCTTATAACAATCTCCAGCAATGGCACACATGATTCAGGAATCCAGGAGATGTCTACAAAATATAGCTACAGTATGCAGTTACTGTACATGCAAACAAGCTATTAGCAACTGTATAAAGAGAATATCATACCTTCATTTTTAAGCTGCCTATTTCTAACATCCTATATTCACCTCTTTCCCACTAGTATTCTATTTTGCACATCAAGCACAACAACTATAATAGCATTGTGGGGCATAATGTAAACTGAGTGCAGCACAGTGTGGCGTAATGTGAGCTGGGAACACTACAGTGTGGCATAATACTGGGTGCACTGTGGCATAATGTGAACTGGGGACATTACAATGTGGCAAAATGTGAACTGTGGTCACTGCAATGTCACATCATGTAAACTGGGGGTGCTGTGTGAAAAAAAACTGAGGGCACTACTATGAAGTATATAATGGACAACTGCTACAGACAGCATTGGGGCAGGGGACCTTCAAACTCTTGCTATGGGATCAACAAAGTTCTAGTTACTCCCCTGTGTGAGGTTGTTTAAGTTGAATTACATTCCATGTGGAAAATGCAACTTCCGCCTTCATTAATAACATTCAGTGGTTGGAGTGGGACTGTACATTATACGGCAATTTGCCATACCGCCAATCTTCTTACTGCTTCAGTTGTAATACTATCAAATTCCATTCACTTACATTTTCCAAACCGCAACTACTACATTTCTACATCAATCACTAACTCTGATAAAATCCTATTCTTCCTCTTGCGTACGTATACTGCAATGCAACATTCACATTTATACTAATATTGTCAGGATACTGCTCTATGCTATAGTTTGGGCAAAACTGACCTAGAATTGTAGCTGTTTTGAAGTTGAAGGTGTCTTGAAATATATTTTTCTTGTGTTTCAAACATACAGAGTGCGCATTTTTTTGCTAAACAATCTTGTGTCTTTATATTAAGATGCCTCCTGCGGCTTTTGTATAGTGTCACATAGTTGCTGCTTACAAGGATGCAGCTGCTGTGCTATTAGCGTCCTCCTCTGAATAAGCCCCTCAGTCCTCAATGCAAGTCCAGTTTTTAAGTATATCCATGCTTGAGCACAGATAGTTAAATAAAAATGTCTGAGGAAGTTATTAAGCCACCTGTGCACAAGAATAGCTTTACCTAAAACCTGCACTGTTACAGGGGAATTTAATGTGTGTGTAAGTATGTGAGTGACCCGTGTGTGTTTGTGTGTGTGTGAGACCCCACCCCCCTGCTCCCTCACAGCCCGGAGGCAGTAGCTGAGAGAACTGCATTTACCTGCAGCTACCTCCCCTCCGAGCAACACCCTTGACTCCCAGTAGCTCCTTCCAAAGGTCAAAGTTGGAGGGTAGACCACCAGGTGAATATTATTATTATTATTATTATTATTATTATTATTATTTTTTCTTATTAATTATTTTTTTACAGGCACCGCTGAAAACCCTGTGTGCATTTTTTTTAAATTGGATACCGAAGGCATCAGGAGCCTGCATTGTTTTGCTGTCAAAACCTCACGCCCAATTAAATTCTCATATACATGTGCCTTGAGAAGCACTGCTATGGGCATTTCAGATATGATTTTGTCTTCCCCTTTTAAGTTTCAGAATTGGGTGACTTTTCATTTCTTTTTAAGAAAGAGGCTACACTATATCAGCTTTTTATAGTAAAAGATTTGTTCATTACCTAGGATGGAAATATATGACCATTTGCTTAATTTAATCTCTTTATTTATTTATTGCCAAGAAACAGTTGCCAAATTTTAGCCTGGGAGGTAAAGACATGGCGCAGGTCCAGGTGCAGTGGCCCACAGTTAATAGGTTTTCAGTAAAAGATGGGGGAAATGTACTAAGCAGTGAAAAGAGTGGAAAAGTGAGCTAGTGGAGAAAAGCCCATGGCAACCAATCAGCTGTTCTGTATGTATAATTGAATAGTATGCAAATTATAATTGTTACATAAATGCTGATTGGTTTTCCATAGGCAACTTATCCACTCTTTTCACTGCTTAGTTCATCTCAACCTAAGGGCTCAATCAGAGCCCATTTTGTTAGAGAATATTTATGTTTTTGCCTGAAAAAAGTGCTTATTTTCATATTATCCTATATATTAATGGGGTTACTGCTAGAGGAGAGGAGGAGGAGTTAGTGGGAGGGCCCAGAGGGGTTACTGGGAGGGCCCAAAAGGGTTACTGCTAGACAAGGGGAGGGGTTACTGCTGGAGATAAGGTGAGGAGTTAATGCTAGAGATAAGTGAGTGGGAAGATATTACTGCTGGAAATAAGTAGAGATGAGCGGGTTCGGTTTCTTTGAATCCGAACCCGCACGAACTTCACTTTTTTTTCCACGGGTCCGAGCGACTCGGATCTTCCCGCCTTGCTCGGTTAACCCGAGCGCGCCCGAACGTCATCATGACGCTGTCGGATTCTCGCGAGGCTCGGATTCTATCGCGAGACTCGGATTCTATATAAGGAGCCGCGCGTCGCCGCCATTTTCACTCGTGCATTGAGATTGATAGGGAGAGGACGTGTCTGGCGTCCTCTCCATTAGAATAGAGATAGATAGATTAGATAGAGAGAGATTGTGCAGAGTCGCAGACAGAGTTAGTTTACCACAGTCAGTGACCAGTGCAGTTGCTAGTTAACTTTTATTTAATATAATATATCCGTTCACTTCTCTCTGCTATATCCGTTCTCTGCCTGAAAAAAAAAACGATACACAGCACAGTCAGTCACACAGTGTGACTCAGTCTGTGTGCACTCAGCTCAGCCCAGTGTGCTGCACAGTCATCAATGTATAAATTAAAAGCTTATAATTAATTGTGGGGGAGACTGGGGAGCACTGCAGGTTGTTAGCAGGAGCCAGGAGTACAATTATATTAATTAACAGTGCACACTTTTGCTGCAGGAGTGGTGACCAGTGCCTGACCACCAGTATAGTATTGTTGTATACTACTAATATCTCTTTAAATATCAACCAGTCTATATTAGCAGCAGACACAGTACAGTGCGGTAGTTCACGGCTGTGGCTACCTCTGTGTCGGCACACGGCAGGCAGTCCGTCCGACCAGAATTGTATTATTTATTATTATATACCTACCACCTAACCGTGGTTTTTTTTTCATTCTTTATACCGTCATAGTGTCATCCTAATTGTTACGAGTATACTACTATCTCTTTATCAACCAGTGTACAGTGCGGTAGTTCACGGCTGTGGCTACCTCTGTGTCGGCACACGGCAGGCAGTCCGTCCGACCAGAATTGTATTATTTATTATTATATACCTACCACCTAACCGTGGTTTTTTTTTCATTCTTTATACCGTCATAGTGTCATCCTAATTGTTACGAGTATACTACTATCTCTTTATCAACCAGTGTACAGTGCGGTAGTTCACGGCTGTGGCTACCTCTGTGTCGGCACACGGCAGGCAGTCCGTCCGACCAGAATTGTATTATTTATTATTATATACCTACCACCTAACCGTGGTTTTTTTTTCATTCTTTATACCGTCATAGTGTCATCCTAATTGTTACGAGTATACTACTATCTCTTTATCAACCAGTGTACAGTGCGGTAGTTCACGGCTGTGGCTACCTCTGTGTCGGCACACGGCAGGCAGTCCGTCCGACCAGAATTGTATTATTTATTATTATATACCTACCACCTAACCGTGGTTTTTTTTTCATTCTTTATACCGTCATAGTGTCATCCTAATTGTTACGAGTATACTACTATCTCTTTATCAACCAGTGTACAGTGCGGTAGTTCACGGCTGTGGCTACCTCTGTGTCGGCACACGGCAGGCAGTCCGTCCGACCAGAATTGTATTATTTATTATTATATACCTACCACCTAACCGTGGTTTTTTTTTCATTCTTTATACCGTCATAGTGTCATCCTAATTGTTACGAGTATACTACTATCTCTTTATCAACCAGTGTACAGTGCGGTAGTTCACGGCTGTGGCTACCTCTGTGTCGGCACACGGCAGGCAGTCCGTCCGACCAGAATTGTATTATTTATTATTATATACCTACCACCTAACCGTGGTTTTTTTTTCATTCTTTATACCGTCATAGTGTCATCCTAATTGTTACGAGTATACTACTATCTCTTTATCAACCAGTGTACAGTGCGGTAGTTCACGGCTGTGGCTACCTCTGTGTCGGCACACGGCAGGCAGTCCGTCCGACCAGAATTGTATTATTTATTATTATATACCTACCACCTAACCGTGGTTTTTTTTTCATTCTTTATACCGTCATAGTGTCATCCTAATTGTTACGAGTATACTACTATCTCTTTATCAACCAGTGTACAGTGCGGTAGTTCACGGCTGTGGCTACCTCTGTGTCGGCACACGGCAGGCAGTCCGTCCGACCAGAATTGTATTATTTATTATTATATACCTACCACCTAACCGTGGGTTTTTTTTCATTCTTTATACCGTCATAGTGTCATCCTAATTGTTACGAGTATACTACTATCTCTTTATCAACCAGTGTACAGTGCGGTAGTTCACGGCTGTGGCTACCTCTGTGTCGGCACACGGCAGGCAGTCCGTCCGACCAGAATTGTATTATTTATTATTATATACCTACCACCTAACCGTGGTTTTTTTTTCATTCTTTATACCGTCATAGTGTCATCCTAATTGTTACGAGTATACTACTATCTCTTTATCAACCAGTGTACAGTGCGGTAGTTCACGGCTGTGGCTACCTCTGTGTCGGCACACGGCAGGCAGTCCGTCCGACCAGAATTGTATTATTTATTATTATATACCTACCACCTAACCGTGGTTTTTTTTTCATTCTTTATACCGTCATAGTGTCATCCTAATTGTTACGAGTATACTACTATCTCTTTATCAACCAGTGTACAGTGCGGTAGTTCACGGCTGTGGCTACCTCTGTGTCGGCACACGGCAGGCAGTCCGTCCGACCAGAATTGTATTATTTATTATTATATACCTACCACCTAACCGTGGTTTTTTTTTCATTCTTTATACCGTCATAGTGTCATCCTAATTGTTACGAGTATACTACTATCTCTTTATCAACCAGTGTACAGTGCGGTAGTTCACGGCTGTGGCTACCTCTGTGTCGGCACACGGCAGGCAGTCCGTCCGACCAGAATTGTATTATTTATTATTATATACCTACCACCTAACCGTGGTTTTTTTTTCATTCTTTATACCGTCATAGTGTCATCCTAATTGTTACGAGTATACTACTATCTCTTTATCAACCAGTGTACAGTGCGGTAGTTCACGGCTGTGGCTACCTCTGTGTCGGCACACGGCAGGCAGTCCGTCCGACCAGAATTGTATTATTTATTATTATATACCTACCACCTAACCGTGGTTTTTTTTTCATTCTTTATACCGTCATAGTGTCATCCTAATTGTTACGAGTATACTACTATCTCTTTATCAACCAGTGTACAGTGCGGTAGTTCACGGCTGTGGCTACCTCTGTGTCGGCACACGGCAGGCAGTCCGTCCGACCAGAATTGTATTATTTATTATTATATACCTACCACCTAACCGTGGTTTTTTTTTCATTCTTTATACCGTCATAGTGTCATCCTAATTGTTACGAGTATACTACTATCTCTTTATCAACCAGTGTACAGTGCGGTAGTTCACGGCTGTGGCTACCTCTGTGTCGGCACACGGCAGGCAGTCCGTCCGACCAGAATTGTATTATTTATTATTATATACCTACCACCTAACCGTGGTTTTTTTTTCATTCTTTATACCGTCATAGTGTCATCCTAATTGTTACGAGTATACTACTATCTCTTTATCAACCAGTGTACAGTGCGGTAGTTCACGGCTGTGGCTACCTCTGTGTCGGCACACGGCAGGCAGTCCGTCCGACCAGAATTGTATTATTTATTATTATATACCTACCACCTAACCGTGGTTTTTTTTTCATTCTTTATACCGTCATAGTGTCATCCTAATTGTTACGAGTATACTACTATCTCTTTATCAACCAGTGTACAGTGCGGTAGTTCACGGCTGTGGCTACCTCTGTGTCGGCACACGGCAGGCAGTCCGTCCGACCAGAATTGTATTATTTATTATTATATACCTACCACCTAACCGTGGTTTTTTTTTCATTCTTTATACCGTCATAGTGTCATCCTAATTGTTACGAGTATACTACTATCTCTTTATCAACCAGTGTACAGTGCGGTAGTTCACGGCTGTGGCTACCTCTGTGTCGGCACACGGCAGGCAGTCCGTCCGACCAGAATTGTATTATTTATTATTATATACCTACCACCTAACCGTGGTTTTTTTTTCATTCTTTATACCGTCATAGTGTCATCCTAATTGTTACGAGTATACTACTATCTCTTTATCAACCAGTGTACAGTGCGGTAGTTCACGGCTGTGGCTACCTCTGTGTCGGCACACGGCAGGCAGTCCGTCCGACCAGAATTGTATTATTTATTATTATATACCTACCACCTAACCGTGGTTTTTTTTTCATTCTTTATACCGTCATAGTGTCATCCTAATTGTTACGAGTATACTACTATCTCTTTATCAACCAGTGTACAGTGCGGTAGTTCACGGCTGTGGCTACCTCTGTGTCGGCACACGGCAGGCAGTCCGTCCGACCAGAATTGTATTATTTATTATTATATACCTACCACCTAACCGTGGTTTTTTTTTCATTCTTTATACCGTCATAGTGTCATCCTAATTGTTACGAGTATACTACTATCTCTTTATCAACCAGTGTACAGTGCGGTAGTTCACGGCTGTGGCTACCTCTGTGTCGGCAGTCGGCAGGCAGTCCGTCCATCCATAATTGTATTATTATTATAATATATACCACCTAACCGTGGTTTTTTTTTCATTCTTTATACCGTCATAGTGTCATACTAGTTGTTACGAGTATACTACTATCTCTTTATCAACCAGTGTACAGTGCGGTAGTTCACGGCTGTGGCTACCTCTGTGTCGGCAGTCGGCAGGCAGTCCGTCCATCCATAATTGTATTATTATTATAATATATACCACCTAACCGTGGTTTTTTTATACCACCTAACCGTGGCAGTCCGTCCATAATTGTATACTAGTATCCAATCCATCCATCTCCATTGTTTACCTGAGGTGCCTTTTAGTTCTGCCTATAAAATATGGAGAACAAAAAAGTTGAGGTTCCAAAATTAGGGAAAGATCAAGATCCACTTCCACCTCGTGCTGAAGCTGCTGCCACTAGTCATGGCCGAGACGATGAAATGCCAGCAACGTCGTCTGCCAAGGCCGATGCCCAATGTCATAGTACAGAGCATGTCAAATCCAAAACACCAAATATCAGAAAAAAAAGGACTCCAAAACCTAAAATAAAATTGTCGGAGGAGAAGCGTAAACTTGCCAATATGCCATTTACCACACGGAGTGGCAAGGAACGGCTGAGGCCCTGGCCTATGTTCATGGCTAGTGGTTCAGCTTCACATGAGGATGGAAGCACTCAGCCTCTCGCTAGAAAACTGAAAAGACTCAAGCTGGCAAAAGCACCGCAAAGAACTGTGCGTTCTTTGAAATCCCAAATCCACAAGGAGAGTCCAATTGTGTCGTTTGCGATGCCTGACCTTCCCAACACTGGACGTGAAGAGCATGCGCCTTCCACTATTTGCATGCCCCCTGCAAGTGCTGGAAGGAGCACCCGCAGTCCAGTTCCTGATAGTCAGATTGAAGATGTCAGTGTTGAAGTACACCAGGATGAGGAGGATATGGGTGTTGCTGGCGCTGGGGAGGAAATTGACCAGGAGGATTCTGATGGTGAGGTGGTTTGTTTAAGTCAGGCACCCGGGGAGACACCTGTTGTCCGTGGGAGGAATATGGCCGTTGACATGCCAGGTGAAAATACCAAAAAAATCAGCTCTTCGGTGTGGAGGTATTTCACCAGAAATGCGGACAACAGGTGTCAAGCCGTGTGTTCCCTTTGTCAAGCTGTAATAAGTAGGGGTAAGGACGTTAACCACCTCGGAACATCCTCCCTTATACGTCACCTGCAGCGCATTCATAATAAGTCAGTGACAAGTTCAAAAACTTTGGGTGACAGCGGAAGCAGTCCACTGACCAGTAAATCCCTTCCTCTTGTAACCAAGCTCACGCAAACCACCCCACCAACTCCCTCAGTGTCAATTTCCTCCTTCCCCAGGAATGCCAATAGTCCTGCAGGCCATGTCACTGGCAAGTCTGACGAGTCCTCTCCTGCCTGGGATTCCTCCGATGCATCCTTGCGTGTAACGCCTACTGCTGCTGGCGCTGCTGTTGTTGCCGCTGGGAGTCGATGGTCATCCCAGAGGGGAAGTCGTAAGCCCACTTGTACTACTTCCAGTAAGCAATTGACTGTTCAACAGTCCTTTGCGAGGAAGATGAAATATCACAGCAGTCATCCTACTGCAAAGCGGATAACTGAGGCCTTGGCATCCTGGGTGGTGAGAAACGTGGTTCCGGTATCCATCATTACTGCAGAGCCAACTAGAGACTTGTTGGAGGTACTGTGTCCCCGGTACCAAATACCATCTAGGTTCCATTTCTCTAGGCAGGCGATACCGAAAATGTACACAGACCTCAGAAAAAGAGTCACCAGTGTCCTAAAAAATGCAGCTGTACCCAATGTCCACTTAACCACGGACATGTGGACAAGTGGAGCAGGGCAGGGTCAGGACTATATGACTGTGACAGCCCACTGGGTAGATGTATGGACTCCCGCCGCAAGAACAGCAGCGGCGGCACCAGTAGCAGCATCTCGCAAACGCCAACTCTTTCCTAGGCAGGCTACGCTTTGTATCACCGCTTTCCAGAATACGCACACAGCTGAAAACCTCTTACGGCAACTGAGGAAGATCATCGCGGAATGGCTTACCCCAATTGGACTCTCCTGTGGATTTGTGGCATCGGACAACGCCAGCAATATTGTGTGTGCATTAAATCTGGGCCAATTCCAGCACGTCCCATGTTTTGCACATACCTTGAATTTGGTGGTGCAGAATTTTTTAAAAAACGACAGGGGCGTGCAAGAGATGCTGTCGGTGGCCAGAAGAATTGCGGGACACTTTCGGCGTACAGGCACCACGTACAGAAAACTGGAGCACCACCAAAAACTACTGAACCTGCCCTGCCATCATCTGAAGCAAGAAGTGGTAACGAGGTGGAATTCAACCCTCTATATGCTTCAGAGGTTGGAGGAGCAGCAAAAGGCCATTCAAGCCTATACAATTGAGCACGATATAGTAGGTGGAATGCACCTGTCTCAAGTGCAGTGGAGAATGATTTCAACGTTGTGCAAGGTTCTGATGCCCTTTGAACTTGCCACACGTGAAGTCAGTTCAGACACTGCCAGCCTGAGTCAGGTCATTCCCCTCATCAGGCTTTTGCAGAAGAAGCTGGAGGCATTGAAGGAGGAGCTAACACGGAGCGATTCCGCTAGGCATGTGGGACTTGTGGATGCAGCCCTTAATTCGCTTAACAAGGATTCACGGGTGGTCAATCTGTTGAAATCAGAGCACTACATTTTGGCCACCGTGCTCGATCCTAGATTTAAAGCCTACCTTGGATCTCTCTTTCCGGCAGACACAGGTCTGCTGGGGTTGAAAGACCTGCTGGTGACAAAATTGTCAAGTCAAGCGGAACGCGACCTGTCAACATCTCCTCCTTCACATTCTCCCGCAACTGGGGGTGCGAGGAAAAGGCTCAGAATTCCGAGCCCACCCGCTGGCGGTGATGCAGGGCAGTCTGGAGCGACTGCTGATGCTGACATCTGGTCCGGACTGAAGGACCTGACAACGATTACGGACATGTCGTCTACTGTCACTGCATATGATTCTCTCAACATTGATAGAATGGTGGAGGATTATATGAGTGACCGCATCCAAGTAGGCACGTCACACAGTCCGTACTTATACTGGCAGGAAAAAGAGGCAATTTGGAGGCCCTTGCACAAACTGGCTTTATTCTACCTAAGTTGCCCTCCCACAAGTGTGTACTCCGAAAGAGTGTTTAGTGCCGCCGCTCACCTTGTCAGCAATCGGCGTACGAGGTTACATCCAGAAAATGTGGAGAAGATGATGTTCATTAAAATGAATTATAATCAATTCCTCCGCGGAGACATTGACCAGCAGCAATTGCCTCCACAAAGTACACAGGGAGCTGAGATGGTGGATTCCAGTGGGGACGAATTGATAATCTGTGAGGAGGGGGATGTACACGGTGATATATCGGAGGGTGAAGATGAGGTGGACATCTTGCCTCTGTAGAGCCAGTTTGTGCAAGGAGAGATTAATTGCTTCTTTTTTGGGGGGGGTCCAAACCAACCCGTCATATCAGTCACAGTCGTGTGGCAGACCCTGTCACTGAAATGATGGGTTGGTTAAAGTGTGCATGTCCTGTTTTGTTTATACAACATAAGGGTGGGTGGGAGGGCCCAAGGATAATTCCATCTTGCACCTCTTTTTTCTTTTCTTTTTCTTTGCATCATGTGCTGATTGGGGAGGGTTTTTTGGAAGGGACATCCTGCGTGACACTGCAGTGCCACTCCTAGATGGGCCCGGTGTTTGTGTCGGCCACTAGGGTCGCTAATCTTACTCACACAGCTACCTCATTGCGCCTCTTTTTTTCTTTGCGTCATGTGCTGTTTGGGGAGGGTTTTTTGGAAGGGACATCCTGCGTGACACTGCAGTGCCACTCCTAGATGTGCCCGGTGTTTGTGTCGGCCACTAGGGTCGCTAATCTTACTCACACAGTCAGCTACCTCATTGCGCCTCTTTTTTTCTTTGCGTCATGTGCTGTTTGGGGAGGGTTTTTTGGAAGGGCCATCCTGCGTGACACTGCAGTGCCACTCCTAGATGGGCCCGGTGTTTGTGTCGGCCACTAGGGTCGCTTATCTTACTCACACAGCGACCTCGGTGCAAATTTTAGGACTAAAAATAATATTGTGAGGTGTGATGTGTTCAGAATAGGCTGAAAATGAGTGTAAATTATGTTTTTTGAGGTTAATAATACTTTGGGATCAAAATTACCCCCAAATTCTATGATTTAAGCTGTTTTTTAGGGTTTTTTTAAAAAAACACCCGAATCCAAAACACACCCGAATCCGACAAAAAAAATTCGGTGAGGTTTTGCCAAAACGCGGTCGAACCCAAAACACGGCCGCGGAACCGAACCCAAAACCAAAACACAAAACCCGAAAAATTTCCGGCGCTCATCTCTAGAAATAAGGAGAAAGTCTATTTATTAGAGATGAGCGGGTTCGGTTCCCTGAGAACCGAACCCTACCGGACTTCACTACCCGTGCCCGTATCGGGTATTCCTGCCTGACTTGGAAACAAGTACGAGGCAAAACGTCATCATCCCGCGGTCAGATTCTTGTGGGTTTTGGATTCCATATAAGGAGCCGCGCGTCACCGCCATTTTCACTCCGGAATTGGAGAGTGTAGCGAGAGGACTTGTTTCCGTCCTCAGTGTCTGTGCAGGAGGGAAAGTGGGGTGACGATTCCAGTGCTGTCTTGTGCTGCTCAGTCCAGGGTGGTGTCTTATGTTGCATCAGTTCAGTCACAGTGGTGGTGTCCTCTGCTGCCATATGTCCAGTGTAGCTGTATAAGTCTAGTGCAGTGGTGCTGTGTTGTCCTGCATCAGTACAGTGGTAGTGTCTTGTCAGAGCCGGTCCTAACCAATATGATGCCCTAGGCAAGATTTTGGCTGGTGCCCCCTAGCACCACCGCTGGTTCCGCCTTTGTACCCCCTATATTTTAAATAGGAACAGTTCGCACATTTGGCGCACAGCCCTAAAAAGGGTGTGTTTTTGCTGGCAAGGGGCATGGCCACACACTAACCCCAATTCCAATTAAACCACACAGTACTGCACTTTATTCACATATGATCATGCGATAGTGTCCATAATTCATATTACATCCCACAGTAGCATCACTTTACTTTATAAACGTTACTCCTCACAGTAGAGCCCCTTATTCACATTACATCACACTGAATTGCTCCTTATTCACATTACACCACACCCTATTGCTCTTTATTCACATTAGACTACACAGTGGTGCCCTTTCTATACGCAATGCCACATAGTAGAGCACCTTATACACATAATGCTACACATTAGTAATGCATTTATACACCTTCCACACAGTAATGCCCCTTACACATATGAGACACCTTATTAATGTCCTTATAAACATAATGCGCCTTACACATTATGATAACCTTTATTAATGCCCTTTTACACATACAGTAATGTCCCTTACACATATGCCGCACATTATTAATGCCCTTATGCACATAATGACACACACAGTGCCCCCTACACATTTGCTGCACATTATTAGTGCCCCTATACACATAATGACACACATACAGTAGTACCCTGTTACACATATGTAGCACATTATTAATGCATTTTTACATGACACACATAGTGCTCCTTACACATATTCCAAACACTACTGCACAACCAACACACTCACATGCACACAGCACTCACACTGCCACTAACACTGTGACCTCTGCCTCTGCTTGAATACAGATGTGTCCTCATAAATATTGCCTCAATAATAACGTCGGGCACACCTTTTTTTTATGAAAATGCATCTTATTTGCATTGCTATGTGGCTAGGATGCACAAGCAGCTTCTGCTGATTAAAAAATGATATGCAGCATGCCCATATTCTGTGTGAGACTGTGGCTGTATCTGCATATGAAATGCTACACACAGAATATAGGCATGCCGCATATCATTTTAATCAGCAGAAGCTGCTGATGCCCCTAGGCATATCAAATGCCCTAGGCAATTGCCTAGTTTGCCTATGCCTATGGCCGGCTCTGTGTCTTGTGCTGCATCAGTCCAGTCACAGTGGTGGTGTCAACTTGCTAAAAAATTGGTAAATCTGCACAGAATACAATGTTAATATTGTTTATATTGCTTTGGTAATTTGTTAAACCAACATAATGCTTACTACACAAACAAATAAATTCAGCAATGGGTTGGTGGTGCTCCCGGAAAATAGTTCAGAAAACAATATGGGAAATGTGGTCTTAAGAAAAGAGCAAAAGACAAAGAGCTGCTATATGCCTTTTCCAGGGCACACTTAGAAAAAATATATATGTGATAAATTGTGAAATTATGAGTGAATACTTAACTTTTATTGAGATATACTTTGTATAAGGGAGGAGGCGAATATAAATAATTTGTTATAAATTTGGGGCGATAAAGATTGGGAAGGCGAAAATATGTTTACTCCCTTTATTGTCCAAACTTACTTTGTTTCTGACTTGAAAGAATATTTGTGGGAGTAAATTTGCTCCACAGCTATCCCATGTCAGAATATCTAAATTGAATAAAAATGCCTGTGGCTGCACAGAGAACTGGAACGACTCAAATGGTATGAGAATAAAATACCTACGGTACCTAGTATTCCCTGGTGGTCTCCCAACCGGGTACTGACCAGGCCCTGCAGTGTATGGCTTCCAAGATCAGACGAGGTTGGGCATACTCAGTGCTGTTTGACCGTAGGTGAGTAAATCTCCAGTTTGTGCAATCAATTCCAGTATGTGGTTGCTTCAGGCAAATTTCATGGCTAAGATGGTCTGACCGGGACTACCCCCTTAAATAAAATATAAATGATACTGTGCAGTAGAAAAGCACACCGTATTCTAATGGGTGTCTAGTGCAGTGGAAAAGCACACCGTATTCTAATGGGTGTCTTTTGCCCCCATATAGGAATCCTAGTGATAATCCTGTGACTGACAATAATAAATCCTAAAGATTTGTAAATCTGCTGGATGTCCCTATGGTTAAATGACACATTATATTGCTACTGTGCATTCAAATTGGCACAGGAAAAAAGGACGTTTTTTTACAGATGACAGATTATGTTTATTGCACTGAGTATCAAGATATCATAAAAATAAAAATTATTTTAGAAAAAAGTTATTTTAGAAAAAAAATTAATATTTTAGAAAAAAAGGGGGGTGGTGTCCTCTGCTGCCATATGTCCAGTGCTGCTGTATAAGTCCAGTCCAGTGGTGCTGTGTTGTGCTGCATCAGTCCTGTGGTAGTGTCCCTGTGCTTCCGTATAAGTCCAGTGGTACTGCCGTATAAGTCCATTGATACTGCCATATATGTCCAGTGATACTGCCGTATAAATCCAGTCCAGTGGTACTTACGTATATGTCCTGTGATACTGCCGTATATGTCCAGTGATACTGCCGTATAAATCCAGTGATACTGCCGTATATGTCCAGTGGTGCTGGCGTATAAATCCAGTGGTACTGGTGTATAAATCCAGTCCAGTGATACTGCTGTAAAAGTCCTGTGATACTGCTGTATAAATCCAGTGATACTGCTGTGTATGTCCAGTGGTACTGCCGTATAAATCCAGTGGTACTGGAGAATAAATCCAGTCCAGTGATACTGCCAAATTTGTCTAGTGGTACTGCCATATAATCCCAGTGATACTGCCATATATGTCCAGTGGTACTGCCATATAAATCCAGTGGTACTGCCGTATAAATCCAGTCCAGTGATACTGCCGTATATGTCCAGTGGTACTGCCATATAATTCCAGTGATACTGTCGGATATGTCCAGTAGTACTGGCGTATAAATCCAGTCCAGTGATACTGCCGTATAAGTCCAGTGATACTGCTGTATAAATCCAGTGATACTGCCGTATATGTCCAGTGATACTGCTGTATAAATCCAGTGGTACTGGTGTATAAATCCAGTCCAGTGATACTGCTGTATAAATCCAGTGATACTGCCGTATAAATCCAGTGATACTGCCGTATAAATCCAGTGATACTGCCATATATGTCCAGTGGTACTGCCGTATAAATCCAGTGGTACTGGCTTATAAATCCAGTCCAGTGATACTGACATATTTGTCCAGTGGTACTGCCATATAATACAGTGGTACTGGCGTATAAATCCAGTCCAGTGATACTGCCATATAATTCCAGTGATACTGTTGTATATGTCCAGTGGTACTGCCGTATAATTCCAATGATACTGCCGAATAATTCCAGTGGTACTGGTGTATAAATCCAGTCCAGCGATACTGCTGTATAAATCCAGTGATACTGCCGTATAAATCCAGTGATACTGCCGTATATGTCCAGTGGTACTGCCGTATAAATCCAGTGGTACTTGCTTATAAATCCAGTCCAGTGATACTGCCATATTTGTCCAGTAGTACTGCCATATAATCCCAGTGATACTGTTATATATGTCCAGTGGTTCTGCCATATAAATACAGTGGTACTGGCGTATAAATACAGTCCAGTGATACTGCCATATAATTCCAGTGATACTGTTGTATATGTCCAGTGGTACTGCCGTATAATTCCAATGATACTGCTGAATAATTCCAGTGGTACTGGCGTATAAGTCCAGTAGTACTGGCGTATATGTCCAGTGGTATTGCCATATAATTCCAGTGATACTGCTCTATATGTCCAGTGGTACTGCTGTATAAATCCAGTGGTACGGGCATATAAATCCAGTCCAGTGATTCTGCCATATATGTCCAGTGGTACTGCCATATAATTCCAGTGATTCTGCCGTATATGTCCAGTGGTACTGCCATATAAAGCCAGTAATACTGGCGTATAAATCCAGTCCAGTGATTCTGCCATATATGTCCAGTGGTACTGCCATATAAATCCAGTGATTCTGCCGTATATGTCCAGTGGCACTGCCTTATAAATCCAGTGGTAATGGCGTATAAATCCAGTCCAGTAATATTGCCATATATGTCCTGTGGTACTGCCATATAATTCCAGTGATACTACCGTATATGTCCAGTGGTATTGCCGTATAAATCCAGTGGTAATGCCGTATAAATCCAGTCCAGTGATATTGCCATATATGTCCAGTGGTACTGCCGTATAATTCCAGTGATACTGCCATATATGTCCAGTGGTACTGCCGTATAAATCCAGTGGTACTGGCGTATAAATCCAGTCCAGTGATATTGCCGTATATGTCCAGTGATACTGCGGTATAAATCCAGTGATACTGCCGTATATGTCCAGTGCTACTATCATATAAATCCAGTCAAGTGGTACTGCTGTATAAGTCCAGTCCAGTCCAGTGGTGCTGCCATATAAGTTCAGTGGTGCTGTATATTATTTTCTCCAAATAATGGGGGTCATTCCGAGTTGTTCGCTCGGTAAATTTCATCGCATCGCAGCGATTTTCCGCTTAGTGCGCATGCGCAATGTCCGCACTGCGACTGCGCCAAGTAAATTTGCTATGAAGTTAGGATTTTTACTCACGGCTTTTTCTTCGCTCAGGCGATCGTAATGTGATTGACAGGAAATGGGTGTTACTGGGCGGAAACAGGCCGTTTTAAGGGCGTGTGGGAAAAAACGCTACCGTTTCTGGAAAAAACGCAGGAGTGGCTGGAGAAACGGAGGAGTGTCTGGGCGAACGCTGGGTGTGTTTGTGACGTCAAACCAGGAACGACAAGCACTGAACTGATCGCAGATGCCGAGTAAGTCTGAAGCTACTCTGAAACTGCTAAGAAGTATGTAATCGCAATATTGCGAATACATCATTCGCAATTTTAACAAGCTAAGATTCACTCCCAGTAGGCGGCGGCTTAGCGTGTGCAATACTGCTAAAATCGCCTTGCGAGCGAACAACTCGGAATGAGGGCCAATGTTTACAGGAATTGTCCTGTGTGGTGTAGAGGCACGCTCTCCTTTTCTGCATTTTGTTATATAACTCCAAAAAAATAATGGAGAATAAAAATTTGGAGGATAAAATAGGGAAAGATCAAGAACCACTTCCTCCTGCTGCTGCTGCTGCTGCTGCTGCCGCTGCTGTTGTTACTGCTGGGAGTCAATCATCATCCCAGAGGGGAAGTCGGAAGACCACTTGTACAACTTCAACTAAGCAAATGACTTTCCAACAGATTTGCAAGGAAGATGAAATATGACAGCAGTCACCCTGTTGCAAAGCATATAACTGAGGCCTTGACAGCTATGTTGGTTTTAGACATGCAACTGGTATCCACCATTAGTGCAGTGGGACTGCAGTGCCACTCCTTGATGGGCCAGGTGTTTGTGCTACACACTTGTGTCGCTTAGCTTAGTCATACAGCAACCTCATTGCACCTCTTTTACTTCTTTGCATCATGTGCTGTTTGGGGACTAGTTTTTTTTAAGTGCCATCCTGTCTGTCACTGCAGTGCCACTCCTAGATGGGCCAGGTGTTTGTGCCGCACACTTGTGTCACTTAGCTTAGTCATACAGCTACCTCATTGCACCTCTTTTACTTCTTTGCATCATGTGCTGTTTGGGGACTAGTTTTTTTTAAGTGCCATTATGTCTGCCACTACAGTGGCCCTCCTAGATGGGCCAGGTGTTTGTGCCGCACACTTGTGTCGCTTAGCTTAGCCATCCAGCTACCTCATTGCACCTTTTTTTCTTCTTTGCATCATGTGCTGTTTGGGTACTATTTTTTAAATCTGCCATCCTGTCTGACACTGCAGTGCCTCTCCTAGATGGGCCAGGTGTTTGAGCCGCACACTTGTGTTGCTTAGCTTAGTCATACAGCCACCTCGGTGCAACCTTTTGGCCTAAAACAATATTGTGAGGTGTTCAGAATAGACTGTAAATGAGTGGAAATTAATGTTATTGAGGTTAATAATACAGTAGGATCAAAATTACCCCAAAATTCTGTGATTTTAGCTGTTTTTATGTTTTTTTTTCAAAAATCATCCAGATCCAAAACCAAAACACAAAAGGGTGGTTTTGGCAAAACCAATTCAGATCCAAAACACGTGCATGGAACCAGAACCAAAACACAAAACATGAAAAGTGCCTGCCGCACATCTCATACTATTTATTAATCATTGAAGCAATGCTCTATGATCTGGTAACGCCATCCACAAACGGCATTGCGAGAACAGAAGCATTTACAAATATAGATTTTCTTCTTGTAACAAAGCATTTTATTTGACTGTAGTAGTTTCAGTTATTTTTGTTTGCAAAAAAGAAAAGTACTTGTTAATTATACTGCTGCCGCTGTTGCCCAGCAGCTTCTCTTTTTCCACTTGATCTGCTGTTTTTAAATCTCTTGCTACTTGGCACAAGTCACTTAATAAATCATCACATCAGCCAGGCAGAAGAAAATGTAAAAACAACTTGGCTTTGTGGCTGAAAAAGTTACACAGTGGGCCACTTGGAAAGGGTCATGGTAGTTTGTGGCAGGCTTACTGAAGGTTCTCCTTAGCACACACTCTAGCAAATGCTCAGTGGTCCCATTTCCACTACAAAATGATTATACCTCACACAGTATTGTCTCTGCTACCAATATTATACTGTAAGTGCAAAAACCTGTTGATCTACATAGAGGATTATCCAATGGTAGGCTGACTGTGCTCTTCATTATGAGTGGTTTTATAATAACCTTTCCTTACCAAGTACTTACCACAGCTTTCAAAGTCCTTATCGCCACTGAATTCACAATTATTTTTAATAAATAGAATTTTCCTCTTTTAATTATATAAAAAAATATTATTTTTTTCTAACTGAATCTGCAACTGGTAGCTGACGTCTGAGTTTCCAGTGCACTGTGCATGTGTGAGCCGGCAAAGCATTGAGTTATGTTAAGCTTAGTACTATGTGTACTGACTGTATTCAACACAATCAATAACCTTCTGTATCTACTTTATATGACCTCTGATCACCAAAATATGTAATGCTCTGCTTATTCTTGATGTGAATCTATTGCTGTTTATTGATTAAAGTCGTAACTGTTTTTGTCTTATTTTAAACTAGAAATGACGTTCAGTAAGGAAGATGCCAGTTGTGAAATTTTGAGAACAAGCTTTGGTCATCTCAGTGTGTTCTCAACAATTACAAAGTATTCTTTCCATATCCAGCTTCTGTTCTCTGTGAACATTTATAGATAAGATAATGCTGTCTTATAACTTCATCCCTCTATTTGCAGACAGCGTGAGCAGGCCCTCATTAGCAGGCAGTGCAGTGTGTAGGGCCCCATGAGAAGTAGTGAACGGGCCCCATGAGAATTCCCGGGCCGCCTGACCCGGTAATTCAACCCGTGAATAAAGCAATGTTATTCCCGGGTTGAATACAGGGTCCGTGGCAGTGTGAATGGGTTGCCTGGTCGATGTGACCCGGGACCCGTTCGCTACATAGGGAAGAGGCGGCGTGGAGATGAGCTCATCTCCCAGCACCACCTCCGCCCTCGCAGCCGGCTTTGCCCCTCGCCACTATGGCATGCGGCCCGGCATATTGCTGTTAGGGTCCAATGCCGGATCCCACCCGGGAAGGACCTGTTTCCAGTTCCCGGGTGGGATCTGGCATTGGCGGTGTGGAAGGGGTATTATTCAGTCATAAAAGTGACTTGAGACTGTGTAAGACTAGTGGGCCATGATATTGGCTGGAGTGGCTGTATAATAGATGTGGACCTAATTCAGCATGGATCGCTATTGAGACTGAAATTGTGATCGTCTCAAAACTGCTACAGCTAAAAATCGCATGTGAAGAGCTGCCCTGAAATGGTAAAAGATGCCCACTGATGTGATCACATCTCTTTCTATACATTCGCAGAATTGCAATCAATATGCAGAAACAGAGTACCATCATCAGTTGCGGTTGCCCCATGCCTACTCAGAATAATGCAAATTCAGTCGCACGGGTGTCATATTTTTAATCACAGGAAACAAAGAATGAATAAATGCGCTGCTAGGTATAATGCAGCCAACTAAGCAATAAGGAACCTTCACAAAAATTCCAAGAAAATAGACGTTATAAAAGAAAATTGAATAGTGGCGCAACTACCAATAGGCCTTACATGAAATATCCTTATCAATTCCAGGTGTAATGAGTCCTGTGTTGTAAGGGTCCCGTTGTCCATGCAACCTTTGATCCTATGGTCAAAATCCTTAACTTGACAAACAGAAACAGATCATGGTGCAGATCAACTTTTTAGGGGACCAAGACTTTATTTACAAGGAGAACTCACAATTTATACAAATTAAAAAAGCATATCACCACTCAGGGTAAAAGTGAAAGGGGTGCTGGCGTGACTGGTATTCCAAAAATGAGCAATTGGTGTTCTCTTCTGACTGTGGGTGACCTGACACTGGACTTCATTTATCCTGATCCGGCTTTCGTGGTATCCGGAACCACGAGCGGAGCCCTTGTACCATCTGGGAGGGTAACTTTGGAATACCAGTCACGCCAGCACCCCTTTCACTTTTACCCTGAGTGGTGATATGCTTTTTTAATTTGTATAAATTGTGAGTTCTCCTTGTAAATAAAGTCTTGGTCCCCTAAAAAGTTGATCTGCACCATGATCTGTTTCTGTTTGTCAAGTTAAGGATTTTGACCATAGGATCAAAGGTTGCATGGACAACGGGACCCTTACAACACAGGACTCATTACACCTGGAATTGATAAGGATATTTCATGTAAGGCCTATTGGTAGTTGCGCCACTATTCAATTCACATATTTTTAATCACAAGCATTTGCAGATGACATCTGATATACTGTATGCCACTGAATCACCCATGACATGCCTGGGTTTTCCCAACCCCCCCTACAAATGCCATGTTGCCTCCCACAAACAGATACTTCCTGTCTATCAATTTGCTGTCGCATTTCACTGAGCCTGCGAACGCACGGCAATCACAATTCGCCCTTCGCGCACATTGCATGCGCTCTCTGCAGATAATCAGATGATTTGCATTTTTGCTGTTTAGCGATCCATGCTGAATGAGGGCCTGTGTGCAGTAAGGGAGTGGAGACAACGAGGTCATTCTGACCTGATCGCACATTGCCGTTCATCGCAGCGATCAGGTCAGAAGTGCGCATGTGCTGGCGCCGCATTGCGCCGGCACATGCCAGACAGCTGACGCCTGTCGTAGCCCAGCGATCTCCTCTGCCTGATTGACAGGAAGAGGCGTTCGCTGTGTGGGAGGGTGCGGCACGGCAGAGTTTGGCCGCCGTTTTGTGGGCGCGGTCCGGCCAATGCAGGCGTGGTCGGACCATGCGGGGGGCGGGCAGCAGTGGCTGCGTGACGTCACATGAAGCTGCTGCGACCATCACAACGACGAGTAACTCCCTGCCAGCACGCAGGAGCTGCGCTGGCTGGGAGCTACTCTTCAAGTACAAAAACATTGCCACTGTGCGATGCTTTTGTACTTGTGCGGTGGGGTCCGGCCTGACATGCGGGGCGGACTAGCCCGGTGCTGGGCTTCCCCCCGCATGTCAGTGTGGATGATCGTAGCTGTGCTAAATTTAGCACAGCTACGATCAACTCTGAATCACCCCCAATGTGTAGTCGTGAAGTGCAACTAAAATGGGTGACAAATAGATGATATTGTGATTACCTGGTGGGGCCTGTCCTGTGACTGCTAAAACCCTAATGTAAATTTTATACATATGATGATGATAACGGATGCAGTGTGTCTAATTGTACGAAAATGTCTCAAACACACACATTATTCATTTAAAATAAACATCATTTTTTGTTGCTAAGAGGAACCATATAAGAGAACCCTGATTAATTAAGAAGATAAACCATAACCTTTAAATTACTTAAATTAAACTGTGCTCTACATTTCTATATAAGTGTACATCCACAATAAAATACGAACAGATTTGACAAGCTGAAACTCGCACATATGGAGCTGTTAAAACACAGCTAGTCAGGTGCTTCTGTAAATACCACACTTAAATATAGTCATTCGTAACAAATCAGTGCAGTTGAACGATATTGTAGATAACGCATGAGCTATTTCCTGCAGACCTCTGAAAGAAATGTGTGAGTAGCATTATTAGAATGTGCTAAGCCCCCTGTGGAAAATCTAAGGGGTAGGGTATGGTGTGGGGAATTCTCTCAAGTTATTAAACAAAACTTCAAATGGTAAATGTTTTTTTGGATACAATAATACTGTAAAACTTCCCACCAGGCAATAGCACTGATCAAAAGCTGCATAGTTACTGTGCCTGTCACACATGAAGTATTCACAATTACTGCTGCTAATTATGAATAGAATTTTATAAACTGTATGGGACTGTATAAGTATAAAATCACAGGGTCACTAAATTCTCAACCCTTACCTTCAGTATTCCCAGCAGGTGTGCAATTACCTGTAGACATATGCTATAATTACTGACCAAGCCATCTTTGGAGTATTTGTAAAGAAGCTTGAGAAATTAATTCCATGTCACTGATTTGCTGATGTAATTGACTTGCAATTGTATATTAGTAATTTAAATACTGTATGCTCTACTCATGTCCAATTACAGGTTAATTTGCAAATTTTACTACTTAACTCACTTTGTGGTATTTATCAAAGCTTGGGGAGAGAGATAAAGTGTAGAGAGGTAAAGCACCAATCAATCAGCTCTTATCTGTCATTTTTCTAACACAGCCTATAAAATGAGAGTTAGAAGCTGATTGGTTAGTACTTTATCTTTTAATTTTATATCTCTCCATTCTTTTTTAAATCTCCCCCTTAATCTCTTGGCCTGTCTTAAGGGGGGTACTCACGGAGTGATCGCTGCTTAAAATATAAGCAATCTGACTAGATTTCTTAGATTTTAAGCAGCGATCACTCCGTGTGTACCCCTCACAGCGATAGCGATGCGCAGCCCCGCGCATCGCTATCGGTGGTGCTAGATTGGCCTTCATGCGGGCCAATCTAGCAGGTCGCTTACTTCACCCACTGGAGAAATGAGCGGCCCCCCGTCTCCCCCCGCACGCTCAGCACACATTGCACAGTGCTGAGCGCCGGGAGAGATGTGTACTGAGCGAACCGCTCAGCACACATCTCTCACCAAATCGGGCCGTGAATACGGCCCTTTACAAGTTACTATACTATCTAAGTAATCAATAAACTATTAAAGTAACTCCATGAAACTAATTTAGTTGCTTTCTATGAGGAAGTGAGGGGATTCTAACACTAGACTAATAGGTGCTTTCATATCATTTTACTTCAAATTTTACTGTAATAATTAGGGAATACAGACCGGCAGGAGGCCTCCTGTTCTCATTCTGAAAAGAAGCTTTAGGACATAGACCAGATCTTTTAATGGAAAATACTCCATGGTGTCTAAAATTGTTAAAAGAACATTGGAGGTTGCTGACGAAAAAACATTTTTAATTTATATGTATTTGGCAATACTATGATGAAATTCTTATGTTTGAACTTTGACCCGGCATGAATATCAAACCATATTTTGATATCAAAATTAAATGTTTTCTTTATTATTGTGAAAGCGAATATATAGATGTGTCCTCATACACCTAGGGGTAAATTTACTAAGGTGGGAGTTTTTATAGAACTGGTGATGTTGTCAATAGCAACCAATCAGATTCTATCTATTATCTTCTAGAAGAAGCTAGATAATTGTGAAGTAGAATCTGATTGATTGGTTGCTATGAGCAACATCACCAGTTCTAAAAAAAACTCCTACTTTAGTAAATTTACCCCCTATTTGCCATACAGTGCAAGATGCCCATCGTGACTCAGCAGCACCAAATGGTGTAGTGTACTGTCTTTTTCTTTTGCATCTTATTTGCATTGCAGATGCAGTGAAACACCGCTCACAGTGTACTAGAGACAGTGAGCTCAGGAATTAGTATGAAAGACATACAAAGTTGCAGATGAAGTACAACAGAACTAAACATAAGAAAAACAGTCGCTGCATCGTAGCACTCCGTATACAGATTCAGACTCATTCGCACACAGATGTACAAGTGCCACACATCAAGATGATCATGTACTCTAGCAGAGTGGTTTTGTCACTTCCAGTTGTTTTATTTCTGCATATATAATGCACATGTTGAATAGGAAATACATTCAGCCTGGTCGAGCTGTCCGGAGCCTGGCAGGTCGAGAAGGTCCATTTGGTGCTACTGAAGCCGCAGTGTATGAGGACACATCTGTAGCTGTTTATCTCACTGAAAATAAATTGGGATAAGCAGACACTGAATACTATATAGACTTGTTAACTAAATGCCTATATGTAACCATGGGGTAAATGTATGAAGCAGTGATAAGAGTGGAGAAGTGAGCCAGTGGAGAGGTTGCCCATGGCAACCAATCAGCATTGAAGTAACATTTATAATTTGCCTACTATACAACTGTACAGAGCAGCTGATTGGTTGCCATGGGCAATTTCACCGCTGGCTTACTTCTCCACTCTTATCACTGCTTCATAAATTTACCCCTATAGTACAAATGTACTAAGCATTAACAAGAGATAAAGTGGAGATGGATAAAGAATGATAAATGACCAGCCAATCAGCTAACTGTTATTTTTGATTCACAGCATGTTGCATAGCAGTTAGGAAGCTGATTGGCTGGTCATTTATTACTCTTTATCCGTCTCCACTTTATCTCTTGTTATGGCTTAATACATTTGGGCCTATATACTAAATATGACATAGTAAAACATTTAGAGTAAACATTTTGATACTAAGTTATTGTTGTTGTTGTTGTTGTTATTATTATTATTATCAGTTTCTTATATAGCGCAGCATATTGCGTTGTACCTTACAATTGGAAACAACATTGATAGAACAAAACTTAGTAATAATACATAGACATAGAGGTAGGAGGGCCCTGCTAACAAGCTTACAATCCATAGGGAAATAGGGGGTAATTCTGAGTTGATCGCAGCAGGAATTTTGTTAGCAGTTGAGCAAAACCACGTGCACTGCAGGGGGGGCAGATATAACATGTGCAGAGAGAGATAGATTTGGGTGGGTTATTTTGTTTCTGTGTAGGGTAAATACTGGCTGCTTTATTTTTACACTGCAATTTAGATTGCAGATTGAACACACCACACCCAAATCTAACTCTCTCTGCACATGTTACATCTGCCTCCCCTGCAGTGCACATGGTTTTGTTCAACTGCTAAAAAAAATCCTGCTGCGATCAACTTGGAATTACCCCCAATGATCCAGCCACAATGCATAGTTCTTGGTGGGTTGTATGATCCAGTCACACAGCAATGTTGGCCAAGGGTGGGTCAGGAGAATGTGGAAGTGAAGAAAGATAAAATATGTGAGGATATGTGTCGACGGTACAGAGGATGTAATTAGAATGGAAAGCTTACAAGGTTATGTTGGTGGTTCTGGAATGTGATAAGCTTGCCTGAAGAGGTGAGTTTTCAGGAAACGCTTGAAGGTTTGTAGACTTGAGGAGAATCTTATTGTGCATGGGAGGGCATTCCACAGAGTGAGTGTAGCCCCAAAAAGGTCTTGTAATCACGAATGGGAGCAAAAAATGTGTGGATGAGAGACCCAGCTATTGTACAAAGTAAAGAGGTTGGGTAAGGAGATCATTTATAAGCAGTGGCGTGTGGTGAGGTCAGTGGCTGGTGAGGCACTACAGCCATAATGTCCACCGGATCCTGCCGATGACCCCTACCGCCACCGAGCCAATGCCCGCTACTGCCTCTGAGCCAATGCCTGCTGCCACCGCCAATGGCTTACAAACTTGCCTACCATCAACTGACCCAGCCCTCCGCCACTAACTTGCATCTCAGTCCGATGCCGCCAATGCCCGCTGCATGCCTGCTCATCATACTTGTGATATATTGTACATTTTTATAGAAAAATAAATAAAAATTAGTGTTTGGGACTGGGAAGGGAGTGGGAGGAGGACATGAATGCAATTTTGTTGTCCAGGGCTTCCATTAACTAAAAAAAAATGCATGAGGTCCCCCCTCCTAAGCATAACCAGGCTCGGGCTCTTTGAGCCGGTCCTGGTTGTTTAAATACTGGGGGAAAATTGGACAGGGGTTTCCCATATTTAGACAACCAGCACCAGGCTCTTAGACCAGTCCTGGTTCCAAAAATACGGGGGACAAAAGATGTAGGGGTCCCCCATATTTTTAAAACCAGCACCGGACTCCACTAGCGAGGGACATAATGCCACAGCCGGGGGACACATTTATGTAGGTCCCTGCGGCCGTGGCATTACCCCCGCAACTAGTCACCCCTGGCCGGGGTTCCCAGGAGGAGTGGGGACCCCTTAAATCAAGGGGTCTCCACCCCTCCAGGCACCCAAGGGCCAGGGGTGAAGCCCGAGGCTGTCCCCAGCACCCCTGGGCGGTGGTTGCCGGGCTGATAGCGTGTGTAAAAAAAAAAAGAATATTGTTTTTTGTTGTGGAGCTACAAGGCACAGCAAGCCTCCCCCGCTTGCTGGTACTTGGAGAACCTCAAGTACCAACATGCGGGGAAATAACAGGCCCGCTGGTACCTGTAGTTCTACAACAAAAAAGATACCCAAATAAAAACACAACACACACACCGTGAAAGTCACGTCCACTTGTCCAGTAGAATCCAAAAGGGGTACCTGTAAAAATGAAAATGATACTTACAAACGAAGTAATCCACAGGAGGAGAGAGAGAGAGAGAGAGAGAGAGAGAGAGAAAGAGAGAGAGAGAGAGAGAGAGAGAGAGAAATGAATGGATATTATGCCCTCACTGATGCGGGAAGACGTTAGCACAGACAGGGGAGAGTGCTGCTGCTGGCTGGGAGGATGGAGCAGGCGCCCCCAATAGTTATGAGCCCAGTAGCTGTGCCCCTCAGTAGTTGTGACCCCTCTAGCTGTGCCCCCAGTAGCTTTGCCCCATGTAGCAGCACCCCTTGTAGCAGTGCCCCGAGTAGTTGTGACCCCTGTAGTTGTGCCCCCAGTCACTGTGCCCCTTGTAGTTGTGCCCCCTGTAGCTGCGACCCTTGTAGTTGTGCCCCCTGTAGCTGTGCCCCTTGTAGTTGTGCCCCTGTAGCTGCGCCCCTTGTAGCTGTGCCCCTTGTAGTTGTGCCCCTGTAGCTGCGCCCCTTGTAGTTGTGCCCCTGTAGCTGTGCCCCTTGTAGTTGTGCCCCTGTAGCTGCGCCCCTTGTACTATGCCCCTTGTAGTTGTGCCCCTGTAGCTGCACCCCTTGTAGTTGTGCCCCTGTAGCTGCGCCCCTTGTAGTTATGCCCCTGTAGCTGCGCCCCTTGTAGTTGTGCCACTGTAGCTGCGCCCCTTGTACTGTGCCCCTTGTAGTTGTGCCCCTGTAGCTACACCCCTTGTAGTTGTGCCCCTGTAGCTGCGCCCCTTGTAGTTGTGCCCCTCTAGCTGTGCCCCTTGTAGTTGTGCCCCCAGTTGCTGTGCCCCCTGTAGCTGTGCCCCTTGTAGTTGTGCCCCCTGTAGCTGCGCCCCTTGTAGTTGTGCCCCTGTAGCTGTGCCCCTTGTAGTTGTGCCCTGTAGCTGCACCCCTGTAGCTGCACCCCTGTAGCTGTGCCGGGTAGCTGCGCCCCTTGTACTGGTGCCCCTTGTAGTTGTGCCCCTTGTAGTTGTGCCCCTGTAGCTGTGCCCCTTGTAGTTGTGCCCCTTGTAGTTGTGCCCCTGTAGCTGCACCCCTTGTACTGTGCCCCTTGTAGTTGTGCCCCTGTAGTTGTGCCCCTTGTAGTTGTGCCCCTGTAGCTGCGCCCCTTGTACTTGTGCCCCTGTAGCTGCGCCCCTTGTACTGTGCTCCTTGTAGTTGTGCCCCTGTAGCTGCGCCCCTTGTAGTTGTGCCCCTTTTGCTGTGCCTCAAACACACACACATAAAAAAAAATATATATACACACATACATACTTACCGCTCCTGCAGCGCTGCCTCCGTCTCCGTCCGCCGGCTCCTCTCTGCTGTACTATGGGAGAGACGTCATGACTCACGGCGTCTCTCCCACTGTAGCGCCGCTCAGACACTAGGCGTCAATTATGAACTCTAGTGTCAGTCAGCGGCGCTGGCTGCAGCCGGTGCCCACACAGCCCACGGCGCCTGCTGCAGCCAGGAAGGGGGATCGCTAGTGATTGGACAGCGGATCCAGCACTGGATCCGCTGGGCCAATCACATCTGGAGGAATGACAGGGGCGTGCATTCATCGGGGCTGAATGCACGCCCCTGTCATTGAGGCATCAGTAAAGGTGCCGCTTCCCCGTTCTTTTTCAATGGGCTTTCACAGCCCATTGCTGCGCACCGCCCCCTGCCCGCCCCCCGCTGCCCGGACTTTAATGTTAGGTGCGGGAGGCACCTCTCCCGCTGCCTCCCAGCCTAACATTTTCACGGGGGGAGATTATTAAAATAATAAAAGAATATATTTATCACAGACTCTGTTATAAATATCTTCTTTTTAATATTTTAATCATTATAACAAGGGAGGCACTGCCTCCCCTGCCTCCCCTGACTGCACGTCCCTGTTTATAAGTAAATAGATGTATGATGATGTAGTTTAGTTAATAGCCCTATGTGTAAGTAAAATCTTTTTATATTGAATTTAGCAGAATACAGGTAACCAATGGAGAGACTGACAGAGCAGAAAATTAACATTTATTGATGAAGATCAGCCTCACAGATGTATTCATAATGGATTGTAGTCAGTTTTGGGGAGAGAAGTAAGGAGACTATTGCAGTAATCAATGAGGGAGATAATGAGTGCATGGCTTACAGTTTTGTAGTGTCTTTGTAAGATGTGGTCGTACTTTGGATATATGTTTTAGGTATATGTAACATGAGTTGGAGACAGATTGAATATGGGGAACTTTAGAGTCAAGGATGATGCCTAGGCAGCTAGCTTGTGGGGCAGGACGATTGTAGTGTTATCAACAGTGATTGATATATTAGGTTGATAACTACTAATGGAAGTTGTAAATATAATACATTTTGTTTTTGGAAACATTAAGTTTGAAGTGGTGAGATAAACATCCAAGATGAAATGGCAGAAAGGCATTCAGTGATACTGACCAGTAGAGATAGTGACAAATCTGGGGAGGATAGGTAGATTTGAGTATAAGCCATGTACAGATGATACTGAAATCAGAAAGAACTAATTAGTTTGCAAAGAGATGTGGTATAGATTGAGAAAATCAAAAGACCTAATACTAAGCCTTGCGGTACTCCAGTTGATAGAGGTAGTGAAGAGGAGGTGGATTCGGAGAAGCGAACACTGAAAGAGTGATTGGATAGGTAGGATGAGAACTTAGAAAGGGCTATATCCTGAGGACGGGCGGTCTTCAGGTTGCCGGTGGCCCGGGCTCCCGGCGACCAGCATACCGACGCCAGAATCCTGGACGCCGGCATACCGACATCTTTTCTCCATCTTGGGGGTCCACGACCCCCCTGGAGGGAGAATAGATAGCTTGCACATAGCGTGCCACCGTGCCTGCAGCGTGGCGAGCACAGCGAGCCCACAAGGGGCTCATTTGCACTTGCCCAGCTGTCGGTATGCTGGCGGTCAGGATTCCGGCACCGGAATGCTGGTTGCCGGGACCGCGACTGCTGGCAAACCATCCTACACCCCCTGAGAACCTGTGGAATACACTGTTTGTATTAGAAAAAAGTGATCAACAGTGTCAAAGGCAGCAGAGAGATCTAGAAGAATAAGTAGTGAGTAATGGCCTTTAGACTTCATAGTGACCAAATCATTAACCACTTTAGTCAGTGCTGTCTCTGTGGAGTGTTGGGAACAAAAGTCTGACTGAAGTGGGTCCAGTAACTTATGCAAGTTAAGAAAGTGTGTGAGGCGAGTGTAGGCAAGTCTCTCAAGTAGATTGGAGGGGCATGGGAGCTGAGAGCTAAGACAGTAGTTTGAGAGAAAGTTCGGACAGAATATTTTCAGAATGGGAGTAATCACTGCATGCTTTAACTGAGATGGAAAGATACCAGTAGAGCGAGATTACATATTTTAGTTAAGATTAGGATGAGTATATGGGGGGTAATTCTGAGTTGATCGCAGCAGCAAGTTTGTTAGCAAGTGGGCAAAACCATGGCCCTCATTCCGAGTTGTTCGCTCGCTAGCTGCTTTTAGCAGCTTTGCACACGCTAAGCCGCCGCCTACTGGGAGTGAATTTTAGCTTTGCAGAATTGCGAACGAAAGATTAGCAGAATTGCGAAAATAAATTTCTTTGCAGTTTCTGAGTAGCTCGGGACTTACTCTGCCACTGCGATCAGTTCAGTCAGTTTCGTTCCTGGTTTGACGTCACAAACACACCCAGCTTTCGCCCAGACACTCCCCCGTTCTCCAGCCACTCCGGCGGTTTTCCCAGAAACGGCAGCGTTTTTTCGCACACACCCATAAAACGGCCAGTTTCCGCCCAGAAACACCCACTTCCTGTCAATCACACTCCGATCACCAGAACGAAGACATTTCTTTGTTAAGCCGTGGGTAAAATACCAAACTTTTTTGCAAATTTACTTGGCGCAGATGCACTGCGAACATTGCGCATGCGCAGTTTGCGACTAATCGCTCCGTTGCGAAAAACACTAACGAGCGAACAACTCGGAATGAGGGCCCATGTGCACTGCAGGGGGGGACAGATATAACATGTGCAGAGAGAGTTAGATTTGGGTGGGGTGTATTCGTACTGAAATCTAAATTGCACTGTAAAAATAAAGCAGCCAGTATTTACCTGGCACAGAAAAGAAATAACCCACCCAAATCTAACTCTCTCTGCACATGTTATATCTGCCCCCCCCCCCCTGCAGTGCACATGGTTTTGCCCAATTGCTAACAAACTAGCTGCTGCGATCAACTCAGAATTACCCCCATGAAACAGAACTTTACTGATTTGTGAGAATATAGAATCAAGAGGATAGGTAGTAGAGTAGGAGGATGAAAGGAGTGTCGATACTTCATCATCATTTGTGGGATCAAATGAAGTGAAGATGCCAGAGGGTTCAGGTAGGGAATTGAGCAGGTCACTGGCTGAGGTAGAGCATACCATTTTATTTCAGATTTTAGCAATCTTGTCCTTGAAGTAGGAAGCAAGATCTTGTGCATGAATAGTAACTTGTGGGTTGGGTGAGGGAGGGTTAAGAAGTTATTTAAATGTATTCAAATGTGTAAGAGGCTTGAGCAGAGATGAGAGATTGGAAATGTTTGTTTGGTGGTGTCCAGGGAACTACAATAAGAGTGATAGTCCTATACTTGTGGAAGTCACTTGGAGTACGAGTTTTACGTCTACATGGAGTGTGAAGGGTAGCTGGAGCCACTTCATCAAGGGCTAGTTCTAGAGTCTGGTTAAGGAGTGATACAGCAAACTCAGGAGAAGTGAATGTAGAAATTGGTGATAGCAGTTGTTATAGAGAGGTAAAACGTTGTTGCAAATTAATAGCGTTATTTCTGAGGGTTTGAGGAGGATTGGAGGACTTCAGTGACATTGAGTTTAAAGTCATGGAGGAGAGTGTGCAAGTGATAAGGTTGTGGTCTGAGAGAGGGAATGTAGTGTTAGTGAATTCAGAACCTGAGCATACTCTGGTGAATAAGTATAAGTCTTTTATATCATGCAGCTATTCTGCTGTAATACAGTCTATGTATAATTGTGCATCTTTAAAAGACTGAACTGAGACAGCAATTAGCAAAAAGACCAGAACATTTCCATGTATCCGCTACACTTATGTGCTAAATGGGCTTCTTCTCAGAATGACATAAACCCCATAATTTAGGTAACATATAGCATTTGCAATTTACTGGCTTTTCCCTGCAGTCTGAATACAAAATCACAGTTAACATTTTATTCAAGCTCTATCAAGTTTATTTGAAATCACATCCATGTTGGCTATCTCTCCACTGAATTGCAGCTTTACTGACACAGATCAAACTGACTTTATAATGGCTAAGGCAGCAGATGTGACCTCTGCTGTCAATTCACTAATCTATAAACACAATGTAACAATTGGAATTGCATAGTTATAGCAATCCTTGATATGGAAGTGACCCTGTGATAGGTCTGGTATGGGAATGGATCAAACAGTTAGAACCTTTGACATACCTTTTACACTGTTTAATTCCTTTTAATATGGAAATTGTATCTGTATTTTGTAGGATATTCAATGCTTTTATAAGCATTTTTTTACTTTTACTTTGGTATTATTTTAATTGGAGGTCCCAGGTCAAACTGTATAAATTATGTCAACCAGCCATAAAATGCTGCAGCAATCGAATCAGGTGTATAAATAATTATGCTTGGCTCAACATAAGTTTAGTATTTTTAGTCTCTCAAATTGAATATCAGAATAACAAAGACATAGAGGCGAATAAGTTTCATTTAGGTATGCCAGTGGGTATGTGAGTCTGATAGAAACGTTTGCTATTTATTAGTAGATCCACAATACTCCCAGAATTGATAAGGTTAGATGAGCTAATACAGTACCTATAAATTTGGCAATGATTCATTAGGACTACTAATTCACAAATTCATAAAAAATTGTTTCAGGGTTAAACTGAAGGAAATATGAGTGCACAGATAACATCACAGGATTGCTGATCTCAATAAAAACTGCTTTAATCCAGCTCCCATTATCATTTCAATGTATGCTACAGAAGAGAAATGACTACTAGCAGTAACATTGATGTTATCAGCAGAGTTAGCAAAGGAGTTGGCACACTCTTATGACAATGACACTCTCGGATGACATTTAGCCCGGAGGAAAGGTCCACTAAAGTGGCCCAGTGTGTACGTCCAGAAGGGGCATGGATAATCACAGATGGGGCATGTATTGTATTGCTGTAACTTAGATGCTGTCTGTAGTGTGTGACAACCACTGGGATGCTCTCTGTATTGTATGATGTTCACTGGGATGTTCCCTGTATTATATTGCGGTCAATTGTATGCTCTCTATATTCTATAGCACATTCACCCATCATTACTTGCTTGTGTCACACACAGGCCCCCCTCACTTGATTGTGTCCCATACAGTATGCCCTAGAGTGGAGATTGGGACAGTTGTGAGTCAGTACCGGTAGTAGATGTGGAGGCATAGTAAACTCTAAGGGTGTTTTTGGGAGATGTGTGTTCAAACTGAAATCTACTGTAAATTGCAGTGAAAAAATAAAGCAGCCAGCATTTACCATGCAGAAAAACAATATAACCCACCCAAATCTAAATCTCTGTGCACATGTTACACCTGCCCCACCTGCAGTGCAATATGGTTTTGCCCCGTACTGTGCTTTTTTGGTTTGCTAACAAACCTCAATAACCCCCAATGTGCGATAATGAATGACTTTACTTATAACTTGTTTATATATTCAATTGCTTTATCACAGTATCCAATATCTTTTTCCATTTATTTTTGAACATGCATGATTGCTTCCTTTGCACAGCATCAATCATAATTTTGTGTGTATATATATATATATATATATATATATATATGCTCCACAAAAAGTTTACCTTTTTTTACCTTTATTACATACTTAAGCAACTTAATTGCACTTATGTGTACAACTTTGTTAGGGTGCAAATTAGTTAGATTTAAAGAAACTCTTAGCAGCTAAACCTCAATAGGTAATGGAGTATGACAGCGTATTCGCCTTGAGGATAACTATAAATTAGAGTGCACAGATGGAAGAAACATTCAGAAGTGAGCAAAACGGTTTTTATTGGCAGCCCTAGAGAAATGATCCATCCTGTCCAATTCAGCAATTGCCTGTGCATTGCAATATTACATGCTATATAAAGTCTGGATTCAGAGATATTCATAAGCTATTTTTTTATTGATGATTTTCATACACATTTCATAAAAATGCACAAACAGCTGTTCACATCTATAATACAAAATCCAGAGTTTTTTAAGGTTTGTCTCTGGGCAATAAATAGTATTAACTAACATGTACTTTACATTATCTATACCTTTAAGCCTATCTACTTAGGTTAATTAGTGTGGGCCAATTACTTTTTGCATGAAAAAGTTACTAATATATTTATTAATATTTGTTCATATTTTCCTCAAGGGAAAAAGACATATATGTTTCTAAATATGAAATAAATAAATAAAAACTCTATTCCATTTAAATACCGTTAATGTGAGTTTGAAAACAACTTCATACAGAAATACGCTGCAGGGTATTATAAATATGCTGAATGTACTATTACTTTAAAAGCATTTAAACTTAATCTCATATAACAGCTAAAATTGAAATGTGTGTTGACATCAAATTATGATAGTTATAATGAAATAAATTGCTAAACAAAAAAGAAAGCCATAAATAGTCTTGACAGTAGTGATGCAGTGATATAATAGCTAGAGATGAGCGGGTTCGGTTTCTCTGAATCCGAACCCGCACGAACTTCATGTTTTTTTCACGGGTCCGAGCAGACTCGGATCCTCCCGCCTTGCTCGGTTAACCCGAGCGCGCCCGAACGTCATCATGACGCTGTCGGATTCTCGCGAGACTCGGATTCTATATAAGGAGCCGCGCGTCGCCGCCATTTTCACACGTGCATTGAGATTGATAGGGAGAGGACGTGGCTGGCGTCCTCTCCATTTAGATTAGGGTTGAGAGAGAGAGAGAGAGATTGACCTGAGGCTGTGATACTGTAGAAGAGAGTGCAGAGTTTAGTGACTGACGACCACAGTGACCACCAGACAGTGCAGTTGTTTGTTTTAGTTAATATATCCGTTCTCTGCCTGAAAAAAACGATACACACAGTGACTCAGTCACATACCATATCTGTGTGCACTGCTCAGCCCAGTGTGCTGCATCAATGTATATATATATCTGACTGTGCTCAGCTCACACAGCTTATAATTGTGGGGGAGACTGGGGAGCACTGCAGTGCCAGTTATAGGTTATAGCAGGAGCCAGGAGTACATAATATTATATTAAAATTAAACAGTGCACACTTTTGCTGCAGGAGTGCCACTGCCAGTGTGACTAGTGACCAGTGACCTGACCACCAGTATATATAATATTAGTAGTATACTATCTCTTTATCAACCAGTCTATATTAGCAGCAGACACAGTACAGTGCGGTAGTTCATGGCTGTGGCTACCTCTGTGTCGGCACTCGGCAGCCCGTCCATAATTGTATATACCACCTAACCGTGGTTTTTTTTTCTTTCTTTATAGTCATACTAGTTACGAGTATACTATCTCTTTATCAACCAGTCTATATTAGCAGCAGACACAGTACAGTGCGGTAGTTCACGGCTGTGGCTACCTCTGTGTCGGCACTCGGCAGCCCGTCCATAATTGTATATACCACCTAACCGTGGTTTTTTTTTCTTTCTTTATACATACATACTAGTTACGAGTATACTATCTCTTTATCAACCAGTCTATATTAGCAGCAGACACAGTACAGTGCGGTAGTTCACGGCTGTGGCTACCTCTGTGTCGGCACTCGGAAGCCCGTCCATAATTGTATATACCACCTAACCGTGGTTTTTTTTTCTTTCTTTATACATACATACTAGTTACGAGTATACTATCTCTTTATCAACCAGTCTATATATTAGCAGCAGACACAGTACAGTGCGGTAGTTCACGGCTGTGGCTACCTCTGTGTCGGCACTCGGCAGCCCGTCCATAATTGTATATACCACCTAACCGTGGTTTTTTTTTCTTTCTTTATACATACATACTAGTTACGAGTATACTATCTCTTTATCAACCAGTCTATATATTAGCAGCAGACACAGTACAGTGCGGTAGTTCACGGCTGTGGCTACCTCTGTGTCGGCACTCGGCAGCCCGTCCATAATTGTATATACCACCTAACCGTGGTTTTTTTTTCTTTCTTTATACATACATACTAGTTACGAGTATACTATCTCTTTATCAACCAGTCTATATTAGCAGCAGACACAGTACAGTGCGGTAGTTCACGGCTGTGGCTACCTCTGTGTCGGCACTCGGCAGCCCGTCCATAATTGTATATACCACCTAACCGTGGTTTTTTTTTCTTTCTTTATACATACATACTAGTTACGAGTATACTATCTCTTTATCAACCAGTCTATATATTAGCAGCAGACACAGTACAGTGCGGTAGTTCACGGCTGTGGCTACCTCTGTGTCGGCACTCGGCAGCCCGTCCATAATTGTATATACCACCTAACCGTGGTTTTTTTTTCTTTATTTATAGTCATACTAGTTACGAGTATACTATCTCTTTATCAACCAGTCTATATTAGCAGCAGACACAGTACAGTGCGGTAGTTCACGGCTGTGGCTACCTCTGTGTCGGCACTCGGCAGCCCGTCCATAATTGTATACTAGTATCCAATCCATCCATCTCCATTGTTTACCTGAGGTGCCTTTTAGTTGTGCCTATTAAAATATGGAGAACAAAAATGTTGAGGTTCCAAAATTAGGGAAAGATCAAGATCCACTTCCACCTCGTGCTGAAGATGCTGCCACTAGTCATGGCCGAGACGATGAAATGCCAGCAACGTCGTCTGCCAAGGCCGATGCCCAATGTCATAGTACAGAGCATGTCAAATCCAAAACACCAAATATCAGTAAAAAAAGGACTCCAAAACCTAAAATAAAATTGTCGGAGGAGAAGCGTAAACTTGCCAATATGCCATTTACCACACGGAGTGGCAAGGAACGGCTGAGGCCCTGGCCTATGTTCATGGCTAGTGGTTCAGCTTCACATGAGGATGGAAGCACTCAGCCTCTCGCTAGAAAAATGAAAAGACTAAAGCTGGCAAAAGCAGTAGCACCGCAAAGAACTGTGCGTTCTTCGAAATCCCAAATCCACAAGGAGAGTCCGACTCCAATTGTGTCGGTTGCGATGCCTGACCTTCCCAACACTGGACGTGAAGAGCATGCGCCTTCCACCATTTGCACGCCCCCTGCAAGTGATGGAAGGAGCACCCGCAGTCCAGTTCCTGATAGTCAGATTGAAGATGTCAGTGTTGAAGTACACCAGGATGAGGAGGATATGGGTGTTGCTGGCGCTGGGGAGGAAATTGACCAGGAGGATTCTGATGGTGAGGTGGTTTGTTTAAGTCAGGCACCCGGGGAGACACCTGTTGTCCGTGGTAGGAATATGGCCGTTGACATGCCTGGTGAAAATACCAAAAAAATCAGCTCTTCGGTGTGGAAGTATTTCACCAGAAATGCGGACAACAGGTGTCAAGCCGTGTGTTCCCTTTGTCAAGCTGTAATAAGTAGGGGTAAGGACGTTAACCACCTCGGAACATCCTCCCTTATACGTCACCTGCAGCGCATTCATAATAAGTCAGTGACAAGTTCAAAAACTTTGGGTGACAGCGGAAGCAGTCCACTGACCAGTAAATCCCTTCCTCTTGTAACCAAGCTCACGCAAACCACCCCACCAACTCCCTCAGTGTCAATTTCCTCCTTCCCCAGGAATGCCAATAGTACTAGATGGGCCCGGTGTTTGTGTCGGCCACTAGGGTCGCTTATCTTACTCACACAGCTACCTCATTGCGCCTCTTTTTTTCTTTGCGTCATGTGCTGTTTGGGGAGGGTTTTTTGGAAGGGACATCCTGCGTGACACTGCAGTGACACTCCTAGATGGGCCCGGTGTTTGTGTCGGCCACTAGGGTCGCTAATCTTACTCACACAGCTACCTCATTGCGCCTCTTTTTTTCTTTGCGTCATGTGCTGTTTGGGGAGGGTTTTTTGGAAGGGCCATCCTGCGTGACACTGCAGTGCCACTCCTAGATGGGCCCGGTGTTTGTGTCGGCCACTAGGGTCGCTTATCTTACTCACACAGCGACCTCGGTGCAAATTTTAGGACTTAAAAATAATATTGTGAGGTGTGAGGTATTCAGAATAGACTGAAAATGAGTGGAAATTATGGTTTTTGAGGTTAATAATACTTTGGGATCAAAATGACCGCCAAATTCTATGATTTAAGCTGTTTTTTAGGTTTTTTGGAAAAAAACACCCGAATCCAAAACACACCCGAATCCGACAAAAAAAATTCGGTGAGGTTTTGCCAAAACGCGGTCGAACCCAAAACACGGCCGCGGAACCGAACCCAAAACCAAAACACAAAACCCGAAAAATTTCCGGCGCTCATCTCTAATAATAGCTGCTGCTTCCTAATGTGTATGTTGAAAGATATCATTGCCCCTTTTTACCAGTGATTTTAAACCCACGGCAAACTGGTTCAAATCTCCGGAATAGGCTTTGCTTACTGTGCCGGCAGAACTCAGTAAACAGACATTTTTAAGATATTGTGACAAACAAAATAATAGTTGAATGTGCACACAGGTTTTTGCTGAACCACTGCGCAGTACTTTATTCACCAAATGTCAGAATGGTATAGACAGCATTAAGTGTGGCTCTAGCAATCACATCCATAAAGTACTCACAGTGCCCTGTGACCCTATTTCTAGCTATACACTAGTCACTGGCCAGCGTGTCCAGCATCAGTCCCTACCTCCCCAAGAACAGAACCAAACCTTATAGCTCCTTCCCAAGCACTCACCAGATAATTATTTACACACATGTGATGCAGTTGTGCTACGTGTGCAGGGATATGTGAGGAATCAGCCCTGTCTCTAACAGGAGTCTGCATCTCTCAGATAAAGCATTAGTCTCTTTCGCAAGAGACTGGGACAATCTACCCTGTTTGTCACAATGTGTATTAAGGTTTCAATGACTAATAACAAAACAATTTAATACAAATGCTGAATATATTTATGGGTACATAAATATGTAATGAATTTATTAGTTGGGGCAATGTATTAATTAATAATAATAATAAATAGTTAAGTGGACAGTATAATAAAATTTTGAGTGGTGAATATTATTTCAAATTTAACAAGGACAACAATGTTTTTTTGTCAACTGGTGTTATTTTAATACATTCATAATGGTCGCAACAATTATTTAGCATACTTGTGGCACTATACGTGCCAAAATGCTCATGCCTCCATAATTAATTATCATTATTATTTATTAACAGTTTCTTATATAGCGCAGCATATTCCATTGCGCTTTACAATTAGAACAACAGTAATAGAATAAAACTGGGTAAAAACAGACAGACATAGAGGTAGGAAAGCCCTGCTCGCAAGCTTACAATCTATGGGGAAATAGGCATTGATACACAAGGATAGATGCTACCTATTGCATAATGGTCCACCAGATGGCTAGGTTCTTAATGGGTTGTATGACCAAGTGTCAGGAGGGTGTGAGAGTTAAGAAAGACAAGATATGTGATGTTATGTGGACTGTACAGAGAGGATGTAATTAGATAGGGAAGCGCTGACTGTTATGTGGGTGGGTTTGGAATTTGATAGGCTTGTCTGAAGAGGTGAATTTTCAGGGAATGTTTAAAGGTTTGGAGACTAGAATCAAATCTTATTGTGCATGGGAGGGCATTCCACAGAGTGGGTGAAGCCCGTCTAAAGTCCTGTAATTTTGAGTGTGAACAAGTAATATGTGTGGATGAGAGACTCAGGTCTTATGCAGAGCGGAGAGGTCGGGTAGGAAGATATTTTGAGATGAGTGAAGAGATGTATGTTGGTGCAGTAATTCATATGGCCCCAAATAACATAAAAATATAATTTAATATGTTAAATAATATACAAATAATATTGACACTTTAATATGTATTAACTATTGGTTGTCTGCTTAATAATATATAGTGTGATTTTTTATTATTTATTATTAAATTGCCCCAATAATGAATTCATTATATACCTGTACCTGTGCCCTTCAAAATATATTTATTAATTGTTTTGGCTTCTTAATTAAATATTAGTTATTGACACTTAATGAATAATCAGTATGGCTGCTCATTAGTCACTGGCTAGACTGAGAGCTCATATAAGAAGTGTGTGCTGACTGTAAAACTTGAGTATGTTGGGCTTTCTGAAAACCTAAGGGCGGATTTATTTTGCTTACTTTATACATTTATGTTGTAGACCTACTATATATGTCTACTAAATACTATGGAAGATACCAAAAGGAACATCAAAGCTAAACCCACAGCTCTTTTATATTTGTACAAATAATGGCACACCAGAAATGCCAAAGTAATAATAAATACCGTAGTTGTTCGATTGCCCTTCCAGCATGACAGTTTTATTCTTAAACAAGGAACAATCAATAAATAATAAAAAATTAAAGCTAACATTTGCAATGTGATAAATTGCCTTTGTGTTGGTGATGGGGAGATGCATTATTTATAATATAATCATCCTAATTGTTAGTCTAGCAGTTGCTCAGTAGAGATGAGGGGAGGTCCTTCTCCCCTCTGATGTCAGTGGTATCTAGGGACAGAAAAAAGCATTCTCCCTCTTTGTCACATACACTGGAGCCTTCAGACACAGCACTGAGCTTGTCAATGCTAGCATTCTACCCACCACCACCTCATGAATGTCCCCCAGATGCCAGGTGCAGGTCACTGAGAAGGAGACAGGTGGTGAGACACAAATCACAGTCCCAGCCTTAAGTGGGAAGGAGGAGATTAATCACATCATAGGAAAGAACCTGTGAATGAGGGACACAAAAAACAGTGGTGGGCAACAGTGCCTCAAACACCAACAAATACATCCCCCCCAACAATCTCCACATTCAGTCTTACAGTATTGCCCCCTCTAACCACATATATAGAGAGAGACCCTAGCCCCCTCCACAACACCACACATATAACACCACATCACAAACACACACACACACACACACACACACACACACACACACAGAAATATTACACATGCATGTAATGCCTTTAATTACACTTAAATGCCTCATGAACTGACATTAGAGATTAGGGGCAAAGAAGAAAAAAGAGCTACTATATGGGTATATTTACTAAGGTGTGAGGTTTTTAGAAGTGGAGATGTTGCCCATCTCTACTTTTCTTGTGACTGATTTGCTATACTGTACATGAGACTCTGTATGTGCACTAAAAAACATTGCTTATAGTCATACAGTAGCTGCTCCTTACCATATAAAGCAGTATGTACAGTACGTTGAACAAAGATGCCTCTTTGAAGAGACTACGTCTAGATAAGCCTATTTAAGCCCTAGCTGACATATAACTTTTGGCTTCATCCATTTTTGAAATTGATGGTTTTCTGGAGATTTTCTGGTGAGTAGGTCATATGGCGGTTTGCAACTTGGCAGAAAAATACAGGCTGTTACATTTCCCCTGTGGTTGATTGAATGCTTATGTTTCCTCAAACGGTATACTCCATTTCAGTCAATGAGTAGGAGAAGGCATAAATCTTTCACAATCTAACCTCTGTGACTGCCCTGTTATACATCATGTGTCCACCTGTAATTTAATTTTTACTCGTGTCAGTCTGGGGGAGATATTTCTAAATTGGCATTAAATATCTTGTTGTATTGTAGAGATTGATCACATAGCATCTTTATGAGAAGTACATGATTACATACTCACGTGTAAGGGATGTAGTTACTATCCCAGCGGTCAGGATCCTGGCGGTTAGAGTACCGACGCCGGGATCCTGACCGCTGAGAATGCTGACAGCTGCGCCAGGGCTATTCCCACTCAAGGGTGTCAATGACACCCATATAGTGGAGATAGAACCTGTGGCAAGGCCAGCGAGCCCGAAAGGGGTTTTCTAGCACTCTCCCTGCTGCCGGCATTCTGACGGATACCGATGTCGGTATACTTACCTCCGGGATCCCGGCCGCCAGGATTCCATACCCAACCCCATCCGTAATTATAATTATCAAATAATACTCTCTTACAGTGTGATAAATCTTAAAAAGAACATAGAAGATCTAACATAGTTGGACACAAGTCCATATGTGCAACATAAAGGACGCGACTCGTGTAAGATTTGTTGACCTCTGCTTGTGCATAACTTGCACTTATATTTTGAGTTGAGTGCAGCTTATATTTGGTCTCTCTTAAGCTGGGTACCCAGCATGACCCCCAGTGAGAGGCGGCGGCAGCAGCAGCAGAGCTGGGAGCGAAGGTGAGGTGACTCTATGGAGATCATGAGGTCGGCTGTGCAGCACATAAGATGCAACCTCCCAATCTCGACCATTGCAAGAGCATTATAAGCTGTTTATCGGCTAAGACTCCTGCATCGGTACTAAATACACATCTATACAATTGTCAGCTAACCACCTAATATCGGGAGAATGGGCCAATAATTGTATAGGTGTGTACCAGCTTTACTCTTGGGAAGACGGGTCAGTAACTCTTTCACATGTAAGCGGAGTAGATATGCCAGAGGTTTTCACTTACGCATATCTTTAAGATACAGCTTTCTATCTTGATGTTGATGGTGAAGATGGCCTCATGTATATTTTACAGATGTGTCTGCACTCAGCTTGCAAACAAGTCATGGAAACCCCCCTCATTTGCCATGATTAGTGTGCTCACGAATGTTTGCAGGCCTGTGCATATGCATCGCTTCCATATGGACACTATTTGGCTAGTCACGGCACAGTGCAAATAATCGCTGCCATAATGTGTATGCACGCGGTAGGCAATTATGTGTAAGATGACTATGGGCACACCTGTATACATTAGATTTAACATGGCATGTGTGTTAAGACAGGTACACCAGCAAAGGCATGAGTGTAGAGGTCCATTTTTGTGTTTTTACTTTTACATTGCGCTGTAAAGCAAGCCGACAGTGTCCAGATATGAACCTTTTCTGTATATAGATAATATGCTTTCTACTTTTCCTGTACTTTAATTGCTGGCTGTACTTTAATTTCTAGTTGCTAGTTTAATTAATAGTTGTAACCAAAGTTTACATAGTGTACAAACAGATTATATTTCTGGAAAATGACTAAAGTCTAGAACTTTAGTAGTTTTGCTGTTAAGGTATTTTCTAGTGGAGGAAAGTGGCTACACACTACGCAATAATTAGGCAGATCAGATGATACCCAGCCCGCATTGTGTATGTAGCACCCACCCAGCGCTGATTTTTGCATGCAAAGCAGTCAGAACAGACTTTTTCTTCTGAAACGTTTTTTATTGAAGCATCACACGTAATACAACATATACTTCACAATAGTGCAATAACAATGGCAGCAGTAGAACATAAAATTAGAAATGTGCTATCTACGCATATACAATACAATAGTACAGTAACAATACACATTGTCCCCAGCAGATAATAAGACAATAAAATTTCCATCTCTGACTATAACAGAATCCTTGCAGGAGAAATGTAGTGGCATTGAAAAATACAATGGCTGGTGGAGCAAGATTTCTCCATCAAAGTAAAGCACCATACTGTATGCCAGGGTGGAAGAACATAATATCTGATCTGAGCTGAGCACGTCATTTTCTCAAAAGAGGAGTCTGATCACTGATACATTTTTGCAGTATGTGTCTAGCATACGAGTTAAACTTGATTGGCCAAAGACAGATATCACAGCTTACTGACCCATTATCAGAACCATGGACATCATAAAGCATTTGTATGTTCTGGTTGATATTACAGTACAAAATGCACAATGCTAATTAACTTTTTAAACATGCATGTAATTACTGATACATGAAATAACAATAACAGATAAAAGTTATGTAAGGTATGACTGATTATTGTATTATGGTAGTCATATGTCTGCCTAATTCCCCATCTGGTAAAGGATAAGATAAGCAGTGTAAAGCCTGCTGAGGCTATTAGTTATGTGTGTCATGATACACGATGTGCATCTAACAGCATCCATCATATATGATATACTTAATTGATTTTTAAAGGCTTTCTCAGCAAGCATTTAAACTAGAAAAAGGTAAGTAATCAGTGTTGGATTGGGGCATGAAGGGCCCACCGGGGAAATGCAATAGTAGGGGTCCATATTTATCAACTTGGCTAACCATCACTGCATGGACTGGGCCCCTTGATTAATAATAATATACAGTATATTGTAAATCCTGCTAGTGCATGCATGCATGCTAATGTACTAGATCAATAACAGCAATGCACTGTAGAAAATACATCATAGTCCTATGCAGTATAATGTAACATATGTATAATGTTTAATTCAAGAGTACAATATGGAACCTGACCCCTAGAGGAGGGGATAGGGGTAGCACCCTCCGTCCTCCCCCCCCCCCCCCATTCACCCCCCCCCCTTCCCCTTTCACCACCACCACCCAGACAGAGGGGCCCACCAGGGGGGATTCCCCTGTACCCCTGAGGGCCAGTCCCACCCTGTCAGTAATGTTAAATAGGAAAAAGCTTTCTGCCCTCTACAATTTGAAACTATTTAGACAATGACTAAGTCACAAAAGTTCAGATTTAAAAACACCACTTAAAATAAAATAGTATTGTTAAAAAGTTACATTTTAAAAGACATTTTGATTTGAAATAATGAAACTTTTTTCATCCATCTTTCAAGAGCCAAATAGACTGAATGAAAAGCACAGACCTTTGAAGAAATTCAAAATTTGCTTTAAACATGTACTGTATAAGAATAGAGGTCCTGAAGAGCTTGTAAGAGGATTTGAATTTAACCAAAGGTCATATATAGCATAGTATTACCAATCTAAAAGTTTTCAAAGGGTATTAAAATAATATGTGACATTTTTAAAAGTAATAAGTTTTGAAAAATGAAATAGTTCTAACATACATATACAATGTATTGATAGTAATTGTCTGGCAAACGGAACGTAACGAGAAGTTTCTAGTGCTGGATAGTGGTTTTTATTTTATTCCTTCAGGAATACCAACTAAGGCAACAGATCTGCGCTGGTAATAATCACAAGAAATCCTACATAAAATATTTCTGTTTATTGCAATGCACTGTTATAATCATATATCTTAATTTTTATTACTTTTATGCCTACATGGGTGCCGTGACTGATAACATTTCTAAACACAAAGAGAGAAAGGAAGAAAAAAGAGTTATCCTTAATGAAGACACTCCTAGGTTAAGAATTAAAATTCCAGTGAAGAGGGGAAATGTAAGAGTCTGCGACTTGCATGCATCGAATTCAGCATGAAAAGAAATACCAAAAAATGGTAATCAGGCGCAAACCGGTGTCGTTGTTCTAATGCTGCTGCTGCTACAAAATTGAGATTAGTCAACCCCAATTACATGAAAATAGCAAACAACAAAAAGGTAGCAGTGCTACTGTTTGGGTGATTAAATTACAAGTTAGAAGGATCGAATGAAAAGTTGCACATTTAATAAAAATATACACACACAATTAAAACAATGTTAAAGGGTCACAATAGTGAGAGCTGCATAAACGATGGTGTCCGTTCCTATAAATTAAAAACTGGGCTGCAGATGGGTGGAAAAGAAGCAAACAAAAATCTTATGGGGGTGACCCAGGATACCACCTAGGCATCTTAGGTGGCATCCTGGGTCACGCCCACAAGATTGTTTTGTTGCTTTTAAGTGCCCGGACCAATACTGGATTCTTAAGACTCTGCCGAAAAAATTGTGGTGGACCAATTTGCTTCTGGAGTTCAAACAGCGTTTCCCCCACAAGAAAAACACTAGTGAGGACCCTACACCCTGGACATTACCGATATACAAAAGGCACATTCTTAAAGGGACTACACCTCCAGCAGTGCTACTGTGGTAAAGTTACACTAATGGGACTGTAATATCAGTCTTTTGATTGCTCCTTTTCCACCCATCTGCAGTTCAGTTTTTAATTTATAGGAACAGACACCATCGTTTATGCAGCTCTCATTATTGTGACCCTTTAACATTGCTTTAATTGTGTGTGTATATTTTTATTAAATGTGCAACTTTTCATTCGATCCTTCTAACTTGTAATATAATTACCCAAACAGTAGCGCTGCTATCATTTTGTTGTTTGTAATCGAATTCAGCATACCTCAGAACTTTAGAGCAGGTCATATAGGGACAAATGCATGTGCCGAAAGCATGTGTCTGAAATTGGGGGCATGGCTTAGCGGCAAGGGGACGTGGTCTCAATTAGAATACTGCTCATGAGATCCACACACCCGTTTTTGTCATGTTGGGGGCTTGCCCATCACTCCAGGAGCTGCTGGACAGTCCCCAGCCTCTCCAGGAGCCAGCACAGCGCGTAGCACCGATCATCCGTTCTCCACTGCTTTGCAATGCAGAGCAGTGGTGTCAGAGCTCCTACCCAACTTCGCCCCTCCTCCGCCCTCAGGACATTGCGGCCTGCGGGAGGGACAGCGAGCCAGTCCTAAAAAAATGGGACTGTCCCGCTGGAATTGGGACAGTTGGAAAGTATGGATTCAGGAGAGTCTGCATAATGTTCTACAGTGGCAATAATTTAAAAGGTAAGACCCTGACCCATATGGTTGCCTTCCCCAAGGATATTTGTTTTTTCCTTCCTTTCTGTCTTTGGATAACCAAGCAAGGAGATCCCAATTGGTCTACCTTGTGGAGGGTCTTTATATAACTTTTTTTTAATTATAGCTTTACAGCACCTGTTTCCTGTGTATAACGTAGTGCCCATAGCGCTGATATTTAGTTACACAATTAGTTTCCTGTGTATAACACAGTGCCCCATAGTATAATAAACAGAAAGAACATTAAAGGAAGTGGGCAAGGTTATCCTTTCTGAAAACAATTAACACTAATAAATTAAAATCAAGGTAGTAAATCTCCATTTTATAGTGCTTATTTTTTTTGTAAAATATACATTATGCTTTAATGAATGTCAATGTCTACATCTCCTCTGGAACATCTGCTCTGAGATCTGTTTCCTTATTGCTGAAATAGCTGTGATGAGCAATTTGACGCTCTTTAAAAGCACCTGAAACATATCACTTTGAAGTTTTAAAATAAAACATAATTTACCCTGCAGCTGCAGGAGTACTTAAAAATGACTTTATTAAAAATAAAATATTCTGCTTTTCAGTATACTTTTGTTTTCTATCCGGTAAGAGCTAAGAACAACTTTGAAAACCAGAAAACATTAGCTTTTATGTTTTTTTCCCAAACGCTGCGCACAAAAGCATTTCACAGATGCATTAGGACGAAATAACACAAAGAAAACAAATCACTTTCACAGTAAATAGCTTTGGGACAGCTAGCTGGGTCAGAAAGCAAAGCTTTATTAACTCAATGTGAAGTCTTGCTATCAAATTGTTGCCTTAGAGAATTTAGCCTTTATGATTTTAAGAAGTAAATGATAAGCTGAAATAAGTTTATTATTTTCATCTTTTCAAATGAACATTAAAAAGAAAATAATGTCTATACAGGGGTTAATTATTTCCTATGTGACCCCAGACGAGGACAACTAAATCTTTACACATTTCTCAGTTTTTTCATAGACAGTAAAATAAAACGTGAAAAAAAAAAAAAAAAATAATGATTACAAATAACTTGTCATCTCAAATATATGGAGTCTAGTAAAACTAATTGAAATGATTTTAAAATAAAGGCATGCTAACCAATATGAATGCATAAACATGTCATATATACAGTAGCATAACCAATGTAAGGCTATCTAAAGACATGGAAATACAGTAATATATCACATGTCTAAAAGTAATAGAGTTTTAAAAATGAGATGGTGTTATTATGAAATGAATGTGAATGTGATTGCTTGGCACATGGGAAAACCACTTATGCTTGGCTGAGCGATGCAGACTTATTCAAGTTAATTCATTTTGTCACTGTTCATCAGGTACTTGTAGCAAGCAGTTTATGAGATTTAATACTATTTTTATTTTATTTCTTCTGGATTACCAAGTCAGAAGATTCCAATTGGGCTACGTCATGGAAGAAAAAAAGAAATAAAATAAAATTATAGTATATAAAAAATGTTTTATTAAAGTGGTTCAAAGGAGAATCTGTATTTACATTTAGTCTTTTTTTAATTAAGGCATTGTTTTTATTTACATATTTATTATATATTAATATAATATAGGAAGGGTATTATTAACTGAAATTACATTATGCTGAGGCCACTTTGGTGGGATTGTTGTTTTGTTTTTGTTTGTTTTTTAAATCTAGGACCATGTTTTTCTTGCTTGCAACACCTACTGTACCAGTATTATTTAGCAAAAGTTTACAAGGTCACCCAATCTCTAACCAGGGTGATGCTGGTTTCTATATTGATGTGGGACCCTACAGTATGCTGTTGATTTCCCTATAAATAATATATTTTTGCTTTCCCTTAAACATTTTAGGACATGTGTTTGTGTCTAGGCAGTTTGGTAGCATGGACCACCAGAAAAGGGGAATAGACCTATTTGTCACATTTATAAGAAATACTTTGTAGTATCTGTCCATGTTCTCATATGTATTTATATGTACAGTTTATAATACTGTATGTGCAGAGCTGGATTAAGGTTTCGGGGGGCCTGGGGTACATAAGACAGGGGGCTATAAAATGTAGTTTCCAGGGAGGAGCTGGAGCCGTGCGGAGGCGGTGTGACTCGAACGGGGGCAGGAGGGCATGTTGGGGGCGTGATCACGGCAGCTGCGCCGGCAGGAGGCTTCACTAATTCCTACAATGAAGCAGAAATTGCGAGGAGATCGAAATTTTTGCTTCATAAAGGGGAAGGCGGTGGTCAGCATGCTAGGAAAAGGATTGCAAATTCTGCTAATTAGCAGAATTTGTAATCCTTACTGAATTAGGCCCTTAATATGCTTGCCATATGATGAATACAAATAGGATTAATTAAGCCATTTGGGTGGTGATGCTAGTAAAATTGATTTTTCTATAATAATTATTCAAGTGCCCTCAACTAACTTTTATATATATATATATATATATATATATTACATACATAAGAATGGATGGCATGGCACTCCAATAAAGGAGCAAATGCCACTGGTGCCTTCTGTAATTAGTACAACAGGAAGAAAACAGCGGTACAAAAAAATGAAAAGATTGAACTATTTCAACAAAACCATCAGACTACCGCTGTTTTCTTCCTGTTTATATATATATATATATATATATATATATACAGAAAAAAATGTGTGTGTATGTATATATATATATATATATATATATATACATACACCTCGCAATGGTCCAGCATTCTCCACTCCACCTCGGTGCTGGCTCAGGTGCCTTCCTCAAGGAATGTGAGTCCTTCTATATCCACAGAAAGGAGGCGGCACTCAGAGACTTAAAAGGTAGGTGAAAAAACGACCAGTGTATTTAATTCAACGTTTCGGGGGTCGCACCCCTGTCTTCAGGAAACACAATATTGTATTGTGTTTCTTGAAAACGGGGGTGCGAACCCCGAAACGTTGAATTAAATATGTCGAAGTCAAAAATATTACATAGAGAGAACATACAGACTCCACACATTATGAGTCGCTAAACTTGCAAATACGTGCAGCGAGCACAGCAATATATGGTAACATACGCATTTACACAGACATGCCACAAAGATAGATTCGACACATATTTCATACAGCACATAAATTGAACATATCAAGTGCCAGACATCATAATGTTTTAAATTATATAATGGAGTAACGTCATGTATGTGTATTATTAGAGCAGAGCAAGATGGACATGTCGTGCTTGGTGTCACAGTAACCAGATTAATGTGTAGATTAATTTGATGCCTGTTATTAAGTTGTAGCACATTGCCATGAGTAGTTATGATTGAATGAAGAAATATAAAGCCACAATTCTGAAGAGAACAATGGACATTCCATTGAAAGCATGTGAACAGGAAACTCAGGCCAGCCCTTTTGATGTCTTCAAGGCTTGCATATGAACTGACCAATGACTCATCATGAATGAGAAAGTTCCATCCCCTAGACACAAGAGAGCTGTGCATGCCCCCAAGAGACTCAGTGTATTGCTGAACACACACACACACACACACACACATACACGCCCTTCTTGCCCCAGATGATGGTGGTGATGATGTCTGTCCAGTGGCTGCATGATTTTACTGAGCGAGAGAGTGATATGGAGTGGAGACTTTATTTGAGCAAAATATGGTAATTGTATTGCTGGCCGTGTCTGTAATGAATTAGTTTGCAATAACTGCTTACTGTATAAATTGTAACCATGTAACTATATATATACTGTACATTGTGATATATTGAATACATATCCTTTTAATAACAAATATATACATCAATGAGCTTTGGAACTCAGATAATGTGTGGGTGTATTATTTTCTCTTATGGGATGTAGTGTTTTTGTGATGTATAGCGCACATTCATAGCACATGGTAATGAGATGCGCAGGCGTCCACAGTATATATTAGAGCTGGCATTTTAAATATTTGTTAGAAAGCAATATGACTTTTATAAATACACTGGTCATTTTTTCACCTACCTTTTAAGTCTCTGAGTGCCGCCTCCTTTCTGTGGATATATATACACAACAGGAGAAACATCCCTTTAGGGGTACATACCCGGGCGATAATAGCCAGAAGAGAAGTGCCCCGACGAGGCGAGGGGGCAGGCGAGGAAGCAGGCGAGGAGCCAACGCAGGCACCAAACCACCAAGAGGGAGACACAACTAATTTTTGATTTATCTTCTAATCACATTTCTGAACTTGAGTCCAAAGTCCTGAGTAGAGGACTTTCATTTGTCCCTACAACAATGCTAGACCCGGTTCAACAGAAGATAGAGAACTATAAACTCATTAGATCGTTGAAACTAAAGGAACATTTTTCTAAGCACAAATCGGTGGATGTACACACAGGGACTGTCCCACTTCCACCTCAGGTGAGAAAACTATCGAAATCCACTTTTGAGCCACATACCTTGAACACTTCCATTAAGACTTTAGTCGCATGCTTAAGCTACCTAAAAAGGGCTCTAAGGGTAAATGTTACCCTAACCTCCAGAAGGAGGAGTTTGATGCCCTGAAAGCCCTCAGCAAGAGGGAAGATATAATAATTCGGCAGGCTGACAAGGGTGGGGGTATTGTGGTTTTAGATACAGTGCAATATAAAGCTGAATGTTTACGTTTACTGTCCGATGAATGTACCTATGCTAAGTTATCTAGGGATCCAACTAATGTATTCAAGAGAGAGTTGGAAGAATTTCTTAGACAGGCAGTTGAAAATGGCATTATTACTTCTGATGTACGTAAGGTATTATTTGTGGATCATCCATTGGTTCCCGTATTCTGTATTATTCCAAAGATTCATAAGGATGCGGTGAACCCCCCTGGCAGACCAATTATATCTGCCAGGGGTTCGTTGTGTGAAGCTATCTCTATTTACTGTGACAGTTACCTTCAACCATGTATACAAAACACACTGACTCATTTGAAAGATACTTCCTCCTTACTCCGTCTGTTTGAAAACATAGGGGTATTGCCACAAAAGGTAATTTTGGCATCAGTTGATGTGACAAGTCTGTACACCTGTATCCCGCATGGGGCAGGGATTCAGGCGGTTGAACATCTGATTACCAACAACCCTTGGTACACAGGCCCAGATATTAAGTTCTTTTTGTCACTCTTGGAATTCACATTGACACATAATTATTTTCTGCATGATAGTAATTATTATATCCAACGTACTGGCTGTGCCATGGGGTCGGCAGTGGCCCCGGCATTTGCCAATACCTTCATGTGGGAGGTTGAAAGAGAGATATTCTTACAGGATAGTGCCATCTCCTCTCAACTGTGTCTCTATCAGTGTTACATTGATGACTTGTTGATTTTTTGGGCAGGAGCTAAGTCTCAGCTGGTGGGCATTATTGAACAACATAATGACTCTTCCAGTCCAATTAAGTTTACAATGGAGGTAAATGAAAATCAGATCAATTTTCTAGATGTGTGTATTACAATCAATGAAGGAGTCATTAACATCAAACTGTACACAAAGGTAACTGACAGGAATAATTTGTTAAAATTTGATAGCTTCCACCCCAAGTCCACCATTCGGGGATTGCCCTATTCTCAGTTTCTACGGGTTTGCCGTATAACTAATTCAGAGGTGGAAAGAGATAGACAACTAGAGGTAATGACAACTAAATTTAGGGAGAGAGGCTACCCGTCAGATTTGTTAGAACAAGCTAGATGAAAGGCCTTAGGTCAATTGCGTCAAAATCTTTTGAAATCTAAGGAACAAAAACTCTTGAAGGAGAGGTTCCCATGGGTGACACAATATAATTCTGGTAGCCCTTATAGAGCAAAACGAACTAGACAGTTATGGCCCATAATTTCCTCAGATAGAGAACTAGGAGAGGCATGTCAGTCTAAATTGCTTCCCAGTTACTCTAGAGGTAGGAGTATACGGGATTATGTAGTAAGGACTGATATTTCTATGTTTGCACAAGGACAACCATCGAAGAATTTTTTGCGACGTAAAAACGGATGCTTTAAGTGGAGTGGCTGCACTACGTGCAGCTACTTAGTTCAGGGGGATAACTTTCAACACCCTCATACAGGGAACAAATACTCTATAAGGTACCCCTTGACTTGTGACTCCAAATTCGTAATTTATCTTCTGACGTGCCCTTGCGGACTAACCTACGTCTGCAAAACCGATTGCGCTTTTAAAACGAGGATGGCACAGCATCGGTATGCAATACGGGAGGCCATCAAATCGGGTAGCAGCGATCAACCTGTGGCACGCCATTTCATGCTGGCTAAGCATGGAATGACGACCTTGTGTTATAAGATCATAGTCCCGTTCTCTTTACGAGGGGGGGGCGGTCTAAGAAACTGCTTCAGGTTGAAGCAAAATGGATATTTACTTTAAATACCCAGTTATTATATACAACGGATTATTGGTTACTTTTGTGGGAGAGTTACATTATGAATGGTTATGTATATTATTACATGCAATATCTCTAGTGAGGCACTATTTGAGATGTACTGTATGTGCACTGTCTATACTGGACTTGCTGGACGAGCCTGCCAGGGTTCTGATATTTTATTGTATATTAACTTTTTATTCACTGTTTATGTTTGGGTAATCTGTGTGATGTTGTTAATATCATTGCACTAGTGAGTCGTTTTTATGAATTGCTGAACGCTGTTACAGCGTGTGTATCAGCTGGTGGATTGTTTATTTATTGTCACCATGGTTACCTATCCCCAGAACTCCAGAGCGCCGACTAGACGGACCGAAGCCGCGTCATTTCCTGTGGGCGGAGTGACGTCAGGACCGGAAACCGGGCAGCGCGGCTGGAGCTGGCGGTGTGGACCTCTTCTAGCACAGGTATTTAAACACTGTAAATTGTACTGTTATGTATCCCGTCGAAGGGGTAGTGACCCCGAAACGTTGACACTGCAATAAAAGCACTTGTTCTTTTTCACTGCATTGACAAGCCTCCCAGTGCCGCCCTTATTTGCTGCTTCTATATTGTGGAGATTTCCCAGGAGGAGAAGGCACGGGAGCAGTTGCTTGAACGCAGGGGAGCGTGAGGAGTGCAGGGTCACATTGCTGCTTATATATATATATATATATATATATGTATATGCATATATAACTATAAACCCTGTACATAATAATACAGCCAGCCTTACGTTTTTGTGAAATTTGCTTCTGGCAGGCTGCACAGATAATATACAGTACAACTGTATAGGAGAGATGGCTGGGTGCTGGCTGCCTCCATGCGATATGTGCTCCTTCTTCCCTGCAGCCTGCGCGCCCAGCCAATGACTGAGCCGCAGGCTGCTGCTCCTCAGATAATTGGACAGCTGAGCCATCGCTCAGCTGTCCTTCTCTCTGTCTGCCTGTAGTGTACACACTCCCTGTACCAGCCTTTCAATGCACTGCAGACTGCAGTGGGGAGCCGCCCGGGAGCCGCCAGGGACAGCAATCGATTAACTGCCCTGCGTGTGGCGCCGCCGCGCTGGCTCCTGGGAGCGGGGAGCACAGTGCAATACCGCTGATCGGACCAGAGATCCTATCTATGGCGGCGGGGGGAGCTTTTAAAAAATGGGGCCCGGGGTACTTATCCCCGGGAGCCCCCTCCTAATCCGGCTCTGTGTATGTGAGTTAATGTGGACAACATATTTTTAAACACTTTGGCTAAGCACGTATAGTAAATGGACATCTGGTTAACAGTCCATTCATCTTTATGGATGCACTGTGGACAGCATGTAGTGTAAGCATACTGTATATCAGCAAGCCAGCTCTTTCATTTAGGCAATGGGTGCAAGATTGTATGTATGGGGCAAGGCTGATTAATAAGATTGCCTATTGATCACTTTTCCCATTTAAAAAAAAATCTAATTAATTCAGTAATTTAAATAAATTATATTGCAAATCCTCGTAATTTGCCACTGACACCATATACTAGCATTTTCATGAATACTAGTAATATCACACCTTTGATTTTGTATTATTTGTTTTGCAGCATGTTTTTACTCGTTTCCCCATTTGTACAGTAATCAAATAAATCTACAGATTAACTAAACTGACACAAATTACAGTGAACATTTTCTGTACACACTCTACAAGAAAGGAATAATGGTTTTTCCAACTACATATCTTATTCATACTGAAAAGGTTCACGGACTGAGAATCCATTAACATTATTGCACATTAGACCTGAGATTGTTTACATTTAACAGTGTAACATTTTATATATAATTATGTTTTATAATATTCTACTTGGAGTTGTGCATATAAAGTGGCTCAGATAGCAGCAGTTTGGATTGTATAACAAGATTTATACGCCATTCTCTAATTAAGCATGAAGAAAATGATGTCTCAGGGCATAGTTGAATGTTACTGGGAATTTTGTGCATTCATTATTATTTAATTCTCATGCAGTAAAGTATAAACAATTTTTATTTTTACAATTTAGCTGACTTAGACTATTTACATATATTATACACAGATCAGGTTATATAGAAGTAATTTAAAATCATTAGGTATGGAAATTAACTATACATAATGCAAGTGATATTTAATTATATTTGGGAAACTCACTATTATATTGCACAGAATAACATACTGTAGCTACCTGCTGTAGATAGTAGTACACCGTGCTGTTAATTTTCCCAGGTATAGCTGGTTTTAGCCATTAAGGGGTCTATGTACTAAGCCTTGGAGCAGAGCCAGTCTTGGGCATAGGCAAACTAGGCAAATGCCTAGGGCATTTGGAATGCTTAGGAGCACCAGCAGCTTCTGCTGATTAAAATGATATGCGGCATGCCTATATTCTGTGTGTGACTGCGGCTGTATCTGCATACGAAATGCTACGTTGCAGTGTATTCCTGGAAATCACTGTAATGTAACATTTCGTATGCAGATATAGCCGCAGTCGCACACAGAATATAGGCATGCTGCATATCATTTTAATCAGCAGAAGCTGCTTGTGCATCCTAGCCACATAGTAATGCAAATAAGATGTATTTTCATAAACAAAAGGTGCCCAACGTTAGCAGAGCTGCCAGTTGACTCATGCCAGGCATCTCCTGCAGAACTAGCGATGGTGCTAGGGGGCACCAGCCAAAATCTTGCCTAGGGCATCATATTGGTTAGGGCCGGCTCTGCCTTGGAGAGAGAGAAAGGGGATGGAGATAAAGTACCAGACAATCAGCTCCTAACTCCATGTTACAGGCTATGGATGCAGATGTATTAAGCCATAAAAAGTGATAAAGTGGAGAGTGATAAAGAGTGAAAAAGAGTGATAAAGTACCAGCCAATCACTTCCTAACTGCCATGTTACAGGCTGTGTGTTTGAAAAATGACAGGAGCTGGCTGGATGATACTTTGGCCCAGGTTTATCAAGCCTTGGAGAGTGATAAATAGCACAGTGATAAAGTACCATCCAATCTGCTCCTGTCATTTTTCAAACGCAGCCTGTAACATGGCAGTTAGGAGCTGATTGGTTGGCACATTATCACCATGCTATTTATCATTCTCCAAGGCTTGATAAATCTGGGCATTTATCTCAGTACACATTTTTCTCTCTCCAATGATTATTATATAGACCTTTTAATATCTAACTGGCACCAAAAGCTATAAATGTGGGCAGGTATTCTAACCTGCATCAGATTAGGGGCATATGCACAAACACTTGGAGAGAAAAGTGGAGAAAGAGAAAGTACCAGCCAATCAGCTCTAGTCACTTTACAGGCTGTGCTTAAAAAATGTCAGTTAGGAGCTGGTTGGTTGGTTGGCAGTTTTTCTCTCTCAACTTTATCTCTCTACAAGAGTTGATGCACATGGCCCCTAATCTGATGCTGATTAGAATATGGCCCATTGGGGCAGATGTATTAACCTTGAGGAGGCATAAGGAAGTGATAAATCAGTGATAAGTGCAAGCAAGGTGATAACACAACAGCCAATCAGCTCCAATATGTAAATTAACAGGAGCTGACTGGCTGGTGCACTTATCACTTATCACTGGTTTATCACTTCTTTATTCCTTCTCCAGGCTAATACATCTGCCCCAATGTCTGCTACGATTTCCATTTGGACAGTGAAAAAAAATCCTATCTGCCGGCAACCATTAGCTTTCTGTGTCTGCATGGACCATATAAATGATGCCTGAGACCCTACTACTCAGCCTAACAATGCTTCAATTTAGGGGTCACTCGTGTGGGATGTTCACATTGAACAGATCTGTTGTCCGTAAGTTACACAATACACAGAAATCGGAACAAACTTAAAAGGAAATGTTAACTATTTGATGGAAAATAAGAACTAGAGCGTGTGAAACACCTCATGATTAACCCACGCTGATGTCAGTTTTTGAGTGACCTGTACAAAGCCAATGTGACATCTTATTTCTCTTTTTCGAAGATGTCTACTCTGTGTTCTTTCTTGCGAGGCATCAGGGAATCCTCACTATTTATTTTTTTTGTACCTGGCTTAATCAAAACAAGTGCTTATAGGATTTAAAGAGTTATGTCTATTTTGGAAACCCCCGTTTTTAGAAACACTAATATTACACACTTGATGACATTTTAGAAAGATATGAAAGATATCGTTCAAAAAATAATGATATATCGTTCATATCATTCAGTGTGGAGGCATCGATGATGATACGCGTCCCCGCAGTCATTCATCATTGGTCTATCATCATTTATCATTGCAAGCCAATTTGGATTACATTGATGTTTGCAATGCCAAATTGCTCAAATTGTTCATACAAATCATTCAGTGTGTATGCAAAAAATCGATACTGAAAAATCGTTCATTGATTATGTCATTCATCGTTCAAATCACCCAGTGTGTAGGGCCCTTAAGAGGCATATTCAATTATCTGTGGAGTTTACTGGGGTTGTTTTAACAAAATAGTTGGTTCTGAGTAGTTGTTAATGCAAGCAAATTGTATAATAAAAATGCCTCACAATATCTATAAATACTATATTGCAACGGTTGCAATTGCAACTTTTCAAGATAAACAGAAATACAGAAGATGGGAAATATGTTTTTAGAGCATGCCCTTACTGTCTACAGAGCACAGAAAAGACCATACTCTGAAGATACAATCAGCCTAGAGAGCGGAGCACAGAATCACACTTATAGGGTGTTTAATAGGGTGTGGTTCGTTTTATCGACAGTATCTAGGTCGACAATGTTTAGGTCGACCACTATAGGTCGACAGTCACTAGGTCGACATGGATGGAAGGTCGACAGGGTTTCTAGGTCGACATGTGCTAGGTCGACAGGTCTAAAGGTCGACATGAAGATTTTTTTTTTGTGTGTCGTTTTCTTCGTAAAGTGACCGGGATCCCAAATTAGTGCACCGCGTCCCCTCGCATGGCTCGCTTTGCTCGCCATGCTTCGGGCATGGTGCCTTTGCTCCACTACCGCTTCGCTCGGCACACTTTACCGTTCCAATCGTAGTCCACGTGGATCGTTAAGTATGAAAAAAAAAAAAAGTGAAAAACTCATGTCGACCTTTAGACCTGTCGACCTAGCACATGTCGACCTAGAAACCCTGTCGACCTTCCATCCATGTCGACCTAGTGACTGTCGACCTATAGTGGTTGACCTAAACATTGTCGACCTAGACACTGTCGATCTTCAGACCGGATCCCGTTTAATGTGAGCGACAGCAGGCTATTTATTTATTTCTTTTACATCTGCCAAAAAGTAACAAAAAGTAAAATATTGAAAACAAAAAAGTTTCACTGCATTATTTTCAGTTAGTGATAAGAAAATGCTAAACCTACTGTACTTACAAAACCTATTGTAGAATAACAAAAAATCTGTATAGATAAAAGAGGCCTCAAATGTGCTATACACCTCATACAGTATTCATATGGAGAGTTGTTTCCCTCAGATAAGCTGGTAATGAATGATCTACACAGAGCCAGGAAAAAAGCTGTTTGTCCACTGGCATCACTGAGGTTGTTATTACCCAGCGGGCACTGTGCCTGGCTGGCTGGAATAATGACATGACACCTGAGAGGGACAATGGTGACGGTACTGGTATCAATGTGATACATGTGTATACTTTAGGTATGTAAGATTTGGATTTTGCTTGTGAGCCTTATATTAAGAGGACCTTTACTTTAATTCAGATGCCACACCTATTTTGTGATATACTGTATGATATTAATGGATATCCATGCTGTTCATTTTTCTTTCATGTACCCAAATTATACACACTGGAGTGATATCGGCCCGATACGCCATTTCCACTCCAATCAGAACACATATTGTCCAGATCATTAAATCTGCGCTCTCCTGCAGTCATTAGCGATATCTTCCCTTCAGCCGTGCTGCATGGCGTACGATAACGCGTGCGGCACTGCGCAGTGTTATGAAGGATGGAATGAATAATCATTCTGTCCTTCATTACATTGTTTTAATGTTTACCGCAGATGCAATACAGTATGTCACCTGTTGGCCACCATATTGTCCAGGCACACATCGCTCCAGTGTGTACCCAGCTTAAGTGTGAAAAATTTACTATGACTGTTTTACCTTATTCGATACCTAAAAAGAAGTGGGTGAAGCGTGCTTCAACAATTTCCTTTTTCAAATGACGTAGCATCTAGATGTACCTGACAGAACCCATATCAGCATCACTGTCATGATTTGGATCATGTGTTCACTAGAGATGTGCACTTGAAATTTTTCGGGTTTTGTGTTTTGGTTTTGGGTTCGGTTCCGCGGCCGTGTTTTGGGTTCGACCGCGTTTTGGCAAAACCTCACCGAATTTTTTTTGTCGGATTCGGGTGTGTTTTGGATTCGGGTGTTTTTTTCAAAAAACCCTAAAAAACAGCTTAAATCATAGAATTTGGGGGTCATTTTGATCCCAAAGTATTATTAACCTCAAAAACCATAATTTCCACTCATTTTCAGTCTATTCTGAACACCTCACACCTCACAATATTATTTTTAGTCCTAAAATTTGCACCGAGGTCGCTGGATGACTAAGCTAAGCGACCCTAGTGGCCGACACAAACACCTGGCCCATCTAGGAGTGGCACTGCAGTGTCACGCAGGATGGCCCTTCCAAAAAACACTCCCCAAACAGCACATGACGCAAAGAAAAAAAGAGGCGCAATGAGGTAGCTGTGTGAGTAAGCTAAGCGACCCTAGTGGCCGACACAAACACCTGGCCCATCTAGGAGTGGCACTGCAGTGTCACGCAGGATGGCCCTTCATTTTAATGAACATCATCTTCTCCACATTTTCTGGAAGTAACCTCGTACGCCGATTGCCGACAAGGTGAGCGGCGGCACTAAACACTCTTTCGGAGTACACACTTGTGGGAGGGCAACTTAGGTAGAATAAAGCCAGTTTGTGCAAGGGCCTCCAAATTGCCTCTTTTTCCTGCCAGTATAAGTACGGACTGTGTGACGTGCCTACTTGGATGCGGTCACTCATATAATCCTCCACCATTCTTTCAATGGGGAGAGAATCATATGCAGTGCCAGTAGACGACATGTCCGTAATCGTTGGCAGGTCCTTCAGTCCGGACCAGATGTCAGCATCAGCAGTCGCTCCAGACTGCCTTGCATCACCGCCAGCGGGTGGGCTCGGAATTCTGAGCCTTTTCCTCGCACCCCCAGTTGCGGGAGAATGTGAAGGAGGAGATGTTGACAGGTCGCGTTCCGCTTGACTTGACAATTTTCTCACCAGCAGGTCTTTGAACCCCAGCAGACTTGTGTGTGCCGGAAAGAGAGATCCAAGGTAGGTTTTAAATCTAGGATCGAGCACGGTGGCCAAAATGTAGTGCTCTGATTTCAACAGATTGACCACCCGTGAATCCTTGTTAAGCGAATTAAGGGCTCCATCCACAAGTCCCACATGCCTAGCGGAATCGCTCTGTGTTAGCTCCTCCTTCAATGTCTCCAGCTTCTTCTGCAAAAGCCTGATGAGGGGAATGACCTGACTCAGGCTGGCAGTGTCTGAACTGACTTCACGTGTGGCAAGTTCAAAGGGCAGCAGAACCTTGCACAACGTTGAAATCATTCTCCACTGCGCTTGAGACAGGTGCATTCCACCTCCTATATCGTGCTCAATTGTATAGGCTTGAATGGCCTTTTGCTGCTCCTCCAACCTCTGAAGCATATATAGGGTTGAATTCCACCTCGTTACCACTTCTTGCTTCAGATGATGGCAGGGCAGGTTCAGGCGTTTTTGGTGGTGCTCCAGTCTTCTGTACGTGGTGCCTGTACGCCGAAAGTGTCCCGCAATTCTTCTGGCCACCGACAGCATCTCTTGCACGCCCCTCTCGTTTTTTAAATAATTCTGCACCACCAAATTCAAGGTATGTGCAAAACATGGGACGTGCTGGAATTTGCCCAGATTTAATGCACACACAATATTGCTGGCGTTGTCCGATGCCACAAATCCACAGGAGAGTCCAATTGGGGTAAGCCATTCCGCGATGATCTTCCTCAGTTGCCGTAAGAGGTTTTCAGCTGTGTGCGTATTCTGGAAACCGGTGATACAAAGCGTAGCCTGCCTAGGAAAGAGTTGGCGTTTGCGAGATGCTGCTACTGGTGCCGCCGCTGCTGTTCTTGCGGCGGGAGTCCATACATCTACCCAGTGGGCTGTCACAGTCATATAGTCCTGACCCTGCCCTGCTCCACTTGTCCACATGTCCGTGGTTAAGTGGACATTGGGTACAGCTGCATTTTTTAGGACACTGGTGACTCTTTTTCTGAGGTCTGTGTACATTTTCGGTATCGCCTGCCTAGAGAAATGGAACCTAGATGGTATTTGGTACCGGGGACACAGTACCTCCAACAAGTCTCTAGTTGGCTCTGCAGTAATGATGGATACCGGAACCACGTTTCTCACCACCCAGGATGCCAAGGCCTCAGTTATCCACTTTGCAGCAGGATGACTGCTGTGATATTTCATCTTCCTCGCAAAGGACTGTTGGACAGTCAATTGCTTGGTGGAAGTAGTGAAAGTGGTCTTACGATTTCCCCTCTGGGATGACCATCGACTCCCAGCAGCAACAACAGCAGCGCCAGCAGCAGTAGGCGTTACACGCAAGGATGCATCGGAGGAATCCCAGGCAGGAGAGGAATCGTCAGAATTGCCAGTGACATGGCCTGCAGGACTATTGGCATTCCTGGGGAAGGAGGAAATTGACACTGAGGGAGTTAGTGGGGTGGTTTGCGTGAGCTTGGTTACAAGAGGAAGGGATTTACTGGTCAGTGGACTGCTTCCGCTGTCGCCCAAAGTTTTTGAACTTGTCACTGACTTATTATGAATGCGCTGCAGGTGACGTATAAGGGAGGATGTTCCGAGGTGGTTAACGTCCTTACCCCTACTTATTACAGCTTGACAAAGGCAACACACGGCTTGACAAATGTTGTCCGCATTTCTGTTGAAATACTTCCACACCGAAGAGCTGATTTTTTTGGTATTTTCACCAGGCATGTCAACGGCCCTATTCCTCCCACGGACAACAGGTGTCTCCCCGGGTGCCTGACTTAAACAAACCACCTCACCATCAGAATCCTCCTTGTCAATTTCCTCCCCAGCGCCAGCAACACCCATATCCTCCTCATCCTGGTGTACTTCAACACTGACATCTTCAATCTGACTATCAGGAACTGGACTGCGGGTGCTCCTTCCAGCACTTGCAGGGGGCGTGCAAATGGTGGAAGGCGCATGCTCTTCACGTCCAGTGTTGGGAAGGTCAGGCATCGCAACCGACACAATTGGACTCTCCTTGTGGATTTGGGATTTCGAAGAACGCACAGTTCTTTGCGGTGCTTTTGCCAGCTTGAGTCTTTTCATTTTTCTAGCGAGAGGCTGAGTGCTTCCATCCTCATGTGAAGCTGAACCACTAGCCATGAACATAGGCCAGGGCCTCAGCCGTTCCTTGCCACTCCGTGTGGTAAATGGCATATTGGCAAGTTTACGCTTCTCCTCCGACAATTTTATTTTAGATTTTGGAGTCCTTTTTTTACTGATATTTGGTGTTTTGGATTTTACATGCTCTGTACTATGACATTGGGCATCGGCCTTGGCAGACGACGTTGCTGGCATTTCATCGTCTCGGCCATGACTAGTGGCAGCAGCTTCAGCACGAGGTGGAAGTGGATCTTGATCTTTCCCTAATTTTGGAACCTCAACATTTTTGTTCTCCATATTTTAATAGGCACAACTAAAAGGCACCTCAGGTAAACAATGGAGATGGATGGATACTAGTATACTTATGGATGGACGAGCGACTGCCGACACAGAGGTAGCTACAGCCGTGGACTACCTTACTGTGTCTGCTGCTAATATAGACTGGATGATAATGAGATGAAATCAATATATATATATATATAATATCACACTAGTACTGCAGCCGGACAGGTAGATATATTTATTATGTAATGACTGATGACGGACCTGCTGGACACTGGCAGCTCAGCAGCACCGCAGACTGCTACAGTAAGCTACTATAGTAGTATGTATAAAGAAGAAAGAAAAAAAAAAACCACGGGTAGGTGGTATACAATTATGGATGGACGAGCGACTGCCAACACAGAGGTAGCTACAGCCGTGGACTACCGTACTGTGTCTGCTGCTAATATAGACTGGATGATAATTAGATGAAATCAATATATATATATATATATATAATATCACACTAGTACTGCAGCCGGACAGGTAGATATATTTATTATGTAATGACTGATGACGGACCTGCTGGACACTGTCAGCTCAGCAGCACCGCAGACTGCTACAGTAAGCTACTATAGTAGTATGTATAAAGAAGAAAGAAAAAAAAAACCACGGGTAGGTGGTATACAATTATGGATGGACCAGCGACTGCCGACACAGAGGTAGCTACAGCCGTGGACTACTGTACTGTGTCTGCTGCTAATATAGACTGGATGATAATGAGATGAAATCAATATATATGTATATATAATATCACTAGTACTGCAGCCGGACAGGTATATATTATATATTTATTATGTAATGACTGATGACGGACCTGCTGGACACTGTCAGCTCAGCAGCACCGCAGACTGCTACAGTAAGCTACTATAGTAGTATGTATAAAGAAGAAAGAAAAAAAAAAAACACGGGTAGGTGGTATACAATTATGGATGGACCAGCGACTGCCGACACAGAGGTAGCTACAGCCGTGGACTACTGTACTGTGTCTGCTGCTAATATAGACTGGATGATAATGAGATGAAATCAATATATATGTATATATAATATCACTAGTACTGCAGCCGGACAGGTATATATTATATATTTATTATGTAATGACTGATGACGGACCTGCTGGACACTGTCAGCTCAGCAGCACCGCAGACTGCTACAGTAAGCTACTATAGTAGTATGTATAAAGAAGAAAGAAAAAAAAAACAACCACGGGTAGGTGGTATACAATTATGGATGGACTGCCGAGTGCCGACACAGAGGTAGCTACAGCCGTGGACTACTGTACTGTGTCTGCTGCTAATATAGACTGGATGATAATGAGATGAAATCAATATATATGTATATATAATATCACTAGTACTGCAGCCGGACAGGTATATATTATATATTTATTATGTAATGACTGATGACGGACCTGCTGGACACTGTCAGCTGAGCAGCACCGCAGACTGCTACAGTAAGCTACTATAGTAGTATGTATAAAGAAGAAAGAAAGAAAAAACAACCACGGGTAGGTGGTATACAATTATGGATGGACTGCCGAGTGCCGACACAGAGGTAGCTACAGCCGTGGACTAACGTACTGTGTCTGCTGATAATATAGACTGGATGATAATGAGATGAAATCAATATATATGTATATATAATATCACTAGTACTGCAGCCGGACAGGTATATATTATATATTTATTATGTAATGACTGATGACGGACCTGCTGGACACTGTCAGCTCAGCAGCACCGCAGACTGCTACAGTAAGCTACTATAGTAGTATGTATAAAGAAGAAAGAAAAAAAAAACAACCACGGGTAGGTGGTATACAATTATGGATGGACTGCCGAGTGCCGACACAGAGGTAGCTACAGCCGTGGACTAACGTACTGTGTCTGCTGATAATATAGACTGGATGATAATGAGATGAAATCAATATATATGTATATATAATATCACTAGTACTGCAGCCGGACAGGTATATATTATATATTTATTATGTAATGACTGATGACGGACCTGCTGGACACTGTCAGCTCAGCAGCACCGCAGACTGCTACAGTAAGCTACTATAGTAGTATGTATAAAGAAGAAAGAAAAGAAAAAAACACGGGTAGGTGCTAGGTGGTATACAATATTATATATATATTATATACAATTATATATATATATATATATATATATATATATATTAAACTCATAAACTGGTGGTGATTATTAAACTGGTGGTCAGGTCACTGGTCACACTATCAGCAACTTGCAAGTAGTACTCCTGAGTCCTAAGCAGACAATCACAATATATATTATACTGGTGGTCAGTGTGGTCACAAACAATGGCAGTGTGGCACTCTGGCAGCAAAAGTGTGCACTGTACGTTATATGTACTCCTGAGTCCTGAGTCCTGCTCTCAGACTCTAACTGCTCCCCACTGTCAGTGTCTCCCCCACAAGTCAGATAATACAGTCACACTATCTCTATCACTTCAGCAAGTACTAGTAGTAGTAGTACTCCTCCTAATGCTCCCCAAAATTACTTCTGTGTCTCTCTCTGTTTCACTCTCTTCTCGAATCTCTATAAACGGAGAGGACGCCAGCCACGTCCTCTCCCTATGAATCTCAATGCACGTGTGAAAATGGCGGCGACGCGCGGCTCCTTATATAGAATCCGAGTCTCGCGATAGAATCCGAGCCTCGCGAGAATCCGACAGCGTGATGATGACGTTCGGGCGCGCTCGGGTTAACCGAGCAAGGCGGGAAGATCCGAGTCGCTCGGACCCGTGTAAAAAAAACTGAAGTTCGGGCGGGTTCGGATTCCGAGGAACCGAACCCGCTCATCTCTAGTGTATTTACAGTTGGCTACAATTGCGACCGAACTGCATGCACAGAATTGCAGTAAATGCAGATAATTGCTCATATTCCAAGTTGCACACATATTTGAGACCGGTTGCCCTGTATCCACCCCCTTGTGGAAGATGTCATCATTATTAGCACACCCCCGCCCAATATCTGGTGCAAGAGATCTGTCTGAAATAAAACAGATCTCTACAACTTAGTATCACTTTCAATTCCAACTGCACACACCTTTCACTAAAAATCTCTAGTATCTGAGACTACTAAAATGTCATCCCAAGGGTTCCAACTTCCAATTCCTGAAGAATAGTCTTAATTTGCAACACCCAATAAGGGTAAGCCTAGCAATTCTGGGGAGTGGCCTAACCCAGATGTGGCATTCTGTAACTATGCAGATAAGGAAGTAGCTGTGGGATTGGTCTGACCAATCTTTCTCCCACTTTATCATATTGAAATATTGGGAAGTATGCTGCTATGTTAGATGCTTTGAGGTATTGTATGTGGACATGTCAGTGTTTCATACACAGCTATGTTCTATGTATGTATCTATGTATGTATGTATGTATGTATGTATGTATGTATATGTGTGAATGTATTTAAATGTCTATATCATACTTGCCTACCTGACCCTCTCCATGAGGGAGAAAATGCTCTGTTCCTGGACTTTCCTGGTAATGTATGATTGCCATCACCTGTGGTGAGTTAGGTAATTGATAAGAAAGGTGTTTCACCACAGGTGATGGCAATCATACATTACCAGGAAAGTCCAGGAACAGAGCATTTTCTCCCTCATGGAGAGGGTCAGGTAGGCAAGTATGGTCTATATCACAGGTTCTCAAACTCGGTCCTCAGGACCCCACACAGTGCATGTTTTGCAGGTCTCCTCACAGAATCACAAGTGAAATAATTAGCTCCACCTGCGAAACCTTTAAAATGTGTCAGAGAGTAATTATTACTAGTGAAGAGCGGGTTCGTTTTCTCGGAAACCGAACCCCCCCGAACGTCACCCTTTTTACACGGGTCCGAGGCAGGTTCGAACCTTTCCGCCTTGCTCGGCTAACCCGAGCGCGCCCGAACGTCATCATCCCGCTGTCGGATTCTCACGAGATTCTATATAAGCAGCCGCGCGTCGCCACCATTTTCACTCGTGCATTGGAGATGATAGGGAGAGGACGTGGCTGGCGTCCTCTCCGTTTATTGTTGAAGTTGATTGGTTTATTGCTTAATTGTGGGGAGGACTGGGGAGCAGCTGTTAGGAGGAGTACAGTGCAGAGTTTTGCTGATAAGTGACCACCAGTTTTTATCCGTTCTCTGCCTGAAAAAAACGCTCCATACCATATCTGTGCTCAGTGTGCTGCATAATATATCTGTGCTGAGTGCTCACACTGCTTAATTGTGGGGACTGGGGAGCAGCTATAGCAGGAGTACAGTGCAGAGTTTTGCTGACAGTGACCACCAGTATACGTTGTCTGCCTGAAAAACACTCCATATCTGTGCTCAGTGTGCTGCTTTATTGTGGGGACTGGGGACCACCAGTATAATTAATATTATATAGGAGGAGTACAGTGCAGAGTGCACTGCTGTACCTACCTCTGTGTCGTCATCCTTTAAGTATACTATCCATCTACATTCTATACCTGTGGTGCATTTTAGTTTTGCAGTTTGCTGACACAGTGTCCACCAGTATACTATATATAGCAGTACGGTAGGCCACTGCTGTACCTAACTCTGTGTCGTCATCCATTAAGTATACTATCCATCTACATTCTATACCTGTGGTGCATTTTAGTTTTGCAGTTTGCTGACAGTGTCCACCAGTATACTATATATAGCAGTACGGTAGGCCACTGCTGTACCTACCTCTGTGTCGTCATCCATTAAGTATACTATCCATCTACATTCTATACCTGTGGTGAATTTTAGTTTTGTAGTTTTCTGACAGTGTCCACCCGTATACTATATATAGCAGTACGGTAGGACACTGCTGTACCTACCTCTGTGTCGTCATCCATTAAGTATACTATCCATCTACATTCTATACCTGTGGTGCATTTTAGTTTTGTAGTTTTCTGACAGTGTCCACCCGTATACTATATATAGCAGTACGGTAGGACACTGCTGTACCTACCTCTGTGTCGTCATCCATTAAGTCTACTCTCCATCTACATTCTATACCTGTGGTGCATTTTAGTTTTGCAGTTTGCTGACAGTGTCCACCAGTATACTATATATAGCAGTACGGTAGGCCACTGCTGTACCTACCTCTGTGTCGTCATCCATTAAGTATACTATCCATCTACATTCTATACCTGTGGTGCATTTTAGTTTTGCAGTTTGCTGACAGTGTCCACCAGTATACTATATATAGCAGTACAGTAGGCCACTGCTGTACCTACCTCTGTGTCGTCATCCATTAAGTATACTATCCAATATCCATCTACATTCTATACCTGTGGTGCATTTTAGTTTTGCAGTTTGCTGACACAGTGTCCACCAGTATACTATATATAGCAGTACGGTAGGCCACTGCTGTACCTACCTATGTGTCGTCATCCATTAAGTATACTATCCATCTACATTCTATACCTGTGGTGCATTTTAGTTTTGCAGTTTGCTGACACAGTGTCAACCAGTATACTATATATAGCAGTACGGTAGGCCACTGCTGTACCTACCTCTGTGTCGTCATCCATTAAGTATACTATCCATCTACATTCTATACCTGTGGTGCATTTTAGTTTTGCAGTTTGCTGACACAGTGTCCACCAGTATACTATATATAGCAGTACGGTAGGCCACTGCTGTACCTACCTATGTGTCGTCATCCATTAAGTATACTATCCATCTACATTCTATACCTGTGGTACATTTTAGTTTTGCAGTTTGCTGACAGTGTCCACCAGTATACTATATATAGCAGTACGGTAGGCCACTGCTGTACCTACCTCTGTGTCGTCATCCATTAAGTATACTATCCATCTACATTCTATACCTGTGGTGCATTTTAGTTTTGCAGTTTGCTGACACAGTGACCACCAGTATACTATATATAGCAGTACGGTAGGCCACTGCTGTACCTACCTCTGTGTCGTCATCCATTAAGTATACTATCCATCTACATTCTATACCTGTGGTGCATTTTAGTTTTGCAGTTTGCTGACACAGTGTCCACCAGTATACTATATATAGCAGTACGGTAGGCCACTGCTGTACCTACCTCTGTGTCATCATCCATTAAGTATACTATCCATGTACATTCTATACCTGTGGTGCATTTTAGTTTTGCAGTTTGCTGACAGTGTCCACCAGTATACTATATATAGCAGTACGGTAGGCCACTGCTGTACCTACCTCTGTGTCGTCTTCCATTAAGTATACTATCCAATATCCATCTACATTCTATACCTGTGGTGCATTTTAGTTTTGCAGTTTGCTGACACAGTGTCCACCAGTATAATATATATAGCAGTACGGTAGGCCACTGCTGTACCTACCTCTGTGTTGTCATCCATTAAATAAACTATCCATCTACATTCTATACCTGTGGTGCATTTTAGTTTTGCAGTTTGCTGACACAGTGTCCACCAGTATACGTTGTCTGCCTGAAAAACACTCCATATCTGTGCTCAGTGTGCTGCTTTATTGTGGGGACTGGGGACCACCAGTATAATTAATATTATATAGGAGGAGTACAGTGCAGAGTGCACTGCTGTACCTACCTCTGTGTCGTCATCCTTTAAGTATACTATCCATCTACATTCTATACCTGTGGTGCATTTTAGTTTTGCAGTTTGCTGACACAGTGTCCACCAGTATACTATATATAGCAGTACGGTAGGCCACTGCTGTACCTAACTCTGTGTCGTCATCCATTAAGTATACTATCCATCTACATTCTATACCTGTGGTGCATTTTAGTTTTGCAGTTTGCTGACAGTGTCCACCAGTATACTATATATAGCAGTACGGTAGGCCACTGCTGTACCTACCTCTGTGTCGTCATCCATTAAGTATACTATCCATCTACATTCTATACCTGTGGTGCATTTTAGTTTTGTAGTTTTCTGACAGTGTCCACCCGTATACTATATATAGCAGTACGGTAGGACACTGCTGTACCTACCTCTGTGTCGTCATCCATTAAGTATACTATCCATCTACATTCTATACCTGTGGTGCATTTTAGTTTTGTAGTTTTCTGACAGTGTCCACCCGTATACTATATATAGCAGTACGGTAGGACACTGCTGTACCTACCTCTGTGTCGTCATCCATTAAGTATACTATCCATCTACATTCTATACCTGTGGTGCATTTTAGTTTTGCAGTTTGCTGACAGTGTCCACCAGTATACTATATATAGCAGTACGGTAGGCCACTGCTGTACCTACCTCTGTGTCGTCATCCATTAAGTATACTATCCATCTACATTCTATACCTGTGGTGCATTTTAGTTTTGTAGTTTTCTGACAGTGTCCACCCGTATACTATATATAGCAGTACGGTAGGACACTGCTGTACCTACCTCTGTGTCGTCATCCATTAAGTATACTATCCATCTACATTCTATACCTGTGGTGCATTTTAGTTTTGTAGTTTTCTGACAGTGTCCACCCGTATACTATATATAGCAGTACGGTAGGACACTGCTGTACCTACCTCTGTGTCGTCATCCATTAAGTATACTATTCATCTACATTCTATACCTGTGGTGCATTTTAGTTTTGCAGTTTGCTGACAGTGTCCACCAGTATACTATATATAGCAGTACGGTAGGCCACTGCTGTACCTACCTCTGTGTCGTCATCCATTAAGTATACTATCCAATATCCATCTACATTCTATACCTGTGGTGCATTTTAGTTTTGCAGTTTGCTGACACAGTGTCCACCAGTATACTATATATAGCAGTACGGTAGGCCACTGCTGTACCTACCTATGTGTCGTCATCCATTAAGTATACTATCCATCTACATTCTATACCTGTGGTGCATTTTAGTTTTGCAGTTTGCTGACACAGTGTCAACCAGTATACTATATATAGCAGTACGGTAGGCCACTGCTGTACCTACCTCTGTGTCGTCATCTATTAAGTATACTATCCATCTACATTCTATACCTGTGGTACATTTTAGTTTTGCAGTTTGCTGACAGTGTCCACCAGTATACTATATATAGCAGTACGGTAGGCCACTGCTGTACCTACCTCTGTGTCGTCATCCATTAAGTATACTATCCATCTACATTCTATACCTGTGGTGCATTTTAGTTTTGCAGTTTGCTGACACAGTGACCACCAGTATACTATATATAGCAGTACGGTAGGCCACTGCTGTACCTACCTCTGTGTCGTCATCCATTAAGTATACTATCCATCTACATTCTATACCTGTGGTGCATTTTAGTTTTGCAGTTTGCTGACACAGTGTCCACCAGTATACTATATATTTCAGTACGGTAGGCCACTGCTGTACCTACCTCTGTGTCATCATCCATTAAGTATACTATCCATCTACATTCTATACCTGTGGTGCATTTTAGTTTTGCAGTTTGCTGACAGTGTCCACCAGTATACTATATATAGCAGTACGGTAGGCCACTGCTGTACCTACCTCTGTGTCGTCTTCCATTAAGTATACTATCCAATATCCATCTACATTCTATACCTGTGGTGCATTTTAGTTTTGCAGTTTGCTGACACAGTGTCCACCAGTATACTATATATAGCAGTACGGTAGGCCACTGCTGTACCTACCTCTGTGTTGTCATCCATTAAATAAACTATCCATCTACATTCTATACCTGTGGTGCATTTTAGTTTTGCAGTTTGCTGACACAGTGTCCACCAGTATACTATATATAGCAGTACGGTAGGCCACTGCTGTACCTACCTCTGTGTCGTCATCCATTAAGTATACTATCCATCTACATTCTATACCTGTGGTGCATTTCAGTTGTGCGCAGTAAATATAGTAGTAGGCCATTGCTATTGATACTGGCATATAATTCCACACATTAAAAAACGGAGAACAAAAATGTGAAGGTTAAAATAGGGAAAGATCAAGATCCACTTCCACCTCGTGCTGAAGCTGCTGCCACTAGTCATGGCCGAGACGATGAAATGCCATCAACGTCGTCTGCCAAGGCCGATGCCCAATGTCATAGTAGAGAGCATGTAAAATCCAAAACACAAAAGTTCAGTAAAATGACCCAAAAATCAAAATTAAAAGCGTCTGAGGAAAAGCGTAAACTTGCCAATATGCCATTTACGACACGGAGTGGCAAGGAACGGCTGAGGCCCTGGCCTATGTTCATGGCTAGTGGTTCAGCTTCACATGAGGATGGAAGCACTCATCCTCTCGCTAGAAAAAAGAAAAGACTTAAGCTGGCAAAAGCACAGCAAAGAACTGTGCATTCTTCTAAATCACAAATCCCCAAGGAGAGTCCAATTGTGTCGGTTGCGATGCCTGACCTTCCCAACACTGGACGGGAAGAGCTTGCGCCTTCCACCATTTGCACGCCCCCTGCAAGTGCTGGAAGGAGCACCCACAGTCCAGTTCCTGATAGTCAAATTGAAGATGTCACTGTTGAAGTACACCAGGATGAGGATATGGGTGTTGCTGGCGCTGCGGAGGAAATTGACAAGGAGGATTCTGATGGTGAGGTGGTTTGTTTAAGTCAGGCACCCGGGGAGACACCTGTTGTCCGTGGGAGGAATATGGCCATTGACATGCCTGGTCAAAATACAAAAAAAATCAGCTCTTCGGTGTGGAATTATTTCAACACAAATGCGGACAACAGGTGTCAAGCCGTGTGTTGCCTTTGTCAAGCTGTAATAAGTAGGGGTAAGGACGTTAACCACCTCGGAACATCCTCCCTTATACGTCACCTGCAGCACATTCATCATAAGTCAGTGACAAGTTCAAAAACTTTGGGTGACAGAGGAAGCAGTCCACTGACCACTAAATCCCTTCCTCTTGTAACCAAGCTCCTGCAAACCACACCACCAACTCCCTCAGTGTCAATTTCCTCATTACCCAGGAAAGCCAATAGTCCTGCAGGCCATGTCACTGTCAAGTCTGACGAGTCCTCTCCTGCCTGGGATTCCTCCGATGCATCCTTGAGTGTAACGCCTACTGCTGCTGGTGCTGCTGTTGTTGCTGCTGGGAGTCGATCGTCATCCAAGAGGGGAAGTCGGAAGACCACTTGTACTACTTCCAGTAAGCAATTGACTGTCCAACAGTCCTTTGCGAGGAAGATGAAATATCACAGCAGTCATCCTGCTGCAAAACAGATAACTCAGGCATTGGCAGCCTGGGCGGTGAGAAACGTGGTTCCGGTATCCATCGTTAATTCAGAGGCAACTATAGACTTGATTGAGGTACTGTGTCCCCGGTACCAAATACCATCTAGGTTCCATTTCTCTAGGCAGGCGATACCGAAAATGTACACAGACCTCAGAAAAAGACTAACCAGTGTCCTAAAAAATGCAGTTGTACCCAATGTCCACTTAACCACGGACATGTGGACAAGTGGAGCAGGGCAGACTCAGGACTATATGACTGTGACAGCCCACTGGGTAGATGTATTGCCTCCCGCTGCAAGAACAGCAGCGGCGGCACCAGTAGCAGCATCTCGCAAACGCCAACTCGTTCCTAGGCAGGCTACGCTTTGTATCACCGCTTTCCAGAATAGGCACACAGCTGACAACCTCTTACGGCAACTGGGGAAGATCATCGCAGAATGGCTTACCCCAATTGGACTCTCCTGGGGATTTGTGACATCGGACAACGCCAGCAATATTGTGCGTGCATTACATATGGGCAAATTCCAGCACGTCCCATGTTTTGCACATACATTGAATTTGGTGGTGCAGAATTATTTAAAAAACGGCAGGGGCGTGCAAGAGATGCTGTCGGTGGCCCGAAGAATTGCGGGCCACTTTCGGCAATCAGGCACCGCATACAGAAGACTGGAGCACCACCAAACATTCCTGAACCTGCCCTGCCATCATCTGAAGCAAGAGGTGGTAACGAGGTGGAATTCAACCCTCTATATGCTTCAGAGGATTGAGGAGCAGCAAAAGGCCATTCAAGCCTATACATCTGCCCACGATATAGGCAAAGGAGGGGGAATGCACCTGACTCAAGCGCAGTGGAGAATGATTTCAACGTTGTGCAAGGTTCTGCAACCCTTTTAACTTGCCACACGTGAAGTCAGTTCAGACACTGCCAGCCTGAGTCAGGTCATTCCCCTTATCAGGCTTTTGCAGAAGAAGCTGGAGACATTGAAGGAGGAGCTAAAACAGAGCGATTCCGCTAGGCATGTGGGACTTGTGGATGGAGCCCTTAATTCGCTTAACCAGGATTCACGGGTGGTCAATCTGTTGAAATCAGAGCACTACATTTTGGCCACCGTGCTCGATCCTAGATTTAAAACCTACGTTGTATCTCTCTTTCCGGCAGACACAAGTCTGTAGAGGTTCAAAGACCTGCTGGTGAGAAAATTGTCAAGTCAAGCGGAACGTGACCCGTCAACATCTCCTCCTTCACATTCTCCCGCAACTGGGGGTGCGAGGAAAAGGCTAAGAATTCCTAGCCCACCCGCTGGCGGTGATGCAGGGCAGTCTGGAGCGAGTGCTGACATCTGGTCCGGACTGAAGGACCTGCCAATGATTACTGACATGTCGTCTACTGTCACTTCATATGATTCTCTCACCATGGAAAGAATGGTGGAGGATTATATGAGTGACCGCATCCAAGTAGGCACGTCAGACAGTCCGTACGTATACTGGCAGGAAAAAGAGGCAATTTGGAGGCCCTTGCACAAACTGGCTTTATTCTACCTAAGTTGCCCTCCCTCCAGTGTGTACTCCGAAAGAGTGTTTAGTGCAGCCGCTCACCTTGTCAGCAATCGGCGTACGAGGTTACTTCCAGAAAATGTGGAGAAGATGATGTTCATCAAAATTAATTATAATCAATTCCTCCGTGGAGACATTCACCAGCAGCAATTGCCTCCAGAAAGTACACGGGGACCTGAGATGGTGGATTCCAGTGGGGATGAATTAATAATCTCTGAGGAGAGGGATGTACACAGTGAAAGGGGTGAGGAATCAGAGGATGATGATGAGGTGGACATCTTGCCTCTGTAGAGCCAGTTTGTGCAAGGAGAGATTGATTGCTTCTTTTTTGGTGGGGGTACAAACCAACCAGTCATTTCAGTCACAGTCGTGTGGCAGACCCTGTCGCTGAAATGATGGGTTCGTTAAAGTGTGCATGTCCTGTTTATACAACATAAGGGTGGGTGGGAGGGCCCAAGGACAATTCCATCTTGCACCTCTTTTTTCTTTCATTTTTCTTTGCATCATGTGCTGTTTGGGGACAATTTTTTGGAAGTGCCATCCTGTCTTGATTGACACTGCAGTGCCACTCCTAGATGGGCCAGGTGTTTGTGTCGGCCACTTGTGTTGCTTAGCTTAGTCACACAGCCACCTTGGTGCGCCTCTTTTTTTCTTTGCATCATGTGCTGTTTGGGGACAATTTTTTGGAAGTGCCATCCTGTCTTGATTGATACTGCAGTGCCACTCCTAGATGGGCCAGGTGTTTGTGTCGGCCACTTGTGTCGCTTAGCTTAGTCACACAGCCACCTTGGTGCGCCTCTTTTTTTCTTTGCATCATGTGCTGTTTGGGGACAATTTTTTGGAAGTGCCATCCTGCCTGACACTGCAGTGCCACTCCTAGATGGGCCAGGTGTTTGTGTCGGCCACTTGTGTCACTTAGCTTAGTCACACAGCCACCGTGGTGCGCCTCTTTTTTTCTTTGCATCATGTGCTGTTTGGGTACAATTTTTTGGAAGTGCCATCCTGTCTTGATTGACACTGCAGTGCCACTCCTAGATGGGCCAGGTGTTTGTGTCGGCCACTTGTGTCGCTTAGCTTAGTCACACAGCCACCTTGGTGCGCCTCTTTTTTTCTTTGCATCATGTGCTGTTTGGGGACAATTTTTTGGAAGTGCCATCCTGCCTGACACTGCAGTGCCACTCCTAGATGGGCCAGGTGTTTGTGTCGGCCACTTGTGTCGCTTAGCTTAGTCACGCAGCCACCTTGGTGCGCTTCTTTTTTTCTTTGTATCATGTGCTGTTTGGGGACAATTTTTTGGAAGTGCCATCCTGTCTTGATTGACACTGCAGTGCCACTCCTAGATGGGCCAGGTGTTTGTGTCGGACACTTGTGTCGCTTAGCTTAGTCACACAGCTACCTTGGTGCGCCTCTTTTTTTTTCTTTGCATCATGGCCCTCATTCCGAGTTGTTCGCTCGCAAGCTGCTTTTAGCAGCTTTACACACGCTAAGCCGCCGCCTACTGGGAGTGAATCTTAGCTTCTTAAAATTGAGAACGAAAGATTCTCAAAATTGCGACCACACACCTCTTAGCAGTTTCTGAGTAGCTCCAGACTTACTCGGCATCTGCGATCAGTTCAGTGCTTGTCGTTCCTGCTTTGACGTCACAAACACACCCAGCGTTCGCCCAGACACTCCTCCGTTTCTCCAGCCACTCCCGCGTTTTTCCCAGAAACGGTAGCGTTTTTTCGCACACACCCATAAAACGGACAGTTTCCGCCCAGAAACACCCACTTCCTGTCAATCACATTACGATCACCAGACCGAAGAAAAAACCGTGAGTAAAATACCTAACTGCATAGCAAATTTACTTGGCGCAGTCGCAGTGCGGACATTGCGCATGCGCACTAAGCGGAAAATCGCTGCGATGCGAAAAAATTTACAGAGCGAACAACTCGGAATGACCACCCATGTGCTGTTTGGGGACAATTTTTTGGAAGTGCCATCCTGTCTTGATTGACACTGCAGTGCCACTCCTAGATGGGCCAGGTGTTTGTGTCGGCCACTTGTGTCGCTTAGCTTAGTCAAACAGCCACCTTGGTGCGCCTCTTTTTTTCTTTGCATCATGTGCTGTTTGGGGACTATTTTTTAAATCGGCCATCCTGTCTGACACTGCAGTGCCACTCCTAGATGGGCCAGGTGTTTATGTCGGCCACTTGGGTCGCTTAGCTTAGTCATCCAGCGACCTTGGTGCAAATTGTAGGACTAAAAATAATATTGTGAGGTGTTCAGAATAGACTGGAAATGAGTGGAAATTATGGTAATTGAGGTTAATAATACTATGGGATCAAAATGACCCCCAAATTCTATGATTTAAGCTGTTTTTTAGGTGTTTTTGAAAAAAACACCGAATCCAAAACACACCCGAAAAAAAATTCGGTGAGGTTTTGCCAAAACGCGTCCGAATCCAAAACACGGCCGCGGAACCGAATCCAAAACCAAAACACAAAACCTGAAAAATGTCCGGTGCACATCACTAATTAATACACCTGTGCACTTGCTGGGCTACCTGCAAAACATGCACTGTGTGGGGTCCTGAGGACCGAGTTTGAGAACCACTGGTCTATATCATACCTCCCAACTTGCCCCTCTCCAGGAGGGACAGAATGCTCTGCTCCTGGACTTCCTTCTTAATGTATGATTGCCATCACCTGTGGTGAAACACCTTTCTTATCCATTAATCTGTTCATCACAGGTGATGGCAATCATAAATTAACAGAAAAGTCTGGAAACAGAGCACTGTGTCCCTCCTGGAGAGGTTCATGTTGGGAGGTATGCTATATTTCTACTTCCTTGGTCCGGACTTCAGTTGTGGCACAGCTGCCTGCATGTCCCCATGGATAGCCTGCTCAACAAGAAGCATACGTTCATGATATGTTCTGGAACTCAGTATTTTAAATGCCAAGAAAATAAATTGTTTGTCTTTTAAAAGTTTTTGTATAAGGGATGAGAAAGATGTCCTCAGGCAGCAGATTGGTACAGCACATCTTTGCAGTGTTCTAGATATGTTTACTATGTACTCCCTCCCAGTCCTTTGATATCCCCTTCCCCTGCTTCCCCCTTTGTTGAGGGCTTTCTAGTGTCTGGATAAGATGTGCCAAAGTAGGTTTCATCAGAAGAATCTTGCTGCATAGAAGGTGTTATAGGAGCATGCATTTCAAATGGTCACTAAATACGGGGGTCTATTCATGGAGCTGAAAAAAGCCCTGTTTTGCGGTAAACAGACTTTTTGCTGCTTAGTGCTATTCATAGGGTGGGTAACTGTGGTGTAGTGCCTGACTTCCCCAGTGGCACCCCAGCTCCATAGCTGAATCGCATCACTATACTTTAGCATGGGGAGTGCAATTCGGCAAAGGGCAGAAAGCTCAGCTTTCTGCTTCTCCTGTGTGTTCAGATTCACCATCATGAGGATGGCATAGTCTGAACACCATGACAAAACGAGCACGGAAGTTGCTCTACCCACTGAAATTCCAGCAGCTACTGCAGCCTTCCCTGAGCTCAGCCACTGGCGCATGTACAGGGAGGACCTGCCTTCACCTCCCTGCTTCTCACACTGGACCTCAGGTAAAGAGAGCACTGCTGGAACTCTGGATACCAGATCGCATTGCCAGACAGCACATGAATTGCTACATAACAAAGCTATATATTGTATCGTCCTGATGTGATATATACTGTAGAGAAAAGTAACAATTCTGTTTTTATTTTCTTCATAAATAGACCCCTTAATCACTAATAATGGACTAAATGGTGAAAAGGGAAAGTCCCAGACTCAGAAGGCATTTAATGTGTAAGGCGCAATACTGTGTGAGTGGCATAATGTGTTAAGGGCACTCACTACTACTGTGTAGGTGTAATGTGTAAGTGGCACTACTACTGTGTGGGCATAATGTATAAGGAACACTACTACTGTGTGGGTTTAACGTGTAAGGTGCACTACTACTGTGTGGGCATAATATGTATAAGAAGTACTACTGTTGGCATAACGTGAACAAGGTGCACTACTGTGTGGTGTATCATGTATAAAGGGAACTACTGTGTGCCATAATGTGTATAAGATGCACTACAGTGCAGTGTAATGTGAATAAGGGGCACTACTGTGTGACATAATGTGAATAAGGGACACTACTATGCAGTGCAATGTGAGTAAGGGTCACTAATGTGTGGTGTAATTTGAATTGGGGATATTACTGTGTGGCCATGCCCTTTCCCCATGAGACCATGCTTTTTTTGGCATGCGTTCCTTTGGTGCACAATGTCCTAATTATAAAACAAAATGGGGGGGGGGGGGGGGGGGGCAACAATGTACTTTACGTCACAGGGCACTTAAATCTCTAGTTACAGCTCTGCTAACACCCAAACTGTAGCATGACATTCTGGGATGTGTAGTTCAACATCAACTGGAGTGTCTCAGGTTGCCTACACCTATTTTTAGCATTTAATAATAGGTAAATTGAATGGGGCACAGTTTATTTGGCTACGTATTCATCCTATTGCTGGTAAAAAAGAACTTGTGATTCTTGGAAATGTTAATATGTAACAATGATAACATATGCATTTCGTTCTGAATATTAACTTTCCAAGACAAGGGGAAGGCCACGTACAGTACTGTTGCTATGTCCTACAGCACAATTCTCTACATGGATGACATTTAAAGAGAGGAATGTGGAATAAGAAACTAGGTTTGCCTTATAGATGGGATCATCTTAATTGCACACTTTCTATACACAGAAGTAAGCCTTAACATGTTCTATGGTGACGGAACAGTGAAATTTACACTGATACATAAACATCACTGTATTTTGTTGTAGTGTATAGTTATATTATTTTCCATTATTGTTCAGATATTATCCCACAGAGCATATGATTGAATTATGTGATTTCAGAATCTACCGTGGCTTCCTTGTAATTACTGGAATTACATCATTTTCTTCCATAGTGATGTTGTTGGACTCATCAGCTAGCTAGGAATGTGCTTGGATATTGGTCAATTGCTTTGGTTCTGTTACTGTAAATAAACACAACAAATAGGTGATGGTTGTGCATTGGTACAGTATTAGGTAAGATGGTTCCCAATTTGACTAAAAACTAAACATACAAAGAAGGGATTCACACTAGACATGCTTGCACACCCAATTATATCCCTTTCACACCGCAAAAATAATCCGGAATCGACCCGGTATATTGCCGCGTCGACACAGGTCGCTGTGCGGTGTGAATTCCCAGGTTGCCTGACCCGGTAATTCAAACCAGAAATAAAGCAGTGTTATTCCCGGGTTAAATACCAGGTCAGGTGCAGTGTGAACGGGATGCCTGGGACCCGTTCACTGCAAAGGGAGAGGCAGCGCAGAGATGATGTCATCTCCCAGCGCCGCCCCCAATGCCGGCTATATCTACATGACCATATATTGCCGGGACAGGAGGGCAGTGTGAAAGGGTCCAATGCTGGGACCCACCCGGGAAGGACCCATTTCCATTTTCCAGGTGGGTGTGAAAGAGCTATTAGGCTCCCCACTTCTATCCAAAGCTTCAAATGAGCTCTGAAAAAGAACTTCTACAGTATATAAAAAGCCTTTCAGCTCTCATCCTAATTCACCATACACACGGTTTCACTCATCTGTGTCACCACTGTCTGTCCTTCCTACCTCTCTAGATTGTAAGCATGAGCGGGGCCCTCTTCCCTCTTGTGCTCCTCCCTTTCAAACACTGGGACAGATGTATTAACCTGGAGAAGGCATAAGGAAGTGATAAACCAGTGATAAATGCAAGGTGATAAACACACCAATCAGCTCCAATATGTAAATTAACAGTTAGGAGCTGATTGGCTGGTGTGTTTATCACCTTGCATTTATCACTGGCTTATCACTTCCTTATGCCTTCTCCAGGTTAATACATCTGCCCCATTATTGTTTTTATAGCTTGTTTGTAATGTTTTTCAAATTATTGCACTATTTTTTGCTTTTGTCCTCCTGTTTTGCTTGCACTGTTTATGAATTATGCGTGTTGTAAGGCACTGCAGAACCCTTGCAGTACCATATATTAAAATATAACAGTAATAATAATAATAATAATAATAATAATAATAACTAACTGATGTGCCTGGTTTCAACAGGGCAAATATTGGCTGGGCGGAACATTTACCCCTTTTCACCACCATAGGAGTCAACCTTCAAAAAATACCTGCTGAGTGGGTGACTACAAATAACTGTCACAATTTCCAGACCACCCAGCAGGTCACATGTTCCAGGTCATTCAGCAGGTGCACAGAGAGAGTTTACCAACTGTCACATTTTCCAGAGCACAATAGTGATACATTATTGATGGCAGGTGGATGTGTTGCTACATAACTCCGAAACAAAGCAACCAATTACAACGCCAATATTTTTCTGCAAATCTACGGACCAAAACCTTTATTTTGGTAGGTGGATGTGGTGCTACTTAACTCCGAAACAAAGCAACCAATTACAACGCCAATATTTTTCTGCAAATCTACGGACCAAAACCTTTATTTTGGTATATGATGAGCCTTGCTCAGACAACGGCATCATAGAGATATGTCACTCATATAAATTGTCCTTCTGCTATTTTATAAATATATATAAATAATAATAATAATAATAATAATAATTATTATTATTATTATTATTATTAGTTACTGCCAAATCTACTCACTTTGCATCAAGCCAATTGCGTGTTATTAGATGGCCTACAGATATTAAATGATGGAGAATGCAGTCCAGCTCTTGTTCTTATTCAATGGATATAAAATAAATAAAAAGAAAAAAATCTTATACACTTTATAAATCAATGCAGAAACCTATCTTACATATTTCTTCCAAACTGCTCAGCATCATTACATCCAGTACACACTAAGCAGTTTATTTTTCAAGTGGACTAAAAATATATCTAAGTGTGACACTTCAGCCGATGCTTTCTTAAGAAGCTGCATTTATAAGCACTGACATCTGATATTAACAAGATCTGCACAAACGTGAGACACTGATTACAACTACTGAAGGCAATTCATGTAAACACTAGATTTATGTAAAGTAAATGTTAGATTATTAGTAAAATAAGCAGAACAGAGCGGATATTTATGGTTCCCTATCTTGATATGATTCTGACTGATAGGTCTGACCTGTTGCAGAACCAACGAAAGTTACTGTACACTAGAAATATATGTGGAGTTATTACCTGCAGTTGCAACAAAATAAAACAGAAAGTTGGAGTTTCTCTGTTACAAGTGTTTTGCTTATACTGTATTTTATTTTATTTATTTTATATTAGACATATTAAACTGTGGCTCTTGAAGTCCTTCACTCATTAATTTTCAGACCTCAGAATATATGGAGTACCAGTCAGAGGCGTCACTAGGGTTGGTGTCACCCGGTGTGGTAACTCATGGTGTCACCCCCCCATGATCCTCCTCCTGTATCACACCACACAGAACCCTCAGTAATGGACTAGTACCAGTTTTACTTGTAAATCATAATTCCTGTATATCACTGAATGCAATGGCAATACAGGTTGAGTATCCCATATCCAAATATTCAGAAATACGGAATATTCCGAAACACGGAATTTTTTGAGTGAGAGTGAGATAGTGAAATCTTTGTTTTCTGATGGCACACTGTACACAAACTTTGTTTAATACACAAAGTTATTAAAAATATTGTATTAAATGACCTTCATCCTGTGTGTATAATGTGTATATGAAACAAATGAATTGTGTGAATGTACACACACTTTGTTTAATGCACAAATTTATTAAAAATATTGGCTAAAATGACCTTCAGTCTGTGTATATAAGGTGTATATGAAACATAAATGTATTCTGTGCCTAGACTTAGGTTCCATCTCCACGGTATGCAATTATTCCAAAATACGGAAAAATCCGATATCCAAAATACTTCTGGTCCCAAGCATTTTGGATAAGGGATAGTCAACCTGTAGTAGTGACATAAACAGCTAACAAAATTAATATCATACCTTTAAATTACAATATCATATGCACAGCCTAAATATAATAACATTTACATTGGTTAGGCAAATTAGTGCAATTCATTGTCTTCAATAAATGCACTCTCTTTCAGTAATTGTGCTCTACCTGACTGGTGGTTTATAACAGTCTTGGCTACAGTGTTACAACAGCTGATACACTGAGACTGCCGATAACTGATCAGTGTGTATCACTTTCTTAATTGTTTGTTATAGTAGCACAAGCAATTTATATGAGCACTTTATTGTATATGTGGCAAATTTGTGAGAATAGGGATTATTAACTGAGATTTTTATATATATTCTGTGCATAACAAAGTGGTTTTGTACATATATTTTTATTCATTTAATTTAAGAATAAATATTCAATTTTTATTACCCCTTGGTTGTGATGAATTTAGATTTTTGCAGTGTTGAAATGAAATGAGCGCCTCTATTCTTCCCTTTCTGTTAAATTAGACTCAACGCCTAAATTATTACACTCAACAGTTTCATGATTTACTGGCCACAAACTGTCTTGCACTGCAATGAGGTTTTTTCACCGACGGGGTTTGTCCTCATCCGGCATACCAGAAAACGCCAGTTGCAGGTCTACTTAAGATGTTGCACATTTGATTGTGTTCTGCCTTGAAAAAAGGACTGAAGTCCTGAAATGTCGCCACTTAGCCGAATATACAGTACACACACACATATAACACACACATGTTCTGCAGCGCTGTACAGAGAATATTTCGCCATTCACATCAGTCCCTGACCCACTCTATATTCCCTACCACCTATACATGAACACACATTCACACTAGGGTTAATTTTTTGTTGGGAGCCAATTAACCTACCAGTATATTTTTGGATTGTGACGCAAGCACGGGGAGAATATACAAACTCCGCACAGTTAGGGCCGAGGTGGGAATTGAACACACGACCTCTGTGCTGTTAGGCAGTAATGCTAATCATTACACCATCCGTGCTGCAAATTGTATCAATATTACAAGGAGGGCAACGAAGCACATTTATACTGCCGGGTTGACACAGTATATATATATATATATATATATATAAAGCACGGCACTACAGGAATTTGGTAGTGCCGTGCTTCTGGCTATATGACGTTTGGCAAGGTCAATCTGTACTATTACAGCAAAGGCAGATATGTGGTTTCAACAATTGATACAGAGTGCCAGATTGCTCAAGTATATGTGTGTGTATATATATACATAGATCTAGTTATATAAATATATAATATATGTAAATATATATATATGTTTGAGTGTGTGTATAGCGAGAGAGAGAGATAGATATACATAGATAGCAGACAATGTGTGTGCGTGTGGAGGGGTTGTTGTGCCCTCATCTAACCCACAGCGGGGTTAACGTATAGCAGCAATATAGACGTGGCATTCTGAGGACTTTTTAGTTAAGTAAAAACATTGACCGACGTCTTAGGAAGATGTCAACGTTTCATTTACTTTATTTGCAATAAACCTCATCTAACCCCGCTGTCGGCACAACAACCCCTCCACACATACACACATTACGGAGCAGGTATCCCGCATATCTAAAAAAAAAAGAGAAAAAAAAGAAAAATCCACATTGCAAAAGCCAGATCCACATAAAAAAAAAAAAAACTTAAAGCCACATCCGCATTAAAAATAAAAACACTGGACTTCCGGTTCCGGCCTCATGCTGCAAACAGCGTAGTTGCTGAGCTCCCGGGACCTGGCCGACAATTTATATCATTACAAGGCTCTCTGCAGCCTCTTTGGACTCGGACCACCAACGTTCCCCTCCTCCTGCACTCAGAGCCTTCTCCGGCCCCGTTCTCAGCGGCTGACGCGCTCCGGACCTCACCTCTGCTGACGAGCTGTGTCCGCCGGCGCTTCTCTCCTCCTGCACTCGGAGCGCCCTCTGGCTCCGTTCTCAGCGGCTGACGCGCTGCAGACCAGATTTATGCTAGTGAGATCTGTCCACTGGCGCCTACCTACACAGCTACCGCGCTGCCTCCCAGAGCTCTCATCTACCTCTAAACAGCACTCTCTGACTCCACTCCCCACAGCTGCCACGCTACATCTCGGAGCTCCCCTCTGCCTGTGAGCGGTTTTTTTTTTTATTATATTTTTTTGTTTTGTTTTGTTTTGTTTCTTCCAGCTCTACTCTCCAGTATCACACTCCTTGACAGTGCTTCCCTCTTCAGCCTGCTGGTGAACTATAATAGTGCCTGCAACTCTCCTGGCACATATCCTGTTGCCTCTACTGTTGCTAAGGGTAACCACTGCTGTATTCCCCAGCGCATGGAGAAATTCCTGGCGCCGTCCACTTCTAATAAATCACAGTCTACCCGGCAAGAGAAACGCAGGGCTGATTCTAATATGGCCCCAGGCACAACCACTCCGCCTGCTTCTCCTGCTCCTAAGAAGACTGCCTGCGACCCAGATCGCTCCAATAATCCTCAGATGTGTCGTCCCCCAGACTCTCCCATCACTTACTTAGACATGGTAGATGCAATAAAACACACTATGGGCCCTTTATTAACACAAGCAGTGTCTGATATTTCTGCACAGCTACAGCAATTATCTCATAGGGTCACTACCACTGAATCTCACGTGGGTAAGCTGGCCCATGATGTGTCTGATGTACAGCACGATGTGGTTAGACTGCAAAAAGAAAATTATCAACTTTGGAATAAGTTGGACAATATAGAAAACAGGTCCAGGAGAAATAATGTAAGAATTGTAGGTCTCCCCGAATCTGTCAAGGGTCCTGACCTGGAATCATTTGTACGATCCACTTTGCCGTCTCTTCTACATATTACAGAGGAATGCAAAGACATGGTTAATGAAAGAGTGCACAGGATTGGCCCCACTCCCCGCTCTGATGATGCTCGCCCTAGGGTTGTCATCTTTAGATGTCTCAACTACCTTCACAAGCTGGCTATTTGGAATGCCTCTCGGAGCCAACGCCCTCTTATGTGGAACAAAGTGAAGCTTTTGTTGTTTCAAGATTTCTCAGCAGAATTAACCCGTGCTAGAAAAGCTTTTGCTCCTGTTTGTGCTCGCCTGGCCCGAGAAAAGAAAAAATTTGCATTACTCTATCCGGCTAGGCTTCGTATTTATGTGGATGACAAGTTTTATGACTTCCAGAACCCCTCTGATGCAGATGCATTTCTCCGCGATATGGATATGGCCTCACATGCTGACATTTCTGACCCTGTCTCCTCTCAGATTTGATAGACGGCATGAATACCCCTCCTTAAATCTCACTGAGCCTTCCTGAGTGTTCACCACCCTGTTCCAGTCCAGTTATATATTTTGCATTCTCATAATGTTTTGCATTGTTATCCTGTACTCTATTGTTATCCCTCTATGCTCGCATAGTAACATATATTCCCATCTGCTGTTTCCTTGTGTAGCAGTATTGAATACTGTTATGATTTAGGCTTTGTAGGATTAATTCCTTTTTTTTTTTTTTTATTTATTCCCACCTCACTCTCATGGGACACTAGCTGGTGTTTTCATCTCTAACCACTTTTCTTTATGTCTTCATCTTCTTACGCTACACTTGACGTATATATCTAGATTGCGTGTTGTTTCTCTCACAGGCTCCCGTCTATGACTTCTATTTCTTATACTATGCGCATATCGGTGGATAACCCGTTTCCTCCCTGTCAGTACCGGGCAATCCCTGGGAAACCCATCTTTTATTTTTTTATTTACATCTGACTGTCTGATCATGTTCGATGACCTGAAGTCTCTATGCAATGCATACATGGATTACTTTGGGTCCCTTGTTGGACCGTTTCTCTTTGTTGTTCTATTGTTATTTGTTGTCTGTCATTTTCTTCTACTTTCTTTACTGACACCTTCTGACACCATTTTTTTTTTCTTTTTCTATACATGGATGCATGATTTTCTAGCGACGCTTTTCTCTCAAAATATTGACTATGTCTGTTTCCCGCCTTAGAATTGGCTCATTGAACGTGGGGGGAATTAATTCACCTGCTAAAAGACGTAAAATCCTTTTGTACTTGACTAAACAAAAATTAGACGTGGCCTACTTACAAGAGACCCCTCTTACTGATGTAGAATCTAAAAAATTGTCTATGATGGGTTGGTCGTTGGTAGCGGCAGCACCGTTCACTTCCAAGAAGAGAGGTGTGGCGATTTTAGCCAGGAAATCCATTGCTCTACATGTATCACACTCATTCCCTGATCCTAATGGCCGATTTCTCATTGTACATATTGTTTTAGGTTCCCTACAATTTTGTTTATGTAATGTTTATGCACCAAATGGTTACCAGAAATCTTTTTTCAGTACTTTAATAGCAAAACTTAGCTCTTCCATGCATGAAGGCTTGATTATTGGGGGTGATTTCAACCTAGTCTCCTCACTATTTCTGGACCGGTCCAATCCTTCCAGCAAATCTTCCCCTCTTCCCAAATTTGGAGTTCCTCATTTTGCAGCTAGTCTGCAAACTTCAGATGTTTGGAGAGCATTTAACCCAACAGAAAAGGAATACACTTGTCTTTCGGCAGCCCACAATACTTTATCGAGAATTTATTATTTTTTCCTTTCACATTCACTTTTCCCTGATGTTTTAGACACATCTATTGAAACTATCATAATTTCAGACCACGCTCTTCTCTGGTTTGATCTTAACCTATCTAAAGATACTACATATCCCAGATATTGGAAGTTTCCTTCCCATCTCACCCGCTCCCAAAAATTTTGTGATAAACTTAAGGAGGCATGGAGGGATTACTCTGAGACCAATGTTTCCCACGCAACCTCAGATCCCCCCCTCTTTTGGCAAACGGCCAAGGCGGTTTTACGAGGAATGATTATTTCATATTACTCAATTAACAAAAAGTCTTTAGCCTCTACATATTTATCCCTCCAAACTGCATTAACGTCTGCCTTCCAGGACTTTAAAAAGAACCCCTCCCCAGGTAATTAAATTTTATATCAGCAAGCCAGGACACACTTTGATGAACACCTTAATAATTTAGGTAACCGCCACTTATTCCATGTCAACTTCAGATATCACAAATATGGTAATAAAACTGGCAGACTGTTGACGAATTTGCTCAATGGAACTGGGGCTCCTATGTTGATTCACCCCTTGACCATTGAGGAAGGTCTCACTACCAGCAATAATCAACAAATTGCAGAAGTTATGCATTCCTTTTACAGCTCCCTATATTCATTCCCTTCTACAATACCACTTTCGGACTCTGCCACTGATAACTTTGCTACACCGATCCCTTCTTGGATATACCCATCCCTCCCTCAAGTCCCGCATTCGGCCTTACTCTCCCTGACCACTCCTATTACTCTTACCGAAGTCACAAACACTATTCAACATTTAAAACCGGCCAAAGCTCCCGGCCCAGATGGATACTCTGGGGAATTCTACAAATTGCTTGCTCCTGAGATAGCGAATACTTTAGTTTCATTCTATAACCACATTCTCTCTGTTAAGTCTGTCCCATTATATTTTAATTCTGCTCTCATTAAACTTCTCCCTAAACCAGATAGAGATCTCTCTAACCCAGGTTCCTATCGACCCATCTCCCTTTTAAATCTAGATTACAAAATCCTTACAAAAATTATTGCTGATAGACTCAAGCATATACTCCCCCTAATAATACACCCAGATCAAACCGGGTTTATCACAGGTCGTCATTCGGCGGTTAATGTTCGTAGGGTCTTCTCAGCTATCCAACACCTTGCAAATACCAAATCTTGTGATGCTAACATTATCCTGGCCTTGGATGCTGAGAAGGCCTTCGACATGGTTCCCTGGCCACACTTATATGACACATTATTGAAATTCGGATTTCCCTCTTCCTTTATATCTATAATCGATTCACTATATACAGGTTCCACCTCCCAAATTTCTTGTAACGGTCTCCTTTCATCACCCTTTGGTATTGCTAGAGGTACGAGACAAGGTTGTCCCCTCTCCCCCCTTTTGTTTGCTTTAGCGATCGAACCTCTCGCAGTTGCCATTCGTGCCTCCCCGGATATCTCTGGTGTGCAGATAGGCCCGTTAGAATTAAAAATATCAATGTTTGCGGATGATATGCTTTTATTTCTTTCACATCCAACAACTTCTGTCCCCAATGTTTTAAATCTCATTTCTGCCTTCGGTAAGGTTGCAGGTCTCAAGATAAATATATCCAAATCTGAGGTTCTCCCTATTTCTGGTTCCCGGGAACTGATTCATTCTATCCCTTCTCTGTCTAGGTTTCAAAATGCAGGTGACAGCCTTAAATATCTAGGTATACATATCTCACTTTCTGACTCTCTTACCTACAAAGTCAACTATACATCGGCTCTAACTAAAATATCTACTCTTCTTACAATTTGGCAAGACCTCCCTCTTTCTATGCTAGGCAGAATAGCAATCATTAAAAGTATAATCTTCCCCAAACTATTTTACCTTATCCAAATGTTACCTCTTTCTTTGACTCCCTCTGACTTCGTTTCTTTTGATCGATTGATCGCCAAATTTATTTGGAAACAAAAACGAGCTAGAATATCACTCTCAAAACTTCAAGCTTTATGGCAAAATGGAGGTTTAAAACTTCCGAATTTACGTTTATACTCCTTATCTATTTTATACCGTTATATTAGTGATTGGCTGTTGCACACCTCCTCATACACTGACTTACAGTTGGATAGTGCTCTCTTTCACCCATACTCTCCAAGTGCTCTTCTACACTCACAACGATCAGATATCCCCCCTAATATACTTAATCATGTTATTTTTAAAGATACTTACAAGGCGTGGCTCTCCATCAACAGAAAATTAAACAGGGATTTTCGTGCCTCCCCATATATAACCATATGGGGAAATCCGAACTTCCCACCATTTTTGTCAAATCCCCTCTTTGTTTGCTGGAAGGATAAAGGACTATCTCTCATATCCAAAGTCTTTGATCCAGGTGGTGCTGTGCTTCCATTTTCTATACTTCAGACTATTTATGACATACCCAGTAACCAATTCTTTATGTACTTACAGACTCGTCATTTTGCACTTTCTATAAAACCTACTGCTCTTGTATCTAGAGCTCCGGATTTTCTGGTATCTTTGCTTCACTTACAGACACGTACACCTTTCAAAACCTCTCACTTATATTCTAAACTCCTTCCTGACCCTGGCACTACATCTCAACTCATGGTTTATAACTCCTGGCATCAAGATATTCCTTCGTTGACCTCTCCCACTGATATTTTTAGTAATTTTACCCGGGCTATTAACTATCTCCAATCTGCATACTTACAGGAAGTCCACTATAGAACCATCCATAGGGCATATATTTCTCCTGCTCAGAGAAGCCATATGGTTCCTGATGAAACAGGAGCTTGTCCGAAATGCACTCTCCAGCCAGCTAAATTTATACACTGTTTTTGGTCCTGTGGTAAAATTAAGAAATTCTGGCATAAAGTTATTGGATTCATTAACAAAATTTTTCAAATACATGTAATCCCTGATGTCCTAGCTTGCCTGTTTGCTAATTTCTCCAACTGGGATCTCAGCCCTCATAGATCAGAATGTCACCCACTCCTCACCGTAATAGTTACAGTTGCACGGAAGGTGATTCTGTTACATTGGATTTCTAAATCAAGTCCGGCTCTCTCTGAAGTTCTTCAGAAATTACTTCAATTGCTTTATTTTGATAGGAAATCTTTATTTCCTCACACTGAATTGGGCTTTTCTAAATTCTTTACTAAATGGAATCCATATATTAATTCATTATCGCCTATAGATAAAGAAGCGGTTATGAATATTTTCGAAGGCACTGAATGGTTCCTGCGTAATGCTGCTACCTAAACACCTATTGTATACTATTTCTGATTATAGTCTTATAGTACTACATCACCTTTGAAACTGTATTACTCTTCCTCTCACGTTCAAGGCCTAGTTCGAGTAGAACAATAACGTATATACTTTTTTTTGGGGGGATCGCATTTTATGTATCTCTTCTACACGCAAATGTCTTATATATATATATATATATATATATATATATTTATCCTTCTTTTTTTTTTTGGCGTTAGAAAATCAATCCCTTCCTGCTCTTCTCTGGTGTCACCCTTTATTCTTCCTTTCTTTGGTCTATTCCTTTCCCTTTATTTTCCGCTTATGGCTAGATGTATACTAGCCAGATGGGCTTCTTTCTTTCTCACCCCCAGGGCCGGTGCAAGGTTTCCTGGCACCCTAGGCAAAACTTCAGCCCCCCCCCCCCCCCCAGACCACTACTTCCCAATCCTTCAGGTGGAAGTGTGTACGCAAGGTCTTATACGTTCCGGACCCACCCACATAAGCTTGACACATACACTCTGTACAGTCCACACAGACATAACCTTACATATTTTGTGCTTCCTCACTTTTACATCCTCCTGACCCCTGGCCAACAGTGCTGGGTGACCGTAGCATACAGCCCATTAAGAACATTTGCTATCTGCATGGACCTTTATGCAATAGCACAGACAGAGTAATGGTTAGCATTACTGCCTCACAGCACTGAGATCATGGGTTTGATTCCCAGCATGGCTCTAACTGTGTTGAGTTTGTATATTCTCCCCATACTTGCGTGGGTTTCCTCCGGGTACTCCGGTTTCCTCCCACAATCCAAAGATATACTGGTAGGTTAATTGGCTTCATACAAAAATTAACAATAGTGTGAATGTGTGTGCGTGTGCATGTGATAGGGAATATAGAGTGTAAGCTCCACTGGGGCAGAGACTGATGTGAATGCCCAAATATGCTCTGTAAAGTCCTGCAGAATATGTGTGCGCTATATAAATAACTGGTAAGGGATGTAGTTGGGATACCAGCGCTCGAATCCCAAGACCTGTCAGAATGCCAACGCCGGAATCCCGACAGCCGGAATTCCGAACGCAAGTATACTTGGGAGGTTAATGTTAGGCTGTGGGAAGGGGAGGGTTTGGGTTAGGGTTAGGCTGCGGGGAGGGAGGGTTAGGATTAGGAATACTTACCTCCACTGCCCCAATCGGGATTTCAAACAATCTGACCACTAGCATCTTATACCCAATCATCTGGTAATAATAGGTAGCACGTATCCTCGTGTATCAATGCTACCTATAGAGTGTAAGCCTGCAAGCACTGAATACAACAAGCATGTGCCAGTAGCTTGATTAGTAGTACTAACAACTGGTCCCGCCAGAGGAGGGGAACAAGCAGCGGGTATATACAGTGGCATAAGTTCATTCCCAACGCCCGGAGGCAAGTTAGAGTTTGGTGCCCCCAACCCTTGAAAAAAAAAAAGGGAATATACAATTTGTGAATAGGTCAAAGGTGACAGGACCAAGAGGGACAGTGCCAGGACAGAGGTGACAGGGCCAGTACTGAGATGAAAGGGACAGTCCAGTGGGACCAGGACAGACTAAGACAGAGACAACAGGCGCAGGACAAGGGTGACAGGGCCAGGACAGAACAGAGGGGACAGGAGAGAAGGGTGAAAGGGCCAATACAAAGATTATAGGGACAGTACATTGGGAAAGAACCAAAATGACAGGGCAAGAAAGATAACCAAGACAGATGTGACAGGCACAAGAGAGACATGACAGGGTCAGAACATAGGTGACAGAGGGTAAAGGGACAGGGACAGTAAAGAACAGAGGGCACAGGACTGAGGGGTGACAGTGCCAGAACAAAGATGGCAGAGATCAAATAGAGGCGACAGGGGCAGAACCAGGACAGAACTAAAGGGATAGGAGAGAGAGAGTTAACAGGGTCAGGAGAGGGTGACAGGGACAGAACAGGGTGGTAGGGACAGGAGAGAGGGGAGACAGGGTCAGCACGGAGTGACAGGGGCAGGACAGGGATGTCAGGTACTGGACAGAGGGGCAGAACAGAAGGGTCAGCAGAGAGAGATGACAGGGCCAGCAAAGGTGACAGGGACCAAATAGAGGTGACAGGGGCAGAACCAAGACAAAAGGTACCAGGACAGTACCGAAGGGATAGAAGAAAGGGTTAAAAGGGACAGGAGAGAGGGGAGACAGGGCCAGCACAGGAGTGACAGGGACAGGACAGGGGGGGCGGGGACAGAACATAAGGGTCAGTAAAGAGAGATGACAGGGCCAGCAGAGAGGTGACAGGGTGACAGGGACAGGAGAGATGGGTGACTAAGTAAATGGACCCTGTGAGCAGCGGGCATTGTGGGCAGCTACCTGACACTCCGGTACAGTACCTAACAGGCCAAACGCTCAGCCACTTCCGAGCCCTGCACCACGCGCCGTTCTCCCATCCCATACCTGTGCCTCTCTACTCCCCTGTCACAGTCATAGGGCGGGATGTACTGTCACTGATCGTGGGTCATCGCTGGTCAACGCAATGATACTAATCGCATATGTACTCGCATATGTGATTAGTATCACAGAGCGATGCCAGGGGTGTCCTGCGATCAGTGATGTTCCACAGGACAAGGTTAGTGGCAGCTTCCGTCACCACCCAGCCCCGGGTGGTGACGTGCAGGGAGTCCCCGTGATCCTCCTTCTCCCCCCTGCAGCTGAAAGGAGACAAGGCTGTGCTGCGGGGGAGAAGGAGGAGGGGGCCGGGGGTAGAGAGATTGTTGTGAGTGGCGTAGGTTGGCGGCGGGATGCGGCGGCGGTAAGAAGCCCTTAGGCTTCTATGGGGTATCGCCATCAAACCAGGAGACGTAATCGCAGCGAAGGGGCCTTAGAACATATGAAAATGCTGTAAAACCCCCGAAAACAGGGGTTTTACCGCATTTTTCCTTTAGTACATCCCGCCCATAATCACTTTCCTCCACCACATACTCTTTGGTTCCCACTAGGCACTTCCAGCATCTGGCTCCTGGATCGGTAGCATATAGTTTCCTCCTAGATCACTTCACTTGTGGACTGGGAGGCAGCAGAAGCCAGGAGTCAGGAGGGAGCGGAGCATGCAGGCTGGAAGCTGCAGCGCTTCTTGGCTGTCTGTGGTGGAGCGAGATGCTCGGCGCACCCCACCGCTGGCAGTGCTGCCGCTAGTGAAGATGGCAGTGGGCGGGGCTGTCAGGCTGGGTACCTTAAAGAGTGGATAATAGTGCGGCGCGGGCCGTGCGGCCATAAGTAGGGCCCTGGGTTGTATACACTGGGCTCCTCTGTATATTATAGTGGGAAGGGCACAGAACAGCTGGTGGACAATGGAGAAAGTGCCCCCTTCAGGGCTGGAGCCCGGCGGCAAAAGTCTCCATTGCAGTTCCGCCCCTGGGTATATAGACATACAGTGCAGGAGTTGATCATTCTGATATATATATATATATATATATACATACACCGGCAGCTGGCATCCCGGTGAACAGAATCCTGGCAGTGGGATGCCGGACGCCAAAATGCCTGCAGCTTTGCTCACCACGCTGCGGGCACGTTGAAGCACTTTGTGCACCACATTTTTTATTCTCCCCTCAGAGGGAGAATAGTTGTTGGCATTATACTACATTATATATATATATATATATATATATACACACACACTACAATGTATGTATGTATGTATGTATGTATATATATCTGGCACTCCACTAAACTGAGAAGTAATGCCTGGGCGCCTTCCCTTGGGTTACCAGCCAGCCCCCATACTAACATTCCATTACAGCAGGCGGCACTCCACTGACTTTTTATGAAAAAACAACAGCCATTGCAGCTAATTCATGTCATCAACGTTTCAGGTGTTTAATCCTACACCTGATGAAAGGTGTAGGATTAAACATCTGAAACATTGATGACATGAATTAGCTGCAATGGCTGTTTTTTCATAAAAAGTCCGTGGAGTGCCGCCTGCTGTAATGGAATATATATATATATTTACACACACACATTAGTAGAAATATATATATATATATATATATATATACACACACATATATATATACACACACATATATATATACACACACATATATATATATATATATATATATATAAAATATATATATATATATATATATATATATATATATATAAAACCACAGCCTAAAACTTAAATTTAGTTGCTCACAGTAAAAAAAAAAAAAAAAAAAAGAGAATGAATACAGCCTGTCTTTACTTATTCTTTACTCACTGTCTCCTCCTCCTAACGCAGGGATCCAGCCTCCTTCCATGCGCCCAGCTAGCTGCACAAAGTTGACAGCTGGTCAGTTTGTTCAGCGGGGAAGGGGGGATATCATGAATCGTAGGAGAGAATATGCAGGATGCGGTCATGGGCGGGGGGGGGGGGGGGCGGAGGTGAGGGGAGGCTGAATGGAAAGCTGCCCAATTTGCTGGGGAGGGGGGGGGGGTTTGGCGGCGACGGTGGTCATTAACGGTAGGTTTGGAGGTAGAGAAAATGCGGGATGCGATTGGAAGGGGGGCGGGGAGGAGATGCTGTTGTGGTGTGGGGTGGGAAATGCCAGGTGATATCGCGGGGGGGGGGGGGGGGTGCTCGGGGAGGATTGCAGAGGGAGTGCACTGACTCACTCTGTCAGCGCCGGCTGGTAATTGATGGGCGGCTCCAAGTCTCATAAGAAAGACGAGGAGCACACATAAGGGAATAAAAGAAAAGACGCATTTCTCTGCAGCGTGCGGTGCCGCCCTCCAGTGGCCGGCGCCCATAGGCAGCTGCCTAAAGCTGCCTAATGGTGGCGCCGGCCCTGCTCACCCCACTTCCCTTTTCCTACTATCTACCTTGTACTATTCTGTTTTTTAATATGGCAATTTACTATTAGCCTTTCTTTTTCTATATACCTTAAGTATGGTGTTCACAACATAATATTTTCTACACAAGGTTGTTGTTTCTTTCCCTCTTTACCAACTAATGCGACCTATATTATGGATATACTGTACATTCCACTTTGACTTCTCCGTTATTTTCCTGGTTGCAGTTGCTCTGTTACCTTTGTTTATTTCAGACTTATTTCGATATATCTTCCTCGATATTACTATGCTATACAGCATCATTGCATTACAAATGTGTACTTGTGGCTTTGTTACACCGTACTATGTTATTGCCAATTTAAAACCAATAAAATAGTTTGAAAAAAAAAAAAAAACACTGAAAAAGCTAAATCCACACAAAATATCCACATAAAATACATTGCAAACGGCAGGTCCACATTAACAAAACAATACTTAAAAAGCCAGATCCACATTAAAAATAAAAAAACACTGAAAAGCCAAATCCACATAAAATACATTGCAAAAGGTAGATCCACATTAACAAAAAAATACTTAAAAAGTCAGATCCACTTAAAAAAACGTATAAAGTCAGATCCACGTTACAAAAAAAGCTGAAAAAGCAAAATCCACATAAAAAAAAAAACACTGAAAAAGCAAGATCCATATAAAATACATTGCAAAAGCCAGATCCACATGAACAAAAAAAAACCCGTAAAAGCCATATACAAAAAGTGACAGTACTATACACACCATTGGCTGAAGTCTTACTGTTATGCGGGTCCCTCACCATGGAGCTCACAGACGGGCAGGCTGTGGGAGACCAAGCAGCAGGAATGCGAAGCTGCAATGCATCAGGCCATCAGTGGGATGGGGATAACCAGGCACAGTGGTGGGCGGCCAGGATCCATTTTAAATGTGGCGCCTACTTGCGAACCAATAGGAGCTTGCGGTGCAGCAACGCTCCTGATCGGCTGTCGGTCCGTGAGCTCAGAATGGCTGGAGGTCGGCGCCTCATTTGAAGTATCGTCAGCGCTATCATCCATAGCTGCCCAGCCTCTGCCTTACCGCTTGTGTCGATGTTCCCTTCGTGATCAGGACCAGGAAGTGACAGCACGAGAGGGCAGTAGATTACTTCCGCCCTTACAGCACCTTAATGTTGTATCCATTCTCCGTTCGTTTGTGGTTCTTTCGTTTTACCTATGCACCATTGGACGCTCGACACGCTTTGGGCTGGGTGTCTCACTCTGCTTCGCTCGCCACAGGTTACTATTAAAAATAGTTTGTGACATGGACCCAAGGGGTTATGGGAAAGGTCCTCTCCACGAAAGATAACTAGACGCTACCCTACCTGACCGCATGCCCGGCCCCATCCTCACTACGTTCCCAGTCCCCTCTTCATAGTGTTCAGGGCCCTGGTCGCCAGGCACCAATACCTGGTCGCCATGGCGTCTTGGCCGCCGGAATTTGTCGTGCCATGCAATGCACACTTACAAAATCTAATCTAAATTACCTTTTATCTTTTTGATAATCAAATAAACATTTAGTATCAGTTGTACAGCAGTCACATAGGGTTGTGTCTATGTTACCTTCGTGCTAAGGACCTGGACGTGACAAAACGAGTGGGCAGGAGAGAACTTCCGCCCTTACAGCTCCTAAATGTTTTTTTCGTTCTCCGATCGTCTGGGGTATTTTTTTTTGTCTATGCAGCATTGGACCCTCGCCACGCTTCGGGCTCGGTGTCTCGCTCGCCACACTTTTCTATTCCAAATAGATTGTGACATGGACCCAGGGGGTTATGGGAAAGGTCCTCTGCACGAAGAGAATCTAGACGAAACCAGTCACATAGGTGTACTAACCTCCCCCACCGTATTATTTGGCTTGTCTCAGAGCACTTTTTGTATTATCTTTGCGGCTACTGGTCACCGCTCCGCTGCCCGGCGCTACCCATTGCTCCCCATCTTCATTCTCCTCTCTGCCATCCGCATCATCACTGCCGTGGCCACTGATTCCTTCCGTTCTCCGTAGAGCTTAGTCAGCACTGCGCTCCCCCTGTCAGCTGCCTAACAGGAAGTTGTGACAAGTGCGCATGCGCAGCGGAGGAGCGCAGCGCAGACCAAGCTCTACGGAGAGCGGAGGAATCAGTGGCCGCGGCGGTGATGATGCGGATGGCAGAGAGGATAATGAAGACGGGGAGCGTGGGGGAGCAACGAGTAGCGCCAGGCAGCGGAGCGGTGACCAGTAGCCACAAAGATAATACAAAAATAGCGCTGAGAAAAGCCAAATAACATGGTGGGGGAGGTTAGTACATCCCACCCTCAGACTGTACAGGAGGAGCTTATACCAACTTACTCAGCACTGCAGTCTCTGCTCCAGACAAAAATACAGGCCAGCCCTGCCCCTGCTTCAAGTTGTGAACTGCGCCACAGGACTCAGCTACATGCACCCACCCAGTGTCAGCTTATCCCGCAGAGTCCCCGCCCGCTCCTCCCAGCGCCTCCCAGCGCCTCCCTCTACAGCCGCTACAGTGCAGAGAGAGAGACTCGCGAGATGATGATGTCATCATCTCACGAGTCTGTTCTCCGTGCATAGCTCCGCAGCGGCGGCTATGACTGAGACACAGTGCCGCTGCCGGACCCCCAGTAGCAGTGACAATACCCCGGGCGGCGGAGCACACGAAGTGCGCTGTCCGTGGCATTGTCCGCATCGCAAGGGGTATGTGTTTGTTTACTTTAAACATAGCGGGCGTGACTGCGGTCCGCTATAGGAGGAGGTGGTGCGGATGTGAGAGTGCTTGTATTTGGTGTCACCCCATTGAAGGGTGACACCAGGGTGCGGGCCGCACCCCCCGCACCCACTAAGTGACGCCACTGGTACCAGTTAAATGATTTCCTTATCCATTCCTTACAGAATTTTTATTTTATTATTTAGCAGTCTTTTGTATTTTTTTCCTGAAAAGAAATATAAGTTTCTCTCCCAAAGTATGTGCAACCCATCTAATAATCAACTACTGTCATTGGCTGTTACCCACTTTTTTTTATTTTCTTTGATGTTTGTCATGTATGCTGTGGACCGTAGGGAGAGCAGTGCTGTGCTGTTACCCATAGTGCAATGCCTTCGGGCTGAATGCTGCAACCCATACCTCCCAACTGTCCCAATTCCAGCTGGACAGTCTTGCTGTTCAGACACTATTCCGTGGTTGGTCGGGGGGGGCAGGTTGGGAGCGCCTACGATCAATGCTGCTCTGCCCTGCAAATCAGGGCAAACGCATGGCATCTAACAGTGTGGGGAGGTGAGCAGGGGGCTGCCCAGCTGCTCAGGGAGCGCTGGACATGCTCCCAAAACGACAAAACTGTGTGTCATGTCATGAAACCCCACTCCTCCACCTAGGGTCCCGCCCCTTCTGCTCAAGGCTCTGCCCCCTTTTCAGATGTGCCGCGGTAAGTTCCGCAGTCAAGACATCTGAAGTTGTGAGGTGTGCGCAGCTCATGGTGGTGCTGCCGATCCACCTGCCCTACAAACCACAACGATGCCTGAGCACTTTTCACAATGAAAGCCTGTTAGGCAACAGCTCCATTTATCTGTCTTCTGGCTGTTTATTCCACACTGCGTGGCTGATTCGGATTTGTATGCAAAACTGATGATTTACATCCGAATCCAATATTGTGTGAACTGCGCATGTGCAGAACAGGTCCTGCGTGATTGCTTACAATCCCCCCTTATCAAACATGTTCTGATGTTTGGGATGGGCAGAGTAGGGTCGGCATCAGGACTGTTATACATAACAGTCGCATGCAGATATTCTGGACCCAGCTGACAGCCAGTATGATGGTGGTCGCGTTGTGATCTAATCCTGAGTCTACAGTAGCAGCACTAGGATTGCAGATGCATACAGGAGGCGTCTATCGCTTACATACGCCTCCTGATTAGTGATGAGAGGGTTCGGATCCTCTCATCACTAATCAGGAGGCGTATGTAAGCGAACTTCACCTTTTATTTCACGGGTCCGAGCAACTCGGATCCTCCCGCCTTGCTCGGTTAACCCGAGCGCGCCCGAACGTCATCATCCCGCGGTCGGATTCTCGCGAGATTCATATTCTATATAAGGAGCCGCGCGTCGCTGCCATTTTTCACTCGTGCATTGGAGATGATCGTGAGAGGACGTGGCTGGCGTCCTCTCAGTTTCTATGTTCAGTGGGCTGCAAATTGTGCTGCAAATATCTGTGCTCAGTGTGCTGCAAATATTTGTGCTCAGTGTGCTGCAAATATCTGTGCTCAGTGTGCTGCAAATATTTGTGCTCAGTGTGCTGCAAATATTTGTGCTCAGTGTGCTGCAAGTGCAAATATCTACGTTCTCTGCCTGAAAAACGCTCCATATCTGACTGTGCTCAGTGTGCTGCAAATATCTGTGCTCAGTGTGCTAATTGCTTTATTGTGGGGACTGGGGACCAGCAGTATTATACAGTAGGAGGACAGTGCAGAGTTTTGCTGACCAGTGACCAGTGACAGGGCCAGTTCCGGGGCTTCTGGCGCCCCAGGCGGCATTAGGGGGCGTGGCTTCATACAGGGGGAGTGGTCAGTTATGCCCCCTGTACTGTTGTAGGATGTGCGGTGCGCGATGACGTCATCGCGCACCGCACAGCAAAGGTCCTCTCCACGAAGGTAAACTAGACGCTAAACGTCTAGTTCCCTTCGTGGAGAGGACCTTTGCTGTGCGGTGCGCGATGACGTCAACGCACACCGCACATCATTACAGTGAAGATCCTCTCCAGGAAGGGAAACTAGACGCGTAGCGTCTAGTTTCCCTTCACAGCGGGCAGCCCACGAAGGGAAACTAGACGCGTAGCGTCTAGTTTCCCTTCACAGCAGACAGCGGGCCGCGGCAGCGGGGTGCACCACAGCAGCAGCGGATCTTGCCATGGTGCGGCACCCTCCGGATGGCGCCGGCGCCCTCCGGAAGGCGGCGCCCCGGGCAAAAGTCCTGCTTGCCCGTGGCAAGATCCGCTACTGACCAGTGACCACCAGTATTATACGTTCTCTGCCTAAAAAATGCTCCATATTTGTGCTGCATTGTAGTATATAGTAGGAGGACAGTGCATAATTTTGCTGACCACCAGTATTACTATATATATAGCAGTACGGTACAGTAGTCCACTGCTCTACCTACCTCTGTGTCGTCAAGTATACTATCCATCCATAGCTGTGGTGCATTTCAGTTTTGCACAGTTTGCTGACCACCAGTATATACTATATAGCAGTACGGTACAGAAGGCCACTGCTCTACCTACCTCTGTGTCGTCAAGTATACTATCCATCCATACCTGTGGTGCATTTCAGTTTTGCACAGTTTGCTGACAACCAGTATATAATATATAGCAGTACGGTACAGAAGGCCACTGCTCTACCTACCTCTGTGTCGTCAAGTATACTATCCATCCATACCTGTGGTGCATTTCAGTTTTGCAAAGTTTGCTGTCCACCAGTATATAATATATAGCTGTACGGTACAGTAGGCCACTGCTCTACCTACCTCTGTGTCGTCAAATATACTATTCATCCATACCTGTGGTGCATTTCAGTTTTGCACAGTTTGCTGACCACCAGTATATACTATATAGCAGTACGGTACAGTAGGCCACTGCTCTACCTACCTCTGTGTCGTCAAGTATACTATCCATCCATACCTGTGGTGCATTTCAGTTTTGCACAGTTTGCTGACAACCAGTATATAATATATAGCAGTACGGTACAGTAGTCCACTGCTCTACCTACCTCTGTGTCGTCAAGTATACTATCCATCCATAGCTGTGGTGCATTTCAGTTTTGCACAGTTTGCTGACCACCAGTATATACTATATAGCAGTACGGTACAGAAGGCCACTGCTCTACCTACCTCTGTGTCGTCAAGTATACTATCCATCCATACCTGTGGTGCATTTCAGTTTTGCACAGTTTGCTGACAACCAGTATATAATATATAGCAGTACGGTACAGTAGGCCACTGCTCTACCTACCTCTGTGTTGTCAAGTATACTATCCATCCATACCTGTGGTGCATTTCAGTTTTGCACAGTTTGCTGACCACCAGTATATACTATATAGCAGTACGGTACAGTAGGCAACTGCTCTACCTACCTCTGTGTCGTCAAGTATACTATCCATCCATACCTGTGGTGCATTTCAGTTTTGCACAGTTTGCTGTCCACCAGTATATAATATATAGCTGTACGGTACAGTAGGCCACTGCTCTACCTACCTCTGTGTCGTCAAGTATACTATCCCTACATACCTGTGGTGCATTTCAGTTTTGCACAGTTTGCTGACCACCAGTATATACTATATAGCAGTACGGTACAGTAGGCCACTGCTCTACCTACCTCTGTGTCGTCAAGTATACTATCCATCCATACCTGTGATGCATTTCAGTTTTGCACAGTTTGCTGTCCACCAGTATATAATATATAGCAGTACAGTACAGTACAGTAGGCCACTGCTCTACCTACCTCTGTGTCGTCAAGTATACTATCCATCCATACCTGTGGTGCATTTCAGTTTTGCACAGTTTGCTGATCACCAGTATATACTATATAGCACGCAGTACTGTACAGTAGACCACTGCTCTACCTACCTCTGTGTCGTCAAGTATACTATCCATCCATACCTGTGGTGCATTTCAGTTTTGCACAGTTTGCTGTCCACCAGTATATAATATATAGCAGTACGGTACAGTAGGCCACTGCTCTACCTACCTCTGTGTCGTCAAGTATACTATCCATCCATACCTGTGGTGCATTTCAGTTGTGCGCAGTAAATATAGTAGTAGGCCATTGCTATTGATATATTACTGGCATATAATTCCACACATTAAAAAATGGAGAACAAAAATGTGGAGGGTAAAATAGGGAAAGATTAAGGTCCACTTCCACCTCGTGCTGAAGCTGCTGCCACTAGTCATGGCCGAGAGGATGAAATGCCATCAACGTCGTCTGCCAAGGCCGATGCCCAATGTCATAGTAGAGAGCATGTAAATTCCAAAAAAATTAAGCTCAGTAAAATGACCCAAAAATCAAAATCAAAATCGTCTGAGGAGAAGCGTAAACTTGCCAATGTGCCACTTACGACACGGAGTGGCAAGGAACGGCTGAGGCCCTGGCCTATGTTCAAGGCTAGTGGTTCAGCTTCACCTGAGGATGGAAGCACTCATCCTCCTGCTAGAAAACTTAAAAGAGTTAAGATGGCAAAAGCACAGCAAAGAACTGTGCGTTCTTCTAAATCACAAATCCCCAAGGAGAGTCCAATTGTGGCGGTTGCGATGCCTGACCTTCCCAACACTGGACGGGAAGAGGTTGCGCCTTCCACCATTTGCACGCCCCCTGCAAGTGCTGGAAGGAGCACCCGCAGTCCAGTTCCTGATAGTCAAATTGAAGATGTCACTGTTGAAGTACACCAGGATGAGGATATGGGTGTTGCTGGCGCTGGGGAGGAAATTGACAAGGAGGATTCTGATAGTGAGGTGGTTTGTTTAAGTCAGGCACCCGGGGAGACACCTGTTGTCCGTGGGACGAATATGGCCATTGACATGCCTGGTCAAAATACAAAAAAAATCACCTCTTAGGTGTGGAATTATTTCAACAGAAATGGTCATGCCATGTGTTGCCTTTGTCAAGCTGTAATAAGTAGGGGTAAGGACGTTAACCACCTATGAACATCCTCCCTTATACGTCACCTGGACCGCATTCATCAGAAGTCAGTGACAAGTTCAAAAACTTTGGATGACAGCGGAAGCAGTCCACTGACCACTAAATACCTTCCTCTTGTAACCAAGCTCCTGCAAACCACACCACCAGCTGCCTCAGTGTCAATTTCCTCCTTAGACAGGAAAGCTAATAGTCCTGCAGGCCATGTCACTGTCAAGTATGACAAGTCCTCTCCTGCCTGGGATTCCTCCGATGCATCCTTGAGTGTAACGCCTACTGCTGCTGGCGCTGCTGTTGTTGCTGCTGGGAGTCGATCGTCATCCCAGAGGGGAAGTCGGAAGACCACTTGTACTACTTCCAGTAAGCAATTGACTGTCCAACAGTCCTTTGCGAGGAAGATGAAATATCACAGCAGTCATCCTGCTGCAAAGCGGATAACTCAGGCCTTGGCAGCCTGGATGGTGAGAAACGTGTTTCCGGTATCCACCGTTAATTCACAGGGAACTAGAGACTTGATTGAGGTACTGTGTTCCCGGTACCAAATACCATCTAGGTTCCATTTCTCTAGGCAGGCGATACCGAAAATGTACACAGACGTCAGAAAAAGAGTCACCAGTGTCCTAAAAAATGCAGTTGTACCCAATGTCCACTTAACCACGGACATGTGGACAAGTGGAGCAGGGCAGACTCAGGACTATATGACTGTGACAGCCCACTGGGTAGATGTATTGCCTCCCGCAGCAAGAACAGCAGCGGCGGCACCAGTAGCAGCATCTCACAAACGCCAACTCGTTCCTAGGCAGGCTACGCTTTGTATCACCGCTTTCCATAAGAGGCACACAGCTGACAACCTCTTACGGAAACTGAGGAACATCATCGCAGAATGGCTTACCCCAATTGGACTCTCCTGGGGATTTGTGACATCGGACAACGCCACCAATATTGTGCGTGCATTACATCTGGGCAAATTCCAGCACATCCCATGTTTTGCACATATGAATTTGGTGGTGCAGAATTATTTAAAAAACGACAGGGGGTGCAAGAGATGCTGTCGGTGGCCCGAAGAATTGCGGGCCACTTTCGGCATTCAGCCACCGTGTGCCGAAGACTGGAGCACCAGCAAACACTCCTGAACCTGCCCTGCCATCATCTGAAGCAAGAGGTGGTAACGAGGTGGAATTCAACCCTCTATATGCTTCAGAGGATGGAGGAGCAGCAAAAGGCCATTCAAGCCTATACATCTGCCTACAATATAGGCAAAGGAGGGGGAATGCACCTGACTCAAGCGCAGTGGAGAATGATTTCAACGTTGTGCAAGGTTCTGCAACCCTTTGAACTTGCCACACGTGAAGTCAGTTCAGACACTGCCAGCCTGAGTCAGGTCACTCCCCTCATCAGGCTTTTGCAGAAGAAGCTGGAGACATTGAAGGAGGAGCTAAAACAGAGCGATTCCGCTAGGCATGTGGGACTTGTGGATGGAGCCCTTAATTCACTTAACCAATATTCACGGGTGGTCAATCTGTTGAAATCAGAGCACTACATTTTGCCCACCGTGCTCGATCCTAGATTTAAAACCTACGTTGTATCTCTCTTTCCGGCAGACACAAGTCTGCAGAGGTTCAAAGACCTGCTGATGAGAAAATTGTCAAGTCAAGCGGAACGTGACCCGTCAACAGCTCCTCCTTCACATTCTCCCGCAACTGGGGGTGCGAGGAAAAGGCTAAGAATTCCGAGCCCACCCTCTGGCGGTGATGCAGGGCAGTCTGGAGCGAGTGCTGACATCTGGTCCGGACTGAAGGACCTGCCAACGATTACTGACATGTCGTCTACTGTCACTGTATATGATTCTGTCACCATTGAAAGAATGGTGGAGGATTATATGAGTGACCGCATCCAAGTAGGCATGTCAGACAGTCCGTACGTATACTGGCAGGAAAAAGAGGCAATTTGGAGGCCCTTGCACAAACTGGCTTTATTTTACCTAAGTTTCCCACCCTCCAGTGTGTACTCCGAAAGAGTGTTTAGTGCAGCCGCTCACCTTGTCAGCAATCGGCGTACGAGGTTACTTCCAGAAAATGTGGAGAAGATGATGTTCATCAAAATGAATTATAATCAATTCCTCCGTGGAGACATTCACCAGCAATTGCCTCCAGAAAGTACACAGGGACCTGAGATGGTGGATTCCAGTGGGGACGAATTAATAATCTGTGAGGAGGGGGATGTACACAGTGAAAGGGGTGAGGAATCGGACGATGAGGAGGAGGTAGACATCTTGCCTCTGTAGAGCCAGTTTGTGCAAGGAGAGATTGATTGCTTTTTTTTTGGTGGGGGCCCAAACCAACCAGTCATTTTAGTCACAGTCGTGTGGCAGACCCTGTCGCTGGGTTTGTTAAAGTGTGCAAGTCCTGTTTATACAACATAAGGGTGGGTGGGAGGGCCCAAGGACAATTCCATCTTACACCTCTTTTTTCTTTCATTTTTATTTGCATCATGTGCTGTTTGGGGACTATTTTTTTTGAAGTGCCATCCTGCCTGACACGGCAGTGCCACTCCTAGATGGGCCAGGTGTTTGTGTCGGTCACTTGTGTCTCTTAGCTTAGCCATCCAGCGACCTTAGTGCACCTCTTTTTTTCTTTGCATCATGTGCTGTTTGGGGACTATTTTAGAAATCTGCCATCCTGTCTGACACTGCAGTGCCACTTCTAGATGGGCCAAGTGTTTGTGTCGGCCACTTGGGTCGCTTAGCTTAGCCATCCAGCGACCTTGGTGCACCTCTTTTTTTCTTTGCATCATGTGCTGCTTGGGGACTATTTTTTAAATCTGCCATCCTGTCTGACACTGCAGTGCCACTCCTAGATGGGCCAAGTGTTTGTGTCGGCCATTTGGGTCGCTTAGCTTAATCACACAGCGACCTTGGTGCACCTCTTTTTTTCTTTGCATCATGTGCTGTTTTGGGGATTATTTTTTAAATCTGCCATTCTGTCTGACACTGCAGTGCCACTCCTAGATGGGCCAGGTGTTTGTGTCGGCCATTTGGGTCGCTTAGCTTAGTCACACAGCGACCTTGGTGCACCTCTTTTTTTCTTTGCATCATGTGCTGTTTGGGGACTATTTTTTAAATCTGCCATCCTGTCTGACACTGCAGTGCCACTCCTAGATGGGCCAGGTGTTTATGTCGGCCACTTGGGTCGCTTAGCTTAGTCACACAGCGACCTTGGTGCACCTCTTTTTTTCTTTGCATCATGTGCTGTTTGGGGACTATTTTTTAAATCTGCCATCCTGTCTGACACTGCAGTGCCACTCCTAGATGGGCCAGGTGTTTGTGTCGGCTACTTGGGTCGCTCAGCTTAGTCACACAGCTACCTCATTGTGCCTCTTTTTTTCTTTGCATCATGTGCTGTTTGGGGACTATTTTTTTGAAGTGCCATCCTGTCTGACACGGCACTGCCACTCCTAGATGGGCCAGGTGTTTGTGTCGGCCACTTGGGTTGCTTAGCTTAGTCATCCAGCGACCTCGGTGCAAATTTTAGGACTAAAAATAATATTGTGAGGTGTGAGGTGTTCAGAATAGACTGAAAATGAGTGGAAATTATGGTTATTGAGGTTAATAATACTATGGGATCAAAATGACCCCCAAATTCTATGATTTAAGCTGTTTTTGAGTATTTTTTGTAAAAAAAACACCCGAATCCAAAACACACCCGAATCCGACAAAAAATTTTCAGGGAGGTTTTGCCAAACGCGTCCGAATCCAAAACACGGCCTCGGAACCGAATCCAAAACCAAAACACAAAACCTGAATAATTTCCGGTGCACATCACTACTCCTGATGCATATGCATGTTAGTTATGCGTTATTTGCTGAGAGGATTCCGAATGAAACGTCAGAACATCATGACACAGAAACAAAAAAGATGAAGATCAAAAGTACTGTCCAGGCTCAGAGAGAGAAGAAAAGAAGATCAAAACAGAAGAACAAACAGAAAATGAAGAGGAGGAAGAAGGTAGAAGCAGTGGAGCATGTAAGCAAGAAAAAAGTTAAGAGGTGCAAAAGCAGCACCAAACCAATAAATTTATATATAAGGGAAGGTGTGGCTTAGAGTGGGCACAATTTAATAAAGTGAAAATTGCAAAATGTGTTTAAAATGAGCTCGTGGAAACAAGGCAGTTAGCAAGCCACCACCAACCCAAAAAATGAAAAAGAAATAGAAGAAGCCTTTGATGAGGAGGAGGAGCAGCCAGGCCTCTCATTTTTACTAGCTGTGAGGCCGATTGGTTTCAGATAAAGGGCCTTATTCAGGTTCAATTGCAAAATTGCAAACTCACAAATTGGCTGATTATCGGACAGCTGTGCATGCGCTGCGTCTGCAACGCACGTGTGCAAAGGCCGAAATGCAATCATAATGTGATTGCAGGCCCAGAAAAGTGCAATCACATTCTCATTATTCTGAGTAGCCCTGGATCGTACACAACTGTCGATCGTGCTCGATTTCTGTGCATGCATTACAGTTATGCGAGTGCATGTGCAATTTTGCATTTGCATTGGTGGACATCTTTTACCTTTCTGGGCGGCTCTTCACATGAGATTTTTAGCAGAAGCAGGATTGATAAAATCACAAATTGTGTCTCAATAGCGATCCAAGCTGAATAAGGCCCAGAGACAAGCTGACAAGCAGCTGAAGAAGCTGTTCAAATTGGTTTAAATAGGGCAATAATGTGGTGTAAAAACCAGTGGGCTTAAAGGTAGAGTAGATCCAGCCAAATGAGTGTGTGTGCTCATTCATAATAAAATTGGCACATTGGGTTACAGCTTATCTCAGCAAGTAAAGGAAGGACTATGAGGATATATTATCTGCATTGCCACCATCAGAATAATTTATTTCTGGCAGAAATTCTGCATTTTTTATTTGCAATTTGTGTGGAAAAGATCTTTCAAACATTTGCGCTTTGCTTGGTAATCTAAACGTGATTCTGGGGGCTTATCATGGATTTTGTTGTTACGCTTGGTGAATAATGAAGGGCATCACAAATGGTATATCAGCTACAGAAACTAATATGAATGTTTAATTTGTGCAGAGAACCACAGCAGTGTTAAGTGTCTGACAGCCAACTGGAACACTGTAGTCAGCAGCAAATGTAGATTTCATCAAAGGATTAGGCACCAGTGATACTAAGTGTGATGCTCCCTAGGCTTCAGTTCTATCTACCAGACATGTTCAAACTGCGCCATCCAGCTGTTGTGATACAGGTTGAGCATCCCATATCCAAATATTCCGAAATACGGAATATTCCGAAATACAGAATTTTTTGAGTGAGACTGAGATAGTGAAACCTTTGTTTTCTGATGGCTCAATGTACACAAACTTTGTTTAATACACAAAGTTATTAAAAATATTGTATTAAATGACCTTCAGGCTGTGTGTATATGGTGTATATGAAACATAAATGAATTGTGTGAATTTACACACACTTTGTATAATGCACAGTTTTTAAAAATATTACCTAAAATGACCTTCAGGCTGTGTGTATAAGGTGTGTATGAATCATAAATGCATAAACATCCTAGTGATATTTGGTGGACCCCCTTCTTTTAAAGTAAAGCATTCATTACCTTCAAAACCAGAAATAAAGACACGGAGACTTGAATTTTGGCAGAAAAATTGCTAGCTATTTATTTGACCCTAACCAGTAGCAAACCTGTAATAGAAAATTTTATTAAGATGCCGATCCAGCCGGCATATGGTGGCAGCAAAAAGAACGGCTCTATTAACCTAAATTAACCTTAAAATACTAAAAATTCGAGACCATCCTAATTTTACTACAACTATCACAAACCGGTAATAGGTGACAACTCAACCCCCACAGTGACTACCCACCGCTCCTGGGTGCCCTGCCGCTGCCTTCCCGGACGGGTGGTCAAGCGGCCAATAAGTCGATGGAGGTGAGTGCACCTAAACCACACCAAACTGTAAAGCACTACAGCTTACCATACAAATACAAACTGCCGTTCTTTTCCGCCAACAGCGAAGACTCCTTCCCAGAGTCTTCGCACCGCCACCATAACCTCACCCTAACTCCTGCAACACTAGGAACAGATCCTCCAGGAAAAGCATCATCCCCTCACTGGATAGATGCATACCATCAGGCCGAAAAAGGTGACTGTCTCTGAACCGAATCCTAGGGTGGCGAACCACTTGGCCTCCGTGGGATAACACCCACTTCGCCACCGCCCCATTCACCTTCTGCCTGGCCTCCTCAATTTCGCGACTGTCCGCCACACCTTGCCAACTCAACCTTGGCACCATCAAGGAGAATACCAATACACAATTGGTCCATGCTGCGGCCAAACTTGCCAGATCCTGTATCATGGCCCACCGCATCTCCAAAGAAGTCCTCTTCCCCAGGTCGTTGCCACCTAAATGGACAACCAACACCCTAGGGCTCCATGCTTGCTGGCCTGACTCACTAGTCTACTTCTCAACTCCGTCCACATCATCCCTTGCCAACCAAGCCAACGAACTCCTCGAGCCCTAGGAAACATCTGTGCCCCCTCCGAGGCCAAAACTGGGCGGCCCAATACACATAAGAGTGGCCAACCACCCAAATAGGCAAGTCATCTTCCAACCAACCTGAAGAGGAGGAAAAGGGGGTAAAAGTGGTTACTAATCATCTATACCATTGTTTAATTTACTGCATTAACCTGAAGGATCTGCCAAAAAGAAAAATTTTGTTTCCGTATATTGCAGCAGTCCCGGCCTAGCCGATCTGCACCAGCTTCCAGCCAATTTGAAGCAGAACATGAACACACAAATGGGAAAGATGAAAACAAAATTAAGAAATAAACAAAAAAGGGGGGGGGAGGGGGGGGGGTAAAACATGTAATAACTCAGCTGGAGGTGAAAGCGTAAAGACCTGCTGAGGGACTCTGATTAGAACAGATTAGCCGAATTGTGGATTAGAATTCAGTCCGTCAAGTCAGGCAAAAAATCGCAAAATAACTCCAGACCCCCGCTGCCGGCTCATGCCCGCAACGGCGAGTAGCTAATCCCTGAGTAGGCTAAAAGGGGGGAAGACAAACACACGCACAACACCATAACGTACTGAACTGTACAACATGACTGAACAACTGTAATTAAACAACAAACTACGCGCGAGCCAACATCTCATGCAACGGGGCGAATATATCGTCTGTAACTTGACGACTTCCATCGCCCCACCGCCTGGACCTCGTCCATGGAAAATCCCGCCGCCGCAGCCGACGCCGCAGCCCCTATGCGGAAGGAATGCGTCCCGAACGCAGCGGGTGGAAGGCCCAAGCTCGCAAGACAGCGACCCAGCATCCAATGAAATTGATACTTCGTCACCGGCAGCCCGTCATCATGCAGCAGCCATGACCCCCGACCGCCGGGCCGTACTGCCGCATACTACCCTGCCACACTTACTGGGCAAATGCTCCCATCCAGTGCCGGAACCAAGGTGACCCAACGACCTCTCCCCACTTGGTCCGTCTTAGAGCGACGCCATCCGCAAAGCAAGGACCTCTCACCCACCACCACGTCCTCGACCAGCATGCGTGAATCTGCTCGCTTAGAAGGCGCCACCAATTCCGAAACCCTAAAGGCTCCGTGGTAAGCCATTGAGAACGCCAAACTGAACAACAGCGACTCAAACCTGGACGATGCGACACCTCCTACCGCCCTGATAACAGCCGGCAACAAGGCCGCATCAATGGGCCGCCTCCTGTCAGGCGGCGGCGTCGCGACTCGCGCCCATCCTTTCATTGTCGTCAGCAGAATACCACTCTTAGTCACGTCGGTGACGCCCTTTATTTTGCTGAAAACGAAATCCCAGCCAAGTATCGGGATACCACCGCTCTGGACCTACCCGAAACAATCAGCTGCCAAATAAAAGAAAGCATAATCCGATGCCCGCTCTTAACTTGCGAATTTCATCCTTGCAGAAACTCCTCCCATTCGCTCCAAGCTTGCCTGTAAGCCTTAAGCGTGGTTGGCGCGACTGACTGCAACGCTAGACCCTCCAGTCCGGCCCGATCACCTGCCAAACATAACCGGGACAATGAAAACCATGCTCGTCGGCCTCGGGTGCCAACGAACAAAATCTTTCCCACTGCCCTCGTGATAACGCGTCAGCAATTCCGTTCTCTAGCCCCGGCACGTGCTGCGCGCGGAACCACACGTTCCGACGAAGGCATGTCAACAGCAACTGCCCCAGCACCCGCAGAACGACCAGCGACTTCGCCCTCTGGTTATTTATCGCATGCACCACGCCCAGATTGTCACATCTAAACAAGATGCTGCAATGAGCCAGCCGATCGCCCCATACCTCCAGTGCTACCATAATGGGGAAAAGCTCCAGCAGCAAAAGGTCCTTAGTTAAACCTTCGCGATGCCATTCCGCCGGCCACGAGGCCGTGCACCAAGATTCCTCCAGATAGCAACCGAATCCAGAGGCACCCGCTGCATAGGTGAACAGCTGCAACCGAGCGCTGTCCACCATTGGGGCCTGCCATATACACACCCCGTTGAAGTCCTCTAGGAACAAGGCCCATACGGCCAAATCCCTCTTGATCTCTGAGGACAAACGCACAAAATGGTGTGGTCTGACACACCCCGCAGTCGCCCTTTTTAGCTTCCGGCAGAAAACCCTGCCCATCGGGATTACCCGACAAGCAAAGTTCAACATGCCCAGCAAGGACTGCGCCTGCCGCAGTGTGACCTTACGCGACCCCTCAAACCGGCAAATAGCGTCGCGGAGCTTCACCACCTTGTCCCGAGGCAGCCGACACGATCCTGCCACCGTGTCAATCTCAATCCCCAAACAGGACAAACAGGAGGACGGGCCCTCTGTTCCATCCTCGGCTACCGGAACGCCGAAGTGGAAAAACAGCGCTCGGATGCTGAAAAGCAAGTTGCCGCACCGTGGTGATTTTTCCGGACCCGCGCACAGGAAGTCATCGAGGTAATGTGCTACCCCGTGACCCCCTGACGAAGACTCCACGCACCAATGTAGAAACGTGCTAAAACGCTCGAAAAATGAGCATGAAACGGAACATCCCATCGGCAAACATTTGTCGATGAAATACTCCGCTCCGATCCGGAAACCCATAAAACGGAACGAGTCCGGATGTAATGGCAGTCACCGAAAAACGGACTCAACATCGATCTTAGCCATGAGGGCCCCAGTCCCGTAACCGCGGACCATCTCCAACGCTTCGTCAAACGACTGATACACCACCGAGCAATGAGCCTGCGGTATTGCGTCGTTGACCGACGCCCCCGACGGGTAAGAAAGATGCTGAATGAGCCGGAAAGCGCCTGGAGTCTTCTTGGGAACCACCTCCACTGGAGAGATGACCAAGTCATCCACCGGGGGTGATAGGAACGGTCCCTCCATCCTGCCCAACCTGACCTCTTTATCCACTTTCTCCCTCAGTACTAACGGCAAGGCTCGGGCAGACTGGAGGTTCCGCTGGGCCCGCACGAACACCTCGCTCGCAACAGGCAAGCGAAACCCAAACTGAAAACCGGAAAACAAAAATTGTGCATCCTCCCTATTCGGATACCAGTCAAACCACCGGCCCATAGTTTCCAACTTAATTGGTGTTGGTGCTCTGCGGAGCGCTCCCGCCCGCGGCTGGCCTGGGGTAAGTTGGCTTACCCCGGGCACCCTGCCGACTGCCTTTGAAGCAGGAGGAGGCTGGGTGGGATCCGCCACGCTGCAGGCATGAGTGTCGAAAACGACACTGTTTGCCGAAGGAACACGCCGCATTGTTAAACGCGAAACATTTTCTTTTTGTGGCGGCTCGCCCCCCTGCGCGGACGGCCGATCAACCCGGCTTGGCCAACCCGCCGTCCGCCCCCGGCTTCCGGGGCTCCTCAGCCTGTTGCGAAGCCCGCGTGACCTTGAGCCAGACCTCAACGTCCTTGAACCCAAAATCCATGACCTGCAAACCGTCCTGCTTTTCCCTGAATTCCTGGTCGTACTTACGCCATTCCGAACCCGAAGACGTGCGCTGCATGTCATGCACGAGATGCAGGTACCGAATTATGTTAACGTGCTCGTTCGGCCTGTCCTCCAGGTAACACGCCGCGAAGACCCAAAACCCGGCCAGCAATTATCGAAGGTACGGAATGCCTCAGCCCCGATGCCCTTCTTTGCGACCGCCGCCTTATACTCCTTCTTCGCGTCCTTCGTAAAGACGAACACATCCACGAAGTCCCCCCTGCGAATCTTCCTGCGGCAACTATCTCGCAGCCCTCGCATTACAGCAGTATAGTCGCAGCGCACGACACCGGGCAAATCGCGGCACTTCTTAGCCCTACGAGTTTCCTCGCTAAGCCGCTTGCGTCTCTTACGCCTCTTCTGCTGGCCCGCTGCCCTCTTGGCGAATTTCGTCGCCCGCTTCCTCGCCCTAGTCGTGCTACTGACTTCGGACGCCTGCGACAACAGAGACGATGAAGAGGAGGAAGAGGAAGAACTACGACGACTAGAGCTCGTGGAGGTACCCGATACCGACTGCACCACCTCACCTGATGCCGCCGACTGCCCCGACATGGAATCCTCCGGCGTGGCCAAACCGACGTCTTCCTCCTCGAACTCTGCCATCTCCTCTTCCCCGAGCTCCCCTGATGCTGTCGACTGTTCGGACTGGGAGTCCTCCAGTGTGGAAACTTCGAAATACTCCCATCGCTCACGTCCACCTCAACCTCTCCGCGATCACCTGAAAAAGACAAAGTACGGGACCCGGAAACCACTCCCGGGGCCTGCCTAGCACTCCGGGGCAAAGACATCCCCACCTCGCGTCCGCGCTCCGTCCGTACTGGACAGTGTCCCAAAAGCGCAGCCCCCAGGAGACGGAAAGCGCACGCTATTCGCTGAGCCGCTGACCCCGGCTGCGTACCGGACGCCCTCGCTTCTGCGTGCGCGCCCGGGGATGCGGCTGTGGCCAATGGGCCCAATGCCGCCACCACCGTCGACAGAGCCGACGCCAACTCTCTGGAAGTCTCCTGACTTCCCCAAAAGTCGCGGCCGGCACCAGCGGGAGCCCCACGCAGATGCCGGCGCACCTCTCCTGGCACGTCGGCCGGCAGGCGCCGATAAGGGACCCAACGGCCAATGCCCCGCCTGGCCTGCTGGTGATCCGCTGGCCCCCTTGACCACAATTGGCGTGGCCCCCCGCCAATCATCTATCCTATCCTGTGCCTGCTGGCCCTCACTATCGCTGCTGCGCCTGCCACCGGCCCCCCTGCGCGTGCCCTCCCCCCGCAGGCCGGAGCTCTCTCTGTCTGCAGGGAAGGCACCTCTGTGGGGCTCAATGCTGCCGCGCCCTATCCTGGGACGACCCCCCCCCGCCGCCGCTCCCCGCCTGCTGTAAGGGAGGCAGCAGGGGAGACGTAGAAACTGGCTAGTGATGGGTAGTTCATGAAAGATTAGTTCGAAATCAACTAATCTTCAAAGTGAAATAGTTTATTCAGTTCACAGCTTTGGCAAAGATTAGTTGATCAGGAAGGAGGAGTCAGACACAGACAGAATAGAGCCAGCAGCTGCATTAGGCTTCTCACTGTCTCACTCACTTCACTGGATTTTCACTCCCTGAAACTGATGCTGTAAAATGAAAGGTAAAAGTACAACACAGCCCAGCAATACAGATCTAATAAATAAAATAGTATCTGCACTGCCTAGCCCAAGTCTATATGTGTCTGTGAGTGAGCATGTGTTTCATGCTGCTCACCTTTCTGTGATATAATCACTGTCCTATTAGTCCAGATGTCCAAACACTTGCTGCTGCTTCTGGTACTACTTACTTCTGATATATCAAGGCAAAAAAGGGGGGCACAGTGGCTGTGTAATAAACCTGCACACTTAATGTGGCAAGAAACAATTTCTGCAATGCAGCACTCACCCACAAGGCAAATCACCACAAGAGAGAGCTAAAATGGCCTCACCTTCCCTATATATATCAAACCCTCCCCTTCAAAAAAGGCTGTACTTTCCTCACAGCTAGGTCCACCCCTCACCAGATGTTTAACTCTTTCCTCTCCTATGCAGTCAATTCTCTCTCCTTCTGTGCTTAGACTTGGGTCCCATCACCATGATATCTCATTATGGTATGCAATTATTCCAAAATACAGAAAAATCCGATATCCAAAATACCTTTGGTCCCAAGCATTTTGGATAAGGGATACTCAACCTGTACTACATATCCCAGCATGCCCTGGCACAGTTTTGCTGTCAGAGAATGCTAAAGCTGTGTCAGGGAATGCTGGGATGTGTAGTTTCTCAACAGCTGGAGGGCCGCAGTTTGGACATGCCTGATCTAGACAGTAGAAGTGAATTATACAGTACCAGGGCCGGTGCAAGGTCTCTATGCACCCTAGTCAAAGCTTCAACCCGGTGCCCCCTGCAGGAGGTGCATCAGGGCTATGAGGAGCAGCCGTGGGGGTGCCCCTCGGGAGCCATAGTTACATCCACATCCTATGTGCCTTCACATGACTTGATATTACTCATGTCGGCACAGAGGAAGCACTGAGACACTATGTGGTACAGCCTGATAGTGGTAGCTACACTTGATTAGACCCGCAGCAGCAGCCAGCGCAGTGTAAAAGGAGGAGGCCGCATACAGAGACAGCCTTCAGTTTTTTGCTAGATGAATTCAGTGGCGCCCTCCAGGAGCTGGCGCCCTTAGGCAGCCGCCTAAAGCTGCCTAATGGTAGAGCCGGCCCTGTACAGTACTATAAAGGGCTCATGTAGAACACTTTTGCATTTTTCTGTTGTGCATAAGCTGAAAAAAATCTTATCCTTCTGCCCCTATGGGATGCATTTTGCACTTACAACGCCTTACATTTAAAGAGGCCTGAACAGAGAAAGAAGGAGCAGTAAAGATTTGTTTGTGCATATTTGTGGCATACTGTCCACAACAAATGCACATATGCTGCTGTGCTTAACTCCTTATACAAAATACTAATTGATGATGATAATTATAATAGGCAGCTGCCTCAGATTGGCTGTGTGAGTCTTGATCACTTCCACTGATATGTGTTCCTGCTGACATCTCTCTGTTTTATTGCATTGTTATTTGCATGAAAGTAGTAGTAGTAGTAATAGTAGTAGAAGTAGTAGCAGCAGCAGCAGCAGCAGCACTAGTAGTAGTAGTTGTTGTAGTAGCAGCAGCAGAAGTAGTAGTAGTAGTACTAGTAATAGTAGTAGTGGTAGCAGCAGCAGCAGCACTAATAGTAGTAGTAGTAGCAGTAGTAGTAGCAGCAGCAGCAGCACTAATAGTAGTAGTAGTAGCAGTAGTAGAAGCAGCAGCAGTAGTAGTAGTTGTAGAAGCAGAAGTGGTAGATGTAGTATTAGCAGTAGTAGTAGCAGAAGTAGTAGTAGTAGTAGTAGTAGTAGCAGTAGTAGTAGCAGAAGTAGTAGTAGTAGTAGTAGTAGTAGCAGTAGTAGTAGCAGCAGTAGTAGTAGTAGTAGTGGTAGTAGCAGTAGTAGTAGTAGTAATAGTAGTAGTGGTAGTAGCAGTAGTAGTGGTAGGGGCAGTAATAGCAGTAGTAGTAGTAGTAGTAGTAGCAGTAGTAGTAGTAGTAGTAGCAGTAGTAGTAGCAGAAGTAGTAGTAGTAGTAGTAGTAGTAGCAGTAGTAGTAGCAGCAGTAGTAGTAATAGTAGTAGTGGTAGTAGCAGTAGTAGTAGTAGTAATAGTAGTAGTGGTAGTAGCAGTAGTAGTGGTAGGGGCAGTAATAGCAGTAGTAGTAGTAGTAGTAGTAGCAGTAGTAGTAGTAGTAGTAGTAGTAGCAGTAGTAGTAGTAGTAGTAGTAGTAGTAGTAGTAGTAGTAGTTGTAGTAGTAGTAGTAGATGACGAAGACAATGGAAGTGTATATTTACTTAAACCGAAATAATACTGTAAGTTTGCATTTACATCTGGTTTTAATTGCCTTTTACATGCTAAATGTGACTATATCAGTGGTGGATTTTACTTAGAACAAATTTTACACCCCCCCCCCCACCCCACCCCCATCCCGCCCCTCCGCCACTACAGGGATGGCCTTGCTGTGGCAGTGACTTCCTATTTGAAGTATTTCATGCTAATCACAGCCAGGTAGGCAGTCCCAGGGGGAGATGTTATCTGCCCATGATACTGCCTGTCCGGAATGCAATAGCATAGAGAGCACATCCCATAGGAAGCAGTCCCCTGCTATTACAGTAGCTCTATCTGGCTTTTAGGGGCTGCTGTCAGCATGTAGTATCTGGCAGCACATGACTTAAGCCCCGCCACAGATTTAGACTCTGGCTCCCATTAGTCTTAAGTCCTGTTTCCTAGTGACGTCAGCCGGCAATCAACGGGAGGACAGAATAATGCAGACCCCTGGCTAGACAGGTAAGGAGCCGCTGCTGGACTTTATTGTTTATTAATAACACTGTTTAGACATATTCTATATGGTGAGTGAATTGTATGCTCTAACTTTAGCATTACTGTTACCACTATAAAGTAGGGATGTGCACTTGAAATTTTTCGGGTTTTGTGTTTTGGTTTTGGGTTCGGTTCCGCGGCCGTGTTTTGGGTTCGACCGCGTTTTGGCAAAACCTCACCGAATTTTTTTTGTCGGATTCGGGTGTGTTTTGGATTCGGGTGTTTTTTTCAAAAAACCCTAAAAAACAGCTTAAATCATAGAATTTGGGGGTCATTTTGATCCCAAAGTATTATTAACCTCAAAAACCATAATTTCCACTCATTTTCAGTCTATTCTGAATACCTCACAATATTATTTTTAGTCCTAAAATTTGCACCGGGGTCACTGGATGACTAAGCTAAGCGACCCTAGTGGCCGACACAAACACCTGGCCCATCTAGGAGTGGCACTGCAGTGTCACGCAGGATGGCCCTTCCAAAAAACACTCCCCAAACAGCACATGACGCAAAGAAGAAAAAAAGAGGCGCAATGAGGTAGCTGTGTGAGTAAGCTAAGCGACCCTAGTGGCCGACACAAACACCTGGCCCATCTAGGAGTGGCACTGCAGTGTCACGCAGGATGGCCCTTCCAAAAAACACTCCCCAAACAGCACATGACGCAAAGAAGAAAAAAAGAGGCGCAATGAGGTAGCTGTGTGAGTAAGCTAAGCGACCCTAGTGGCCGACACAAACACCTGGCCCATATAGGAGTGGCACTGCAGTGTCACGCAGGATGGCCCTTCCAAAAAACACTCCCCAAACAGCACATGACGCAAAGAAGAAAAAAAGAGGCGCAATGAGGTAGCTGTGTGAGTAAGCTAAGCGACCCTAGTGGCCGACACAAACACCTGGCCCATCTAGGAGTGGCACTGCAGTGTCACGCAGGATGGCCCTTCCAAAAAACACTCCCCAAACAGCACATGACGCAAAGAAGAAAAAAAGAGGCGCAATGAGGTAGCTGTGTGAGTAAGATAAGCGACCCTAGTGGCCGACACAAACACCTGGCCCATCTAGGAGTGGCACTGCAGTGTCACGCAGGATGGCCCTTCCAAAAAACACTCCCCAAACAGCACATGACGCAAAGAAGAAAAAAAGAGGCGCAATGAGGTAGCTGTGTGAGTAAGCTAAGCGACCCTAGTGGCCGACACAAACACCTGGCCCATCTAGGAGTGGCACTGCAGTGTCACGCAGGATGGCCCTTCCAAAAAACACTCCCCAAACAGCACATGACGCAAATAAAAATGAAAGAAAAAAGAGGTGCAAGATGGAATTGTCCTTGGGCCCTCCCACCCACCCTTATGTTGTATAAACAGGACATGCACACTTTAACCAACCCATCATTTCAGTGACAGGGTCTGCCACACGACTGTGACTGAAATGATGGGTTGGTTTGGCCCCCCACCGAAAAAGAAGCAATTAATCTCTCCTTGCACAAACTGGCTCTACAGAGGCAAGATGTCCACCTCATCATCATCCTCCGATATATCACCGTGTACATCCCGCTCCTCACAGATTATCAATTCGTCCCCACTGGAATCCACCATCTCAGCTCCCTGTGTACTTTGTGGAGGCAATTGCTGCTGGTCAATGTCTCCACGGAGGAATTGATTATAATTCATTTTAATGAACATCATCTTCTCCACATTTTCTGGAAGTAACCTCGTACGCAGATTGCTGACAAGGTGAGCGGCGGCACTAAACACTCTTTCGGAGTACACACTTGTGGGAGGGCAACTTAGGTAGAATAAAGCCAGTTTGTGCAAGGGCCTCCAAATTGCCTCTTTTTCCTGCCAGTATAAGTACGGACTGTCTGACGTGCCTACTTGGATGCGGTCACTCATATAATCCTCCACCATTCTTTCAATGGTGAGAGAATCATATGCAGTGACAGTAGACGACATGTCCGTAATCGTTGTCAGGTCCTTCAGTCCGGACCAGATGTCAGCATCAGCAGTCGCTCCAGACTGCCCTGCATCACCGCCAGCGGGTGGGCTCGGAATTCTGAGCCTTTTCCTCGCACCCCCAGTTGCGGGAGAATGTGAAGGAGGAGATGTTGACAGGTCGCGTTCCGCTTGACTTGACAATTTTCTCACCAGCAGGTCTTTGAACCCCAGCAGACTTGTGTCTGCCGGAAAAAGAGATCCAAGGTAGGTTATAAATCTAGGATCGAGCACGGTGGCCAAAATGTAGTGCTCTGATTTCAACAGATTGACCACCCGTGAATCCTTGTTAAGCGAATTAAGGGCTCCATCCACAAGTCCCACATGCCTAGCGGAATCGCTCCCTTTTAGCTCCTCCTTCAATGCCTCCAGCTTCTTCTGCAAAAGCCTGATGAGGGGAATGACCTGACTCAGGCTGGCAGTGTCTGAACTGACTTCACGTGTGGCAAGTTCAAAAGGTTGCAGAACCTTGCACAACGTTGAAATCATTCTCCACTGCGCTTGAGACAGGTACATTCCAACTCCTATATCGTGCTCAATTGTATAGGCTTGAATGGCCTTTTGCTGCTCCTCCAACCTCTGAAGCATATAGAGGGTTGAATTCCACCTCGTTACCACTTCTTGCTTCAGATGATGGCAGGGCAGGTTCAGGCGTTTTTGGTGGTGCTCCAGTCTTCTGTACGTGGTGCCTGTACGCCGAAAGTGTCCCGCAATTCTTCTGGCCACCGACAGCATCTCTTGCACGCCCCTGTCGTTTTTAAAAAAATTCTGCACCACCAAATTCAAGGTATGTGCAAAACATGGGACGCGCTGGAATTTGCCCTTATTTAATGCACACACAATATTGCTGGCGTTGTCCGATGCCACAAATCCACAGGAGAGTCCAATTGGGGTAAGCCATTCCGCGATGATCTTCCTCAGTTGCCGTAAGAGGTTTTCAGCTGTGTGCGTATTCTGGAAACCGGTGATACAAAGCGTAGCCTGCCTAGGAAAGAGTTGACGTTTGCGAGATGCTGCTACTGGTGCCGCCGCTGCTGTTCTTGCGGCGGGAGTCCATACATCTACCCAGTGGGCTGTCACAGTCATATAGTCCTGACCCTGCCCTGCTCCACTTGTCCACATGTCCGTGGTTAAGTGGACATTGGGTACAACTGCATTTTTTAGGACACTGGTGAGTCTTTTTCTGACGTCCGTGTACATTCTCGGTATCGCCTGCCTAGAGAAGTGGAACCTAGATGGTATTTGGTGACGGGGGCACACTGCCTCAAGAAATTGTCTAGTTCCCTGTGAACTAACGGCGGATACCGGACGCACGTCTAACACCAACATAGTTGTCAAGGCCTCAGTTATCCGCTTTGCAACAGGATGACTGCTGTGATATTTCATCTTCCTCGCAAAGGACTGTTGGACAGTCAATTGCTTGGTGGAAGTAGTAAAAGTGGGCTTACGACTTCCCCTCTGGGATGACCATCGACTCCCAGCAGCAACAACAGCAGCGCCAGTAGCAGTAGGCGTTACACGCAAGGATGCATCGGAGGAATCCCAGGCAGGAGAGGACTCGTCAGAATTGCCAGTGACATGGCATGCAGGACTATTGGCATTCCTGGGGAAGGAGGAAATTGACACTGAGGGAGTTGGTGGGGTGGTTTGCGTGAGCTTGGTTACAAGAGGAAGGGATTTACTGGTCAGTGGACTGCTTCCGCTGTCGCCCAAAGTTTTTGAACTTGTCACTGACTTATTATGAATGCGCTGCAGGTGACGTATAAGGGAGGATGTTCCGAGGTGGTTAACGTCCTTACCCCTACTTATTACAGCTTGACAAAGGCAACACACGGCTTGACAAATGTTGTCCGCATTTCTGGTGAAATACTTCCACACCGAAGAGCTGATTTTTTTGGTATTTTCACCAGGCATGTCAACGGCCCTATTCCTCCCACGGACAACAGGTGTCTCCCCGGGTGCCTGACTTAAACAAACCACCTCACCATCAGAATCCTCCTTGTCAATTTCCTCCCCAGCGCCAGCAACACCCATATCCTCCTCATCCTGGTGTACTTCAACACTGACATCTTCAATCTGACTATCAGGAACTGGACTGCGGGTGCTCCTTCCAGCACTTGCAGGGGGCGTGCAAATGGTGGAAGGCGCATGCTCTTCATGTCCAGTGTTGGGAAGGTCAGGCATCGCAACCGACACAATTGGACTCTCCTTGTGGATTTGGGATTTCGAAGAACGCACAGTTCTTTGCGGTGCTTTTGCCAGCTTGAGTCTTTTCAGTTTTCTAGCGAGAGGCTGAGTGCTTCCATCCTCATGTGAAGCTGAACCACTAGCCATGAACATAGGCCAGGGCCTCAGCCGTTCCTTGCCACTCCGTGTGGTAAATGGCATATTGGTAAGTTTACGCTTCTCCTCCGACAATTTTATTTTAGATTTTGGAGTCCTTTTTTTTACTGATATTTGGTGTTTTGGATTTTACATGCTCTGTACTATGACATTGGGCATCGGCCTTGGCAGACGACGTTGCTGGCATTTCATCGTCTCGGCCATGACTAGTGGCAGCAGCTTCAGCACGAGGTGGAAGTGGATCTTGATCTTTCCCTAATTTTGGAACCTCAACATTTTTGTTCTCCATATTTTAATAGGCACAACTAAAAGGCACCTCAGGTAAACAATGGAGATGGATGGATACTAGTATACTTATGGATGGACGAGCGACTGCCGACACAGAGGTAGCTACAGCCGTGGACTACCGTACTGTGTCTGCTGCTAATATAGACTGGATGATAAGGAGATGAAATTAATATATATATATATATAATATCACTAGTACTGCAGCCGGACAGGTATATATATTTATTATGTAATGACTGATGACGGACCTGCTGGACACTGTCAGCTCAGCAGCACCGCAGACTGCTACAGTAAGCTACTATAGTAGTATGTATAAAGAAGAAGAAAGAAAAAAAAAACCACGGGTAGGTGGTATACAATTATGGATGGACGAGCGACTGCCGACACAGAGGTAGCTACAGCCGTGGACTACCGTACTGTGTCTGCTGCTAATATAGACTGGATGATAATGAGATGAAATCAATATATATATATATATATAATATCACTAGTACTGCAGCCGGACAGGTATATATATTTATTATGTAATGACTGATGACGGACCTGCTGGACACTGTCAGCTCAGCAGCACCGCAGACTGCTACAGTAAGCTACTATAGTAGTATGTATAAAGAAGAAAGAAAAGAAAAAAAACCACGGGTAGGTGGTATACAATTATGGATGGACGAGCGACTGCCGACACAGAGGTAGCTACAGCCATGGACTACCGTACTGTGTCTGCTGCTAATATAGACTGGATGATAATGAGATGAAATCAATATATATATATATAATATCACTAGTACTGCAGCCGGACAGGTATATATATTTATTATGTAATGACTGATGACGGACCTGCTGGACACTGTCAGCTCAGCAGCACCGCAGACTGCTACAGTAAGCTACTATAGTAGTATGTATAAAGAAGAAAGAAAAAAAAAACACGGGTAGGTGGTATACAATTATGGATGGACGAGCGACTGCCGACACAGAGGTAGCTACAGCCGTGGACTACCGTACTGTGTCTGCTGCTAATATAGACTGGATGATAATGAGATGAAATCAATATATATATATATATAATATCACTAGTACTGCAGCCGGACAGGTATATATATTTATTATGTAATGACTGATGACGGACCTGCTGGACACTGTCAGCTCAGCAGCACCGCAGACTGCTACAGTAAGCTACTATAGTAGTATGTATAAAGAAGAAAGAAAAGAAAAAAACCACGGGTAGGTGGTATACAATTATGGATGGACGAGCGACTGCCGACACAGAGGTAGCTACAGCCGTGGACTACCGTATTGTGTCTGCTGCTAATATAGACTGGATGATAATGAGATGAAATCAATATATATATATATATATATATAATATCACTAGTACTGCAGCCGGACAGGTATATATATTTATTATGTAATGACTGATGACGGACCTGCTGGACACAGTCAGCTCAGCAGCACCGCAGACTGCTACAGTAAGCTACTATAGTAGTATGAATAAAGAAGAAAGAAAAAAAAAAAACCACGGGTAGGTGGTATACAATATTATATATATATTATATACAATTATATATATTATATATATATTAAACTGGTGGTGACTGGTGGTCAGGTCACTGGTCACACTATCAGCAACTTGCAAGTAGTACTCCTAAGCAGACAATCACAATATATATTATACTGGTGGTCAGTGTGGTCACAATGGCAGTGTGGCACTCTGGCAGCAAAAGTGTGCACTGTACGTTATATGTACTCCTGCTCTCAGACTCTAACTGCTCCCCACTGTCAGTGTCTCCCCCACAAGTCAGATAATATACAGTCACACTATCTATCACTTCAGCAAGTAACTAGTACTCCTCCTAATGCTCCCCAAAATTACTACTGTGTCTCTCTCTACTGTCTCACTCTCTTCTCTATAAACGGAGAGGACGCCAGCCACGTCCTCTCCCTATGAATCTCAATGCACGTGTGAAAATAGCGGCGACGCGCGGCTCCTTATATAGAATCCGAGTCTCGCGATAGAATCCGAGCCTCGCGAGAATCCGACAGCGGGATGATGACGTTCGGGCGCGCTCGGGTTAACCGAGCAAGGCGGGAAGATCCGAGTCGCTCGGCCCCGTGTAAAAAAACATGAAGTTCGGGCGGGTTCGGATTCCGAGGAACCGAACCCGCTCATCCCTACTATAAAGCCATATCTTACGGCATAAACCAGATCCTTAAGCTACTCTTGAAGCGTAAAAAAAGTTATGTTAGTTGGGGGCTTATTTATTATTGTACCCCACTGGACAGAATTTAATTTTAGTGTCAGATACCAAACTACCAGAGCAAATCAGCTGTCCCTGTATGACCTTTCTCACTACTTCCACTGCTTATTACTGGAGATGATAATTTAGACTGCTGGGAGTGACAAGTCCTCAGTACCCTGAAAGAGTATCACGTGACGGAGGGTACTGAGGACTAACAATACTTTAGATGAGCACTAATTTTATATATTAAGCGCACTGTGATTACAGTCAATTATATCCAAAATGATTGCTCTACAAGTGCTTTTGTGTCTTATTCTTATGAGGGATGAGAATGGACCACCTTGTCTTGCACCACCAATGATTCCAAAAGGAGCAGTTTGAATCCTGCTAGGAGTAGTAGCTATTGAACACATTGTGAAAACCAAGAGGGGTGGGGATCGGTATAAATTATTATGCAAACAAGAGCTCTATTGGATGTTTAGGCTCAATACGATATACCCCTCTGGCCTTAACGAACAGGTAGAACTGAATCCAGTTCTATGATCCCCTCAGCTCCCCTGTTCTTTTAGTTAAACACTTCAGTATGGTGCTATATCCATACCTAACAGCTTACGAGAAATAAACTTTTTGTCTAATTGAATATTCCTAATTGTTTATCAAAACAAGTATTATTATTATCACTTTTTGTATGTGTCACTATTTCTTTTTTATATTCAGTATATATGTATTTTACTTAGACATATGTGATTTTTCAAGTGTCTTATTATTAGGATAAATTTGTTCTTATATGTTCATTATTAGCATTTATTATTATTATTTTTTGTAGATATTATTCCTCACTAAGAAATGTTTTTTAGGTTCCCCCCTTCTTTACTGCCTTATTTATTCAATGTACTCATCACACTCACAATTAAGCACTTTATTATATATTCAATTATTAATTATATATACATGTTTTTTAATGCTCCCCCTTTGCTGTGGTGGTAGACAGTGCGGTGTGTGTTACCAGGTGACGCGCGCTGCGTTGTCCGCCACCATGGCAACCTTCACGCCCACTCGTCACTTTAGCAACGGCTGGAGAGCGGACCAATTCTTGCCGCTCCCACCCTTCAGATGTAAGCAAAACCCGACGGTCGCGTCACTTGGACGCGACCCCTATACTAGGTGACGTGCATTGTGTTATCTGCCACTATGGCAACTCCCACGCCCACTTGTCACCATAGCGACGGCCGGATAGCGGACCAATCCCTGCCGCTTCCACTCTTTTGATGTAAGTAAATCCCGATGGTCGCGTCATTCGGGCGCGACCCCCATACTACACGTGAAGCCCAGTGACGCGCACAGTGGGGACGCCCACGTGTCCCCGCCACTCGGACTCCCGGCCGCAGACTAATGACGTGGATTTAAACTCACAGGTGTCAGTTCCTTAGTAAGTGCTGAAATCCACCTGCCCTTATTTATGCTGATTGATTGTATGCAATATATGGATAGGTCTTCGAGCCCCTTTTATATAGGATTAATGGGAGATCCTTCTGCACTTTACTCCGGGTTTTTTTATTATCCCTCTCTCCCTTCTGAATTATGGAAGATACGTGATTTGATTCCTTATAATTGATTAAACTATAGCTATACAAGAAACAAAGTGTATTATATCCATCATTTATTATGTGTTATTCATTCAACAATTTAAATTGTTTGTCTGTCATTTTGGTCACATAATGAGAGTATTTGGTCACTGTCAATCACATATGCAAATGAGCAACCATTTTGCAAAGGGTATAAAAACCCTGGATAGCAGCACCTCTATTACCTTGAAAAAGTTGCGTGACCGCAACGAAACGCGTTGGCGATTGGTGCTGTGTGTACCTACCATCTACAATCCTTTCCTGAAGACTCTCCACCTGGACCAGGTCCCTACTACTGGCTCATTTTGTGGACCCGTTCTGAAGATCCTCCATCACCCACAGCTTAACAAGGGACAAGCCGCTGCGGATGCCTATCCGCTTAACACCTTGGACAATCGCTGGTGGTAACTATAATACCTGATGGAACATTAACGGGATACCTTGAGCATATCTATTAAGGGACTGCTTCATTGGAACAGGTGTGAATTGTCTATGCATTCTTATCAGGACTGGGAGAGACATAACGATTGTACACTTCACTGTGTCCCCCAGCATTTAGTACTCATTTTCCACAGTGTTACCAATTTTTAATCAATTTTAAGTTCATTTTATCTCAATAAATGTGTATTTTCATGTGACCATTTGCTCTCATATTTGACCATTTTAGCGCTTTAACCCTTTCCTACCTACCCATGTTTTTGGGGGTCTGACCAACCCCATTTGTTTCAGCTGCTGTGGTGCACCTCCCTCATCAGCGCCTGGAGAAAATTCACCTTAGGGTGTTTTTTCCATACCTTTGCAGTTCCACATAGTCTTACTCCAGGCTGCAGAGATGGGGAGTTTCTCCACTTATAATGACAGACATACTAGGAGGATGGGTTTTCTCAGTAAATGGGACAACCCTTCAGAGAATAGTACTACTGATGTGACTAATCAATTGAAAAATGAATTCTATAAATTGGAGGATTTGATGAGATCTGAGACTAAGCATTGGCTCGACGGGGTCAATCTCCAGAAATATGTGGATAAAAATATGATACCTAGAGGCCTCAGACTGTTCAAACCCTCCATTTTTAACGGGAATAGAGAATTTGAAGAATCATGGGAAAAAATTCTAGATAGATGTTCCCTTAATTTAATGGAACTTGTAATTAAATATAGGAACCAGAAGGCCAAGGAGGTGGAGCTGGAGATAGAGTCTCTTAAAATTAAACTAGAACCCTTTGCTAGTACCAAGGACTATCAAGAGAGAGATCAAATAGTCATGGAAAGAATGACTAAGTTTGAACAATCGGTTGTAGACAGCAAATGTAAGAAATTTCAAAGGGATTTGGAAGATTACAAAACAGGACGTGTTAGGAATTATAAGAATACCAATCGAGATCCAAATAGGGAACACATCAACACAAACAGAGAGTGGAGGAAGAAAGACACACCTAGAACATACTCCACCAAATTTAGCACAAGAGATAAAGACACTCATCACCATTTCCCCAATCAATCCAATATGGATCAAACTGATCGGATGAACCGTACCGATCCCTCTTCACAACTGGGAGCCAGACCTAGGGAACAAAGATCCATGAGATTACAAGATGCCTCCACATCTGAGGTTTTTTTAGAAGAAAGGCAAGGGGGAGGACGAGGACCGTTGTCGAGGTCAAATTGGGGAAAACAAACACCAAAAAGAAGGAGGTCAAGAAGTATAGAGGGTGCAGAGGGGGGAAAAAGAAGACAGCCAAGAGGGTGGGATTAACAGATCCCTTAAGATCCCCCAGTAACATCTTTAACCTGTCTAGTAAGAAACTCACTGAAACTGAGAAGTCTATACTAACTAAAGGACTCGGTTTCGCACCCACCAATACCCCCAATATATTTAATCTGTTCGTAGAACTGAACAGATTTATCCGCACCCTATGTAGAAAACGCTATTTCATCCAGCGTAATCTACGACAACATAAGGAAGAGGGCCTTGCGATTACCCTTGATTCAGGGGATGATCCGGCCCTTACCATTCTCCAAGAACTTCTAGATAACAACTCTGAGACTTCTGTTGACAATCCGGAAAAAATATTTGATGTCAATAGAAGCATTTTCAGACGTAAGTCAGAGTTCTATCCCCTCTCCTATAAGAGCCCAATGATAGAGTGCTTCTATAAGACCACCCTTAATGATTTCAGAGATCTGTGTCAACAGGGAAAAGCCAAAAATAAGAGGCCCCGCACTAATTTAAATAAATGGGAACGCAAAGCGCTACGAGATCTGACAAAAGATACCACACTGGTATTTAGGGAGGCTGACAAGGGGGGGGGCCTGGTGGTGCAGGATAGGATGGAATATATTGATGAGGCCAATCGGCAATTAAAAGATACTACATTCTATAAGAAGCTTGATTTTGACCCGACACAGAATTTTCTAAGGGAGTTTCAACATCTACTTGATGATGCCCTGACCGCTGGAGTTATTTCCAAAGACGAATTTAATTTTTTGTTTATCAAGCACCCCACTATTCCGATTTTCTATCACCTCCCTAAGATACACAAGTCACTTAGTGCACCCCCTGGACGTCCCATTATCTCTGGTATTGGTTCTTTGTCTTCCAATCTGTCTTTCTATGTTGATTCCTTTCTCCAACCTCGTGTCTCGACGTTAAGGTCCCATATTAAAGACACCACTCATTTCTTACAACAGTTAAAAGGTGTTACATGGAAAGAGAGCTATGCATTCATGACTCTGGATGTACAAAGCTTATACACCAACATTCCACATGATCTTGGACGCGATGCAATAGCAAAGAGATTACAAATTGATGGTGACCTTTCGGAGAGACACAAGACTTTTTTGTTGGATGCCATTTCCTTTATACTCAAACACAATTATTTTATGTTTTTAGACACTTATTATCTCCAGGTGATGGGTACGGCCATGGGGACCAGATTTGCGCCGAGTTATGCCAACCAATACATGGGTACCTTTGAGGATGCCCATGTGTGGGGCGGGGACTTCGGCGCGAATCTGGTCCTCTATGGCCGATACATAGATGATCTATTTATTATTTGGGATGGGGATCTATCATCGGCACTTCACTTTGTTACTAGTTTGAATTCTAATCACTTCAATCTCCGTTTTACTCACTCCTATCACCCTGACACTATTAATTTTTTGGATCTAACATTAGAAGCCAGGGACGGCAAAATACATACCTCCAATTACACTAAAGAAGTGGCAACTAATGCCTATCTGCACTACCAGAGTGCCCATTACCCCCCTTGGAAGAAAAACATCCCCCGGGGGCAGTTTTTACGCTTAAGGCGTAACTGCACGGAAGATAGCAAATATCTAGAACAAGCAAACTCTATGACGGAAGCGTTTCAATCAAGGGGTTATCCATATCCATCATTAAAGAAAACCATGCAAGAAGTCCTACATATAGATAGAGACACTCTTCTTAGACCTAAAATCAGTAAGATTCAACCTTCAATAGAACAGGACAGTGATCACACGTATAATACTCAGCAAGAAAATTTGGCTTTCATCTCAACCTACAACAGTGAGAGTATGTTGATTAAGAGAATCATATGTAGGAATTTTGGGATGTTAAACCAGGACACATTACTAAGAGGAACCTTGCCACACAGACCCAAGTTCATCTTTAAAAAGGGACGTTCCCTTAAAAATATCCTGGCACCCAGTTATCTCAAAACAGTTCCCCCAATAGATACAGAAGGAGGAATACGAGAATCTTGGATACCAGTACGTCCCCCTGGCTTCCACCGCTGTGGTGCAAACAGGTGCACCACCTGTAAACATATCCCTAAGAAAATAACATCGATCTCTATTGAGGGAAGTGAAGATTTCCATCTTAGTAATTTTATGAACTGTGACACCAATTATGTCATATACCTGCTGACATGTGCTTGTAATAAAAGATATGTGGGACGGACGACGAGAAGTATCAAAGTCCGATTTATGGAACACCGTCGGAACATTATAAATAAATCCCAGACACACAGTGTCTCTAGACATTTTAGAGACTGTCATAACAGCGATCCCAGCCTCCTAGGAGTAGTAGCTATTGAACACATTGTGAAAACCAAGAGGGGTGGGGATCGGTATAAATTATTATGCAAACAAGAGCTCTATTGGATGTTTAGGCTCAATACGATATACCCCTCTGGCCTTAACGAACAGGTAGAACTGAATCCAGTTCTATGATCCCCTCAGCTCCCCTGTTCTTTTAGTTAAACACTTCAGTATGGTGCTATATCCATACCTAACAGCTTACGAGAAATAAACTTTTTGTCTAATTGAATATTCCTAATTGTTTATCAAAACAAGTATTATTATTATCACTTTTTGTATGTGTCACTATTTCTTTTTTATATTCAGTATATATGTATTTTACTTAGACATATGTGATTTTTCAAGTGTCTTATTATTAGGATAAATTTGTTCTTATATGTTCATTATTAGCATTTATTATTATTATTTTTTGTAGATATTATTCCTCACTAAGAAATGTTTTTTAGGTTCCCCCCTTCTTTACTGCCTTATTTATTCAATGTACTCATCACACTCACAATTAAGCACTTTATTATATATTCAATTATTAATTATATATACATGTTTTTTAATGCTCCCCCTTTGCTGTGGTGGTAGACAGTGCGGTGTGTGTTACCAGGTGACGCGCGCTGCGTTGTCCGCCACCATGGCAACCTTCACGCCCACTCGTCACTTTAGCAACGGCCGGAGAGCGGACCAATTCTTGCCGCTCCCACCCTTCAGATGTAAGCAAAACCCGACGGTCGCGTCACTTGGACGCGACCCCTATACTAGGTGACGTGCATTGTGTTATCTGCCACTATGGCAACTCCCACGCCCACTTGTCACCATAGCGACGGCCGGATAGCGGACCAATCCCTGCCGCTTCCACTCTTTTGATGTAAGTAAATCCCGATGGTCGCGTCATTCGGGCGCGACCCCCATACTACACGTGAAGCCCAGTGACGCGCACAGTGGGGACGCCCACGTGTCCCCGCCACTCGGACTCCCGGCCGCAGACTAATGACGTGGATTTAAACTCACAGGTGTCAGTTCCTTAGTAAGTGCTGAAATCCACCTGCCCTTATTTATGCTGATTGATTGTATGCAATATATGGATAGGTCTTCGAGCCCCTTTTATATAGGATTAATGGGAGATCCTTCTGCACTTTACTCCGGGTTTTTTTATTATCCCTCTCTCCCTTCTGAATTATGGAAGATACGTGATTTGATTCCTTATAATTGATTAAACTATAGCTATACAAGAAACAAAGTGTATTATATCCATCATTTATTATGTGTTATTCATTCAACAATTTAAATTGTTTGTCTGTCATTTTGGTCACATAATGAGAGTATTTGGTCACTGTCAATCACATATGCAAATGAGCAACCATTTTGCAAAGGGTATAAAAACCCTGGATAGCAGCACCTCTATTACCTTGAAAAAGTTGCGTGACCGCAACGAAACGCGTTGGCGATTGGTGCTGTGTGTACCTACCATCTACAATCCTTTCCTGAAGACTCTCCACCTGGACCAGGTCCCTACTACTGGCTCATTTTGTGGACCCGTTCTGAAGATCCTCCATCACCCACAGCTTAACAAGGGACAAGCCGCTGCGGATGCCTATCCGCTTAACACCTTGGACAATCGCTGGTGGTAACTATAATACCTGATGGAACATTAACGGGATACCTTGAGCATATCTATTAAGGGACTGCTTTATTGGAACAGGTGTGAATTGTCTATGCATTCTTATCAGGACTGGGAGAGACATAACGATTGGACACTTCACTGTGTCCCCCAGCATTTAGTACTCATTTTCCACAGTGTTACCAATTTTTAATCAATTTTAAGTTCATTTTATCTCAATAAATGTGTATTTTCATGTGACCATTTGCTCTCATATTTGACCATTTTAGCGCTTTAACCCTTTCCTACCTGAATCCTATTCACTGATACCATCTCCTGGGTAGGGTCCAATTTGAGGGATGTGCAATAAGTTTCCGAATGTGCAGTGCATAGGTAGAGTAGACACAATTTGACTGTCTGGTTGTAAACTGTAATCTGTGACTAAAGTTTTAAAGTATATAAGCAACACTGGACACCAGAGAAATCAGCATGTCTACTTCCTTCACAAATTCGTTATGGAGCTCACAGAGGCCACTGGAGAGCCATGACCTTCTTTGAATAATAGAGTGCTCTGCGACAGCAGAAGAGTTTTAACGAACTGGGAGCTGCTTTTGAGGAGGAAGCATCATCCTGAATCATTGCATTTGAGTGATTTGCAGAATTTCGGTGTGGGAGTTGAAGAACGTTGCGGCCAACCTGTGTACACCATCACCAAGGACAACATTGCTGCCATGTGGGCCATAGTTGAGGAGAATGCCAGGGTGACTGTGGCCCAATTAGAGAAGGAGAAGAGATAGGCTTCTCATTGGGATCCATTTTCTTGATACTCCATGAAAAGCTTGGCCTATGCAAGGTTTCTGCATGCTGGGTGCCCCATAAGCTGACTCGACAGTAGATGGAGGCTCAGGTGATGTGGTGCTGCAACATGCTGGCCAGGATTGATGGCGGTCGCTCAAACTCTGGGAGATCATCAGTGGCGATGAATCCTGGATCTACAGTTTCGACCCTGAGGCTAAACAACAGTCGGGCCAGTGGACCCCAGTTGGAGGTGCATCACCACAAAAGTTCCGACGTGAGTGCAGCATGGCCAAGCAGCTGTTTTTGTGGCCAAGACTGGTCCTGTAGCTACTATACCACTGCCTTTCACAAGTGCTGGAAGCCATTTCGAGATGCCATCCAAGAACTTGCGCTCGTAGTGCCATTCTCCATCACGGCAATGCACTTGCTCACAAGTTCAGAAAGGCAGTGGATTTTCTGGCCCATCCAGGAACTTGGTCATCCACCGTAAAGTCCAGACCTGGCCCCCTGCAACTTCTTTGTGTTCCTACAAATCAAGTGCATGATACGTGACATTCTTTTTGAGTCAATGGAAGCTGTGGTGGAGACCTTCATACAGCATGTAGAAGGACTGCTTTGGACTGGTCCAGCTGCTTCACCAAGTGGTTTAAGATCATATAACTTTGCCTAGACTCCTCTAGCGAATACTTTGAAAAAATCTAATGTTCACTTTGTTTGTAAATATCATACTTTTGGTTCATCAGGAAACTTATTGCACACCCGTCGTATAATGTTGATAGCGATAGAACAACCTATCAGGCAAGGAGAGTGTTCACAGCTGCTGGAGATTGGTGTGCTGATCTTGTTGGAGGCAGAAACCTGTCATGTGATTTCAATACAAAACTAATATAAAATGTACACAGAAATAATTTGCCAAATGTAAGTGCAATGCCATTCAAAATGCAGATATCCAATTAGTTTTAAAAAAAAATCAAAGTTGAACTTCCAGACTGTTCAAAATCAAATAGAATAGATTCAAAGTTCAATGGTGACATCAGAAAAAAGGCAGCAACATTCTTCACAGATGGAAACCATTATACTGTGCTATATAAAAGCTTGCTAATAATACAAATAAAAAAATGATACTGTAACATTTCAAAATGCAGTAATTACTGTAATTAAAGACAGAAAATATCTAAAAAAAATACTTAAAGTAGGTTAATAATTTGTCTTTAAAACAAACTGTCACGGGCTGGTCTGATTGTGTTCCCAGTAATGACCTGGGTGAGCCAGTAGAGGGCGCAGGGAGGCAGAAGTTAGGTGGCTTGAGATATGGACAAGTCATATGCTGGAGCACTCTGGAAGTTTACACAGTGAGCACAGAGAATTGGCGAGACCTGAAGCAGAGGCTCGGAGTCTAACTTGCCAGGGGTTTTCGCCAGTGACCCCCGCCAGGGGATATGGTCTTCGCTGCGCCTGACGGGCAGGTCACGGCCCTCTACTCAGGTTCCTCTGTGGAGGCTGTGAGACACTCGGGTATACAGGGATGCGTATTACCGGATTATGCTGAAGTGTTTAACCATCGATAGTAAGTCCGATGGCGACGTGAAAAGGTAAGTATATCGGAGATGGTGAACTCAGGAGTACTTGGGTAGCTCAGTGTCACACGCCAGAGGCGGCGTTCGCCGTGCTTACCCCTGCGTGCCTGCTGGTCTGTGTTGCGGCCTCCACCTTCGGTGGTCCACGGGCTCCGGCGTCTGGCTGGCGCGGCTCCCAGTGGTTCCCCGGGGCAGGGGCGCCGCCATGACACCCGGCATCACGTGGGCGGGGAGCAGGTGACGTCATCAGACTGTTCCGACAATCCAGAGGAGGCGGGATATTCAAAGTCAGACGCCGGGCAGAGCCTCGGCGCCTGAGTATCGTCTTCTCCCCTGAAGTGGATGCCAGTGCTCTTGTTCCCGGCGAGTCTCTCTGCAGTTGTACTTCAGTGTCTCTGGCATTTTCAGGTGCCAGTTGCTGCACAGTTTCCAGCGTTCCCAGCGGCTGGTGTGTTCCTCTGCGGTCCAGTCACCAGTGCTTCTTGGAGTCAGCGTGGGCTGCGGGCTAAACACCGCTCTCAAGTTCTACAATTCGTCAGTGTCTTTAAACACCGCTCTCAAGTTATACAAATCATCAGTGTCTTTAACCACCGCTCTCAAGTTCTACAAATCATCAATGTCTTTAACCACCGCTCTCAAGTTCTACAAATCATCAGTGTCTTTAAAACACCGCTCTCAAGTCCTACAAATCATCAGTGTCTTTAAACACCGCTCTCAAGTTCCACAAGTCATCAGTGTCTTTAAACACCGCTCTCAAATTCTACAAATCATCAGTGTCTTTAAACACCGTTCACAAGTTCTTCAAATCATCAGTGTCTTTAAAAACATCGCTCACAAGTTCTTCAGTCACCAGTATCTTTTAACATCGCTCACAAGCTCTTCAATCATCAGCATCTTTAAAACATCGTTCTCAATGTCTTTCACCATCACTCACAAGTACTTCATTTATTAGCATCTTTAACATTGCTTACAAGTTCTTCTATAGGCCTGGACATTCCCCCATAAGTTCCCTCTCTGCTATGTGACATTGTGTTGCTCCCTTCCTGCAATAAAGTTCTTCAATATTTTCACCAAGCCTTACTGTCAGAGTCCTGTATGAGGAAGACCTATATCAGGCCATCCCTGTTCTGACCCAACTGTGGTTCCTCTTCCCTACCATCGGAAAAACCCCAAGTTCACAACACCCCCAACCTAGGTCAGTGACACTCAGGATATCCGGAGCCTGTGAGGGGAATCCTGGACTGAGCACCGCAGAGTGGTAACACACTGAGATGGAGATAGTGGAAGTCTCTGGTGGCAGGTAAGTAACCAGGAAAAGCAGGTACAGCAGGACACTGGTAAACAGATCTCTGGAGCAAGCCTGGAGCCTTGAGAGCGACGCTGGAGAACTTGCAGGAGTACTGACAAGTTGTTCAAGGCAATGAGGACTCTGGGAAGCCTGCTTATATCCCCCCCAGAAGGATGCTGATTGGTTGCTGCTGGCAGTAGCAGCAGCAGCAGCATGCACAGAACCAGGAAGTAATTACCTGGATCATGTGATTCTGGATCATGTGACTCTGCCAGAGTCAGTGGAAATCATGCTAGTAACCACAGAAAGCACCAGTGGCTGATCTGCGGCACAGAATACACCAGCGTGCCGGTAAGTGGCGTATGCGAGCAGTGCGTGAACTGTGGTTCCTGACACAAACTATATATAGATGCGTTTTCATAAAATATAAGTATACTTTAAATCATATATTGGGACATTCTCACTTACCATGCAACTTTTGTGTCATTTTTAGTTTATCAAAGACTTAGGGGTCTATTCTTGAAGCAATGATACCCCCATACTCCGGCTTTTTTTTTTTTTTTAGTCAGAGAAAGGATGATCACCTTATCTTATAGTATTTAGAAATCATTTATTTCTCTTGCAGCTCCTACTATCGGACAGATAGTTGTTACCTTACCTGAACCTCGTAAGGGAAGCAGTTAACTAACTGACGGTCGGGATATCAGCGGTCGCTATACTGACACCGGCATCCCGAAGTAGGACGCTATCTTGGCGTCTACATACCGACGCCAGACGGGATGCCGGCATCACAATACGGACAGCTGGCATCCCGAACGTCCGGACAGCGGGATGCCCTGGCGTACTGCCGTGGGGGGGAGGGGAGGTTACATTTAGGCTGAAAAATGGGGGTTAGGGTTAAGGGGAAGCGCAGGGAAGGTTAGGGACCGAAAAGGGAGAGTTAGGCAGATAGAAGAGGAGGTTAGGGTTAGGCATCAAGCGGGGAGGGTTAGGCACCACTGAGGAGGATTAGGGTTAGGCACCCACAAGGGAGGGTTAGTGTAGGGAAAGGGTGAGGGTTAGGGGCTTACTGGGGGACTGTTGGGATTATGATGGACGGGATGCCAGTGTCGGTATGCTGACCACCGGCATCCCGTCCATCGGTCATTCATACTGATCCCCCTGGTAATGAGGGGCCTGAGAAGCTGGAAAGGCATGGACATTTTTACAGTGAACTTAGATGGCAAGGCTAGGCTGCTGGTGTAGTATAGAAAATACTTGCAGAGTTGCATGGTTTTTGTAAGGTCTTCAAAAGGAGCCATGATTGGTAAATTATGGGTCTACTAAAATTGCAGTCATACAGATTTATCTCCATAAATAGACCTCTTAGTCTTGCCACAGTTACAGATTGTGAATACAAAAAAATTCCGAGCACCTTATTGTATGTCACATTCAGCTCCTCATTTGGGAATTCCTTTAGGCATGAACATGGATCTGTCAGATGAGCGTTGGAACGTTGTGTGCTCATTTGGAAATGAGTGACCTGTTCATTAGGTACGGTAGTATGCACAGCTGCATGCGATCGGGGCAATAATGTGATGAGGGAAATAAAGGTAAGAAAGAAGTCACAGGCTCAAAAATCAAGCTGAATCTGCATTTAGGAATCAAAGGGGTATATTTACTAACATTCGTAATTCTCCCGATTTGGTGGGAGAATAATCACGAATGACATCGAAAGTGTAAAACTGCAACTTTTTGAATTTATTACGACTAATTTACTAAGCTGTCGTATTCTGCATTTTCTTTTGTTCCGATGTCGATGTCATTCGTGTTTTTTTTTTTTTTACGGCAGTGATTAGCAAAACACTGCCGACTTTTTCTAAATGAATCTCGGCCGGATCTGTGTGATCCGTGCTGGGGTTCATTTTTTTTTTTTTTTTTAAATAAGCACTGTAAAACTGTAAAAAAAATGGCGTGGGGTCCCCCCTCCTAAGCATAACCAGCCTCGGGCTCTTTGAGCCGATCCTGGTTGCAGAAATATGGGGGGGAAAATGACAGGGGTTCCCCCATATTTAAGCAACCAGCATCGGGCTCTGCGCCTGGTCCTGGTTCCAAAAATACGGGGGACAAATAGCGTAGGGGTCCCCCGTATTTTTAAAACCAGCACCGGGCTCCACTAGCTGGACAGATAATGCCACAGCCGGGGGTCACTTTTATATAGTGCCCTGCGGCTGTGGCATCAAATATCCAACTAGTCACCCCTGGCCGGGGTACCCTGGGGGAGTGGGGACCCCTTCAATCAAGGGGTCCCCCCCCCCAGCCACCCAAGGGCCAGGGGTGAAGCCCGAGGCTGTCCCCCCCATCCAATGGGCTGCGGATGGGGGGCTGATAGCCTTTTTGTAAAAGTGTAAGATATTGTTTTTAGTAGCAGTACTACAAGGCCCAGCAAGCCTCCCCTGCATGCTGGTACTTGGAGAACCACAAGTACCAGCATGCGGCGGAAAAACGGGCCCGCTGGTACCTGTAGTACTACTACTTAAAAAATACCCAAAAAAAGACAATACACACACACCTTGAAAGTAAAGTTTTATTACATCCATCCACACAAACATACATACATACTTACCTTATGTTCACACGCAGGACGGTCCTCTTGTCCAGTAGAATCCATGGGGTACCTGTTGAATAAATTATACTCACCAGATCCAGGGTACCAGGCTCCTCGGATAATCCTTTTGTAATCCACGTACTTGATTAAAAAAATAAAACGGAGACCCGAGCCACGCACTGAAAGGGGCCCCATGTTTTCACATGGGCCCCCTTTCCCCGAATGCCAGAAACCCACTCTGACTTCTGTCTAAGTGGGTTTCTTCAGCCAATCAGGGAGCGCCACGTTGTGGCACCCTCCTTATCGGCTGGGAACTTTCAGGTCAGCGGTGAGGTCACTTTCGGTCAACCGCTGACCTGAAAGTTCCCACCATTGGTTACAATGGAGCGCATAGGCGCTACATTGTAACACTGCCGTGTGCCGCCTCTCAGACAGTACAGGAGCACACAGCCGATCAGGAGGGTGCTACAACGTGGCGCTCCCTGATTGGCTGAAGAAACCCACTTAGACATCAGTCAGAGTGGGTTTCTGGCATTCGGGGAAAGGGGTCCCATGTGAAAACATGGGTCCCCTTTCAGTTCGTGGTCGGGTATCCGTTTTTTTATTTTTTCAAGTACGTGGATTACAAAAGGAGTTACCGAGGAGCCGAAAACACTGGATTATGTGAGTATAATTTTTTCTACAGGTACACCATGGATTCTACTGGAGAAGAGGACCGACCTGCGTGGGAACATAAGGTAAGTATGTGTATATGGAGGTGTGGATGGATGTATTAAAGGTATACTTTCAAGGTGTGTGTGTGTGTTGTCTTTATTGGGGTATTTTTTTAGTAGTAGTACTACAGGTACCAGCGGGCCCGTTTTTCCGCCGCATGCTGGTACTTGTGGTTCTCCAAGTACCAGCTTGCGGGGGAGGCTTGCTGGGCCTTGTAGTACTGCTACTAAAAACAATATCAATCACTTTTCACAAAGGCTATCAGCACCCCATCCGCAGCCTATTGGATGGGGGGAACAGCCTCGGGCTTCACCCCTGGCCCTTGGGTGGCTGGGGGGGGGGACCCCTTGATTGAAGGGGTCCCCACTCCCCCAGGGTACCCCGGCCAGGGGTGACTAGTTGGATATTTGATGCCACGGCCGCAGGGCACTATATAAAAGTGACCCCCGGCTGTGGCATTATCTGTCCAGCTTGTGGAGCCCGGTGCTGGTTTTAAAAATACGGGGGACCCCTACGCTTTTTGTCCCCCGTATTTTTGGAACCAGGACCAGGCGCAGAGCCCGATGCTGGTTGCTTAAATATGGGGGAACCCCTGTCATTTTCTTTCCCATATTTCTGCAACCAGGATCGGCTCAAAGAGCCCGAGGCTGGTTATGCTTAGGAGGGGGGACCCCACGCAATTTTTTTTCAAAAAATTAACACTTTCCCACCCCTTCCCACTGATATACATCCATGAGATCCGTGCATGCCTATCCAATCACGGCTCAAAAAAGCAGGTCTGGTTTTTTTTAGCACTTTTTTACGAGTTGTATTTTTTCACGGCAGTTTTTTTTTTTTTTGGCTTTGCACTTCTTAGTAAATGACCGTGATTCATACTTAAACAGCCGCGTTTTGACCGATGGTGTATTCATTCGTATTTTTTTTGTTGGACTTCAAAAAAAATACGAATGCCCTCATCACTGCCGAGATTTGAGTTTAGTAAATGACCGAGATGACACTTTGAAGAAAAAACGACATCTCGGTCAAAATCGGGACCTTAGTAAATATACCCCAAAGTTTTTAAGCATCCGTAAAAAAAAAGAAGTCTGCTGGTTATTCATGATACTAGTTAATATATCTATATATTGTAGACTGGTGCTCTAGATGTTGCCAGAGCAGGTCCATTAAAACGAATGTAAAAGGCTCTAGCCTGTCACACACAACCTGTAAAAAGTTATCGAGGTACTAATATATTATTTTTCCTGGCATATTAAAAGTAACATTAAAAATACTTCTAAGAATGTTTGCAGCCTCAAGAAACATCAGGTTTTTTTTCCCCTCTAAAATATGTACTGTAAGTGACAAAATCCTCGGATAATAGAAAGGACTGAGCAAATTATAGTAATGAGACGCAATGTTCAAACACAAGGCTGTGGAGTCAAACGATAAATTGTTTGAAGCAAAATTCCCATATCCAACTTTTTCATATGCCCATTTTAGTGTTCTTGTAACAGTATATCTATCAGATTCAGTATGATTTATCCTGACCGCGGCATCCCACCCGCCAGGATGCTGGCAGTGGAGTGTGCGCAAAGGGTCCCCTTGCGCGCTCGCTGCGCTCACCACGCTGCAGGCTCAGTGTCTCACTGCGCTCGCCACAGGATCTGTTCCCACTCTATGGGTGTCGTGGACACCCACGAGTGGGAATAGTCCTGTTGCGACGGGATTCTGGCTGGCGGCATTGTCGGCTGTCGGGATTCCGGTGTCGGTATCCTGACCGCCGGGATCCCAACAGCCAGCAAATTAAGCGCATCCCCATCTATCATGTTCCATGTGCAGTCCTCTTGCAATCATACCAGTTAGCTGGACATCTAGGAATTTTTCATATGTCTATATGCAGGTGCCAGGGCTGGCAATCCTGATCCCCCGATACCGACTGAAAAACAGTCGGGATCGGGGATTTGGACATTTTTAATATGTTTCATTTCCCTGACGGATCACCAATCATCGCTGGCTGTCGGTTCGGTGAATTGGGGCATAGCGGGTGGAGCTTTTTGGGTCCATAAGTTACGTAATAGTAAGTAATTAGGTAAGGTCAAGCACAGAGTCCAAAGACAGTCTGTGTCACAACAGAGCAAAACTCACAGGAACATATTGGGGCTAATTCAGACCTGATCGCTGCTGTGATCAGTTCTGAACTGCGCATGCCAGACAGCCAACGACTGTCTCAGCCCTGCGATCGCCTCTGCCTGATTGACAGGTAGAGGTGGTCGCTGGGCGGGAGGAGGTGGGACGGCGGCGTTTGGCCGACGTTTAGGGGGCACGGTCCGGGCAATGCAGGTGTGCCCGTACTGTTCAGGAGTGGCCCGCGGTTGCTGTGTGATGTCACACGCAGCCGCTGCGACCCTCACATCGACAGGTAGCTCCCTGCCTGCGTCCAGGAGCTGTTCTGGTGGGGAGCTACTCTTCAAATACAAAAGCATCGCTGCCATGCGATGATTTTGTACTTGTGCGACGGGGAAGGGCCTGACATGTGGGGTGGACTAGCCCTGTGCTGGGCGTCCCCCCGCATGTCAGGGAAGCTGATCGTTGATGTGCTAAACTTAGCACATCTTCAATCAGGTCTGAATTACCCGCATATGGGGGTAATTCAGAGTTGATCGCAGCAGCCAATTTGTTAGCAGTTGGGCAAAACTATGTGCACTGCAGGGGGGGGGGGGGGGGGGAGATATAACATGTGCAGAGAGTTAGATTTGGGTGGGTTATTTTGTTTCTGTGCAGGGTAAATACTGGCTGCTTTATTTTTACACTGCAAATTAGATTGCAGATTGAACACACCACACCCAAATCTATCTCTCTCTGCACATGTTATATCTGCCTCCCCTGCACTGCACATGGGGGGTAATTCTGAGTTGTTCGCTCGTTGACGATTTTCTCTATAATGTAATTAGTCGCTTACTGCGCATGCGCAAGGTTTGCAGAGCGCATGCGCTTAGTTATTTTACACAAAAGTAAGGTATTTTACTCAGGGCATAACGAGGATTTTTCATCGTTCTGGTGATCGGAGTGTGATTGACAGGAAGTGGGTGTTTCTGGGCGGAAACTGGACGTTTTCTGGGCGTGTGCGAAAAAACGCTGGCGTTTCTGGGAAAAACGCGGGAGTGTCTGAAGAAACGGGGGAGTGTCTGGGCGAACGCTGGGTGTGTTTGTGACGTCAAACCAGGAACGAAACTGACTGAACTGATCGCAATGGCTGAGTAAGTCTGGAGCTACTCAGAAACTGCTAAGAATTTTCTATTCGCAATTGTGCTAACTTTTCGTTCGCAATTCTGCTAAGCTAAGATACACTCCCAGAGGGCGGCGGCTTAGCGTGTGCAATGCTGCTAAAAGCAGCTAGCGAGCGAACAACTCGGAATGAGGGCCCTGGTTTTGTCCAACTGCTAACAAAATTCCTGCTGCGATCAACTCGGAATTACCCCCATAGTCAGCAAAATGGGGGCGTGATGTACTAAGCCTTGAAAAGTGATAATTTCACTATGATAAAGTATCAGCCAATCAGCTCCTATCTGCCATGTAACAGGCTGTGTTTGAAAAATGACACTTAGGAGCTGGTTGGCTGGTCATTTATCACAGTGAAATTATCATTTTTCAAGCCTTAGTACATCTCTAACCCCCCCCCCCCCCCCCCCAGTGGGTGAGACTTAACTATCACTAGCACAGGTTCACTGTAAGGGAGCCTTAAAAAGCCTAGAGAAGTTTAGCCCCTAAATCACATGTTTAGGAGTTAAGCAAGGCTCTTGTGCTGTTTTCTGAAGCAGAAGAAGCTATTGCTTAGCAACCAACAAAGCTGGGAGAGCAGAAAATCATATGACTCAGAAATAGATTACATTTGCAGCACCTATGTAGCTAATTCCAAACAGAAAAGGGAGAAGCAGTGCACTAGGCAACTGGCAGCCAGGAGAGCAGCGGTGCCTGTGTGTATAATGACAGCAGGTAAAATGAGAGGCAGGTAAGGCAGACACAGATTACCAGGGCCAGGCCTGTCTGAGGAGCCTAGTTTGGGACCCAAATCAACAGGGGAAGAGAAGCAACAGCTATAGCTCATTGATAGGGAGTGTGACTACAGGTCACGTTTAAGCTTCTATGGGGAGAATTAAATTCTATGCAGTGTGTGTTCCAGAATGGCACTTTATGATCACTAGCATCACAAGTTTACTTGCATAGTCATCAACAGATCTACAAATATGTTCATAAAGATTCACTTACCTGACCTGCCCCTTTCCTCTCACTCGTAAGTGAAAGATGCTTGCTTTACCTGTATGATAACATGCAGTCTTAACCTCACGCTGACTTACGCAAACAACAACACACGAGGACCCATGCATTGGCAAACACCATCATTACTTACCTGTTGCCACACCAACACCCCATATTATATGTCATGCCACATACTGTACATTGCCGTGGTCAGAAAGTACTACTCACTGGAGTGCTGGTGGCTGTATTATACTGTATGCACCCCAATTCTTCTCTGACTCCATCATGATATCATAGCTCGGACTGATGGTAATGAACTCACCATAGCTCACAGTGACTCTAAGATATATAACACAGTATGAGATATGGTGGCCATACTTACAGTACCTAATCTATCATATTCTGAATTTGGAATTCCAGGGCAGAAAACTCTATCTAGGTTGCCTTTCACTGTTGTATTGCATCAAAAAATGTATAATTAAATAAGATGTTAAATTAGGACCAGAAGTTTAATAGATGCTGCCGAAGCCAGTGGCTGACTGTCAGCACCACTCATGGGTACCAGCAGGGTTGAAGCAACGTTTTCTGTCACTCCAGGCAAATACTCAGCTTGGCGCCTCACCCTTCCCTCCTTGTAGATCATAGGTCTGCAAACTCGGTCCTCATTACCCCACACAATGCATGTTTTGCAGGTATCCTCACAGAATCACAAGTGAAATAATTAACTCCACCTGCGGACCTTTTAAAATGTGTCTGTAAGCAGTGGCGTACTGTAACTAGAAAATTTTCTCCCCCAAGCCAAAAAATTCTCCGGCGCCCCCCCCCCCACCACATAATTGTCACTACTAAAGGGATAAACCTGCGCGCGCCATTAAAAAAGGGGAGTGGCTTTGTTGAAATGGGCATGGCTTCACATAAAGGGGCGTGGCATTGCAAGAAAAGACTACCTTATACCCCAGTTTTGCAACCTGCACGCCCAGACGTTAGCCACCACAGGAAAGAAAAATAATCCTGATTCATGCCCCTTACATTATTTGTAATTTTTCCTCCTTATAGTAATGCCCAGTATACATTATGCCACATACTGCAATGGCCCTTAGACATTATGCCGCACACAATAATGCACATGACACAATATGCACACACCATAATGCCCCCGACACATTATGCCACACACCGTAATGCCTGTGACACATTATGACAGGAATCGCAATGCCCGTTATACATTATGCTACACACTGCAATGCCCTTGATACATTATAGCACATACAATGCCTGTGACACATTATGACACACACCGCAATGACCCTGAGACATTATACCACATACCACAATGCCCGTGATATAGTATACCACACACCGTAATGCCTGTGTCACATACTGCAATGCCCATTATACCCTATGCCACACACCGCAATGCCCGTTATACATTATGCCACACTGCAATGCCCCTTAGACATTATACCACATACCACAATGCCCGTGTTATAGTATACCACACACCGTCATGCCTGTGACACATCATGACACACACCGCAATGTCCGTGATACATTATGCCACACACCGCAATGCCCATTACTCATTAAGTCTTACAGTAAGGCTTCTAATTACTTTTAAATTACCTGCTCGTTGCCAGGGGTTTCATGCTCTTGGTTCCATGCACGGTGCCAGGGGTTTTCATGCTCAGGGTGTCATGCTCGTTGCCAGGGGTTTCATGCACTGGGTGTCATGCTCATTGCCAGGGGTTTCATGCACTGGGTGTCATGCTCGTTGCCAGGGGTTTCATGCACTGGGTGTCATGCTCGTTGCTAGAGGGTAATGCTTGTTGCTAGGGCTGTGCTCCCAGTGCCACATATACCCCCAGTGCCAGATATTCCCCCACAGTGCCAGGTACACACATGCCCCCAATGCCAAATATGCCCCTCCCCCCAAGTGCCAGGTACACATATACCCCCCAGTGTCACATATGCCCCCTCAGTGCCACATATGTCCCCTCAAGTGCCAAATATGCTCTTCCTCCCCCAGTGCCAAATATGCTCCCCCAGGTACAGCTCCCCCCCCCGCTCCCCCGCTGTTTTGTGGAAGGAGGGACACGGAGGGCACAGTGCGCGCCTCTGCTGTGTCCCTCCTGCGCCTCCGGCGTGTCTGTTAAATGAAGTGCCGGTTCATGAGCCAATCAGAGCTCACGAACGGGCACTTCATTCAATAGACACGCCAGAGACGCAGGAGGGACACAGGAGAGGCATGCGCTGTGCCCTCCGTGTCTCTCCTTACAGCAGCGGCTGCGGAAGGAGGGAGACAGCAGATTGACATGCGGACGGCTCGTCCGCATGTCAATCTGCGCTAAATCAGTGGCGGCGCCACCCGCAGCCCTGCGCCTCCAAGCTACCGCGAGGGCTGCGGGGGCAGTAGTTACGCCACTGTCTGTGAGTAATTCATACACCTGTGCACCTGTTGGGTTACCTGCAAAACATGCACCGTGTAGGGTAATGAGGACTGAGTTTGCAGACCTATGTTGTAGATAGTAGTCACCTTTGGCTTGCTTGGATACAACTGTCAACATTGTAAATATTGAAATGTATGTGGGGTGTGTAACAAAAGGTGTCAGCATCTTCTGCATTTATTCTGTAATTCTGGAGTATTTTAACTTTACAATGGAGGATACAGACTCAACTGTCTCAAGACTCAATGGCTAAGTACTGCTGCCTCTACTACACTACATCACCCACCACAAAGCATTATGACTGCCATACAAAACAGAGAGCATCGCAGAATCCACCATATAATGCAGAGAACATTGCAGTATAGGCCATATAATGCAGAAAGCATCACAGTAATTGTCATAAAATACAGAGTATCACAATAACTGCCACATAAAGCAGAGATCATCGATGTGATCCCCATATAACGCAGAGAACATTTACGTAACCTCCATATAATGTAGAGTGCGTCACCATAACAGGTTCAGTATGATTTACCAATGGACACAATTCCGACGGACATAATCCCGACAGACATTGACCTACAGTCAAAATACCAACCGTCTGTATTTTGTCCATCGGTAAATCAACTGCTACCCACCATAACCACAGATTTGGAAGTGGCCACCAGATAATTCAGGGAACATCTTAATGAATGACAACATAATGAAAACATTAAAGCGATTGTCATATTGAAGTGACCTACATACAGTATAACACAGATAATAGTAATACACCCCACCCACACAAACAATATTATTACACCACCCCACAATACACCACTCCATCCACAAACAACAATAAATCACACACCACCACCCTCACCAGACAAAACAAATACTCCTTTCCATAGCAGGGGCAAACACACTGGAGGGGGCTTTCCAAATGTTTGCTTGTCGCCAGCCCATGGAGGATGCATAATGAGCATGTAACAAGCTATAGTCTGCCCCAAACAAAGGCAATTTATGTAATACAGTACATCAGACATATGCAAGCCCAATGATCATAATAAGCCACTTATCAGTCTCTTTCTCTGGTGCAATGACTGAGCACTCAGATGCACAGACACAAGCACACAGCAGCAGGGCCGCCACCAGGGGAGGACTGCCAGGACTCCAGCCTGAATGGCAGTAGTGTGGATTAGTGTCCTGTCGCCATCCTACTGCAGCTGGTGCACAGGTAGGCAGGCTGCAGCTATAGACAGTTAGAACCTCCAGCTTCACCACACCATCACTGACATTTACATGTCCAGAAAAGGAATAGAGAGACAGGCTACAGTAGAGGATTGGGCAGGAATCAGAGTAAGGGAGTGGGGTCTCAGGTAGGGACAGGAGAAAGATGACTACACAAACAGTAGAGAAGAATGGGCGAGGTCTCGAGCAGGAACAGGAGCAATTAGAATATTCTAATAGACAAGGTTGAGGATTGGAATTGGCGGGTACTTGGGGTCTCAGATAGGGGAGGGAGTACATGGGCTCTTCATAGCACAGCACAGACACTGGAATTTGGATCTACAGAGTAGGAACCAGCTAACACTAATTAATGGGTTCACTCCTCCCCTCCCCCTCCATCGCCATGGGAACATACTGTACCACTTGTTCCAGTGGTGCAAAATTAGTCAATCTTTTGTAACTGGAAACATTAAATTCTATCAATGCATCGCTGCTCATCTATAGCTGGGTTGGTAATTTTCCATGCTGTACCCATGATGGTGACTTATTCATATTAAGGTAATCAGGATCATGGAAAACATTACAGAAGAATAATGAAAATGAGTGGCTATTAGGCAAGTGTGTAATCTGTGGCTCATGCTATCTGTATGATGTTTATGGCTCTAGTCTGGACCATTTTGCAGTAATGTGCATAGAGCACCACTACGGAAATATTACTTTAATGGAACATAACATTTACTTTATGCTATTTGGGTTGCATTAAGAGTGATGGTGATGTTGACTGAGAAAACAGAATAAATTGATCTCATCATTAGTCCTGTTACAAAGAGCATAAAAATGTAGTTAATGGGTTCTTTACATTTCTTGATGCTAGGTGTGCTAAATGTCTATCACGTAAATAGTGTATGCTTTTACATGCTACATACAAATACTGTTATTGCAGCATTTGGGTTTAAAAAAATCTTCAACACCTTTTCTAAATGTAAATATTTTACCCTCATTGTTAGGTACAAATATTGCACCCCATTCTACATTTTTATGGCGCTGAAAAAATAGCTGATTGTGCTTTACAAATATGCTGATTTAACAGACTAACCGCTTAGACTCAGAGACTTACAATATTAAGTCAGACACATTGGTCATTTGTGTCCGAATATTATATATACACATTTGTCATTTGTGTCAGCATATTATATATACACACATTGGTCATTTGTGCCAGCATTTTATGTATACACACATTGGTCCTTTGTGTTAGAATATTATTTGAACACACATTGGTCCTTAGGTGTTTATTGAATAGGTTCAGAGTTCACGGAACTGGAGGAATTTCAGTGAGTTTGCCACTAAATTTAAAGTAGCAATCAGTTATAAGGCTTGTTTTTTTTATTGAAATCCCTTTGGTTCTGTAACCGAATCCTTGACCCCTAAAATGTGTTTATTTTGATTGCTGGAACCAGTGGTTACTCTCTTCAGCCTTGGATCCTCACTCAGTTTCATCCAGCAACAGAGCAAGGTTTGGCATACATTGAACACGTCTCATTGGTCATAGAAATAACCTTTGGATTGCTGTAAGGCATTTTGATTATCTTCACCACTCTGCAGGTGCCAACATGTATACACAACCTTTACCTGAGACATAAGCCCAAATGTAAGCCTTAAAAAGTGATAAAGTGGAGACAGATAAAGAGTGATAAAGTTCCAGCCAACCAGCTCCTGTCATTTTTCCAACTTTGGGGTCTATTCATGAAGCAGTGAAAAGTGTGGAGAAGTGAACCTCTGTGTGCTTTTTTTAATATAACAATGTGATTGGGTGCCATTGCCATTATGGATATGTTTTGTTAGAGGAAACTCAAGGAGAATGAGCATAATCCTATGACTATGGAAGATAGACTATAGAAGAGAGCCAGGAATTGTGTTAGACAAAAACATTTAAATTGCAAAGTGCACCATAAAATGACCTAGATGGAAATGTGTATCCAGTGTGGGTTTGTTTATCTTTTTATATCACAGTTATCTTCCTGTTGAGATAGTGTTGGAATATGTAGCAAGACAGCAAGCTAACAATAAGTAATATGTATATAGGCCAGGTAATGAATACTGTTCACTTGCCATTTAACACTTAATAGCTTCATGGGAGAGAAAAAAAACAGTACCACTTCCAAAGTTTTAAAGTATACCATACATTTGGCTCAGAGAGGTCGAAATTAAAATCTATTTATGCATGAAATGGCAAGTTGACAGGAACTTTTATTTTTGGAGAGTTTTGTAATAGGAACAATTATTCCAGAAATGTTTCTTAAGCATTTATGTTTGCAAAGACAATAAACTGATGCACTTATTTTTCCATTTTAGAGTCAGGACAATTGGCAAGTGCCTAAATAATATATCCTACGAATTGGCGGGCTGGGCAGGGGGGCAGGGTGCCGCCTGACCCCGGATCGCTACAATTTTAGAGATCTAGGGCTGCTAGCATATGCACGGCGGGCTGTGGATACCTAGGAAATCTATTGTAGTCTGTTCAAATTCACATTTCACCAACGTACTGTAATATAGAGATGGTTCTTCCAAAGTCTTTCAAGCAAAGTGCAGACTTCTCTGATTTGTTCTTCAGCAAAAGCTCAGTGGAACAGTTGTAAAGGTGATAAGGTGGCGACTAATTTGCATTGTTGTGGTAACTCATCCAAATAATTAGAATAAAGTTCAGAAACCTGTTTGGCTTCACAGAATAGAGTCTGTGGAGGAAAGTTGAGCTTACAGTGCTCAGAAGGGAATGATAAAGGATAGGTTTCTCAGTTGATGAAGGGAGTATGATTAGATGGAAAATTTTTGAAGAAGCAATCAGTTGAAAGCTTAAAGTTTCCTAATGTCTTTGCTGTGTAATCATTTGGAGCTGAATGGTTTCATGATTTTCTAGCCCAGAAGACAAAGGAGATCCAGAGCTGACAGAATGAAGGGAGATACAAATGGTCAGAGGCAGCTGTGCTCAGAATCCAGTAAAGCTGGGCGCACACTATACAATATATCGTACAATATTGGTACATTTGACCAATGTGCACGGTCATCTAGATTCAACTATGTCGCACTCGCGGCGCTGCGGCTGCCGCGCTTGCCGCTCCGGGTGTGCTGGGTCTCCCGGCGGTCGTCGCCCCCGGTGGGCTCCGGGTCGTCTCGTCTTGCTGGCGCTGCCTCCGGCGGGTTCCGAGGTGTGGGCGCCGCCGGTGCGCCAGGCGTCCACGGGGGCGTGGTGGGCGGGTGACGTCATCGGCCCCTTCTGCCAATCGGGAGAAGGCGGGAAGTTCAAAGGCAGACGCCGTACAGAGCCCCGGCGCCTGAGTATCGTCTTTCCAATGATCACCAGTGCTAGCAGCGTTCAGCATGTTCTCAAGCTGAACGTCTCCTGTGTTCCAGCGTTGCAGAGTATCTTTCAGTGGGACATTTCCTGTGCTACCAGTGTTACAGAGTATCTTTCAGTGGGATATTTCCTGTGCTACAAGCGTTACAGAGTATCTCTCAGTGGGACATTCCCTGTGCTACCAGCGTTACAGAGTATCTCTCAGTGGGACATTCCCTGTGCTACCAGCGTTACAGTGTATCACTCAGTGGAACCTTCCCCGTGCTACCAGCGTTACAGTGTATCACTCAGTGGAACCTTCCCCGTGCTACGAGCATTACAGTGTATCACTCAGTGGAACCTTCCCTGTTCTACCAGCGTTACAGTGTATCACTCGGTGGAACCTTCCCTGTTCTACCAGCGTTACAGTGTATCACTCGGTGGAACCTTCCCTGTTCTACCAGCGTTACAGTGTATCACTCAGTGGGATATTCTCTGCGTTACCAGTGTTACAGTGTGTCTCTCAAAGGGACACCTCCTGTGCTTCCAGTATTACAGGATATCCCTAAGTGGAATGCCTCACAAACTTCCAGAGTTACACTGAATTTCAAATCCTCATTTATTTCTTCAGCATTACTCACAAGTTCTTCATTCTTCTGTGTGCTTCAACATCGTTCTCAAATCTTCATTCATCTCTTCAGCATCGCTCACAAGTTCTTCATTCTTCTGTGTGCTTCAACATCGTTCTCAAATCTTCATTAATTTCTTCAACATCGCTCACAAGTTCTTCATTCTTCTGTGTACTTCAGCATCGCCCCCAAGCCTAGGTCACAACTAATTCTTTAGCATTACACATCGGTTACAACGGCTAAGTTCTGCATGAGGAAAACCTACATCCGGCCATCCCTGCTCTGGCCCAGCTGTGGTTCCTCTTCCCTATCATCGGAAGAACCCCCGAGTTCTCAACACTCCCAACCCAGGTCAGTGACAGTATACTCAGGCCACATAGACCCAGGGGATCGGAACCCAGAGTCAAGCGCCATCCAAAACTTGGCTTCCCGAGTTCAGAGTCAGGAGGCGGCACAGAGCCAGGTGATGCAGTATCTCCAGGAATTATCCGGCCGGCTGGATCAAATTCAGGCCTCCCTGGCTTCAGTAGTTCCGGCTCCTGCTCCAGTACCCGCTCCAGTAGTCATCTCCAGTAATGTTCAATCCTCGTCTGGAACCAGGTCACGCCTTCAGCTTCCCACTACCTCTCGCTATAATGGGAATCCAAAGAATTGCCGTGGTTTTCTCAACCAATGCGAGGTGCATTTTGAACTTCTCTCACACAATTTCCCCACGGATCGGTCCAAAGTAGCATACATTATTTCCTTGCTTGAAGGTTCAGCGTTGGATTGGGTGTCTCCGTTGTGGGAACGATCTGACCCATTGGTTTCCAGTTACACTAATTTCATTGCGTCATTCCGAAGGATTTTTGATGAGCCCGGCAGAACGACCGCTGCTTCCTCGGACCTGCTCCGAGTCCGTCAAGGCTCCCGTTCTGTGGGACAGTATGTGGTTCACTTCCAGACCATTGCCTCAGAACTACGCTGGAATAATGATGCTCTCAGGGCCGCTTTCTGGAACGGGCTCTCTGACCGCCTGAAGGACGAGCTGGTCACTAGGGATCTGCCGGATTTTTTAGAAGAGTTGATCTCACTCTGTGTCAAGGTGGATCTTCGCATGCAGGAACGAGGTGGCGAACGTAGTCGGTCGGATCGATCCAGATTCCGGCTTCTTCCGCCTAAGCAAACAGTTACCCCGAGTCCGGACGAACCCATGCAAATCAACCGATCCCGGCTGTCCCCGGAGGAACAACAGCGCCGTCGTGAGGGTAAACTCTGCCTCTACTGTGGAGCCGCGGATCACTTTATCAAGTTCTGCAAGTCCCGTCCGGGAAACGGGCAGGCCTAGCTTGTTCCGGAGGAGTCAAGCTAGGAGTTACATCTAAATCTTCTCCGACAGTGGATTGTTTACTCTCCGTGTTTCTGTTTTCTGAGTCTATAGCCAAACCTGTTAAGGCCCTGCTGGTCTCTGGGGCTGCAGGAAATTTTGTTTCTCTTTCTTGTGTTCAGAGTCTGGGTTTACAGTTACATTCTGTCAAACGACCTATAACGTTGACTGCCATCAATGATACCAAAATATCTAATGGTCTTATTACAAGTCGCACAGAGCCAATCAAGCTGCAGGTCGGAGCTCTGCATCAAGAAAATTTGGAGTTTCTAGTAATTCCGGAGATGCCTCACGATCTTGTTCTTGGTCTACCTTGGTTTAAAATTCACAACCCTCACGTCGACTGGAAGTCGTCACAAATATTGTCCTGGAGTTCGTTTTGTCACTCTAGTTGTCTCACTCCTGTTTACCCGCTCCGTGCATCTTCCAAGTCGGATGAGGAGCTCATTCCAGAGGCCTATCGGGAGTTCACAGATGTGTTCTCGGAACAGGCGGCCGATCAGTTACCACCCCATAGACCCTGGGACTGTCCCATTGAGCTTATCCCAGGGAAAATGCCACCCTGGGGACGCACATATCCCTTGTCATTACCCGAGACCCAAGCTATGTCGGACTATATCAAATCTAATCTACTGAAAGGATTAATTCGCCCCTCTACCTCCCCGGCTGGAGCAGGTTTCTTTTTCGTGAAGAAGGACGGGGGGTTAAGACCATGTATTGATTATCGTGGCTTAAACGATATCACCGTTAAGAACAAATACCCTTTGCCGCTAATTACTGAGCTATTTGATAGTGTTCGTGGAGCCCACGTCTTCACTAAGCTCGACTTAAGAGGAGCCTATAATCTGATACGTATCCGACAGGGGGACGAATGGAAGACGGCCTTCAATACCAGGGACGGGCATTACGAATATCTGGTAATTCCGTTTGGCCTCAGCAATGCCCCTGCCGTTTTTCAGGGATTTTTAAATGAAATCTTCCGAGATATGTTATACCAAAGCGTAGTGGTGTACTTGGATGACATTCTGATATTTTCCAAGAATCTTGCAGAGCACAGAGTTGATAAAGCTAAATATTTATCGTGTATATAACCCTTTATGAGGTCTAAGAACACTGTACGCTATCTACATAAGAAGTACCGTAAGGGTACGCAAGTTGCGTATCGATCGCTTAGCCGTGATCGAGACGCTCAGGCGTCACGTTCACTCACGGCCAAGTGATCGCAGGCAGGCAGACTATTGGCTGTTGACTTATCGTAATGATTCGCTATAGCGTAGCAGCGCTCGGGACCACGAGGAGATCACCAGCGATGCAGACGCTCACAACGTTAAACCTTTATATCTATACCTTTTGTAATGAAATACACAGCAAACCTTAATGTAGAGACAAAGTGTAAGTGCAACCTGGTGTAACCTGATTAACTACAAAGCTGCTTGAGCGTAACCGACGCTCAGAGAATACTTAATACTATAAAGAATACACAGATACCTGGGCTTAGGGTCCGAAACCTATTATGTGTATTATGACTATTATACTTGCAAAAGGAATCACAGTACAAATGATACACTACAATATAACATAAACCAACTAACCAGATAAACTACACAGGAAATACAATACAATACAATTTAAGGAAAATACGAGAGAAAGAGTAGAGAGAGAGGGAGAGATAGAGAGAGAGAGAGATGGCTCACAGTAAGACAATATGATTACGGAGAAAACTTACGCACAAGGGGAACGATCGCATGCGCCTCGATATCCAGCTCCCGATTATCAGCAATGAGAACCGTTGAAGAGAGTGAAGTTGGATATGGTCGGCCTGCTATTTATGCCCCACACACAATACAATTCAATGGTCCCTACAATCTCATTGTTCATTGGACACAGGAATTCGGCTTCGCATTATAACAAAAGGTCATAGGTTGATTCATACAGGTGGGCTGTGACTATTTCCAACTGCTCAGGTGGGAGGGAAACTGGGTTTCCCGCCGCATGGGTAATAAAGTGCAAATAAAGTAAATGTTCATAAACTTCTTATGTCCATAACTATTCGCACGAGCGATTGATCTGCTTCAAACCAACACCGGAATATTTCTAATTAAATATTCTTCCGATGGATACTAAACACCACTGTATTACTCCTATCTGACCCTTCGTATCAAACAAAGAGGGATTCCTCTGTTCATAAACATTCTATATTAACCAAACTTTCAGAATCTATCAAAGGGACCATGATCTACAAAATACATTTATTAGTGAAAATATGTAATGATTGAGTCGCACGCTACAACCACATAAACTCTACCGTAAATACGCATACCATGCGCCTGCGGGTGCCCGCGACTGTGAGTATGCGCACGTACGGGAGAGCGTACGCATGCGCAGCACGGACCTGTGTGAGGTGCAAATATGGTAGTGTGCATAGAGATATTTTTCTGACTTTGACAGTCCACCCTTTGGCAGTCAATAATAACTGCCACTTCCTGAAAACATTTCAAAAGGAGAAAAATATATGTCAGGGGTTAATTCATTTCCATGGTTGGGTGAGGGAGGAGAGAGGAGTAGGTGTGAAGAGGGTATGACCTAGTGTGATAGCAGAAGCATGTGTGTATGAGTCCATGTTTGGGGGGTCATGTATCATCGTGCCGTACGTGTTGTAAATCAAGCTTCGAGGTATTGCGAAGTATACATTTGAATTCCTTCTTATCCCGTGGTACAGGTCTGTGGATGGGCTGTCAAACTTTACCGAGCTCTTTTCGGATTTTGAACAAAATGGGGAGCACATTTTAGTTGATGATACATGAATGGGGGAATATGTGATTGCTGATATCTGTGCCTGTATTCCCTATACTATGTGTGTCATTACCTGAGGGTTGTAGAAATGAAGAAAAGACATGATTACGGTAAATGCGGTGGTATTCTATGTCAGGTTAATGTACATCTGTCGGTTGTAGTTTTGTTCGGTATCAGTTGAAAGTCGTCTTCTTTGCGCTGTTTTGCTCATTAAGCGTGAGCAATAAGCTTTGTCAATGCCATTAGATTTACAAAAAATGTTGGGCTAGCGTAATTTTAAGAATTCTAGGGAAACTGGGGATCCATGGCAAAGTTCATCAAGTGTCCATATCTCAAGTGGTCAAAACTTCGTCTTTGGTCTATCCGTTGTCTGTATAGCGTCTCATCAACTTCCTCGTCCAAGGGGGTCTTGTTATCTTGGAGAAAAACCAGAAAAACAGGTGAAAGAAACGGACCGTAGAAATCGCATTTTCATCACATCATTGTTTCTATCGTTGGGTCGTAAATCAAATCCAGGTTAATTACAGTTTCCTCACTCCTCAAACTCATCACTCTGGTACTTTGTTTGCACCTCATTAAAGCCTGCCCGCATCTAAATATCAATCCAATCGATATAACGACACCTAATATACATAGTAGAAACTTCCCAACATCCATTATGACTCCTTGAGCCCAGTCTCCTAAACCAGAGAACCAATTTCGCGGGTTCAACCATGACACCCAACCAGTCAGCGCATTACCTACAGCAGCAAGAGTGAGATTGTGTTTTCGGCGAAATTCCCACTTTAATTGGAGAATATCGTCCATCTTTTGGTCTATGACCTCTACCGGATCCTCGGTGCTATTTGTGATATACGTGCAACACTTTATGCCGTACTGTGTTGCCAATGTAACACAATATCCGCCTGTCACTGCTGTGAGGTAATTAAGAACCATTCTATGCTGTACCAGTTCTGTTTTATAAGCTTGGAGTTCTCTTCCAGTGTATCTAAACGTGTCATCATACATTTCAGTGATATTATCTAACAAATTGGCGAGTGCGGAAATGTATCTATAATTCATCACTCCTCGAGCGGTGCGAGTGAAATCTAACGCCACCAGAACCTGAATCCCGGTGGATTCATGGATCAGATCAGAGGCCGGATGCTCTAACCTTTCTGACAGTTGTCTTTTAACGAGGTGCTCGTAATGAGTGTGAGTATAAGGAGCTTGGGCACCACGGTGTATGTCTTTCATTTTATCATGAGTTACAGTCATTACTACAGGCAATACTCTTCCAATATAACACAATCCTTCAGAGTTTGGGGCAAGCCACTTGTACGCCTTTCTCCCGCATATGAAATATGCATCATCGGGGAGAACATATGGGACGGAGAAAGACATTACCATATTACAAACCTTCCAGGTGAAATCTCCTAGCCCTAATTCTTCCATCTGCTTAATGCACGTATCAGGTTGTACGATATGTGCACAGTATCCTGGTGATACTTCTCCAACTCTAGTAATCCTATTTCCTAGGGTGTATCTATACCGGAAAGATTTTCCTCTACTGGCTATGTGGCGTACAAGCTCTGTATCTGTAGGCATTCTATCTGCTCTATGTGAAAAGGTCATGGTGTGGTTACTCCATGATACTTCCCAATTTCCCGGCTTTCTGGGATTGGAGATGTTAAAACATAATAGGGACCTATCCACGTGGTATTGGTGGAGCTTCAAACTAGGAGGGCTGGAGATATTAAACCTCCGGTCCACCGGTCTCCCACCATTTAACTCAAGTACCTCCCCTATCGTTAAAGGAAATGGTACTAGCCCTGATTTGCTATGACCCTGAGGTACTTGAGAGCATACCCAACAATCTGTTTTGTTTAATACGTTACCCACTAAGGAGTGATAGTCACTCAATGGATGCCGGTCCATATGGATATTAAAACTGGATTGGCATTTCTTAATGCACCCATCCTCAATGACATTGTTACAAAGCCTGCAGATACAGTTTTCTTCAGCTAACAATCCGTCACAATTTCTTCTATGATCAATGCTATCGGATCGTTTTCTGATACTCGCCTTTGCTTGTTGGTTAGGTTGATCTTGGAAAACTACGCCTCCATCTTTATCATCAGAACCCATTCCAGAACCTCTATCGACCTCCATGGTACTCTCGCCGGAACAGACTGCTCTGGTTAACATCATGGTCAACAGGAAAATCCGGATCACAGTCTCTTGGGGCAAGTCCATCTTTGAGGAGGAGACGAAGAAGAATGAGAAGGAGGAAAAAGAAATTTGAGGGAGAGGGGATGGGAAGTGGAGGAAAATAATAAAAGGGAGTGGGGAGTCGACAACAGCTCTCGGTCTTCAAGGCTCAGGTGCCGCCTCAGTCCTCCTGGAACAGACACTCCAGTGATACAACCTCTACCGTCTGTTCCTTATCACGGGACTTCTCTGGATCAGCAACCTTCTTGCAGTGGGATGAATGGACCCAAGTCTCTCTCTCAGCAACCTTCAATGCCGTAGTGCTAGTCAATAAGACCTGGTATGGTCCTTCCCATCTGTCAATAAGGCAACCTGAGCGTAGAAAATTCCGTATCATTACATAATCCCCAGGTTCAATGTCATGACAATTACTATCAGGTAGATCAGGAATCACCAACTTCAGATTATCATTTTGATTCCTTAACTGTTTACTCATGTTAATCAAGTACTTTACAGTTACTTCATTGTTACATTTCAAATCATCCTGAGGGTTAATCATGACATGCGGTTGTCGACCAAATAAGATTTCAAAGGGGGACAGATTAAGAGGGGACCTGGGAGTGGTTCTGATACTGTACAATACAATGGGTAAAGCTTCTGGCCATGTCAATCCTGTCTCTGCCATCACTTTACTCAATTTATTTTTAATAGTGCTGTTCACTCTTTCGACCTTCGCACTCGCCTGTGGACGGTACGGAGTGTGCAGCTTGCTATCAATTCCCATCAACTTACACATTCCTTGAAAGACATCACCTGTAAAATGGGTACCCCTATCACTTTCGATTATTCTAGGGATACCATATCTACATACAAATTCCTGCACAATTTTCTTAGCAGTAAACATAGCGGTATTTGTAGCTGCAGGAAATGCTTCGACCCAATTCGAGAAAACATCTATACAAACAAGTACATATTTCAAATTCCGACAAGGGGGTAATTGAATGAAGTCAATTTGTATTACCTGGAAAGGGCCGCCGGCAGGTGGGATATGGGATGGTTCTGTAGGTATTGCCTTTCCAATATTCTTTCTCAAACAGGTAAGGCATGACATTGCTCTTTTACTCGCATGAGAGGAGAATCCTGGGGCGCACCAATAGGCTCTTACCAATTTGCACATCCCTTCCTTGCCTAGATGAGTCAGCCCGTGAGCTGCTTCAGCCAGACATGGAAGATATGCTCTGGGGGCCACTGGTTTACCATGTCCATCCGTCCAGAGTCCTGAGGACTCTTGGCCACATCCCTTTGCCTTCCAGACTGCCTTTTCCTGTGTGGAACACAAATTTTGCATTTCACACAACTTCTGTGTGTTAATGGTATTAAATACCATTAATTGTGTGGTGTCTGTCTGTATGGGGGTAGCAGCTGCTAACTTAGCAGCTTCGTCTGCTCGGCTGTTACCAAGTGATACCGGGTCTTGGCTATATGTGTGTGCTTTACATTTGATAACAGCCACTCTGTCGGGTTCCTGTATCGCTGTTAGAAGCCTTTTTATGTGAGCTGCATGCGCTACCGGTGTACCAGCTGCCGTCATGAAATTTCTGAGGCGCCATAGGGCTCCGAAATCATGGACTACCCCGAATGCGTATCTAGAATCGGTGTAGATATTGGCTGACTTACCCTTAGCCAATTCACATGCTCTGGTTAGGGCGACCAGTTCAGCAACCTGGGCTGAGTGAGGTGGGCCTAGCGGTTCCGCTTCTATGGTGTCTTGGTCATCTACGACTGCGTATCCAGTACACAAGTCTCCCGAGTCTGACTGTCTGTGACAACTACCGTCCGTGTAGAACGTGAGTTCTGCATCTTCCAGTGGGTTGTCACTGATGTCAGGCCTTGCGGTAAAATTTTGGGTCAAATATTCCATACAATCATGTGTATCTTCCTTTGTATTAAATCCTCCTTCCCCAGCACTCTCACCTTCCACCCTTTGTGCCTGACCAGGCACACCTGGGAGATATGTTGCAGGATTTAATGCACTGCATCTCCTTATGGTGATGTTTACGGGGGCCATTAGTGCCAATTCCCATCTTGTAAACCTCGCTGATGAGACGTGTCTGGTTTGGGCAGAATTCAATAAGGCTGATACCGCATGTGGCGTATGGATTGTGAGGTTGTGGCCTAGCACGACATCTTCGCTTTTTGTCACTAGCAATGCTATCGCAGCAACGCTTCGCAAGCATGTGGGGAGGGATCGCGCTACTGTATCTAGCTGAGCGCTGTAGTATGCAACTGGCCTGCTGGCATCACCGTGTTTTTGGGTTAGTACACCTGCTGCGCAACCAGCACTTTCTGTTCCGTATAGTTCAAAGGGTTTCCCATAGTCTGGCATACCTAGTGCTGGTGCCTGCGTTAGGCACTGTTTGAGTCTCTCAAATGCTGTTTCGGACTCGTCTGTATGCGAAATCCTATCAGGTTTGTTTGAGGAGACCATTTCCTGCAAAGGTAACGCTAAAATGGAAAACCCTGGGATCCAATTACGGCAATACCCACACATTCCTAAAAACGTTCTGATCTGTTGCTGGGTTTGTGGTAGAGTCATGTCTCTAATTGCTTGGATTCTATCAGCGGTCAGGTGTCTGAGTCCTTGTGTTAGACAGTGTCCCAAATATTTTACCTTAGTTTGGCATAATTGCAACTTGTCTTTGGACACCTTGTGTCCGGTGTCTGAAAGATGAAACAGGAGCTGTTTCGTATCCTTCAGAGATGCTTCCAGTGAATCTGAACACAGTAATAAATCGTCCACATACTGTATCAATACTGATCCACTGTCTGGTTGAAAAGACTGTAAACAATCATGCAAAGCCTGAGAAAATATACTTGGACTATCTATGAAACCTTGGGGTAATCGAGTCCACGTGTATTGGACTCCTCTGTATGTGAATGCAAACAAATATTGGCTGTCAGGGTGCAGAGGTACCGAAAAGAAAGCGGAGCAGAGGTCACTAACAGTGAAAAATTTGGCAGTGGGAGGGATTTGCATTAGGATGACAGCTGGATTTGGCACTACGGGGAACTGACTCTCAACTATTTTGTTAATCCCCCTTAGATCCTGCACTAGCCTGTAACCCCTCCCCCCACTCTTCTTAACAGGGAAGATGGGACTATTGGCAGTGCTGGACGTTCTTACCAGAATGCCCTGTTGTAGCAAGCGCTCTATTACTGGGTAAACTCCTAACTCCACCTCTGGCTTCAGAGGATACTGTGGGATTTTTGGAGCTATCCTACCATCTTTTACTTGTACAACTACTGGAGCTACGTTTGCCATTAATCCAGTGTCCTGTCCGTCTTTTGTCCAAAGTGACTCTGGTATCTGAGATGTCATCTCTTCTATTTGGGATGGATTCCTATTTGTCATAATGGTATGTGACATTAATTTTGATGGGGAGTCTAACATGTCTCGCACTTCCTGAGCGTGTTTCTCAGGTATGTCCAAGAATACACCTTCAGGAGTACAATAAATGACGCACCCCATTTTACACAGTAAGTCTCTTCCCAGGAGATTGGTTGGTGCCGATGCAGCCAGCAAAAAGGAATGCTTGGTATGCAAAGGCCCTATTGTAATCTCGGCTGGTTTGCTAACAGGGTAGTGCTGGACTACTCCTGTTACTCCCATGGCTGGAATTGTCCTACCAGTGGTTCTCATGCCCACTGTCGAATTTATCACTGACTTGGCCGCCCCTGTGTCTACAAGAAAGTTTAAAGTTCTACCAGCTACATTGATTGCGACCTCGGGTTCACTTTCAAGGTTGGCAATCAATTTCACTGGCTGCAGATTACAGGTATGGCCACACCCCTATTGGGTATGGTGACCTCCCTGAATCCCGCTGGCAGCAACTATTTGTGAGGGAGATAGTTGGGAACTACCAGAGGCATGCCAGTCTCTGTTTGGGGGATATCTTTTTGTTTCCCCTGTATGTGGCTCATAACTCCGTTTCTGCGGACCTTGCTCCCAATGTCGTGTGTCGTGTCGTTGTCTAGGGGGTTGGTATGTGTTTCGTGAATTCTTTACTCTACAATCTCGTGCCATGTGTCCCTGTTTGTGACAAGAATAACAAGTAACCATACTTGACTTACCCACAGGATTTGGTGATACAAACAAAGGCTGCCTTGTGGTCAGAGCCTGTATACTTACTGACATTAATTTGTCACCTTGTTGTTCCCTGTGTCTGGTGATGTTTCTGTCGTGATCAATAGCAGCCTCTCTCAAAGTAGCCACAGACAGACCTCGCCAACATGGTTGCGTGGTCTGTACCCTAGTCTTCAATGACTCTTTTAAACCATCCATCAGTACCGATACTGCTACTTCCCGATGGTTTGTGTCTGTTTTAATGTCCTCTATACCTGTGTATTTTGCCATTTCTAATAATGCTCTGTGAAAATACTCTGCAGCTGTCTCTGACTCCTTCTGTTTAATGGAGAATATCTTATTCCATTTAGCTACTGCTGGGAAATACTCTTTTAGCTGCAAGTTTATTCTTTTCACATTATCTTGGTTGTACACATCTGTAAGAGGTACATCATGATCTAGTCCGCAATCAGCTAAAAATTGAGTTGCGTCGACATTTGAGGGTAAACATGCTCTCAGCAATATCTGCCAGTCTTTATTGTTGGGCTCTACAGTGTTACCTAAGTCTCTGATGTATTTTTGACTGGCAACTAAGTCTTTTCTAGGGTCAGGAAATTCAGACACTATGGTCCTTAATTCCATTCGGGAAAATGGAGTGTACATGGCAATGTTCCTAATGGGAGTGGCTCCTGATGCGTCTGTTTTCCCATTTGGCACTGCTATTACTCTAACAGGTGTAATTCTAACAACCTCATTCTGTGTAGATTCTACAGGCTGTGGTGAAATAGTCTCAGCATAATGCATGGTGCCGTACTTACCAGTTGATACGACCTCACCTATCCCTCCGCTAGGGGCCTTTACTAATCTCGTGGGTGGAGCTGTGCCTACTGTGGTCTCTGCTATGGTGGCTGCTAGAGAGAGCGCTGAAATCGTTGTCGCTTCGTCCTCTTGATCACACTCCTGAGGAAAGTTCAAAACAGGGTACAACTTGCACGGGTTAATACTTGCATTGGTTAATGGGTTAACATTATCATTAACATTTACACAGTTACTAAGTGATTTTGTGTTACCCCTTAGTGCGTCTTTCTCCGTAATCAACTTCTCTCCTGATATATATGGTGGCGGCGGGGCCGTGGCAATTAGTTTTCTGTTAGAGCCAGATCCCGCCGCCTGAGCCAAACCTCTCTGTATCTCACCTTCCTGTTGCCACAACTGTAAATAATCATAATGCTGAATTCGTCTCTTTGTTGATTTTATGAGACATATCCTCCTCCTTAAATTTTGTAACACTTCTGAGCTGAAGCTCCCTATTCTTGGGAATTTCTCCCCGTCATGCACAGTCATTCTCTCCCATTCATCACATAAAGTTTCTGTGTGACTTCCATATTTCTCACACATGATATACCTGGCCGACCCAATTGGCCGGACCACTGAATCAACCCGAACCGAGGTTGATCGCCCCCTACCTGAACAAGTGGCCCCCATAGTTCGAAAGTGTTGCTTTATTTAGCCAACCCTTTACGAAAAACCAAATGCCAACAATAGGCTGACGGTGGCGGTTTACCGAGTACCCCACTCACTCGCCCACGCCGACCTATACGACCTGATCACACCGATATGGTGCTGGCGTACTCGACCTAGGGCCCCTGCGACCTGAACCTCTATTTACTGGAACCTGTGAGGGTTATCCGAAGAACACTTACTCTTTCCAGTAACTATTGGTTGCTGGATAGTTCCTGAGTGAGCAGCGAACTTCCCTTAAAATAAAAAAATTACACAAATCACGTTAGAGTGTACAGATAGCGTTTGTGACCCCTTTACTCTAATGGTATTAGGTCAGATTACTAACTACTGCACACACTTACGTGCGGTCCAGTCGTTCAGTACACAAACAACTAAGCTTATGTACGGAAAGACCAATGGAATCGAAACTTACGACTGCGAATTCCTTCAGCCAGAGCTTATATGGCCTATATGGGTGTTGCACCAACCCTTTTCGGTGTTGTGCCTGTGAACTGTATAGCGGACTTCCTTGTCGGCTGTACCTGGACCTCCTGGTCTGTTATGACCTCCTGGTCTTGTTACAGTGCGACCTCCTGGTCTTGTTACAGTATGACCTCCTGGTCTGCTATACTCTAATGCTCAAAATTGTATATTTAACCAGAGATGCCTCCCTAGCCACCGTGCACGTCACTTACACGCATGTACCTCACGAGTACTCGACTTTTCTTGTGGTTCAACCTTTAAAAATTGTAAAAACACTCACTCATCACATGTACACTTTTGTTTCTATTTCTATTTCTGCGCAGAAATTTTTCTTTAGCCCAGCTGTGTTACCAATTAGGAGCAGGATCTGTTAATTTAAATTTTGGATTTCCAAAAATAGACTTGCGTTATTTATCGCCTGTGGCGCTCTTTACCGCTTTGCGTTACTTACCGCGTTGCGTTAAAAATCAACTTATCGTGACTTGAGCTACGTGGGCGTAACCGGACGCTCCGTTGCGTAATGTACGCTGCGTGCGTCTGCTTTTGGATTGCGTACACAAGTCTTTTGTTAGGGACACGTGTACGCAAAGCAAAGATCCACCGTAACACAATTTATATTTTTATCAATGTAGATGATCCCTGGTCATCTACCACACAACACACTGACTTCGCCTTATCTCCCAGGCAAAACTGTGTGTTTGTCTATCTTTTAACTATATTACCTTTACTCTTAAACTATGAAATAACGGCAAATCTTTTTTTAGCACTTCTATCGACTATAAAACTGGCAGACAGGAGAGTGATATACGAAAATGAAAAAGAAAAAGAAATGCAGATATATGTGTGTGCGTGCGTGTGTACGCAAGACAGAAAAATACAGTTTTAAAAGACACTAGCGTTTTGTTCTTACCTCCGGTTCCCGGATTCCTTCAGCACTCTTTTATCTAAGCGAAGCAGACGCTTATCCCGTCAGCACTACGAGACAACCTCCCGCCCTTTGCTGAGGGATAATGTCTGCTGATCTACCTAGTGCAGATATGTGAAGGACAGGACGAGCCGCCAATTGATAAAGCTAAATATTTATCGTGTATATAACCCTTTATGAGGTCTAAGAACACTGTACGCTATCTACGTAAGAAGTACCGTAAGGGTACGCAAGTTGCGTATCGATCGCTTAGCCGTGATCGAGACGCTCAGGCGTCACGTTCACTCACGGCCAAGTGATCGCAGGCAGGCAGACTATTGGCTGTTGACTTATCGTAATGATTCGCTATAGCGTAGCAGCGCTCGGGACCACGAGGAGATCACCAGCGATGCAGACGCTCACAACGTTAAACCTTTATATCTATACCTTTTGTAATGAAATACACAGCAAACCTTAATGTAGAGACAAAGTGTAAGTGCAACCTGGTGTAACCTGATTAACTACAAAGCTGCTTGAGCGTAACCGACGCTTTTGAACTTTTGTAAGTCTGTATCAGTCCCTCCCCAAATGAAGAAGACGTCATCAATAAATCTGTACCAACAGATCAGACTTTCTCTGAATGGATTGTTTGTCCAGATATTCTGATCCTCCCACCTTGCCACGAACAAGTTTGCGTAGCTGGGCGCAAATGATGTGCCCATTGCTGTTCCACATTTCTGTCTGTAGAACTTGCCGTTATTCCAAAAATAATTATGGTTTAAAATGAAGTCAATATTTGTCATGATGAAATTGACCTGCCTTGTTTATATATAGTCTCAGGAATCCAATCTATTACCTCAAAGTTATCAAAATACACAGACCATTTTCTTCAAGATATTGTAAAGACACAAAAAAGTTATTTAAAAGATACCATTCATATCATACAGATACTTACGAATATACAATGGGAAGAACACTACACACTAGGAACCAGTGATGTCAAATCATTGTATACAAGTATTAATCACGAAATAGGTTGTGAATATACTGAACATTTCCTGAATGCATCGAATCTTCCAACAAGGCAGGTCAATTTCATCATGACAAATATTGACTTCATTTTAAACCATAATTATTTTTGGAATAACGGCAAGTTCTACAGACAGAAATGTGGAACAGCAATGGGCACATCATTTGCGCCCAGCTACGCAAACTTGTTCGTGGCAAGGTGGGAGGATCAGAATATCTGGACAAACAATCCATTCAGAGAAAGTCTGATCTGTTGGTACAGATTTATTGATGACGTCTTCTTCATTTGGGGAGGGACTGATACAGACTTACAAAAGTTCATTTCACATATAAACAGTAATAACATTAATTTAGAATTTACAACAAACACAAGTAAAAACACAGTAACTTTCTTAGATTTGGAAATTTTCATTGAAGATAAACGAATCAACACTAAAACCCATATCAAAGAAGTAAGTGGAAATAACATTTTGCCATACTCAAGTAATCACCATAGAAACTGGAAAGCAAGCATACCATCAAGCCAACTACAAAGAATTAGAAGAAATTGCAACCAAAATGAGACATATGAAAAACAGAGTGGAGAGATGATACAGAATTTCATCCAGAAAGGATATAAAATTGAAGACCTGAATAAACAGAAAAACAAGATTGACCTTATGGATAGAAAAGATCTTATCAGGTATAAAGAAAGAAGAACAGATGAAAACATGGAAAAAATTAAATTCATCACTCAATACAATAGTAACCATCAAAACATAGAAACCATGCTAAGTAAACATTGGCACATTTTGAAATTGGATGACGATTTGAGAAACAGCCTAACAGATAGACCTAAGATCATATATAGAAAAGCGAAAAATATTAAACAAGATCTTGTGAAAAGCTATCAGAGAAACTTTCCAAAAAACACCCAATCAAAGGGCCATCACTACTGTTTAAATTGTAAAGCCTGTAAAAACCTAAATAAAAATACAACCAAACCAGAAATAACCTTCAAATCAAACAAAACTGGAAGATCATACACAATTCAAGATCACTTAAGCTGTGAGATGGAGCAAGTAATCTACCTTTTGGAATGCCCATGTGGGCTACAATACATTGGACAAACTAAGAGAAGACTCAAAATAAGGCTGGCGGAACATATTTACAATATAAAAAGAGGATTGAGTACCCATAGTGTGTCAAAACATTTCACAGATTTCCATAATAAAGACCCACTTGGATTAAAATTTATGGCAATACAACAAGTTCAAAGCAACTGGAGAGGTGGAAATATCGTCACAGACCTTTTAAAAAATGAAACCAGATGGATTTTTGAAATGAAAACTTTATTTCCACATGGACTCAATATTGATATTGAACTAAATGCATTTTTATAAACACACACATTATATTCTCATTCCTTGATAAATTTTTAGTGGCACCTATATTTTTTAAATAGAATAATAGATTTTTCAAAAAAATAAAAATTTTTACTATGTTCAAACAGGAGCACATGGTTGCCGCCTGTTTGATACCAACTTCCTGTTTTGGACTTCCGTTTTTAAACATGAACAATAAAGTTTTTTAAGTATAAAAGAAGGAACAGGAAACACAATTGCCATCCATGACTAAGTGTGCGGTGACACACGAAACGCGTTGGAGGCAGAGAGCTACAGTCGACCATCTGACCGGCCCGAACTCCCCGACGCCGAGCCGCAGTGTGACGTCATCGGGCCGCGACTGGACAACTGACCGCGATCCCGGACCGCTGGACGCAGCAGTACGGGAGAAGAGGACACACCACAGTACATCTTGGTGCCCTGTACGAACACCGGTCAGTAGTTAGGGAGAGGTAGATCTTTCACATTTTGTGAACCGGGACGAACTTAGCTCAAAAATTCTCCAAAAGGAGCTGTAAACATCGTTATATTAATCTTTCTTTTCTTCACAGGTGCCACTGTTTTTTACATTTTTTACATTTTTTACATGTTTCTTATAAGTTTTTATAAAGTTTTTTCATAAGCTTTTTAGAAATCCCTATATATACATTTAATCTTTTCAGCGCTCGGTGCAAATATATTTTACTAGTGAAAATATGTAATGATTGAGTCGCACGCTACAACCACATAAACTCTACCGTAAATACGCATACCATGCGCCTGCGGGTGCCCGCGACTGTGAGTATGCGCACGTACGGGAGAGCGTACGCATGCGCAGCATGGACCTGTGTGAGGTGCAAATATGGTAGTGTGCATAGAGATATTTTTCTGACTTTGACAGAGTACAGGTCAAAGAAGTACTTTTTCGCTTACGAAGGAATCGTCTCTACGGCAAGATTTCCAAATGTATCTTTGAGGTCCCTTCGATTCCGTTCCTCGGTTATGTCATCTCGGGTACGGAGCTTCGCGTGGATCCGGAAAAACTCACTGCCATTCGGGACTGGACTCAGCCTCTCTCCCTGAAAGCGGTACAAAGATTCCTGGGCTTTGCAAATTACTACCGGAAATTAATTAAGGGATTTTCTACCATTGTTGCACCCATTACTGCCCTAACCAAAAAGGGGCCTGACCCAAGTCTCTGGTCTTCCGAAGCTGTAGAAGCGTTTGCCCGGTTGAAATCAGCCTTTATATCTGCTCCAGTACTCCAACAACCAAATTTCTCAAAACCATTCTTCTTGGAAGTCGATGCTTCCTCAGTAGGCATCGGTGCCGTCCTTTCACAGTACTCTTCTGATGGGAAGTTACATCCATGTGGTTTCCATTCTCGTAAGTTCTCTCCTTCTGAACGAAACTACACCATTGGAGATCAGGAACTTTTAGCAATAAAATCTGCCCTAGAAGAATGGAGGTACTTATTGGAAGGTGCTAAACACCTAATTACTATTTACACCGATCACAAGAACTTGTTGTATATCAAGACGGCCCAGTGCTTGAATCCCCGTCAAGCTAGATGGGCGCTCTTCTTCACTCGGTTCTCGTTCGTTATTAAGTACCGGGCCGGGGCTCTTAACGCTAAGGCTGATGCTCTGTCTCGTTCTTTAACGGCCTCGGATGAGGAGCATTCCTTTGAAAAGAGTTTAATTCTCAGTCCAGTCTCTATTTCAGCAGCTCCCACTTCTCTGGGTTCTCCTCCTGGGAGAATGTCTGTACCAGTTGAATTTCGACCAAAGTTACTGCAGTGGGCTCATATCTCCAAGTTTTACGGTCATCCTGGAGTTCAAAAAATGTGTGAATTTCTATGTAGGTCATATTGGTGGGACACCATGAAGAAGGATATACAAGATTATGTCAACTCATGTCCTCAATGTGCTCAGCACAAAACTCTTCGTCTGCCTCCTGCGGGGTTGCTTCGTCCACTGTCCATTCCTAAGAAACCCTGGACCCATATTTCTATGTACTTTATTACCGAATTACCCCTCTCCAAGGGTTACAATACCATCTAGGCAATTATTGACCGCTTTTCAAAATTGGCACATTTTGTTCCGTTGACCGGTTTACCAACAGCTCCCAAGTTGGCTTTACTATTTATTCATGAACACTTCCGCCTGCACGGGTTACCTCGGGAGATAGTCTCTGATTGAGGGGTACAGTTCACTGCAAGATTTTGGAGGGCTCTCTGCTCAGCCTTACAAATAAAACTCAAGTTCTCATCTGCTTACCATCCACAAACCAATGGGCAAACTGAACGTGTCAATCAAGATTTAGAGACTTTTCTCCGTGTTTATCTCTCTCCCTCACAGGACGATTGGGTGGAACTGTTACCCTGGGCCGAGTTTGCCCATAATCATCTGTACCACTCTTCCACTGGTGAGTCCCCATTCTTCATTAATTACGGATTCTATCCACGAGTCCCAGAATTACCAATTTTTCCTTCGGAGGATGTTCCTGCTGCAGCTTCCACTCTCCGGCACTTCAGTCAAATCTGGAGTAGGGTTCATGCTAATCTCAAGAAAATTTCTGGGCGCTACAAATTCTTTGCGGATAGAAAACGGCGAGCAGCTCCTCAATACAAAGTTGGTGACAGGGTATGGCTCACTACCCGCAATCTTCGTTTAAGAGTACCCGCTATGAAGTTTGCTCCGAGGTTCATCGGTCCTTACCCCGTTTTGCAAGTCCTGAACCCTGATGTCTGCAAATTGGGATTGCCTTCCCACTTTCGGGTACCAAATTCTTTCCATGTTTCTCTCCTTCGTCCCCTCATTTTAAATCGGTTTAATTCGGAGTCTCCTAGCCCAACCTCGGTAAAGACTGAAGCTGGAACAGAATTTGAAATCAAAACTATTCTTTACTCTCGTTATCTTCACAAGAATTTACAGTATCTGGTAGAATGGAAAGGTTATGGCCCTGAGGAGAGGAGCTGGGTCAAAGCTTCTGAAGTCACTGCTCCCCGACTAGTCCGGATCTTTCATTCTAAACATCAAACGAAACCAGGAAAGTGTCCAGTTGCCACTCCTAGAGGAGGGGGTAGTGTCGCACTCACGGCGCTGCGGCTGCCGCGCTTGCCGCTCCGGGTGCGCTGGGTATCCCAGCGGTCGTCGCCCCCGGTGGGCTCCGGGTCGTCACGTCTTGCTGGCGCTGCCTCCGGCGGGTTCCCGGGGTGTGGGCGCCGCCGTTGCGTCCGGCATCCACGGGGGCGTGGTGGGCGGGTGATGTCATCGGCCCCTTCCGCCAATCGGGAGAAGGTGGGAAGTTCAAAGACAGACGCCGTACAGAGCCCCGGCGCCTGAGTATCGTCTTTCCAATGATCACCAGTGCTAGCAGCGCTCAGCGTGTTCTCAAGCTAAGCGTCTCCTGTTTTCCAGCGTTGCAGAGTATCTTTCAGTGGGACATTTCCTGTGCTACCAGCGTTACAGAGTATCTTTCAGTGGGGCATTTCCTGTGCTACCAGCGTTACAGAGTATCTCTCAGTGGGACATTTCCTGTGCTACCAGCATTACAGAGTATCTCTCAGTGGGACATTCCCTGTACTACCAGCGTTACAGTGTATCACTCAGTGGAACCTTCCCCGTGCTACCAGCGTTACAGTGTATCACTCAGTGGAACCTTCCCCGTGCTACCAGCATTACAGTGTATCATTCAGTGGAACCTTCCCTGTTCTACCAGCATTACAGTGTATCACTCAGTGGAACCTTCCCTGTGCTACCAGCGTTACAGTGTATCAAGAACAAAACCAAAGTATATTAACTGCTGAAAAAGCGCCTCAGCAGAGGATAAACATAAAATTGAGAGTGTGTATTGAACCTATTTCAGAAATCCTGCGCTAGCCAAACAACTATATGTGTTATAGTGTAGCAAGGAATAAACAAGAGAGAAAATGGCTGCGCTGAATTTCAGAAATATGATGTGATATATTCAGTAGAGAGAGCCAACGTGTCACTTATAAAATTGAACAAATTTATTAAAAAACTGTAGAATGTAATGAAATAAAAAACAATAAAACATGAATGGATATTACTCAGTCACCTGTCTCAAAGTGTCAGCACAATTTAAGGACTTGTATCATATTGCAGCTGTAATGTGTAATGCTGAAGTCCGTGTTCCGTAGCTGAAAAAGAGTGCTGCTGATGGTACACAGCAGTGAGCAAAAGGTGCAATTGTAGAGCTCCAATGATGAATTAAGTATGTATAGCCAGGAAGTCATTCAGTGATTAATACCTCTCCAATGGGCTGGTCCGTTTACCGGGCATCCCCGGTCTGGTGTCCTGCGTTGCCCACAAGTGCTGTGCAGCGGAGAGGAGACGGAATGCTGTATGTAGTCGGCTGGCTTATGCGGCGTAAATGACAGCGGCTGCTGGGAGCAGAGATCAGTCAGGAGCGTTGCCGTCTGAGAATGCTGAGCTCTGCACCAAATGTGAGACACCTGAGCAAGGTGTGTAGAGAGGCGGGTCCTAACGCGTTTCGTCACGCTCCACGTGACTTTTTCAAAGGTGATTTCCTGCCTCCAGATTCTCCAGTATTTAAACTATGGTGTAACCAGAGCAGACAGCTGTCTGCACTCAATCTCAAATTAAAAAACAAACATAAACCATTAAAACTACGTGGCTCTCTCATAAAAATTCAATAACGATCACATAGATCAGTGGCAGACTTGACTTGCTAAGAATAGGAAATATAAAACATATAGAGAAAATAAATAAAACTATAAAGATTAATAATTAAAGCGAGATGTGTATTTAGGAACTAATTATACTGAGAGGAGGTACCCGAATGCCGGGCCTCTGGCAAAAGTAAAACAAGCATATATCACTTATACATCCCATGTGTAAGAACAGGATTTTAACCCTATAAATAGAGCAACAAACTATACCAAAAGAGGTATTCTCTAACTCACATTTGAAACCTTCAATTAGTGAAAACATACAGACTTGTATAGCCTGTATTAGAAATTTATGAATACCCTCTGACAGAGAAAGGATTAAATTAAAAAGCATGTGTCTATATGATTAAAATATGCGAAATAATATCCTAGCCCTGTGTTCAAATAACCACTGACGCCTGACAGGCTCGAGTCAGGATCGAACTCAGTATCATTCAGACAGAGAGTGTCCGTCACTCAAACATGCGCGCCACTGGGTAAGCACGGTGTCCAGGGTATGTTGGAAAAGATATAATCTCTATTACTGAAATCTGCATTGTATCACAGGCGTCAATTCAGCATATAAAACGCTTTGAGAACTAAATAATTAATAAAAACATGTACATATGAATACATAATCCTGATGCTATACATATACAGATGGATACATAATCAGAATACTATACCAGTACATAAAATGTACCAAGTGAAGTGTGACGTGTCATACCATTGAATTATTAAATTTAGATGGGTAATGTTGAAAAATGGAAACACTAATATCAGCATTGCCTATGCTAGACTACACAGTATAAAGAAACTGTAAAAAGTTCAGACGTATAGACAGTGGCGTAACTAGAAATTTTTCTCCCCCAAGCCAAAAAATAATTTGGCGCCCCTCCCCCCTTCATGCTCCATAATTGGGAGCAAGAAAGGGATAAATATGCGTGCGCCTTCGGCGCGCGTGACAAAAAAGGGGCGTGGTTTTGTTGGAATGGGCGTGGTTTCGCATAAAGGGGCGTGGCATTGCAGGAAAAGACTACCTTATACCCCAGTTTTGCAACCTGCACGCCCATACGTTGGCCACCACAGGAAAGAAAAATAATCCTGATTCATGCCCATTATATTATTTGTCATTTTTCCTCCTTATAGTAATGCCCAGTATACATTATGCCACATACTGCAATGCCCCTTAGACATTATGCCGCACACAATAATGCACATGACACAATATGCACACACTGTAATGCCCCCGACACATTATGCCACACACCGTAATGCCTGTGACACATTATGCCACACACCGTAATGCCTGTGACACATTATGACAGGAATCGCAATGCCCGTTATACATTATGCTACACACTGCAATGCCCCTGATACATTATAGCACATACAATGTCTGTGACACATTATGACACACACCGCAATGTCCGTGATACATTATGCCACACACTGCAATGCCCGATACATTATAGCACATACAATGCCTGTGACACATTATGCCACACACTGCAATGACCTTGAGACATTATACCACAATGCCCGTGATATAGTATACCATACACCGTAATGCCTGTGACACATACCGCAATGCCCTGCACGTTATACCCTATGCCACACACCGCAATGCCCGTTATGTATTATGCCACACTGCAATGACCCTGAGACATTATACCACATACCACAATGCCCGTGATATAGTATACCACACACCGTAATGCCTGACACATTATGACACACACCGCAATGTCCGTGATACATTATGCCACACACTGCAATGACCCTGAGACATTATACCACATATCACAATGCCCGCAATATAGTATACCATACACCGTAATGCCTGTGACACATTATGACACACACCGCAATGTCCGTGATACATTATGCCACACACTGCAATGACCCTGAGACATTATACCACATATCACAATGCCCGCGATATAGTATACCATACACCGTAATGCCTGTGACACATTATGCCACACACCGTAATGCCCATTACACATTAAGTCCTACAGTAAGGCTTCTAATTACTTTTCAATTACCTGCTCATTGTCAGGGGTTTTCATGCTCAGGGTGTCATGCTCGTTGCCAGGGGTTTTATGCACTGGGTGTCATGCTCATTGCCAGGTGTTTCATGCACTGGGTGTCATGCTCGTTGCCAGGTGTTTCATGCACTGGGTGTCATGCTCGTTGCTAGGAGGTAGTCCTTGTTGCTAGGGCTGTGCTCCCAGTGCCACATATGTCCCCAGTGCCAGATATTCCCCCACGGTGCCAGGTACTCACATGCCCCAGTGCCAAATATAGCCCCCCCCCATGTGCCAGGTACACATATACCCCCCCAGTGCCACATATGCCCCCAGTGCCAGATATTCCCCCCCAGTGCCACATATGCCCCTAGTGCCAGATATGCCCCCAGTGCCATATATTCCCCCCCAGTGCCAAATATGCCCCCAGTGCCATATATGCCCCCAGTGCCAGATATTCCCCCCCCAGTGCCATATATGCCCCCAGTGCCAGATATTCCCCCTGTGCCATATATGCCCCCAGTGCCAGATATTCCCCCCCAGTGCCATATATTCCCCCAGTGCCAGATATTCCCCCCCAGTGCCATATATGCCCCCAGTGCCAGATATTCCCCCCCAGTGCCATATATGCCCCCAGTGCCAGATATTCCCCCCAGTGCCATATATGCCCTAGTGCCAGATATCCCCCCCAGTGCCACATATTCCCCCCAGTGCCACATATTCCCCCCAGTGCCATATATGCCCCAGTGCCAGATATTTCTTCACCCACCTCCCGCCCGCCCCGCCGCCGCCGCTTTTTGGAGGGACACGGAGGGCACAGCTCGCCTCTCCTGTGTCCCTCCGGCTGCATCATCTCCGGCGGCCGCGGGTCTAATAGGGGGAAGTGCCGGTTCGTGAGCCAATTAGAGCTCACGGACGGCACTTCCCCCTATTAGATCCGCGGCCGCCGGAGATGATGCAGGAGGGACACAGGGAGGCGCGCTGAGCCCTCCGTGTCTTTCCAACAGGCGGCGGAGGGAAGGAGACCGCAGACTGACATGTGGACGCTCGTCCGCATGTCAGTCTGCTGTAAACCAGTGGCGCCCCCGCAGCCCCTCGCCCCCAAGCCACCGCGAGGGCTGCGGGGGCAGTAGTTACGCCACTGCGTATAGAACAGTAGAGATCTGTCTAAATATATCCACAAAACAATTACCTAATGATTACTAATTGATCCAAAGTGATTAATAAAGCCATGATAAATATATATAAATGAATAAATAATCAGGGAATACAAATAAACAATAAAAATAAAAAAATAAGAAAAAGAAAACATAAATAAAAATCAACATCTACAGTCAGATGGCCGCTAACTCCTTGGCATCGCCATACGGATTCGAACTCCGGATCTATCAAACTAAAGAGATCCGTCACTTACCTATGCACGTCACTTAGCACACAAGATGTCAAGAGTGTGCAACAGAAATGAACCACCAGATATTACATTCTCACTAACTGTGATGTGGACTGAGATAAAGAAGGATGATGATTCTGTAATATATAAAGCCACGGGATTTAGATGGCTGATGTAATAAGTAAATCTAAATCCTAAAAAATACCCACTCCTAGTGTTGTACCGACCTCTAGCTGAGACTAGATTGTATATAATCTATCTCACCATTTAGATATTAAAATGAGATATACCATAATAAGGATAAGAGTGTTCATGTCCATACTGTATATGCCATAATGCATCATGATGTGAAGGGTTCTAATAAAGATGGCACTCAACTATTATCCTGCTATGACTAAAGCGAACTCCTGGTACCTAGTTATTAAACTATTAAATCAGCATAACTATTATACATGGTAAGAAGGTATTAACCGATTTAATGTGACATAATTAATAAAAGACAGACTCAGAATGTAAGGTATTGTGTATTATAATAAATTATATAGTGGGGCAATGAGTAACAGAGAGAAGAACAGATTGATTTAGAACAATAGCTATATCTATGTTAAAGGAGATCAAATTCAATACATTCGTTTAGTCCTTCTGGGGTAAGTGTTCTTAATTTATGAATTCAGTAGTTCTCCTTGAGGCAAAGTTTTCTGTATCTGTCCCCTCCCCTAACTGTGGGTTTAATATATTCAATGCCTATAAGTTGAATGCCTTCTGGGTTTTTCTGATGCTTATCTAAAAAATGTCTAGAGACACTATGAAACACAAAACCCTTCTGGATATTGCGTCTGTGTTCAAGGAATCTGATCCTAAGTTTCCGTGTTGTCCTGCCAACATATATTAAGTTGCATTTACAAATCAGTATGTAGATTACAAAAGAGCTGTTACAGTTGATATGTGAACGAATCTCAAATTGAAACAAATCCGAAGAAAAGAAACTCTTGGAGCTATTCTGAATGTAGGAGCAGGTGATGCATTGACTCGCACCACATTTGAAACATCCTACTACCTTAGGCAACCATAGAGTATTATTGGCAGGGGTTCTAGTGTCCCCCGAATTTCTTTTGTCTATGAATACACTGGGGGCAAGAGATTGCTGTAGATTGTTAGATTTCTTGAAAATAACTGACGGGGTGTCTTTCAATTCAGTTCTGAGTACCTGGTCTGTGAGGAGAATAGGGTATTTATTGCGAATGATGTTCCTAATCTTAGATGAAGAACAGTTAAATTGTGACAAAAAATGGGGTTGGTCTGATTCGAACTTCAAAGGATGATTTCTAGATACCAAAAGATCTTTTCTATCCAGAGCATCAACCCTTTCACGTGCAGTTCTAATGATCCCCGCTGGATAACCCCGATTCTGGAATGAAGAGGAGAGTTCATCCGCTTGTAGTTGGTAATCTACTCCATCACTACAGTTGCGTTTAATGCATCTCAATTGTCCAAATGGAATATTATTAAGCCATGGTTTATAATGTGCACTGTTATAATGTATAAAGTTAAGAGTATCGACTTCCTTACGGAACGTTTTGGTGGAAATTCTGCCATCAACTATATTAAGAGAGATGTCAAGAAAGGAAATAGAAGATTGGTGCGCCATACCAGTGAACCGTAAATTGAACTCATTATCATTTAATAAATCAATGAAGTGAGAAGATAAGGAAACATCACCATCAAAAATGAAAAACAAATCATCTATGTAACGGCCATAGTAGACGAGGTCAGCGCCGAAGCTCCGCCCCCAAGCATGGTTGTGCTCAAAGGCACCCATGTAAAGGTTGGCGAAGCTTGGCGCGAACCTCGTCCCCATGGCCGTCCCAAGTTTCTGTAAATAATAAGATTTATTGAAAACAAAATAGTTATGTGAAAGTATAAAGGATATTGAATCCAATATAAATTTATGTAATTCAGAATCGATCGAGTGAGTTTCCAAAAGGAAATCGGCAATCACAGATGTGCCTTTGTGATGTGGAATGTTGGAATAAAGTGCCTGTACATCATAGGTCATAAAGAAAAAGGTGCTTTTCCAATTGATATTAGTCATAGCATTCAAAAAGAATGTGGTGTCTTTGATATGTGAACGTAAAGAAGTGGCAAGTGGCTGTAAAAAATAATCAACAAAATGTGATAAATTAGAAGTGAGGGACCCAACACCAGAAATTATAGGTCGCCCAGGAGGTGCAGTGAGTGATTTGTGGATTTTAGGTAAGTGATAATAAGTTGGGATAATGGGATGAATGGGAACTAGATATCTGAGTTCTTCCTTTGTAATGATACCTTTATCTAGGGCCCCCTTAACCAAATTGGTTAATAATCTGTGGTAATCCTGTGTAGGGTTATCTGACAGTTTCACATAAGTGGTCCCGTCATTCAGCTGACGGTAAACTTCAGTTAGATAGTCCTCAGTATTCTGAATAACAATGCCCCCCGGCCCCCTTGTCTGCAGGCTTAATGACAAGGGAGGGGTCATTGGCAAGTTTCTGCAAGGCTACTCTTTCCTGAACAGGAAGATTTTGTCTGTATTTAAATTTCTTCAGCTCTCGCTGACACAGGTTATTAAAGTCGTCCAGTGTCTTTCTATAAAAGATATCGATGGGAGGGCTCCTATGGTGTTGGGGGAAGAAGTGAGATTTGTTCCTAAATTTAAAAGAGCGATCATTAGTGCGCTCATGATTATAAATCTGTACCGGGGATGCAGATAAGTTGTTCTCAAGAAGTAAAGATTCTAACATATCGAGGCTGGTTCTATCCTGATCATCTAATATAATAGGTGAACCTTCCTGTTTGTGTTTCATAAGATTTTTTGTGGCAAAATATCTCTTACGTGTTAATGTACGTACATAGGAATTAAGTTCCACAAACAAATTAAAAAAAGCAGGTGGTTTAGAAGGAGCATACTTTAGACCCTTGGCCAGTAGTTGGGTCTCTGATTTACTAATTTGTGAGGAGGACAAGTTGAAAATATTTGTTTGGCTTACAGTCTCAGATCTCGCTTTTTTTCTTTGTAGCCTGACGCCTCCTCTACATCCTCTTGACTTTCTTCTCTTGCTCTTTTGGGAGAGTCTACTCTGAGGACGTCGTAACGGTTGTGTAAATGATACGGAAGTCTGTAATTTAAGAGCCTCTGATCCTTCTCTAAATAATGACTACAATTATTAGCTGATTGTCCAGTTTTTGGCGGAGAATGTGTATGTGTGAAGGTTTTAGGCCTCACAGATGGATCAATCAGGCTAGCTTTATGAGGGAAAGTCTGTCTAGAGTCCTGTCCAGATGTGGTGGAGGTATTATAGTATCTCTCCGACTGAGGCTTCTGATCTCTGTTAGCCATCCTGTAATTATGATTACTTCTGTTTCTAAAAGGTCTCTGATTCGATGTACTTCTGGATCTCCCTCTATTTAATGGTTGAAAATTCTTTTTGTAACTGCGGACTTTATTTAGATTATAGTCCTCAGTGTCCCTGATGAATTTCCTATTTTTACCATCGATCACCTCTTTTTCATACAATTCTATTTTATGATTCAATTTAGAATCATTATGTTGGAATTGTAGGTGATCTGAATAACTGCTTAAACATTTCTTAGTTTCTTCAATCTCCTGTGAGAGTAGTAGAGTTTTTTCTCTACGAAAGTTTACCAATAGTTCCATCAATGCAAATGAACAATCATCTAATGTCGAATCCCATTTAGATTTCAGTGCGGGATCATCAACAAATGATAATGTTTTAAAGATCCTGAGACCTCTAGGAATTTTTTTATTTTTAATATATTTCTGCAAAGTGACCATATCCCACCGATGGCGGGTTTCTGTTTTCATAAGATCTTCTAGTTTGTAAAATAGAGCATTAAACTCTCTTTCTTGGTCATTCTGTATCATAGAAACAGTATGGGTCTCAGGATCCTTATTGAGATTAGCCTCATAACAACGTCTTCTCTTAGCACATTCCGATAAGCAAGTCAAGTCTGCCATATCAAAGAAATAAATAAATACTCTAAAATAAATGTCAAGAATCTAATTAATTGAGCCAATGCAAGGCAGCTAACAGGAAAAACACAAAAATAGCAAGAACAAAACCAAAGTATATTAACTGCTGAAAAAGCACCTCAGCAGAGGATAAACATAAAATTGAGAGTGTGTATTGAACCTATTTCAGAAATCCTGCGCTAGCCAAACAACTATATGTGTTATACTGTAGCAAGGAATAAACAAGAGAGAAAATGGCTGCGCTGAATTTCAGAAATATGATGTGATATATTCAATAGAGAGAGCCAACGTGTCAATTATAAAATTGAACAAATTTATTAAAAAACTGTAGAATGTAATGAAATAAAAAACAATAAAACATAAATGGATATTACTCAGTCACTTGTCTCAAAGTGTCAGCACAATTTAAGGACTTGTATCATATTGCAGCTGTAATGTGTAATGCTGAAGTCCGTGTTCCGTAGCTGAAAATGAGTGCTGCTGATGGTACACAGCAGTGAGCAAAAGGTGCAATTGTAGAGCTCCAATGATGAATTAAGTATGTATAGCCAGGAAGTCATTCAGTGATTAATACCTCTCCGATGGGCTGGTCCGTTTACCGGGCGTCCCGGTCTGGTGTCCTGCGTTGCCCACAAGTGCTGTGCAGCGGAGAGGAGACGGAATGCTGTATGTAGTCGGCTGGCTTATGCGGCGTAAATGACAGCGGCTGCTGGGAGCAGAGATCAGTCAGGAGCGTTGCCGTCTGAGAATGCTGAGCTCTGCACCAAATGTGAGACACCTGAGCAAGGTGTGTAGAGAGGCGGGTCCTAACGCGTTTCGTCACGCTCCACGTGACTTTTTCAAAGGTGATTTCCTGCCTCCAGATTCCCCAGTATTTAAACTATGGTGTAACCAGAGCAGACAGCTGTCTGCACTCAATCTCAAATTAAAAAACAAACATAAACCATTAAAACTATGTGGCTCTCTCAAAAAAATTCAATAACGATCACATAGATCAGTGGCAGACTTGACTTGCTAAGAATAGGAAATATAAAACATATAGAGAAAATAAATAAAACTATAAAGATTAATAATTAAAGCGAGATGTGTATTTAGGAACTAATTATACTGAGAGGAGGTACCCAAATGCCGGGCCTCAGGCAAAAGTAAAACAAGCATATATCACTTATACATCCCATGTGTAAGAACAGGATTTTAACCCTATAAATAGAGCAACAAACTATACCAAAAGAGGTATTCTCTAACTCACATTTGAAACCTTCAATTAGTGAAAACCTACATACAGACTTGTATAGCCTGTATTAGAAATTTATGAATACCCTCTGACAGAGAAAGGATTAAATTAAAAAGCATGTGTCTATATGATTAAAATATGCGAAATAATATCCTAGCCCTGTGTTCAAATAACCACTGACGCCTGACAGGCTCGAGTCAGGATCGAACTCAGTATCATTCAGACAGAGAGTGTCCGTCACTCAAACATGCGCGCCACTGGGTAAGCACGGTGTCCAGGGTATGTTGGAAAAGATATTTATTCATTTATATATATTTATCATGGCTTTATTAATCACTTCGGATCAATTAGTAATCATTAGGTAATTGTTTTGTGGATATATTTAGACAGATCTCTACTGTTCTATACGTCTGAACTTTTTACAGTTTCTTTATACTGTGTAGTCTAGCATAGGCAATGCTGATATTAGTGTTTCCATTTTTCAACATTACCCATCTAAATTTAATAATTCAATGGTATGACACGTCACACTTCACTTGGTACATTTTATGTACTGGTATAGTATTCTGATTATGTATCCATCTGTATATGTATAGCATCAGGATTATGTATTCATATGTACATGTTTTTATTAATTATTTAGTTCTCAAAGCGTTTTATATGCTGAATTGACGCCTGTGATACAATGCAGATTTCAGTAATACAGATTATATCTTTTCCAACATACCCTGGACACCGTGCTTACCCAGTGGCGCGCATGTTTGAGTGACGGACACTCTCTGTCTGAATGATACTGAGTTCGATCCTGACTCGAGCCTGTCAGGCGTCAGTGGTTATTTGAACACAGGGCTAGGATATTATTTCGCATATTTTAATCATATAGACACATGCTTTTTAATTTAATCCTTTCTCTGTCAGAGGGTATTCATAAATTTCTAATACAGGCTATACAAGTCTGTATGTAGGTTTTCACTAATTGAAGGTTTCAAATGTGAGTTAGAGAATACCTCTTTTGGTATAGTTTGTTGCTCTATTTATAGGGTTAAAATCCTGTTCTTACACATGGGATGTATAAGTGATATATGCTTGTTTTACTTTTGCCTGAGGCCCGGCATTTGGGTACCTCCTCTCAGTATAATTAGTTCCTAAATACACATCTCGCTTTAATTATTAATCTTTATAGTTTTATTTATTTTCTCTATATGTTTTATATTTCCTATTCTTAGCAAGTCAAGTCTGCCACTGATCTATGTGATCGTTATTGAATTTTTTTGAGAGAGCCACATAGTTTTAATGGTTTATGTTTGTTTTTTAATTTGAGATTGAGTGCAGACAGCTGTCTGCTCTGGTTACACCATAGTTTAAATACTGGAGAATCTGGAGGCAGGAAATCACCTTTGAAAAAGTCACGTGGAGCGTGACGAAACGCGTTAGGACCCGCCTCTACACACCTTGCTCAGGTGTCTCACATTTGGTGCAGAGCTCAGCACTCTCAGATGGCAACGCTCCTGACTGATCTCTGCTCCCAGCAGCCGCTGTCATTTACGCCGCATAAGCCAGCCGACTACATACAGCATTCCGTCTCCTCTCCGCTGCACAGTACTTGTGGGCAATGCAGGACACCAGACCGGGGACGCCCGGTAAACGGACCAGCCCATCGGAGAGGTATTAATCACTGAATGACTTCCTGGCTATACATACTTAATTCATCATTGGAGCTCTACAATTGCACCTTTTGCTCACTGCTGTGTACCATCAGCAGCACTCTTTTTCAGCTACGGAACACGGACTTCAGCATTACACATTACAGCTGCAATATGATACAAGTCCTTAAATTGTGCTGACACTTTGAGACAAGTGACTGAGTAATATCCATTCATGTTTTATTGTTTTTTATTTCATTACATTCTACAGTTTTTTAATAAATGTGTTCAATTTTATAATTGACACGTTGGCTCTCTCTATTGAATATATCACATCATATTTCTGAAATTCAGCGCAGCCATTTTCTCTCTTGGTTACAGTGTATCACTCAGTGGGACATTCTCTGCGTTACCAGCGTTACAGTGTGTCTCTCAAAGGGACACCTCCTGTGCTTCCAGTATTACAGGATATCCCTAAGTGGAACGCCTCACAAACTTCCAGAGTTACACTGAATCTCAAATCCTCATTTATTTCTTCAGCATCGCTCACAAGTTCTTCATTCTTCTGTGTGCTTCAACATCGTTCTCAAATCTTCATTCATCTCTTCAGCATCGCTCACAAGTTCTTCATTCTTCTGTGTGCTTCAACATTGTTCTCAAATCTTCATTAATTTCTTCAACATCGCTCACAAGTTCTTCATTCTTCTGTGTACTTCAGCATCGCCCCCAAGCCTATGCCACAACTAATTCTTTAGCATTACACGTCGGTTACAACGGCTAAGTTCTGCATGAGGAAAACCTACATCCGGCCATCCCTGCTCCGGCCCAGCTGTTGTTCCTCTTCCCTATCATCGGAAGAACCCCCGAGTTCTCAACACTCCCAACCCAGGTCAGTGACAATCTATTTATCAGTGACTGTGAGGCTGGAGAACCAGTTCTTCTCTATCAGCAAGGAATAACCTTCTCATGTTCTTCACTTTGCATTTAAAGCGCCACTCTACTTAATGAGCAACACAAAGGCTGATAACCACTCGGAAACAGACCGCCTATACATTCACACACCTGTATGTAATATTTTGTACACTCGGTACTCTATAAAATAAAATCCTTCTTAAAACACATTTTCTTCATACCTACTGTATTTGCATATTATTACATTCATTTTAGTTTATGGGTTATATTCAATTAGGGTCAGATCCATTCCGACATGCATTTGTCGGAATGGATCCGACAACCCCTATTCAAGCCCATCTCAATTCGACTTTAAAAAAAGTCGAATTGAGATTAGACCTGTGAGCAGAGGAGAGGGGGGGGGGGGACCAGCGGGGAGAGCAGCGGGCAGACGGAGGAGAGCAGCGCTACAGCAGCACTGCAGAAGGATGTCTCACAGCCGCCAGACCTCACGGCAGTGTGCACCCGGCTCCAGCAAGTGTGATCTCACTTGCTGGAGCCGGGTGGACACTGCCGTGAGCGGTGTGACTGTGACACATCCTACTGCAGCGCTGTGCTGTAGCGCTGCTCTCACCTGTATGCCCATGGCTCTCGCCCGTCTCCCCGCGGCTCTCCCCCCTCTCCTCCTGTAAGGTCCCTCATCTCAGACCGACATTTTTTTATGTCGGACTGAGATGGTCGGAAAACGGGGCCATATCCTGTCGAATTTGGCCCAGTTTCCCTCAAAAGTACGTGAATCGGCAGCTATACCACCGATTCACGTACTATTCGACAAGTCGAATTCCCCGACTTGTCGAATAAAAATAGCTGGGATTGAATAGGTCGAATCACGATTCGACCTTAAAAAGTCAAAAACCGCCATCTTTTCGACAGACGGCAGCTTTCGACCCTAATTGAATATACCCTTACAGTATATCTGGCAAATATAATTACTTTTTTTTGGTTTGGTTGCTTAAAATGTTTGTATTGCATCTAATTTTAAAAAAAAAATATATTTTTTACAAACTAAATAGTTTAATGAGCATAAAACTGGGAAACCTTCATTACAAATGATTTGCAAGAAATGCATTGATTCCATGCATGTTGGTTGTTATAAACATGTTTATGTTTCTGCCTTTTGTTTACTTATCCACTGTTGTTAACCGATCTGGACATACAGACAGGAGAGCGTAAACATCATCTATGAAAGTCTAATATTGCCTACAGAAAATGGAGATACATCAATGTCTCCGGGGTTTTGGATGAACATGAAAATGGGAATTGCAGAAAATGTAAAAGTAAGATAATTGTAAGTTTAGTCAATAACCACGTTTTAACCACCTTCTTCATTAACTAGACTAGTATACAGAGGGAAAAAGGTAGCAGGTGCACAATCTCACTAGCTCAACCTGTAGTAACCAGAGGCACTTAGCATATTCCTGGCCAGGGCTATGAGCTTACCCACCGCATTAAGGTAGCCTCTCATTGGGTAAGTCCCTAACACTAACTATAGGGGTTCAGGTCCGGGGGGCAGGACACCCCAGAGCCACCCAGCCAGACAACCCCAGGGCATCGCAGGAGTGATAAAATTATAGGGTTAAAGTGGTAGGAGCAGCTGTTGCTGCATGTGTGAATAATGTGAGGATTAAAAGAAAATTATGTGAAGGTGTTACATATATATAAAACAAACTATAAGGGCCATGGAGTGATGAAATAGTGTTAAATTGCGATGCCCCAGGGGTACCCAGCCACGGCAGGCACAGGGAGCCCCGCACCCCAGAGAATTCCCCCCATTATGGAATGCCATAGTAAACAAAATGTAAGAGTCTTACCACAGTGTGCTCATTCCAAATGTAATGGCTAGAGTGTTGGACTATTTAAAATCAGAGGGGTATGTGGGGCAGGGTGCTAAATTAGAGTGAAGGTGTCTCCTACCTTCAGAAATGTATGAATACATCAGTTACAGAGGGAAAAGGGGCCCTAATTTGCACACCTTAATTAGGTAGTGAGGTGCTACTCTGCTTGAGACTTAGTAAAGTATACAGAGGGAAAAAGGTAGCAGGTGCACAATCTCACTAGCTCAACCTGTAGTAACCAGAGGCACTTAGCATATTCCTGGCCAGGGCTATGAGCTTACCCACCGCATCAAGGTAGCCTCTCATTGGGTCAGTCCCTAACACTAACTATAGGGGTTCAGGTCATGCTAAGTGCCTCTGGTTACTACAGGTTGAGCTAGTGAGATTGTGCACCTGCTACCTTTTTCCCTCTGTATACTTTACTAAGTCTCAAGCAGAGTAGCACCTCACTACCTAATTAAGGTGTGCAAATTAGGGCCCCTTTTCCCTCATTAACTAGACTATCAATATTTCTACAATATTGCTATTTGTTCATATTGGTTTATATTAAATCACAAAAAAATCAGGAACTATTTATATCATTCTGTGATGGAAAGAGTGTCTGCATCAATCCACTTACTAGGAATGCCCTTGTAAATGTGATGGCTAAGGGCCTAATTCAGAGATAAACCCAATGTCTTAAGATTTGCAGATGAGCAGAAGCTACACTGTGGATGTGCAGATCTGGGGCAGAGATGTCACTTGCAGTGCCTCAAATGCTGCAGCACGATTGACACGCTGCTGGCCTTTGGGGGCAACCTGGGAACATTGACAGGAAGAGCGGCTTCACTGATTCCGGCTCAGCTGCGTGATTCAACTGGATGCAGTTGATGTGATGCTGTGTACTTAACTGAGCTGCGCTTCCCCTGCAGGAGCACATATTTGCACTTTTGTAAATTACTACTAGGGGTAAATTTACTAAAGATCGATTTTGATCAAAATCAATGTGGTACTTCAAGGGCTAAAATACACATGTATTAATACTTCAAAATTAATATTAAAAAACAGCTATTAACAAATGTGTGTTTCAGTCCATGGAACCCAACATCGATTAAGGTCAATTTTTAAATCAATCAAAGTCAACCTTCAGCAGCTATACCCACTAGGAGTAAAGTTACTAAAGATCAAATTTAGTTGTATACAGGGGCGGATTGGGACACCGGACCAATCCCCGTTTATCCGGCCTTTACTTTCCCATTCCCCAGGCTGGCTGGTTGCCGCGATCGGAGCTTAGCTCCATTCGGGAAGCGCTGGTATACAGCTTCTGCGCATGCACAGAAGTGCAAAGAGGCTCTGTTGTCACGCTACCTCCTCTCACTGCAGAGGCGTCCACTATCATGTACAAGCTCCCCTGGACCATGCAGGGAGCGACGGGTGTGAGCTGCTGGAGGAGTGGGACCCATCACTCAGGCTGTCCTTCCTGTGTCAGCCTGCTTTCAGCGTGGAGGGATCAACTGCGGCCGGGACCCGGGAGCTGCACAGAGGAGGTCAGCTTATCTAACTATTCCTGTCTTCTTCTATCCTGCCTCCTGTTACTCATTTTTATTACTCCCAGCCTGCTCCCTGCACTCCACCACTACTACTCTCAGCCTTCCCCCTGCTCTCCGCCACTACTACTCCCAGCCTTCCCCCTGCTCCCCGCCACTACTACTCCCAGCCTGCCCCTGCTCTCCACAACTACTACTCCTTGCCTGTACCGTGAGCTCCACAACTACTACTCCCAGTCTGTCCCCTGATCTCCACCACTACTACTCCCAGCCTGACACCAGCTTCCCACCAATACTACTACCAGCCTGCCCCCTAATCTCCACCACAACTCCCAGTCTGTCCCTGCTCCACTACTTCTCCCATTCTGCCCCCTGCTCCTACCTCCTTTTCTGCACTTCTACTACTCCCATTCTGGTCCCTGCTTCCCACTATTACTCTCACCCTGCCTGTAGACATTGAGGGGCCCATTTATAAAAAAGTATTTGCGGCTATGTCCCCGAAAACAACCATTTTTGGAGGATAACTGCAAATACTAGGTATCACCCGCAGCCTGCCCTCCGCTGTCACCTGCAGCCATATTAACCCCCGCAAGCCTATAGGTTACATATCACGGGATTAGTTTCGGCAGGGTTCCACAGGAACCCTCCACCGGAAATTGTCCCTGTGCACAGCTGTCACTATGACTGCGCATGCACAAAGGCCTGGACACCCCACTCGGCACATCGCAGGGACGGGCTCCTTTCGGAGCCGTTGTCCCTGCATGTGCAAGCAGGGCCGGTTCTTGGGCGCTGTGCGCCCCGGGCGACAATAGGGGGCGTGTCTACGTACAAGGGGCGTGGTCATTTACGCCCCCTGTACAGACTGAAATGATGTGCGGTGCGCGATGATGTCATCGCGCACTGCACAGTAATGGATCTCTCCATGAAGGGAAACTAGACGCGTACGCGTCTAGTTTCTCTTCACAGCGGCAGCGGGGGGCAACGGGCAGCAGGGGACACAGCAGCAGCGGATCTTGCCCTGGTGCGGCACCCACCGGATGGCGCCCTGCGCCCTCCGGAAGGCGGCGCCCCGGGCAAAAGTCCTACTTGCCCGTGGCAAGATCCGCTACTGTGTGCAAGGTGATACATGCCGCCGATAGGATTGCATATTGCAATGCAATTCTAGGCAGTAAGATGCCATATGCAATATGCGATCCTTGATAAATGGGCCCCTGAAAGTGGGCGTCTCAGTCCTTGCATTTTCAGATGCACAGACGTAACTGCAGAAAGAGGCGTAAGGGGGCTGCAGCTGCATCCAACCCTGAATCAGGCACTGTAAGGAGGTAGACAAACAAAGAGGAAGGGGGGTGCAAATCCCCACCCCTAAATTCCCTTCCGCACACTGAAAATTACCTGTAACCATCCCTGAATCTATCTGGTAATAAAATTCAGAGAATTTGTCACAAATGTTTGCAAACACATGTTTAAGCTGCTGGCCACTTCACGGCTTCTCTGATACAGCAGTCCTAACTACTTAATAAAAGAGAAGTCTCTAGGACAACAGTGGGCGCTGATTATGTTAGTTAACTTCAGAATAAGGTAAGCTACTAAGTTGAATACTTAGAATGCTATATTAGTACGTTTATAGAATAATATTAACTCTAACCCTTCTGGCTGCCCACAAAAGTGAACCTGGCTGTTCACCGTATAGCAAGAGCAAACTTGTAAGAAAGGAGAGGGTTTGTGGGCGCTCAGAGGGAGGAGTAAATCAATTGCTGCTGGTTTTGCAAAAAATAAATAAAAATTATTTATTGATACAGATTTTTTCGTGAATACAAATAGATAGTTTAGAATGCTATTAGCAGTATATAATTATAATCACATAAAAGTAATTTACTAAAATCACAACATAAAATAAACTACTGACTGTGTCCAGGGCCTCAGGACTAAGAGTTGGGTACCCACCCTTAATATATTGATTAATTTATTTGCATGCAAGAAGCTTATTTGTTAGTTGCAGTTAGGGTTAGTGCATAATTGTGTTCAGATTGCACTTTGCGGAAAAAGAGGCTCTATATTGTTTAGTAAAAGCCTGTTCACGTATCACCTGAAAGCTGGTAGTTAGAAAGTCAAAGATAGGCTGAATGTTCAATAAGCCAATACCGCAACTATCTCCTGTGTAGCCAGATAGTTTGTGTCACTCACTGTTCCGATGGCTGACCGCTCTGCGGCGGTTGACTTAGATGTCACTCAATGCTCTGCACTGTCCTTGGGTTCCGTACTCGGACAGGAGCGGGGACAGGGATGCACGTGTCCAGGTCCTGGATGGCAGGGGACGCTGAGACGCCGCGATGCGCGGCTTCCGGGTTCGGGGCTTCCGGCTTCCGGTTGCGGTCCACCTGCGTTCCACAGTCGTAGCGAGTCGTAGCGAAAAAATCTGTATCAATAAATAATTTTTATTTTTTGCAAAACCAGCAGCAATTGATTTACTCCTCCCTCTGAGCGCCCACAAACCCTCTCCTAACTACTTAATAGCAGTGCCCACATTGGGCCATGTAATTTGTCACAGTACGCCTCATGATAAAGGTCAATACTAAAACATTTCCAGACAGAGAGCTAACTTACCAGGGAGCCACCCCCAGGATCTCCCATTGGCACTACAAGGAACAGCATGCCTTCCAAATGCTGCTCCCATTCAATGCCTCATGCTCACAAGCAGACAAACAATTTGAAAGCTGCTCAATCATACCTGGAGATAATTATATATCAGGTGCTGGAAGGGGGAGGGGTCATAGACAGACAAACAAAGAGGAAGGGGGGTGCAAATCCCCACCCCCAAATTCCCTTCCGCACACTGAAAATTATCTGTAACCATCCCTGAATCTATCTGGTAATAAAATTCAGAGAATTTGTCACAAATGTTTGCAAACACATGTTTAAGCTGCTGGCCACTTCACGGCTTCTCGGATACAGCAGTCCTAACTACTTAATAGCAGTGCCCACATTGGGCCATGTAATTTGTCACAGTACGCCTCATGATAAAGGTCAATACTAAAACATTTCCAGACAGAGAGCTAACTTACCAGGGAGCCACCCCCAGGATCTCCCATTGGCACTACAAGGAACAGCATGCCTTCCAAATGCTGCTCCCATTCAATGCCTCATGCTCACAAGCAGACAAACAATTTGGAAGCTGCTCAATCATACCTGGAGATAATTATATATCAGGTGCTGGAAGGGGGAGGGGTCATAGACAGACAAACAAAGAGGAAGGGGGGTGCAAATCCCCACCCCCAAATTCCCTTCCGCACACTGAAAATTACCTGTAACCATCCCTGAATCTATCTGGTAATAAAATTCAGAGAATTTGTCACAAATGTTTGCAAACACATGTTTAAGCTGCTGGCCACTTCACGGCTTCTCTGATACAGCAGTCCTAACTACTTAATAGCAGTGCCCACATTGGGCCATGTAATTTGTCACAGTACGCCTCATGATAAAGGTCAATACTAAAACATTTCCAGACAGAGAGCTAACTTACCAGGGAGCCACCCCCAGGATCTCCCATTGGCACTACAAGGAACAGCATGCCTTCCAAATGCTGCTCCCATTCAATGCCTCATGCTCACAAGCAGACAAACAATTTGGAAGCTGCTCAATCATACCTGGAGATAATTATATATCAGGTGCTGGAAGGGGGAGGGGTCATAGACAGACAAACAAAGAGGAAGGGGGGTGCAAATCCCCACCCCCAAATTCCCTTCCGCACACTGAAAATTACCTGTAACCATCCCTGAATCTATCTGGTAATAAAATTCAGAGAATTTGTCACAAATGTTTGCAAACACATGTTTAAGCTGCTGGCCACTTCACGGCTTCTCTGATACAGCAGTCCTAACTACTTAATAGCAGTGCCCACATTGGGCCATGTAATTTGTCACAGTACGCCTCATGATAAAGGTCAATACTAAAACATTTCCAGACAGAGAGCTAACTTACCAGGGAGCCACCCCCAGGATCTCCCATTGGCACTACAAGGAACAGCATGCCTTCCAAATGCTGCTCCCATTCAATGCCTCATGCTCACAAGCAGACAAACAATTTGGAAGCTGCTCAATCATACCTGGAGATAATTATATATCAGGTGCTGGAAGGGGGAGGGGTCATAGACAGACAAACAAAGAGGAAGGGGGGTGCAAATCCCCACCCCCAAATTCCCTTCCGCACACTGAAAATTACCTGTAACCATCCCTGAATCTATCTGGTAATAAAATTCAGAGAATTTGTCACAAATGTTTGCAAACACATGTTTAAGCTGCTGGCCACTTCACGGCTTCTCTGATACAGCAGTCCTAACTACTTAATAGCAGTGCCCACATTGGGCCATGTAATTTGTCACAGTACGCCTCATGATAAAGGTCAATACTAAAAGGAGGTATCCCGCCCCCAACAGACCCCACCACTCAGCAGACCCCGCCCCCAATAGGGCTGCTTCTATACGTTTCCCAGACTGGTTTTTCATCCCAATCCGCCCCTGGTTGTATACTACATATTTAGTAAGCAGGGATGTTTCAAAACACCTGAAATTCTGCCAGATTTAAAAAGGCAAAAAATATTGAATACTAACTCAGGCTTGTTGCTCATCTAGTATTATTGGCTCTTAAACCCAGCAGGCACAACTGCTGAAAACTGGACGGTTGGAAATCCCCACTGCTTAGTAAATATACCCCACAGAGTAATATTGACTTTAGAGCGAGATGGTGTGGGGGGGACACGAAAATTCTAAAAATGAAGAGTTGGATTGTCCACCAAAAATGATATGGATATCACATAATATAATAAGTGACCAAAGATGACTAGTAGTTTCTGTATATGTAACAAAAGGTAAATAAAATAGATGTTGAAATTTTTATTTTTATTTTTTTGCAGTACCAGAATTCAAACAGCTGCCGAAATGATACTTTCTTGCAGAAATTAGTTTAATAAATAACTAAGTTGTTTTGGATTATTAAGTGGCGCACAGAAGTGTTTGGTGGTCGGATCATTTGCTATATGTGGTGAGCACGTACAGTAGTTGACATATGTTAAAATGTTTAACAATTTCAAAATGTGTGCATTTTTTGTAAACACTCTTCTTAAAATTCAAAATACTGAAATGTCTTCTAATATTTTGTTTGTTCATACAGCAAGCAGTGCCATGTTCAAAATTTCCCATTAAGTTCACTGACATTCACTGTTCGCTATTAAAATGTATACATTTAAGCTCAAATAGGATCACACATGGTTGGACCAGTTCAAATGTGTTTGACTTTCTTGAAGTTAACTTGATGTTTTTAATTCATTTTAGAAACAATTAGTGGCTGGTACGAGCTTCTCCATATGTCAGTGGCAGCTCCACTAAAGGAGTGTCTCTCCCTATTAGACTCTCCAACTCTCCCCAAAACTTTAAACCCTGTCACTTCTCATCCTAACACTCTATTCCACGCTCACTTTCTACTCCATCTGTGTCCCCCTGTCTGTCTGCCCCTCCACTTTAGAATGTAAGCGCTCACTCTCATCATGTGCTTTTACTTCTCTTACTTAGAGAATATTCTACTCCATACTTCCTACAATGGTACCTAACCTCGCTTTCTGCTTTGTTAGGTGCTTTGTAACCCTTGTGGCACCACATAATTAAAGCATAATAATAATCTTATATATAAAATTGATTGGTTTGTTTGTCTGTCTGTTTATACATTTGGACACCTCTGCACTGGTTGCGATGAAACCAATGCGAGTGGGTCCAGTTGGATCCTGGCCAGGTTTTAGAGGGGTAGGGGTCCCAGTCGAACTTCACGACGGAATGCACCAGGCAGAACTTTGATCCAGGAAACCTGTACTGGGCTTTCCACTAGATGGATTTGGAATAAAACATCACAGACTGGTAACACTGGATCCCAGAAGACATACTAGGGGGTTGGGGTCGGTCGGGTCTCATGGCAGCATGCCCTGAAAATAACTCTGACCCAGGGAGCCTGTTCTGGGCCTTCCACTGGATGAGTTTGGAAGAAAAACTTCAGAGTGGTAACTTTGGATCCCAAAGACATGAGGGGGTTGGCTCATTTGAATCTTATGGTGGCATGCACTGGGCAGAACTGTGACCTAAGGAGCCTGTTCTGGGTCTTCCACTGAATTGATTTGGAAGAAACTTCACAGAGTGGTAACACTGGATCTCAGAAGACATACTTGGCAGTTGGGGGCCCAGTTGGACCTCCCGTTGGTGTATGCTGGCCAGAACTTTGACCCAGGAGCCTTGTCTGGGTTTGTCACTGGCTAGATTTAGCTGAAAATTTCACAAATTGGTAACATTGGATCCCAGAAGACATACTCGGAAGTTGGGGTCTCAGTCAGTCCTACCGTGGTGTATGTTGGGCCGAACTTTGACACACAGAGCCTGTTCTGGGCTTTCCACTGGATGGATTTGAAAGAAAACGTCAGTTTGATAACAGTGAATCCCAGAAGACATACTAGATGGTTGGGGTCCGAGTCAGACCTCCCGTTGGTGTACACTGGGCAGAACTTTGTCCTGGGGAGTCTGTTCTGGGCCTTCCACTGGATGGATTTGGAAGCAGAGACGTAACTACTGCCCCCGAGGCCCTCGCGGTGGCTTGGGGGCGCAGGGCTACGGGGGCGCCGCCACTGATTTAGTGCAGATTGACATGCGGACGAGCGTCCGCATGTCAATCTGCTGTCTCCCTCCTTCCCTAGCCGCTGCTGTAAGGAGGGACACGGAGGGCACAGCGCGCACCTCTCCTGTGTCCCTCCTGGGTCTCCGGCGGGTCTAATAAATTAAGTGCCGTTTGTGAGCTTTGATTGGCTCACGAACCGGCACTTCCTTTAACTGACCCGCCGGAGACCCAGGAGGGACACAAGAGAGGAGCGCGCTGTGCCCTCCGTGTCCCTCCATCACAAAACAGCGGGGGAGCGTGGGGGGAATATTTAACTGGCACTGGGGGAACATATTCGGGGGAGGGATAGCATATGTGGCACTGAGGGGGCATATGTGGCACTGGGGGTGTATATGTGTACCTGGCACATGGGGGGGGGCTATATTTGGCACTGGCTGCATGTGAGTACCTGGCACTGTGGGGGAATATCTGGCACTGGGGGCATATGTGGCACTGTGGGGGTATATGTGTACCTGGCACATGGGGGAGGGGGGGCTATATTTGGCACTGGGGGCATGTGAGTACCTGGCACTGTGGGGAAATATCTGGCACTGGGGGCATATGTGGCACTGGGGGTGTATATGTGTACCTGGCACATGGGGGAGGGGGAGCTATATTTGGCACTGGGGCATGTGAGTACCTGGCACTGTGGGGGAATATCTGGCACTGGGGGCATATGTGGCACTGGGGGGGTATATGTGTACCTGGCACATGGGGGAGGGGGTGCTATATTTGGTACTGGGGGCATGTGAGTACCTGGCACTGTGGGGGAATATCTGGCCCTGGGGGCATATGTGGCACTGGAGGGGTATATGTGTACCTGGCACATGAAGGAGGGGGGCTATATTTGGCACTGGGGGCATGTGAGTACCTGGCACTGTGGGGGAATATCTGTCACTGGGGGCATATGTGGCACTGGGGGGGTATATGTGTACCTGGCACATGGGGGGGCTATATTTGGCACTGGGGGCATGTGAGTACATGGCACTGTGGGGGAATATCTGGCACTGGGGGCATATGTGGCACTGGGAGCACAGCCCTAGCAACAAGCACTAGCCCCTAGCAACGAGCATGACACCCAGTGCATGAAACCCCTGGCAACGAGCATGACACCCAGTGCATGAAACCCCTGGCAATGAGCATGACACCCTGAGCATGAAAACCCCTGGCACCGTGCATGGAACCAAGAGCATGAAACCCCTGGCAACGAGCAGGTAATTTAAAAGTAATTAGAAGCCTTACTGTAGGACTTAATGTGTAATGGGCATTACGTTGTGTGGCATAATGTATCACGGACATTGCTGTGTGTGTCATAATGTGTCACAGGCATTACAGTGTGTGGCATACTATATCACGGGCATTGTGGTATGTGGTATAATGTCTCAGGGGCATTGCAGTGTGGCATAATGTATAACGGGCATTGTGGTGTGTGGCATAGGGTATAACAGGCATTGCGGTATGTGTCACAGGCATTACGGTGTATGGTATACTATATCACGGGCATTGTGATATGTGGTATAATGTCTCAGGGTCATTGCAGTGTGTGGCATAATGTATCACGGACATTGCGGTGTGTGTCATAATGTGTCAGGCATTACGGTGTGTTGTATACTATATCATGGGCATTGTGGTATGTGGTATAATGTCTCAGGGTCATTGCAGTGTGTGTCATAATGTGTCACAGGCATTGTATGTGCTATAATGTATCAGGGGCATTGCAGTGTGTGGCATAATGTATCACGGACATTGCGGTGTGTGTCATACTGTGTCACAGACATTGTATGTGCTATAATGTATCAGGGGCATTGCAGTGTGTAGCATAATGTATAACGGGCATTGCGATTCCTGTTATAATGTGTCACAGGCATTACGGTGTGTGGCATAATGTGTCGTGGGCATTACGGTGTGTGCATATAGGGGGTAATTCCAAGTTGATCGCAGCAGGATTTTTGTTAGCAATTGGGTAAAACCATGGAGGTCATTCCGAGTTGTTCGCTCGCAAGGCGATTTTAGCAGAGTTGCTCACGCTAAGCCGCCGCCTACTGGGAGTGAATCTTAGCACTTAAAATTGCGAACGACGTATTCGCAATATTGCGATTACAGTTTTACACACCTCGTAGCAGTTTCTGAGTAGCTTCAGACTTACTCGGCATCAGCGATCAGTTCAGTGCTTGTCGTTCCTGGTTTGACGTCACAAACACACCCAGCGTTCGCCCAGACACTCCTCCGTTTCTCCGGCCACTCCTGCGTTTTTTCCAGAAACGGTAGCGTTTTTTCCCACACGCCCATAAAACGGCCTGTTTCCGCCCAGTAACACCCATTTCCTGTCAATCACACTACGATCGCCTGAGCGAAGAAAAAGCCGTGAGTAAAAATCCAAACTTCATAGCAAATTTACTTGGCGCAGTCGCAGTGCGGACATTGCGCATGCGCACTAAGCGGAAAAACGCTGCGATGCGAAGAAATTTTTCGAGCGAACGACTCGGAATGACCTCCCATGTGCACTGCAGGGGAGGCAGATATAACATGTGCAGAGAGAGTTAGATTTGGGTGGGGTGTGTTCAATCTGCAATCTAATTTGCAGTGTAAAAATAAAGCAGCCAGTATTTACCCTGCACAGAAATAAAATAACCCACCCAAATCTAACTCTTTCTGCACATGTTATATCTGCCTCCCCTGCAGTGCACATGGTTTTGCCCAATTGCTATAAAAAATCCTGCTGCGATCAACTTGGAATTACCCCCATTGTGTCATGTGCATTGTTGTGTGTGGCATAATGTCTAAGGGCCATTGCAGTATGTGGCATAATGTATACTGGGCATTACTATAAGGAGGAAAAATGACAAATACTGTAAAGGGCATGAATCAGGATTATTTTTCTTTCCTGTGGTGGCTAACGTCTGGGCGTGCAGGTTGCAAAACTGGGGTATAAGGTAGTCTTTTCCTGCAATGGCACGCCCCTTTATGCAAAACCACGCCCATTTAAATTAAGCCACGCCCCTTTTCGCAGCAGGCGCGCGCATGTTTGTCCCTTTACTAGTGCCAATTATGGGGGATGGAGGGGGGGGGCGCCAAATAATTTTTTGGCTTGGGGAGAAAAATTTCTAGTTACGCCACTGTTTGGAAGAAAACTTTAATGAATTGTAATAACTGGCATAGATAACCATAATCCAGTTACCTGAAATACAGATGGAGTCACGGTAGTCGTGGCTCCGTCTGTGACTAGCGCCCTATGCCAAGAGCATCTCCATCTAGCCAGGCGCGCACACCTGTGATGGAGACGCGCCCTATTCATTTGAATGGACAGTGCCTCCATCCAGGCAGGCGTGCGCCAGGACGGAGATGCTCAGAATAAGAGCATCTCTGTGCACTCCCGGCGTGACTAGGCGGATGGATCGCCTAGTCACTCCGGGAGTGCACACCTGCGATGGAGCCGCCTCAGATGAGCGCAGCTCTATCTGTAACTGACTGAAATAAGCATATATCAATTAACTGCAATAACTGACAGAAATGGAGGTGGGAAGACAAAAAATGTTGTGTTCCCAAAAGCTTCGGAATAGCAAGTAAAGCTGGAGATCAGGCTACTGGCGACACCCCAAAAATAAACATGACACTGTGCAGCTAGCTCATGGGTGTGTTGGAAGAGCTACTAAACTACTGATTATTTTTCATATGTTGGCAGTTGAAGAAGAAAAAGAAAAAGAAAAAGAAGATAAAGAAAAAGAAAAAGAAGAAAAAGAAGAAGAAGAAGAAGAAGAAGAAGAAGAAGAAGAAGAGTATTACACTATAAATATGATTTTTTTTTCATCACTCACACCCCAAAAAAGTGCTAGTACTGGAAAGATATGAATTAGGTCAATCTTGAATTTAAAATAACACTTTACGGAGGCGATTTATCAAAGTTTGTTGAGAGATAACATACCAATGATTCAGCTCCTATATGTTATTTTCAGATATTCTGTACAATGACAAAAGCTGACTTTTCAGTACTTTATCTCTCTCCAAGCTTTGATAAATCTCCCCCTAAGGCTTTTTAAGTATGTCTAGAAAAGCTTTGTGACCCGAAACGCATCCAGATGTAAGTGAACTCAGAAAGCAGGTCACCACGGCAACAAGAATAAATGAAGATACATATTACCATAAACCCTTTGAGCAATTACATTTACAATTCGTACTGTAGAATTAAAACATTTTGTTTGAGGAGGAATAACAAAAGATACAGCTATGACTAAAATATTTCTTTTCTATTACGAGGAAAAATTTACTGAACATCAAAGGGAATATTTGAAACAAAAAATTCCTAGAAGTCGTCAAAGCTTAATTGGGAAAACAGGCTGTTTCAGTTCATAGACACGGTCCACAAACGATGGTAAGAGGAAAAAAAAGACTTAATTTATGCTCTGGGAAAAAAAAGACAAAGTTATAGGTTTGGAAGTAATGTGAAAAATAATGGGAGAAAGCCAGTACAAATGTGCTTTGTATAGCAGCCACTGGGCATTTTATTTACTAATAATGTCACCATTTCCTCAAAGCCACAGACATAACATTTACACAACATAAAAGAGACAGTAGCAGAAATCCTTTGCTGTAAAAATAGATCACAGTAGCTGACTTTAATCTATGCCTATAGATATAGGACCTCTGACATTTTCCCAATGCAGCTGGTAGCAAAGGGTCAACTATTGAATTAAATAAACTGATTTCTTCTGATATTGAGGGTGGAAGAAATGAGCTGCTGATTGATTGCAATAGCTGCAACAAGGGCTGAACTTACATTTTTATCAGTTCTTGTAAAACTATTCTACTAACCTCATTCTTTTAAAGTATTATTCTGCAGCAGCATAGGGTTGAACGGCTCTTTCTGGCGAAAACAAGACAACTTTTATGACTGGGGTTTATGTTTATTATTGGTGCAGTGATGCCCCATAAAGTATCATTTAGTATGGCCGCATAGTATACTTGCCAACATTTATTTTCTCCCTGCTGGTGTCCGGATGGGAGATAAAGCTAATCTCTGAGGGGGGGGGGGGGGGGGGGCGCTAGGTACATCTCATAAGTATGCACAAATCAAATAGGCGGAACAGAGAGCATAATGCAAATTATGGATCTATGAAGAAGGCCATGGCCAAAATGCCAGGGTTCTCATAGCACTGCATCATAATGACCCCGTCTCCACCGCCTCAACCCACTATTCACAACATTGTTCTCTCTGCCCCATTCCATTAGGAAGTAGGTAGAATGAGGGAGGGTCACCTACTCTTCCATGAGTCCATGGGATTCCCCAAAAATTAGGAAGTCTCTAGTAAGTTTCAGGAAAGTATGTACTTATGCTGCATATTGCTGCTTAGTATGGACAAAAGAGCATTTCCACGGCAATGTCACACTTTTGCAGATTGCAAATGACTCTTCTTTGTTATTACTGTGTTTAGAATTTGTCCATGATAGAACTGTTCCACTGGGATCTAGTTATATTGCAGTTAAACCCATACATTTGTCATTTATTTTCAGAGAAAACGGAAGAGCTATAGTCTTTACAATGTGATCAAATTCTCATAAACATCAGAATCATGTAGTACATTTTTCCATCAGAAAAAAACTTTCAAGGCACAAAAGAATCATTTTTTTTTTGTACAAATGATCATTTTCCATTTTGCTTAGTTGTTTTTTTTTTTTCTTTCTTTTTTTTTTTTCTTACAGCCCCCATTCCACACATATGGTTTGCCTAATAGTTGAAATTAAGAACACTGGGCCTGATTCTGATTTGGAGGTAAAGAGAAAGAGTAACTGTGCCCCTGGGCAAAACCATGTTGCACTGCAGGTGGGGCAGATGGTAATATGCGCAGAGTTAGATTTTCATGGGATGTGTCCAAACTGAAATCTAAATTGCAGTGTAAAAATAAAACTGTCAAACATTTGTAGGTTACATGCAAAAGAAGCCAGTGTTTACTTGCACAGAAAAACTGTAAATGTATTTGTTCACCTTGTTTTCCAACATGGTTTATTCCAGAAACAAAGTTAATTGCTTTTTTTTGCTTTACTTCCAAATCAGAATCAGGCCTTATAAAAGTAAAACTCTTGAAAGCCAATGAGTGCAGCAAGTCAGTAGGGTGTGATATACTGTAAGTCAGCCACAGAGTGGAGCCAGGTCCCAGACTCTGTTTGGATCTTTTGGACATACTCTTACTCTGCACAATGTCATTGTTAGTTTAGAAATTCAGGCATTAGTATCATTTCTATCTATCCTTTGTCTTAAATTATTGTCTTCCACAGATTTCTTTTAGCAGTTGCAGCAATGTTTTTGGCAACAATTGTTACTGATTTTATGATTTAGATTTTTCTATTATACTTTTTATGTTTATTTTTAGTAACTTGTACTTACAAGTATAAATTTAGCAGTGTAATTCATGTATATTTTCCAGATTTGGATCCACAATTCAAGGAATCCTGTCAGTTCACTGTACATATCATAATGGCAACCTGAAGCCTCTCCTCTTCATTATTGTTTTTCTGTTTTCACATCTTCTCTTAATAGTTGTTTTTTATCTACAGTACAATTTGATTATCATATTTTATATTATCTACATTCTTGATGTATTTTAAAACCTAATATGTATGATAAATTAAGGTAAAGATGTATAATTTAATTTCATATTATTGATAGGTAAGGGATTAATTCTAGAGCGAATTGTAGCAGTAAGAACATGGTGAAGAGAGGACAAATGTGTTAAAGGGTTGCGACAAGTCAGTGTAAAAACAAAGCTATTAAGGAGATCTTATACTGTATTTAGTAATAATGCAGTATGCCAGCCAATCTGATACTGTTACTCTTACAGTTACTGTAGTTGTATACTAACAGTTATATTATTGTATATGCAAAATGATTCATATTTTACACATAGATATATACTGTATGTATATATATATATATTGATAGATAGATAAATATAGATAGATAAATAAATATATATGTATATATATATATAATTGTTTTGTTCTATGTTTTGTATTAAAATAGCATTTAGGAAAATGAGTCACTATGGTGAACTCTGGATAGGAATATGAACTGTCACTCATCTACTCCCATTTAATTATCACAATAGAATTATTTTCTGTGTTACTAATTATCATTATCTTAGCTAATTGGAGAGGCTACTATTCCTGGCACTGTGTCAGGGTTGCCCGCTGATAGCTAACTGCACTAATCCTACCATTCTGCTCTGCTATCTGCATACTGTATATGTATAATTCATTTAATGTCTGCCTATAAAATTAAAGCATTTTAAAAAGTACAGCTGACATCCATTAGCTTATCCGTCATTTTCATTGGCTGCTTCCCCATAGTAATGAAGCCGACACAGTTACTAAGCTCTCGTTAAAACAGAGAAACATTACCTACAGTGCTACAGCAAACATGATACATGAACATTTAGATGTTAGCATTGGTCCTTTAGAGGCTCAGCCATTAATTTATGTGCATCTTCCCACTGTGATTAACTGTTATCGAGGCTTGTTTATTTCTGTCTCAGATATTGCATGCTTTTAATACTACATTTATTAACACTGCAGTGGCTTTCTGTTGTTTATATGTATGTATTTATTAATTCAACTTCACTATATTGTTTGATTGTGATGCAATACGGATGGTGTAATGGTTAGCGCTACTGCCTCACATCACCATACCTTCCAGCTGTCCCGATTCCAGCAGGACAGTCCCATTATTTGGACACTAGGGCTCCTCTAGTATCTTGAATAACTGTCTCCTCTGTGGGGACGGCCATTTTAGGAGGGACGTTTTCAATACAGAGCTGCTGGAAGGTCGGAGGACAGCGGCAGAACAGCGGGGATGACAGCGGAATGGCAGGGACGGCGGTGGGCGGGCAGGTGGCTGCATGAGCATCCCAGGTTCTCCTCTCTCTGTCAGAGAGGATGGACCCAGGACAGCTGTGCCCCCAGCACCTCCCTGATGGTGGCCCTGTACCGAAATATACTAGATATAAAAGCTATAACAGATATAATGGATGAGTGCCCTGAGGATTGGAATGGTTTTAAGAAATTTCAATGTGTTGTAAAAAATGCATTATATATCTCTTCATTCAGTGTTCTTCAGCATTGTTTACAAATCACAAGTCACTTCTTCTTTCAGTATTCGTCAGCATCGTTTACAAATCACAAGTCACTTCTTCATTCAGTATTCTTCAGCATCGTTTACAAATCACAAGTCACTTCTTCATTCAGTATTCTTCAGCATCGTTTACAAGTCACAAACATTTTGTTTTTCAGAATTCACTCAGACTTATCTCCTAATCGTTGTGTATGATTGAGGTCTCAGTAAAGCTGAATTAATTTTTCTTCAGTGTATCGTTCTTGTTTATTGTCCTCTTTGCCTACCCCTCTACATCTTCGGGCCTAAGTCTTCTATCCATGAGTAAGAACTACATTCAGCCATTTCATTTCCTTCCTTTGCTGATAGCTGCTCCCTCAGTTGATTATCAGTCGTCAGATCCTCAACTCAAGCCAAGCGTGGCATAGATATATATATATGTCTTAATGTACTTTTTCACATTCACAAAGTAATTAACTGTAAAAAATCTTAAATCTGGTATCTTGATTTATTTGTCAGCAGAGGGCTTATGGCTGTGTAAAACCGGGTACACTCTAAACGATATGCTCCATGAGCGATGTCGTCAGTGTTTGCCCTTGTACTCCTGGGCAAATGGACATGTTCATACATCACTGACAATATCGTTCAGTAACGTCATCCTGACACAACCCCGAACATGTAGATTCGGGTGATATCGTTTGATTGACCTGAACGATATCGCTAACGATGTGTTGTTATTGTTCACATTGTTTAAAATATTGTGTAATGTGTACGCACCTTAAGTCTTTGGAGACACATACAGTAAAGTATTTGTACCTTCACACAGGCAAATGTATCAATATAAGAATCAAGTATTTAACAGGCAGCATACACTTTAATCTATAAAGCACAGTATAGCAACATGTCGTTACTGTATAGGACAACTGCTGCTATTTCCCTTCTGACATCAACTCTGATTCCTATTTATTCATAAGCAAAAGATACAGGGCTCCTCTCTGTTCCTAAGGTAAGAGCAGGGAATACCAAAAATCCAACCACCTGACAGAAGGTCAATTTTATCTACACAATAACTGAGACTGATGAGAGCCTCTGAGAAGGTGTAAAGGTGAAAGACATTCTCAGGTCTCTGATGTCTATCCTATTCCAATCCATTATAATTCTATATAAGGCAGCTATTCGCAATTGTATCGTTTAGATAGTACAATTATCTATAGTACAATTATAGTATGTACCAAGCATCTTATATAGCTATTGTACTTATTACATTGGCCAATGAGTGTCTAAAATGCAATTTTCCATAAAAAGTTGTTCCACTGAAAATAGCTCCTTAGATTTGTACTACAGTGTATAATGTGGAAGCAGCAGACCAAACGCTTGATTACTGTATGTGACATACTGGAGGATCAATTCCAACTACTCCATAACTGACACTGATGAGAAGATTTGCCAAGGTTAAAAGGGCAAAGCCATTCTCAATTACAGGTCAAGGCAATCACTTCTATTCTTTAATTGCTCCATAATTTCACAATGTGTAATTGTATTATTCAGTCTTGGTAATGACTTAGTGCATCAAGTGTATTATATCATTTTTATACCTACAGTAGATTCATACTGTACAGCAGTTTCTGATGTGTGCATGGCAAATAGTCAATGACTTTATAACCCTAATTGTCCTTAATCTTGAGTTTATTCATTTTATCAACCCTGGAGCCACAGCCAATTAGGGTAATTTTAAAGCTGTTAGTACAAGTCAATGATTGCTACTGTATAACAATATAATTAAGTATAGTCAAACCATTAGGAAAGTGTTCTTTCATGTAGTCTATGACTATGATAATAAACACATTATATGGCAGTAATAGAAATTAAGATTTCACGTTGCTAACTGTAATACAACAATCCTAAAAGTGTGACATAGAATCTAAAGATGTGCACCAGACACTTTTTGGGTTTTGGTTTTGGATCTGGATCTCCGTTCGTGTTTTGGATCTGGATTGGTTTTGCCAAAACCACTCTTTCAGGTTTTGGTTTTGGATCTGGATTTTTTTTTTAAACTTAAAAAATCTAAAATCACAGAATTTGGGGGGGTTTCTTGATTCTACAGTATTATGAACCTCAATAACATTCATTTCCACTCATTTCCAGTCTATTCTGAACTCCTTACACCTTACACTATTGTTTTTAGGACAAAAGGTTGCACCGAGGTAGCTGGATGTGTGACACTCTAAACTGGACCCCCTTAATTTGTATTACAAAGGGTGTACATTGCTGGCAACTGTCGGACTGGAAAAGACACGGGTAGGGTTCACTAATTTTCCCCTTGCTGAGCTTCAATTACTACACATCCAGTAAAAGCTGATGGGGTTAACATTCCCTTTTGCTGTTGCCCGGGAGATTTCAACAGGACCAGAGAGCCATCCTGTTATGTGAGAGGAGAGCGGGAAGCTGGGACGGACAGAATTGGATGAAGTGAGGTGGGAGAATGAGGAGGTGGAGTTAGCATTCAATGTGCTGAGGAGAGTGTGCTGAGGAGAGCCAGCTGAGGAGGAGCCGTGCAGCAGGGAGCAGGTCTGACAGGAGCTTGGCCCCTTCTGAGGAGACGCACCGCCTAGAGTGACAGAAGCTGGAGCTACAGCACTGCCGTCCGCCGCCTCACGCTGGACCGAGAGGGTGAGAGGACAAGAGAGAGCCGTGATACCGGGGAACTGGAGGGAGATCGCTGCTGACAGGGAGATCGGGTGCAGGACTGAACAGCAGTGCGGAGTGTGACAGGAAAGCAGCAGGAGCCGTGGATGACAGGACTATGCTGTGCTGCTCCACAATTAGGTAACAGGAGCTGCGGCCGGAGAGCCAGAGACTGTGAATTCAGTTAAGGGCCGCCGAGCCCACCAGTTCAAGAGAGAGAGGGAGAGAGACCTTTCAATCCCTGCTCTGCAGACACAGCTAATAAGTCATAGTGGAGGAAAGACAATTACAGATTCTCAAACCTCTAACTAAACCTGCATTCCCAGCTTTGCTTCATTGCCACACTTTTTCTATTCTGCCTAAAACTGCTTCAGCTAAAGTTATCAGCTTATGCATGCTTTCTTCATGTACTGAGAACTGTTAGGACTCCACATGCCACCTTTCACTGAACTGCTGGCCCAATGTTGCACCTTTGCTGTCTGACCTTCAGCCTTTCTAGACTGTGTTAAATTCTGCTATTGACTGTGGTGTATTGGCTCCCCTCTTACCGTAGAGACTTCACTTGGTAGGGTGTTCTCACTTTGAAGAAACTTTAAGGGACTTATTCTCTTTTTAAGGTTCGTGATAACTGAGTGTAGGTTGATGTAAAGCAGATTATAGTAGCAACTAGGGTTATATTGTCACCGTGTGATCCTATTATGTCATTACATGAAACCAGTATGGTACTGCTTAAAAATATGGTATACTGATTTGTTTAGTGATACACTGTGACATCATCTTACTGTTTGCTACCATACCATATCTCTTTTGTTGAAGTCAGAAAATATTACAGTACACACATCACGTACAAACACCACATAGATGGCCTCCGTGCGCGTACTTATTCGGCCGTGCGTGCACAAATTCGCAAATTGCGTATGATCGCTCATGCGGTCATGCATGTTAGCGCGTGGTATGAGTAATTACGGAGGCATTTGTACTCGCATGGAAAAGCCACAAAGAGATATCATATATTTAATCCATATATTGCATAAATCACCCACTGTCTGCTCATCCTTCTAATAGCATGAAGATGGTTCGCACATAAATTATACTCCCAGAAACTCAAATACAATGTACCAGATGGCCTTAATTACGCAAAGCTTTGAAATCCTATGAAGAAGGCAAATACCTTTGGTTACCCCCATTGTTCTAGAGTTGTCCAGTATCTGTCGAAGACAATAAATACTGGATTGTCATTGTCTTATCTGAAGACAGGACAAACAAACACAATATCCAGGAACCTAGGTTGACTAAATAGAAACTCAATTAGCAATAGCTAACAAATTACAAAGCAGACATTTAGAAATCGGAGGTAATAACTAGTGATGAGCGGGTTCGGTTCGTCGGAATCCGAACCCCCCGAACTTCACCCATTTTACACGGTTCCGAGGCAGATTCGAATCTTCCCGCCTTGCTTGGTTAACCTGAGCGCGCCCGAACGTCATCATCCCGCTGTCGGATTCTCGCGAGATTCGGATTCTATATAAGTAGCCGTGCGTCGCCGCCATTTTTCACTCATGCATTGGAAATGATAGTGAGAGGACGTGGCTGGCGTCCTCTCAGTTTTATTCAGGTGGCTGCAAATATCTGTGCTCACACTGCTTTATTGTGGGGACTGGGGACCAGCAGTATTATATAGGAGGAGTACAGTGCAGAGTTTTGCTGACCAGTGACCACCAGTATTATACGTTCTCTGCCTGAAAAATGCTCCATATCTGTGCTCAGTGTGCTGCATATATATGTGCTCACACTGCTTTATTGTGGGGACTGGGGACCAGCAGTATTATATAGGAGGAGTACAGTGCAGAGTTTTGCTGACCAGTGACGACCAGTATTATACGTTCTCAGCCTGAAAAACGCTCCATATCTGTGCTCAGTGTGCTGCATATATCTGTGCTCACACTGCTTTATTGTGGGGACTGGGGACCACCAGTATTATATAGGAGGAGTACAGTGCAGAGTTTTGCTGACCATTGACCACCAGTATTATACGTTCTCTGCCTGAAAAATGCTCCATATCTGTGCTCAGTGTGCTGGATATATCTGTGCTCACACTGCTTTATTGTGGGGACTGGGGACCACCAGTATTATATAGGAGGAGTACAGTGCAGAGTTTTGCTGACCAGTGACCACCAGTATTATACGTTCTCTGCCTGAAAAACGCTCCATATCTGTGCTGCATTGTAGTATATAGTAGGAGTACAGTGCATAATTTTGCTGACCACCAGTATATAATATATAGCAGTACGGTACAGTAGGCCACTGCTCTACCTACCTCTGTGTCGTCAAGTATACTATCCATCCATACCTGTGGTGCATTTCAGTTTTGCACAGTTTGCTGACCACCAGTATATAATATATAGCAGTACGGTACAGTAGGCCACTGCTCTACCTACCTCTGTGTCGTCAAGTATACTATCCATCCATACCTGTGGTGCATTTCAGTTTTGCACAGTTTGCTGACCACCAGTATATAATATATAGCAGTATGGTACAGTAGGCCACTGCTCTACCTACCTCTGTGTCGTCAAGTATACTATCCATCCATACCAGTGGTGCATTTCAGTTTTGCACAGTTTGCTGACCACCAGTATATAATATATAGCAGTACAGTACAGTAGGCCACTGCTCTACCTACCTCTGTGTCATCAAGTATACTATCCATCCATACCTGTGGTGCATTTCAGTTTTGCAGTTTGCTGACCACCAGTATATAATATATAGCAGTACGGTACAGAAGGCCCATGCTCTACCTACCTCTGTGTCGTCAAGTATACTATCCATCCATACCTGTGGTGCATTTCAGTTTTGCACAGTTTGCTGACCACCAGTATATAATATATAGCAGTACGGTACAGTAGTCCACTGCTCTACCTACCTCTGTGTCGTCAAGTATACTATCCATCCATACCTGTGGTGCATTTCAGTTGTGCGCAGTATATATAGTAGTAGGCCATTGCTATTGATACTGGCATATAATTCCACACATTAAAAATGGAGAACAAAAATGTGGAGGGTAAAATAGGGAAAGATCAAGATCCACTTCCACCTCGTGCTGAAGCTGCTGCCACTAGTCATGGCCGAGACGATGAAATGCCATCAACGTCGTCTGCCAAGGCCGATGGCCAATGTCATAGTAGAGAGCATGTAAAATCCAAAAAACAAAAGTTCAGTTAAATGACCCAAAAATCAAAATTAAAAGCATCTGAGAAGAAGCATAAACTTGCCAATATGCCATTTACGATACGAAGTGGCAAGGAACCGCTGAGGCCCTGGCTTATGTTCATGGCTAGTGGTTCAGCTTCACATGAGGATGGAAGCACTCATCCTCTCGCTAGAAAACTGCAGTGCCACTCCTAGATGGGCCAGGTGTTTGTGTCGGCCACTTGGGTCGCTTAGCTTAGTCACACAGCTACCTCATTGCGCCTTTTTTTTCTTTGCATCATGTGCTGTTTGGGGACTATTTTTTTGAAGTGCCATCCTGTCTGACACTGCAGTGCCACTCCTAGATGGGCCAGGTGTTTGTGTCGGCCACTTGGGTCGCTTAGCTTAGTCACACAGCTACCTCATTGCGCCTCTTTTTTTCTTTGCTTCATGTGCTGTTTGGGGACTATTTTTTTGAAGTGCCATCCTGTCTGACACTGCAGTGCCGCTCCTAGATGGGCCAGGTGTTTGTGTCGGCCACTTGGGTCGCTTAGCTTAGTCACACAGCTACCTCATTGCGCCTCTTTTTTTCTTTGCATCATGTGCTGTTTGGGGACTATTTTTTTGAAGTGCCATCCTGTCTGACACTGCAGTGCCACTCCTAGATGGGCCAGGTGTTTGTATCGGCCACTTGGGTCGCTTAGCTTAGTCATCCAGCGACATCGGTGCAAATTTTAGGACTAAAAATAATATTGTGAGGTGTTCAGAATAGACTGGAAAGGAGTGGAAATTATGGTTATTGAGGTTAATAATACTATGGGATCAAAATGACCTCCAAATTCTATGATTTAAGCTGTTTTTGAGGGTTTTTTGTAAAAAACACACCCGAATCCAAAACACACCCGAATCCGACAAAAAAAATTTCAGGGAGGTTTTGCCAAAACGCGTCCGAATCCAAAACACGGCTGCGGAACCGAATCCAAAACCAAAACACAAAACCCGAAAAATGTCCGGTGCACATCACTAGTAATAACATTCATAGTCAAAACTCTTGGAGATAGGAAATTTATATATATATATATATATATATATATATATATATATAAAACAGCAGCAATGAGGGCGGCACTGGGAGACTTAGCAAGTAAGTTGAAGAAAAAGTGCTTTATTAAAGCACTTTTTCTTCAACTTACTTGCTAAGTCTCCCAGTGCCACCCTCATTGCTGCTGTTGTCTATGGGATCGTATTCAGGAGGTGAAGGCAGGTGAAGTATCTCATAACGCTGGGGAGCGTGAGGAGTGCTGGGTCACACTGCATGGTATATATATATATATATATATATATTCAAATTGTAATAGCAGGAGTGTGTGTGTATGTGTATATATATGTATAGAGGTCTAACTGCAAGTTATAGTAGTGCGCAAAGCTTACAAGGGGGGAGCAATTGTGGTTCAGGACTTGACAGCGTATGTCAAAGAATGCGATTGTCAACTTGGTGATACCCGTACATATAGCAAATTATCTAAGGACCCCACACAGTTGTATAAAATTGAGCTAGATCAATAGTTGACACAACAATATGAATAGGGCAACATTTCTAGTGACCTTAGAAGGGCGCTTAGAGTTGAATTTCCCAAAGTGCCCCTATTCTATACAGTACCCAAGGTACATAAGTCCCTTATCGAGCCTCCTGGTCGTCCCATAGTGTCGGCCAGGGGCTCTTTATTTCATCCTGTGGCGGTTATGTTGGACGCATTTCTAAACCCTTGCTTCCAAGCACTTCCGTCTTACCTTAAGGACACATCCTCTCTCTTGTTACAGTTACAGGAAATGGGGGAGATACCAGATAACACCCTTCTCTGTAGTGCTGATGTCACCAGCCTCTGCACCTGCATCCCACATGATGCAGGTGTAGAGGCAGTCCGCCTACTAATACAGGATAATGATATATATCAGTGTCCGGATGTGGGGGTATTTTTGAAATTGCTGTATCTGGTACTTAGCCGTAACTACTTTGTGTTTAATGGCAGTTTTTTCTTACAGCTCACAGGCTGTGCAATGGGGTTGGCAGTGGCCCCATCGTACGCCAACGCGTTTATGTTTCAGTTAGAAAAACAGATGTTCTATCTTGATCCCCACATCATGTCACAGGTCGTCTATTATAGGCGCTATATAAACGACCTACTGATATTTTGGAAGGGGACCATGGAGGAGTTGGTTCAATTCTGGGCACAACATAATCTTACCACACATGTGGTGAAATTCACCACAGTGGTAGATGATGCTAGTATCAATTATCTGGATGTTACTATTACACTTAAGGACGGGCAACTCTCCACGTCCATTTTTGTAAAACCAACTGATAGAAACACACTTCTTAGTCATCAGAGTTTTCACCCCCTGGCGCTCAGGAAGGGCCTGCCATACTCGCAGTTTATGCGAGTGCGTAGAATCACCTCGGATCCAGAGGAGACAATTATAGCCCTAGATGGCATGTTACAAAAATGTGCCCAACGTGGTTACCCTTTAAGAGAACTGCAGGCTGCTAAGGTCCTTAACATTCCACGAGACCGGATGCTTAGACCTAAAGTTAAAAACAAGAAATTAGGAGACTCTAGATTGCCCTGGATCACCAAATACACCACAGCGAGCACACGGCAGGTTAAGAGAGCAAAGCAACTCTGGCCTATAGTACAAATGGACCAGGCCCTTACATTGCTTGCACAAACACGGATTATGCCCTGTCATACACGGGGCAGTAATCTGGGGGATTTGGTTATGAAACTAGATGTTGTCAAGCTAACTAGGGAAAATGAGTCCCACTTTCTCAAAACCAAATTGGGGTGCTATAGATGTTTCGGGTGTGTGACTTGTAACACCTTAATGACAGGCCCCACTTTTAACCACCCTCATACAGGATGTAAAATTAAAATTCGACATAGACTAACATGCACTACAACACATGCAATATATCTCCTGACCTGTCCTTGTGGTCTTGCCTATATAGGCAAGACCATAAGACAATTTAGGGAGAGAATGGCCCTACACCGTAGTGCTATTAAAAAAGCACAGGAAAAGGGCCACAGTGATCAACCCTTTGCGAGGCACTGTTTAGTTGCCAAACATGGAGTAGCCAGTATACAGGCTATCCTTATCGACCAGGTCCCCAAGACGTTGAGGGGTGGGGATAGGGATAGAACTCTACTTCAAAAGGAATCCAGGTGGATTCACACCCTGGGGACCATTTCCCCCAAGGGACTAAATGAGAACTTAGGTCTTCAATGCTTTTTGTGATAGGCCTGGGTATATGTTGGCTATTTATAGCAAGTATATATTTAGCATCTTGCCGCCCTTCTGCATTGGCTTAGATTCTTATATCAATAGTATGAAGTAGTCTGCACTTTAGGTATCCGCATTATGTTATTCTCAGCTAGCCGTTATTCATCGCAGCATGTAATGTCAAAGGTTTTAGTGTGTTTAGGAGATGGTATAGGATTTGTGTTAATGTTGGTCTTTGATGTAGTATTGCACTTTCTTCACACTGATTTGAAATTTGTGTTCACATTTGTTTACAGCTGGCGACCGGGACACAAGCAGCATGTATCCGGGTTGCCATGGTGCTCTCCTGCGACGCGGCGCACCGTGACGTCACTGCAGGGAGACGCGGAAGCGGATCAGGACAGCGGGCGTGCGGGCGCGCCGTGGAGCAGGTGAGTACGATTAGGCTTGTTAGGTCCTGATTTCTTGTGGTATTTATGTATGTCTGTTTCACCCACACAATTGTCTGGCCCTGAGGATGGAGAGTGGTCTCCGAAACATGTCGGTCTGTGGTCATTAAAATTAGTTTTGCTTAACCGCCTGCTTCAAGTCTGCTGAGTGCCGCCTGTAAAACCCTGTTGCCACATAGTGGAGTTATCATACCCCATGAGGAGGGCACTGCGGCGAAGACAACTTTAAAGATTTGAGTGCCGGACACACCATTGCATTCCTATATATGTATATAGATATATATGGATATATGTATATCTTGAGGATGGAAATAGATAATCATATCACCAGATTTATGTATGATTAATGTGATGGGTTTAACTGGTCATGGGGCGGGAACTCAGATGCAAACAGAAATCACATCTCAAGTCTTAGCCATAGCCCACCTCTTGAGCTGACCAATGATCCCCGATGCACAGGATATGTCCCACCCCCGAACCAATGGAAGAAGAGCACACAGTGTCTATTGTATTATGTTTTGATCCACTATAAAAAGCCAGCTGCAGGCCAGGTCACTATCACAGACTCTGAAGGTCATCTCCCTTGATGACTGAGGACCGGCCGGGAAGCGCAGGCGAAACCAAAATGTATGTACCATTGACTGTAGCCATTTTTCTATTATATTGTATTGTTGTTATTGTAACCCCCTTTCAGCAATTATATGTTGGTGTGTCGGAACCCAGCATCTTAAATACAATCTGGTGTCATGTCTCTTTTCCCTGCTAAGGTTATAAGTGTATTTCAGTCACACGTGTAGCTGCAGAGTGCTCACGGCGTGTCTTAGGGTGTGTATGCACTGCGTGTACTTTGTACGGCCAGCACGGCATTTGTACGCAAAGTACGTACACGGTACGGGGCTTTGTACGCTAATGGTGTAAAAAGTACGTAGGCTAAGGTTGATCACAAACGGCCACAGCGGCTCCATTTTAAAGTGTATTTAATGTGTTTCTAAAGTGTTGCTTTTAGTCCTGTATGTAAATCGACGTTTACACTTTATGTGCATTGTTTTCTTTACATGTGAAATGTTATTTGTCCTTTTTATAAATTAATCCTCCAGTGGTGACCAGTTGTTCCTGAATAATAAACCTTTATGTCACCGTCCTAATGTGTGGTGGCTAGTCTATTGGGTCCTCTGGGGTTGGGGTTCTTTGTCCCTCTGCCTAGTGTTCGAGAAGTAAGAACCGGTCCAAGAGGTGATCCCGGGTGAAAAATCCAGGTACGTCTGCCGACATCTACACCTGCAACCACATTCCCACCTATACTTACCTGTTACAACTTGGTGTCCACGAACAGGATTAAGGATGCTGGAACCAGAGAAACCTCAGATGCCCGCATCAACCTCAGGCAGAAGGAGGCTTCCCACTTCACCCGGCCAGTCACCACCAGCTGCAACATCACAGACTGCACCAATCACAATGCCTTATTATTTTGGGGCCCCATGGCTGCCCATATACTCAGGAGATTTTAAAATGGCTGGCACGAGTTCTTTTAAAGAATTTAAAGAAAAATTAAGATCTGTTCAGGCTATACCCTTAACAAAGAACAAAAAGCGGAGGTCATCATTGGGCAACTTAAAAGTGCAGCATTATGGGAAGTAAGAGCCTGGTCTGATGAAGAGCAAAAGTCAGCTGACGGCATCTTGAATAAGTTGGCCAGTATCTTCAACTTACAGACAATTGCAGAGTTAAAGGGTCGTCTGTATGTCCGGATGCAACAACCACATGAGTCCTTGAAAGAGTTCGCACTGGGGCTACAAGAAGCCAAGCGGGTGATACAGGCCATAGATCCAAAAGAGACTGAGAAAGCAGATGAGACGATAATAAACTTGCTTATAGAAGGAGATAAGGCGGAAGCAACAAGAGCCCAGTTGGAGATGTGGAGGCATCAGAACCCTGTCTGCACTTTTTCAGAGTTCAAGGAAGCAATGATGGACATCTTAGGCCTTAATCAAAATACAGATGTCGAGTATGGGACTGTGTCGGGGTCACTCGAGAGTGAAATGCACAGAGACATACAACTAAGTCTGATGGCTGAACCCTTTGTGTCAAGAGGAACTGCTGTGCAACAGTTACAATTGGTCAAGACCAAGTGGGGGCGCTCATCAGTGTCGTCCATGAGTTGATGAAAGAGCAAAAAAAAAAATACGTCTGGAACAGGCTGAAGCTAAACGCAAGGGATGGCGCCAGGATCAAGGAGGAAAAGGATGACAGTGGTGGGATGTTCAACGTGAATTGGAGTGACACCACATGGATCAATTTGATTCCCGAGGAGGACCTATATACAGGCAATGCAAACAGAGTGGGCACATCGAGAGGCAGTGTCCCAATGAGTCTTTAAATGACTTGACACAGAGGCGAGTGACCGACCCCCATGTGTAGATGCATCAGTAGGTTGAATGAAGCTGGGTTGGTGACCTCGATACGTCGGAGAATGTCCCTGCCCTAAGAAGTTAACGGGGTGGAGGTGTCTGCTCTTCTGGACACTGGATCACAGGTGACAACGATCCAACTTGCAGAGTTTCAGAGACACTGGGATGAATCCAAGATAGTAAGCCCACCGAATACCTGGTTACACCTATTGGCCAATAATGGACAGCAAATCAAGTTCCGCGGCTATTGGGGGGCTGACCTTACTATCAGCAAGGCTAACATGGAGCAACAAGGGTGTCTGGTCACCACTACGTACAAAGAATATTTACCTCCGGTCATCTTAGGGATGAATGTGTTAAAGAACTGTCCGAATGCATTGGTGGAGGCTCTGAAACTGGAAATGTGGTCTGCGGCCCTGATGGAGTGGAAGACTCTTCAGCAGACAGTCAGTTTGCTTGAAGGGCAAAAGAGATTCACCAATACAAGGGGAGAAGTTGGAAAGGTGAGGATCACTGATCGTCAACACGTTATTCTGCGACCAAATTCTGAACTGCAGGGTGAGATTATGAAGCAATCCTAGAACCCTGTGACTTTGATGGACAGCAGCCATTTGCGGTGGCACAAACGCTGGCTAAAGTGACACGTGGGAGAGTACCTGTCCGGATAATAAACCCACATAGCTATCCTGTCCAATTGTTTCGACACAGTACAGTGGCTAGACCAATTCTGGTAGACTTTCAAGATGTCCCTGGTGAGGCTCTACCCAAGATTCCTGAGGGAGCGGTGGCTGGATAGACCAGTATGACTGCGGGTGAGGCTCCATGGTGGAGTGAAGTACAGATCTGCGGCCCAGATACTTCAGAGAGTCAGCATGAGGGTGTACTTCAGGTTGTGTGCAAGAATGCTGAAGCCTTTAGTCAGCACCCGTCGGACTTTAGGAAGGCTGAGCAAGCCCAACACCACATCCCTACTGGAACCAACCCGCCACTGAAGGAAAGACAAAGGCCTCTACCACCAGCCATGTACCAACTGGTGAGAAACATGATACATGAGATGAAAGAAGCCAGTGTGATACGTGAAAGCCATAGCCCATGGGCAGCACCGTTAGTGATTGTGCAGAAAAAAGATGGCAGCCTCAGATTCTGCATCAACTATCGAAAACTGAAAGCAGTGACGCACAAAGATGCTTATCTACTGCCTTGGATAGAGAAATCGTTAACAGCACTAAAGACAGCTCAGTACTTCTCAACTCTTGACCTGACAAACGGATACTGGCAGATCCCAATGGCTCCAGAAGACAGGGAGAAGACCGCGTTCACGACCCCCATGGGTCTGTTTGAATTTGACCGCATTCCATTTGGGCTTTGCAATGCTCCTGTCACCTTCCAACGAGTTATGGAGCACTGTTTGGGGCACTGGAATTTCGAGATGGTCCTGTTGTATCTTAACGATGTCATCATATTCTCAAAGTCCTATGACAAGCACTTGAAACATCTAGAGGAGGTCTTCGTCCAATTGACCAAATGTGGCCTAAAGTTAAAGCCGTCCAAGTGCCATCTTCTAAAACCAAGTGTGCAATATTTGGGTCACATAGTTAGCTAAGAAGGGGTGAACCCTGACACTGAGAAGATATGGGTGGTGCGGGACTAGCCTGTATCCCATACAGTGAAAGACGTCCGCAGCTTTCGACTGGAAGAAAGTGCAGGAAGCGAGTCCTGTATTACAAGACTTAATGGACCTCATTCGCAGCAAGAGTCATCTTACCAAGTCCCAGAGAGAAGCTGCTGATCCTGAACTGATTAAACTGTTGTGCCACCGAGACCGAATCAGCCTCTGACAGTGCTTTGTCGTCCGCACCAGCCTTGATCAAAGCACCCACCAGCCCAGCTCACAAATTGTGGTACCTAGACAACAAGCTGATATGTTGCCTAATGTCTATCACAGTCAGTTGGGGCACTTCGGGACCCAGAAGATGGATGCAGTACTCCGACATAGATTCTTTTGGGTCAGGATGAGATCTGATATTGACAAGTGGTGTTGTGACTGCAGGATATGTAATCTGAAGAGACCAGCTAACTCAACCCAAAAGGATACTCTACATCTGAAACAGAGTTTCTGTCCACTTGAAATTGTTGCAAAAGATAATGTGAAACTTGAGCATAGCTCCACTAGGTTTTAGTATGCTCTGACCTATACAGATCACTACAGCAAGTTCTTGGCGGTGGTGCCAGCACATGACTTGGCAGCAAAAACAACGTCTGAGCTGTTCCTCAAGCACTTCGTACGCCCTTACGGCTACCCCGACAAGGTTCTTACGTTCGAGTCCCAGTTGTTCCAAGAACTCTGTTCTCTCTACTGTTGGAGACTACAGCCTATTTCCCGCAGGGGAATGGTCTATGTGAGAGAGCCAACCAGATAGTAATTGGAGTGCTCCAGAGCCTCTCGGCAGAAAAACGTACTCAGTGGCCTAACCTCCTTCCGGAACTGATCTGCCTCTATAATAATACGGAGCACTGTTCTACAGGATTCACCCCATTTTACTTGATGTTTGGGAGAAAGGCAAACTCCCAACGGACTTAGAGCTGACGCCAATGGTGGATGAGCCTGACACCTTGCGGACTGACTGGGTGCAAGAACATCAGTGCCGGATAGAAACTGCTCAGCAACTGGTTGAACAACGGATGGAAATGGTGCATCATCGTCAGGAGAAAAACTATAACTCTTATCCCGGCCAACGCCCCTCCAGATCGGAGATAGAGTTTGGAAGAAGAAAAATCACCAGTCAAGTAAACTAAATGCCATGTGGGAACATATTCCCTATGTGATTGTCCGAGTTCCAGCTGATGGACTATGGCCCTCATTCTGAGTTGATTGCTCGCTAGCTGCTTTTAGCAGCAGTGCAAACGCTAAGCCGCCGCCCTCTGGCAGTGTATCTTAGCTTACAAGAGAGGATAGAGGGTCGCACAAACTTTGTTTTAATCAAATTATATTCATATATTGTTTTATGTCCTTTCCCTTTTGTTCAGTAACATAGATATATATCTTTTATATTGGGAGGTGCTCCAAGGAATATGATAACTATAAAAGGTCAAAAGAGAACAAAGTGATTCCTTGTGTTGGGCACACTTGGACTATAATATTTTCATAAAGTCAAATATCTGTCATGATAGTCCGAGTGTGCCCAACACAAGGAATCTCTTTGTTCTCTTTTGACCTTCTATAGTGTATCTTAGCTTAGCAGAAGTGCAAATGAAAGCATTGCAGAACGGCAGCTACATTTTTTCATGCAGTTTCTGAGTAGCTGCAGACCTACTCCTACCTTGCGATCACTTCAGTCTACTTAGTTCCTGTTTTGACGTCACAAACACACCCTGCGTTCGGCCAGCCACTCCCCCGTTTCCCCAGGCATGCCTGCGTTTGTATCTGACACGCCTGCGTTTTTCAGCACACTCCCGGAAAATGGTCAGTTACCTCCCATTCCTGTCAATCACTCAGTGGTCAACAGTGCGACTGAAAAGCGTTGCTCAACCTTGTGTGAAACTGCATCGGATTTTGTGAAAGTACGTTGTGCGTGCGCAGTGCGCGACATACGCATGCGCAGAAGTGCCAATTTTTAGTCTGATGGCTGCGCTGCGAACAACGGCAGCTAGCGATCAACTCGGAATGACCCCCTATATACCTACCAAATCCAAAGACCTGATAGAAATCTGAGTACCGTTACTCGTGACCAAGTGAAGCTCTGCACCGTTGAATTCCCGCAAGTAGAGACTCACCTCTGGCAGAGGGGCAGGGAACCCCAGGGAACATTCCATTCCATGACCCCATAGAGCTTTTACTATTTATGGGTAGCACAACTCCGAGCTCAATGAAACCAGTAACCCCAAAACCCAGGGTAGAGGTACCCAATGAATGTGATGACATACCTTGTATTATGTCTGATCAGGCTGAAGGGGTGCTTATCTTGTAAATAAATACTCATGGAAATGTGTATAATGTGATATGTATATAGTTGCCTTGAGTATATTGCTTATGCTCCCTGTTGTTGTGCCACATCCAAGACTGGAGTGTGTAATTGAAAAATTGTGTCTCAGAACTTTTGCTCTGGCAACGTTGCGTGAGGACGCGCATGCTTTTAGCGAATAATTATGTGACACGCTGAACTGGACCTCCTTAATTTGTATTACAAAGGGTGTACATTGCTGGCAACTGTCGGACTGAATAAGACATGCGTAATGGTCACTAATTTTCCCCTTGCTGAGCTTCAATTACTACACATCCTGTTAATGCTGAAGGGTTAACACTCCCTTCTGCTGTTGCCTGGGAGACGTCAGCAGGACCAGTGAGCAGACAAGCACAAGGACCCTGGTGCCGTCCTGTTATGTGAGAGGAGAGCGGGAAGCTGGGACGGAGAGGATTGGATGAAGTGAGGTGGGAGAGTTAGCACTCAGGTTGCTGAGGAGAGTGTGCTGAGGAGAGTCGGCTGATGAGCCGCGTGGCACGGAGCCGGTCTGACACGAGCTGGGCCCCTTCTGAGGAGACGCACTGCCTAGAGTGACAGAAGCCAGAGCTACTGCACTGCCGTCCGCTGGATTCTGGACCGAGAGGGTGTGAGTACAAGAGAGAGCAGTGATACCGGGGAACTGGAAGGAGATCGCTGCTGACAGGAAGATTGGTTGCAGGACAGAACATCAGTGCGCAGTGTGACAGGAAAGCAGCAGCAGCCGCGGATGACAGGACCACGGTGTGCTGCTCCACAATTAGGTAACAGGAGCTGAGGCCAGAGAGTTAATGGTCTACAGGTACCCCATTCCTTCAACTCGCTTTCCACCACAGACTTGCCTCAGTCCAGCTGCCCGCCATTCACTCCTATGACCCTGTCACCCCTGATTACAGACTGCTTAGCTCCATGTGATTGAGTGAGGTGAGATTTTAAAGTGATTGGGAACTTTCCACAGAGACAGTTACAGAGTGATCAGCACCACTGAGTGGCCAATTACACGTCTATATACATCGCCTTTTCCATAGACTGCGCATTTAGTTAAGGGGCGCAGAGCCCGCCAGTTCAAGAGAGCAAGAGAGAGAGGGAACTTTCAAACCCTGCTCTGTAGACACAGCTAATATGTCATAGGGGAGGAAAGACAATTAGATTCTCAAACTTCGAACTAAACCTGCATTCCCAGCTTTGCTTCATTGCCACACTCTTTCTGTTCTGCCTAAAACTGCTTCTGCTAAAGTTATCAGCTTATGCATGCTTTCTTCATGGATTGAGAACTGTTAGGACTCCGCATGCCACCTTTTACTGAACTGCTGGCCTTATGTTGCACCTTTGCTGTCTGACCTTCAGCATTTCTAAACTGTGTTATATTCTGCTATTGACTGTGCTGTATTAGCTCTCCTTGTACTGTAGAGACTTCACTTGGTAGGGTGTTCTCACTTTAAAGAGACTTTAGGGGACTTATTCTCTATTTAAGGTTCGTGATAACTGAGTGTAGGTTGATGTAAAGCAGATTATAGTAACAACTAGGGTTATACTGTCACCGTGTGATCCTATCATGACATTACATGAAACCAGTATGGTACTGATTATAAATATGATATACTGTTTAGTTTAATTGTACACTGTGACATCATCTTACCGTTTGCTACCATACCATATCTCTTTATGTGCATTGTTTTCTTTACATCTTTACATGTGAAATGTTATTTGCCCTTTTTATCAATAAATCCTCCAGTGGTGTCCAGTTGTTTCCGAATAATAAACCTTTATGTCACCGTCCTAACGTGTGGTGGCTAGTGTATTGGGTCCTCTGGGGTTGGAGTTCTTTGTCCCTCTGCCTAGGGTTTGAGAAGTAAGATCCGGTCCAAGAGGTGATCCTGGGTGAAGAATCCAGGTATGTTTTCCGACATCTACACCTGCAACTACATTCCCACCTAAACTTACCTGTTATAGATGACTAAGCTAAGCGACACAAGTGGGTAGCACAAACATGTGTCCCATCTAAGAGTGGCACTCCAGTGGCAGACAGAATGGCAGTTTTATAAACTGGACCCCAAAGCACATAATGCAAAGAAAACAAAGAGGTGCAAGATGGAATTGTCCTTGGGCCCTCCCACCCATGTTGTTTAGACATGACATGCACAGTTTAATAAACCCATCATTTCAGCGACCGGTGGTCCCCCTGGAAAAAGCTTGCCAATTTTTCTGAATCATAGCTAGCTACAAACATACCACCTCCATATTTGATGACTTTTCACATTATGAGAAGAGGCAAGAGGAAGAGGACAGTGTCAAGAAGGTGATGAAAAATTAGAGAGGCACATGCGAACAGGAATAACACACAGGCTTTCCCCTTCACTCCTATCTTGGTGTGCAACAGAAAGGACTTTAACCAAGCAAATATATAATTACCACATTACTAGACAAACTGAAAAACAAGCGGCCAAAGCCTCCAAATTTGTTCCCCCTTCTCCATTTTAAGGGATTACGATAATCTCGCATTTAATGCTGGGATGCAAATAAACTGGTGTATACGACAGGATCAAGATTGGATATTTTCCCCTCGATGGAGTCTGGAGACTTATTTTGTGAAAATCTTGTGGGTTTCTTTTATTCCATTTTTTATTGCATTTTTATTTACATATTTTCTGGCAGATGCCTTATTTTGTTTTTCACAGCTCCCAGATACACACATGTGAGCATACCTGTGTGTCCCAGTTACACGCATGTGAGCACACCTGTGTGTCTTGTTTATTTTACTCATATTATATTTTTAAATAAAGCAACTCCTTAGATGTTTTAGCAGCCCCTCGTGAGCCCCCACAGCAGGCCCAGATCAGGCAAGTTGAGTTTGAGTGGGTTCGGTACAATACTAAGCAGGACTGTGCAGTGAATTTTTTTTGTTATTCAGCCCCTGCCCTAGTGGATCTTACCACTCTAGTCAAAACTCATTTCATATTACAAGTAGGACTGTGGGAGAAAGCAATGCTAACCTCTGTGCCACCAGCATGCCTCAGCCTGGCCAAGCCAGACAGCTTCCTGGCTGTAAGCCACGATGAGACTCCATACTGGGGCCTTATTCAGTAACTGTTTGTGCCTCACAGGAGCTCCTGGCCCATCTAGTGCTGCAGTGCAATGGAAAGCTGATGCAATGCAAGATCACTGAAACTCTGTTCTTCTAACAACGTGAGGGCTGTCGATAACCCCCCACAGCCCTTACATTGTACAATTATTAAGGAAAAAACATTTACAAAATAAAGGAAACGAACCTTGTACAACAAATGTGCATCTTGTAAATAATCCCAAAATGTGGAACATTAATAAATCAAAATTAAGGTTGAATAATTGGAGCCATTCATTTTATTTTGAAATAATTGAGAAGAACCTCTCTCTAATGCTTGGTACACAGTGCACACTAGAAGATCTATCTACTAGAGATGAGCGGGTTCAGACAAGTCACCCCTGGAATTATATGACAAACATATAGACAGGTGTATTTGGAAAATCTAGTTTTCTCTGGCAGTTGCCAGAGAAAATGAAGTACGAGATGCTGCCATGTCGCTGGATTATGATTCTGTCTTTTCTGAGTCTGACTGACTTTGGCCACAAATGTGGTCTCTCCCAACTTTATTGGAAAACACTTCGTCAAACTTGGAATTTCCATTTCCACTTTTGCGGCTATATGTTTTCACAAATGTTGTTATGTTGAATCTTGTTTCATATTCTGATCTAGGCTTTAATTACAACCTAGGTTCAAGTACAGCAACACCCCTGGAATTATATGGCAGCGCCTCTGGACTTATACAGCAGATAGGCAGCACCCCTGGATTTATGCAGCATAAGCAGCACCCCTGGAGAATTACACAGCACAGCAGACAGGCAGCAGCACCCCTGGACTTAAACGGCAGTGAGGCAGCACCCCTGGACTGATAGTGCAGAGAGGCAGAACCCCATAAAGGGCAGCACCCCTGGAATGATGTGGCAGACAAAGAAAAGATTTGCAAGATGGAATTGTCCTTGGAACCTCCCACCACCCTTTTGTTGTATAAACAGAACATGCACACTTTAACAAACCAATCATTTCAGCGACAGGGTCTGCCACATGACTGTGGCTGAAATTATTGGTTTGTTTGGGCCCCCACCAAAAAAGAAGCAATTAATCTCTCCTTGCACAAACTCGCTCTACAGAAGGCAAGAAGTCGTCCTCATCCTCTGATTCCTCACCCCCTTCAGTGTTTACATCCTCATCCTCACAGAGAAATAATTCCACATCGAAGAGATGGATTATTTTGTATTTTTCCCAGGCATGACAATGGGCTTTTTCATCCCATGGCCAACAACTGTCTCCACTGGTGCCTTAGTCAAACAAACCGCATCACCATTAGAATCCTCATCGTCAACTTCCTCCTCAGCGCCAGCTACACCAATATCCTCCTCATCCTGGTGTACTTCTACAGTGACATCCTCAAACTCAATATCAGCAACTGGACTGGCGGTGCTCCTCCCAGTACTTGCAGAGGGCGTGCAAATGGTGGTAGGAGCCTCCTCTTTCCATACAGTCTTGGGAAGGTCAGGCCTAGACATCGCAACCGTGGACACACTTGGATTCTCCTTGAGGATCTGTGATATCTCTGAGTTTGAATGCACAGTTGTTTTTTCCTGTGCTTTAACAAGCTTTATTTTTTTAATTTTTCAAGAGGGAGGTTGGCTTCCATCTTCATGAGAACCTGAACCACCAGTCATGAACATAGGCCAAGGCCTTAGCCTTAACTTGCCACTTTGTTTTGTGAATGGCATATTGCCAATTTTACGTTTCTCGTCAGATAATTCCTTCTTTTTCTGTTATTAATGTTTGCTTCTTGGACTTTACACACCCTCTATGACATTGGGCATCTGCCTTAGCAGACGATGTTGATGGAATTGCATCATCGATGTCATAACTGGTGGCAGCAGCAGCTTCAGCACTAGTACTAGGAACTGGAAGTGGTTCCTGATCTTTCACTATTTTTTCTTCCAAATTTTTGTTCTCCATTTCACAGGACAGTGCCCCTTTATTATTACAGCACACAGAACACTGCCCCTTTATTTTTACCTCAAACAGAACAGTGCCCCTTTATTTTTACAACACCCCTGTATTTGTACAGCATACAGGAAAGGGCCATCACCCCTGTATTTTTACAGCATACAGGAAAGGGCCAGTGTTCCTTTATTTTTACAACACCCCTGTATTTTTACAGCATACAGGACAGGGCCAGTGTTCCTTTATTTTTACAACACCCCTGTATTTCTACAGCATAAAGGACAGGGCCAGTGTTCCTTTATTTTTACAACACACCAGTATTTCTACAGCATACAGGACAGTGCCAGTGTACCTTTATTTTTACAACACCCCTGTATTTTTACAGCATACAGGACAGGGCCAGGGTAATTTTATTTTTACAACACCCCTGTACTTTTACAGCATACAGGACAGCGCCAGTGTACCTTTATTTTTATAACACCCCTGTATTTTTACAGCATACAGGACAGTGCTAGTGTACCTTTATTTTTACAACACACTGTATTTTTACAGCATACAGGACAGGGCCAGTGTTCCTTTATTTTTAGAACACCCCTGTATTTTTACAGCATACAGGACAGGGCCAGTGATCCTTTATTTTTACAACACCCTGTATTTTTATAGTATACAGGACAGGGCCAGCTCCCCTGTATTTTTACAACACCCCTATATTTTTACAACATACAGGACAGGGCCAGCACTCCTGTATTTTTACAGCATACAGGACAGGACTACAGCACCCCGGTATTTTTACAGCATACAGGACAGGGCCACAGCACCCCTGAATTTTTACAGCACACAGAACAGTGCCCCTGTACAGCACAGGACTGCAGAACACCTGTACAGCACCTCAAACCGCACAGGACACCCCAGAACAGCAACCCTGTATAGCACAGGACAGCAGCACTCCTAACAACACAGTACACCAGCACTGGACACCACCCCAGAACAGCACAGGACAGCAGCACTCATAACAGCACAATACACAACCCCAGAACAGTACAGGACAGCAGCACCCCTAACAACATAGTACACCAGCACAAGACACTACCCCAGAAGAGCACAGGAAAGAAGCACTCTGTCTCACTCTCCAAGTCCACAGTGAAAATGGCAGCAACACGTGGCTCTTTATATAGAATCCAAAACCCATGAGAATCCGACACGTTGATCTCTTGCATCATGGAAATAAACAGATCCGGACTCCCGTCCCATAACATAAACAAGTCGTCTATGTAGCGACAGAAAAGGCGAATATGTTCCCGGATCTGTTTATTTCCATGATGCAAGAGATCAACAATATGGAAAACCCTATTAAGTGTACGTACAAATGGAATAAACAGGTCATTTCTTTTTTGGATGTGGAAATCAAAATTCACGACAGACGTATCTCTACCTCAGTTTACAGCAAAGAAACAGATCGCAATACCCTTCTCCTGGCCAGCAGCCACCACCCTCCACCGTTAAAAAATGAGCTACCCTATTCTCAAATGCTCAGAGTGGCACGTATCTGCAGTGATACACAGGATCTGTCATGCCAACTTGATCGAGTTCTCCACAAATTTCAGGATAGGGGATACAATTTGAAGAGACTTCTTCAGACTAAGAACCGTGTCATGGCTCTCAAGAGATCTGACCTATTACAAACATCATCCAAGGGACCGAGAACCAATGTTTTTCCATGGATAACCACATTTGATACAGCAAGCGCTCTTGTACCACAGGCATGTAAAGCCCTTTGGCCGATTGTGTCTACTGATCATTCACTAATGGGTCTCAAGGATGTGCGACCGATGGCATGCTACCGAAGAGGCCGGAATCTGCGTGATCATCTGGTCTATACAGACATGACTATTCCTCCTAAGAGATCTGCGTATGGAAGATTTGGTTGCTACAAATGTCCTAAATGTGAAACCTGTAAATATTTACTTACTGGTTCCAGTTTTACACATCCACACAATGGACTGGAATATAAAATCAGACACAATCTGTCTTGTGACTCCCGGTTTGTTGTATATACAGGTTGAGTCTCCCTTATCCAAAATGCTTGGGACCAGAGGTATTTTGGATATGGGATTTTTCCGTATTTTGGAATAATTGCATACCATAATGAGAGATCATGGTGATGGGACCTAAATCTAAGCGCAGAATGTATTTATGTTACATATACACCTTATACACACAGCCTGAAGGTCATTTTAGCCAATATTTTTTTATAACTTTGTGCATTAAACAAAGTGTGTGTACATTCACACAATTCATTTATGTTTCATATACACCTTATACACAGAGCCTGCAAGTCATTTAATACAATATTTTTAATAACTTTGTGTAGTAAACAAAGTTTGTGTACATTGAGCCATCAAAAAACAAAGGTTTCACTATCTCACTCTCACTCAAAAAAGTCTGTATTTCGGAATATTCCGTATTTCGGAATATTTGGATATGGGATACTCAACCTGTATAATCATCTGTCCATGCAAATTGTATTACGTAGGGATGACTACACGTAAGTTCAAGGAGCGAATGGCCCTTCATCGCTCTGCCATTAAAGCTGCTTTAAATGGCAAACCTAATGATCAGCCCGTTGCAACACACTTTAGGGATCAGCACCATCCGATTTCCAGTTTGACGTATATGATTATTGATCAAATACCACCATCCAATAGAGGGGGAGATCGCACTAAGGCTTTGCTGCGGAGGGAAGCCTCCTGGATGTTTCGTTTGGACACTGTTGCCTCAAATGGTCTAAATGAACGTATTGCATGGAATTCTTTAATTTAAGTTAAACTTATTTTTTGTCTGTACCCCGTTGCTATCGATTTAGGTATCCATGTGCTATTGCTTATAGAACAGTGAGTCTATTTGCTCTGCATTCTTTGTGCATTTATTAATGAGTCAGGAGCTCACTTAGGATTTAGTAATTAGTTATGAAATTTTGCCTTTTTACATTAATTGTACATCTGCTCTGGTTGATCTAATATGGAATGTTGCTCTCATGTTATGTAGAGATGAGCAGGTTCGGTTCCTCGGAATCCGAACCCCCCCGAACTTCACCCATTTTACACGGGTCCGAGGCAGACTAGGATCCTCCCGCCTTGCTCAGTTAACCCGAGCGCGCCCGAACGTCGTCATCCCACTGTCGGATTCTCGCGAGATTCGTATTCTATATAAAGAGTCGCGCGTCGCCGCCATTTTCACTCGTGCATTGGAGATGATAGGGAGAGGACGTGTGCAGCGTTCTCTCAGTTGTGTTCAGTGTGCTGCAAATATCTGTGCTCAGTGTGCTGCAAATATCTGTGCTCAGTGTGCTTGCAAATATCTGTGCTCAGTGTGCTGAAAATATCTACGTTCTCTGCCTGAAAAACGCTCCATATCTGTGCTGCATTGTAGTATATAGTAGGAGGACAGTCAGGGCCGAAACTAGGGGGGGGCTAGGGGGCAGGCGACCTGGGCGCCGGATTGGAGGGGGCGCCGAGACCCCCAAACACCGCCGCGGCACTTTTAAACCCCCTTCTCCCGAGTGCCGTCACGGCGCAAACGCGTCATTCAACGAAACCCCGCCGGAGGAGGGAGAACTGAAGGGGGAGCCCGGAGCCGCGCAGACGAGGAGGGAGAGGCGGCTGAAGAGCGGCGAGAACCGCTTCAAATGTAAGTCAGCCCCTCTCCCTTCCTCTCTCTCTCTCTCTCTCTCTCCCTCCCTCTCCCCACCACCTGCCGTAATGTTTAAAATGGGGACCTGTGCCTGCGTACTGTGTAAAATGGGGACCTGTGCCTGCGTACTGTGTAAAATGGGGACCTGTGCCAGCGTACTGTGTAAAATGGGGACCTGTGCCAGCGTACTGTGTAAAATGGGGACCTGTGCCAGCGTACTGTGTAAAATGGGGACCTGTGCCAGCGTACTGTGTAAAATGGGGACCTGTGCCAGCGTACTGTGTAAAATGGGGACCTGTGCCAGCGTACTGTGTAAAATGGGGACCTGTGCCAGCGTACTGTGTAAAATGGGGACCTGTGCCAGCGTACTGTGTAAAATGGGGACCTGTGCCTGCGTACTGTGTAAAATGGGGACCTGTGCCAGCGTAATGTGTAAAATGGGGACCTGTGCCAGCGTACTGTGTACAATGGGGACCTGTGCCAGCGTACTGTGTAAAATGGGGACCTGTGCCAGCGTACTGTGTAAAATGGGGACACTTGCCAGCGTACTGTGTAAAATGGGGACCTGTGCCTGCGTACTGTGTAAAATGGGGACCTGTGCCAGCGTACTGTGTAAAATGGGGACCTGTGCCAGCGTACTGTGTAAAATGGGGACCTGTGCCAGCGTACTGTGTAAAATGGGGACCTGTGCCTGCATACTGTGTAAAATGGGGACCTGTGCCTGCGTACTGTGTAAAATGGGGACCTGTGCCAGCGTACTGTGTAAAATGGGGACCTGTGCCAGCGTACTGTGTAAAATGGGGACCTGTGCCTGCGTACTGTGTAAAATGGGGACCTGTGCCAGCGTAATGTGTAAAATGGGGACCTGTGCCAGCGTACTGTGTAAAATGGGGACCTGTGCCAGCGTACTGTGTAAAATGGGGACCTGTGCCAGCGTACTGTGTAAAATGGGGACCTGTGCCAGCGTACTGTGTAAAATGGGGACCTGTGCCAGCGTACTGTGTAAAATGGGGACCTGTGCCTGCGTACTGTGTAAAATGGGGACCTGTGCCTGCCGCAATGTGTAAAATGGGGACACTTGCCAGCGTACTGTGTAAAATGGGGACACTTGCCAGCTTACTGTGTAAAATGGGGACACGTGCCTGCCGCAATGTGTAAAATGGGGACACTTTTTCCTGCCGCAATGTGTAAAATGGGGACACTTTTTCCTGCCGCAATGTGTAAAATGGGGACACTTTTTCCTGGATATGAAATTTATGTTAGAAAAGGCAGTTTTTCAGGTTAAAAAGTTCTGAAAGAGATATATATATATATATATAATATTTTTATTCATTTATTTATTTATTTATTTTTTATTTTATTATTTTTATTTATTTATTGTAAAATAATTTTTTTTATTTTTTGCGGGGGGGGGGGGGGGGGGTGTCAAATGACTACCTTGCCCCGGGTCACAGAAATCCTAGTTTCGGCCCTGGGACAGTGCAGAATTTTGCTGACCAGTGACCACCAGTATTATATCAGTACGGTACAGTAGTCCACTGCTCTACCTACCTCTGTGTCGTCAAGAATACTATCCATCCATACCTGTGGTGTATTTTAGTTGTTGTGCGCAGTAGTAGGAGGACAGTGCAGAATTTTGCTGACCACCAGTATATAATATATAGCAGTACGGTACAGTAGTCCACTGCTCTACCTACCTCTGTGTCGTCAAGTATACTATCCATCCAAACTGTGGTGCATTTAAGTTGTTGTGCGCAGTAGTAGGAGGACAGTGCAGAATTTTGCTGACCACTAGTATATAATATATAGCAGTACGGTACAGTAGTCCACTGCTCTACCTACCTCTGTGTCGTCAAGTATACTATCCATCTATACCTGTGGTGCATTTTAGTTGCTGTGCGCAGTAGTAGGAGGACAGTGCATAATTTTGCTGACCACCAGTATATAATATATAGCAGTACGGTACAGTAGTCCACTGCTCTACCTACCTCTGTGTCGTCAAGTATACTAACCAGGGACCTGCGGTGAGCTAAATGGCTCAGGAGGCACTAGCTAGCACCAGAGCCAGATTTAAAAGCAATATATGAGTCAAAGGGTACATCTGGGCATTATACACAGGTGCAGCAGTATAAACTTCTGGAAATTTGGTGAGACTTGATCTGAGAAGTGCAGAAAAGGTCAGCAGGTGAGGCACTGCCTCACTTGCCATAGACTTTTTACTCCAGAGTTTTGGCTATAAAAATGATTACAATATGCAAAGAAGATATTTCAAACAAATTCAATGTATTTTTCATATACTTTATGCAATTAAAACTCTGGTATAAACGTAAGTATGACAGGAAAGGCTCTGCCTCACCCCACCGCACGTCACTGATACTATCCATCCATACCTGTGGTGCATTTAAATTTTGCGCAGTAGTAGGAGGACAGTGCATAAATTTGCTGACCACCAGTATATAATATATAGCAGTACGGTACAGTAGTCCACTACTCTACCTACCTCTGTGTCATCAAGTATACTATCCATCCATACCTGTGGTGCATTTTAGTTGTTGTGCGCAGTAGTAGGAGGACAGTGCAGAATTTTGCTGACCACCAGTATATAATATATAGCAGTACGGTACAGTAGGCCATTGCTATTGATATATTACTGGCATATAATTCCACACATTAAAAAATGGAGAACAAAAATGTGGAGGGTAAAATAGGGAAAGATCAAGATCCACTTCCACCTCGTGCTGAAGCTGCTGCCACTAGTCATGGCCGAGACGTTGAAATGCCATCAACATTGTCTGCCGATGCCCAATGTCATAGTAGAGAGCATGTAAAATCCAAAACACTAAAGTTCAGTAAAATGACCCAAAAATCTGAATTAAAAGCGTCTGATGAGAAGCGTAAACTTGCCAATATGCCATTTACGACACGGAGTGGCAAGGAACGGCTGAGGCCCTGGCCTATGTTCATGGCTAGTGGTTCAGCTTCACATGAGGATGGAAGCACTCATCCTCTCGTTAGAAAACTGAAGTGCCACTCCTAGATGGGCCAGGTGTTTGTGTCGGCCACTTGGGTCGCTTAGCTTAGCCACACAGCTACCTCATTGCACCTCTTTTTTTCTTTGCATCATGTGCTGTTTGGGGACTATTTTTGAAATCTGCCATCCTGTCTGACACTGCAGTGCCACTCCTAGATGGGCCAGGTGTTTGTTATGGCCACTTGGGTCGCTTAGCTTAGTCACACAGCGACCTTGGTGCACCTCTTTTTTTCTTTGCATCATGTGCTGTTTGGGTACTATTTTTTGAAGTGCCATCCTGTCTGACACTGCAGTGCCACTCCTAGATGGGCCAGGTGTTTGTATCGGCCACTTGGGTCGCTTAGCTTAGTCACACAGCTACCTCATTGCACCTCTTTTTCTTTGCATCATGTGCTGTTTGGGGACAATTTTTTAAATCTGCCATCCTGTCTGACAATGCTGTGCCACTCCTAGATGGGCCAGGTGTTTGTGTCGGCCACTTGGGTCGCTTAGCTTAGCCACACAGCTACCTCATTGCACCTCTTTTTTTCTTTGCATCATGTGCTGTTTGGGGACAATTTTTTAAATCTGCCATCCTGTCTGACACTGCTGTGCCACTACTAGATGGGCCAGGTGTTTGTGCCGGCCACTTGGGTCACTTAGCTTAGTCATTCAGCGACCTCGGTGCAAATTTTAGGACTAAAAATAATATTGTGAGGTGTTCAGAATAGACTGGAAATGAGTGGAAATTGTGGTTATTGAGGTTAATAATACTATGGGATCAAAATTACCCCCAAATTCTATGATTTAAGCTGTTTTTGAGGTTTTTTTGTAAAAAAAACACCCGAATCCAAAACACACCCCGAATCCGACAAAAAATTTTCAGGGAGGTTTTGCCAAAACGCGTCCGAATCCAAAACACGGCCGCGGAACCGAATCCAAAACCAAAACACCAAATCCGAAAAATGTCCGGTGCACATCACTAATGTTATGTTATGATTTTGGTGTCATTTATGTTTTTCTCTTTTTTTGTTTAGTATATGGTGGGCATGTGGGCTGTAATCTCTCCTAACCTTTGTATCTTACAGATCGCGCTGTGTATTATCTTTTGTATGTTCTTTTTCCTGACGACAGGACTGTGTGTCCCGAAACGTTGAAGTAAAGCTTTTTCATTTAAAAACCCTGCAGTGCCGCGTTTTACTCTCTCTGCCAGGAGAGTTCTTTGTTGCCTATCAATTACTACGAAGGCACGCAGGTACTGTCTAATCTATTTGAATAAGTGCCGAGCCAGCTGCATAACTATATATATATATATATATATATAAATATATATATATATATATATATATATATATACACACACTGCTCAAAAAAATAAAGGGAACACTTAACACAATGTAACTCCAAGTCAATCACACTTCTGTGAAATCAAACTGTCCACTTAGGAAGCAACACTGATGGACAATCAATTTCACATGCTGTTGTGCAAATGGAATAGACAAAAGGTGGGAATTATAGGCAATTAGCAAGAAACCCCCAATAAAGGAGTTGTTCTGCAGGTGGTGACCACAGAACCACTTCTCAGCTCCTATGCTTTCTGGCTGATGTTTTGGTCACTTTTGAAAGCTGGCGGTGCTTTCACTCTAGTGGTAGCATGAGACGGAGTCTACAACCCACACAAGTGGCTCAGGTAGTGCAGCTCATCCAGGATGGCACATTAATGCGAGCTGTGGCAAGAAGGTTTGCTGTGTCTGTCAGCGTAGTGTCCAGAGCATGAAGGCACTACCAGGAGACAGGCCAGTACATCAGGAGACGTGGAGGAGGCCGTAGGAGGGCAACAACCCAGCAGCAGGACCGCTACCTCCGCCTTTGTGCAAGGAGGAACAGGAGGAGCACTGCCAGAGCCCTGCAAAATGACCTCCAGCAAGCCACAAATGTGCATGTGTCTACTCAAACGATCAGAAACAGACTCCATGATGGTGGTACGTCCACAGGTGGGGGTTGTGCTTACAGCCCAACATCGTGCAGGACGTTTGGCATTTGCCAGAGAACACCAAGATTGGCAAATTCACCACTGGCGCCCTGTGCTCTTCACAGATGAAAGCAGGTTCTCACTGAGCACATGTGACAGACGTGACAGAGTCTGGAGACGCCAAGAACGTTCTGCTGCCTGCAACATCCTCCAGCATGACCGGTTTGGCAGTGGGTCAGTAATGGTGTGGGGTAGCTTTTCTTTGGGCGGCCGCACAGCCCTCCATGTGCTTGCCAGATGCAGCCTGACTGCCATTAGGTACTGAGATGAGATCCTCAGACCCCTTGTGAGACCATATGCTGGTGCGGTTGGCCCTGGGTTCCTCCTAATGCAAGACAATGCTAGACCTCATGTGGCTGGAGTGTGTCAGCAGTTCCTGCAAGACGAAAGCATTGATGCTATGGACTGGCCCGCCCGTTCCCCAGACCTGAATCCAATTGAGCACATCTGGGACATCATGTCTCGCTCCATCCACCAACGCCACGTTGCACCACAGACTGTCCAGGAGTTGGCGGATGCTTTAGTCCAGGTCTGGGAGGAGATCCCTCAGGAGACCATCCGCCACCTCATCAGGAGCATGCCCAGGCGTTGTAGGGAGGTTATACAGGCACGTGGAGGCCACACACACTACTGAGCCTCATTTTGACTTGTTTTAAGGACATTATATCAAAGTTGGATCAGCCTGTAGTGTGTTTTTCCACTTTAATTTTGAGTGTGACTCCAAATCCAGACCTCCATGGGTTAATAAATTTGATTTCCATTGATAATTTTTGTGTGATTTTGTTGTCAGCACATTCAACTATGTAAAGAACAAAGTATTTAATAAAAATGTTTAATTCATTCAGATCTAGGAAGTGTTATTTTAGTGTTCCCTGTATTTTTTTGAGCAGTGTATATATATATATATATACCCTGTTACCCATATATATATATATATATATATATACCCTGTTGCAAAGTGGATTACTGAGGCCATAACAACTATGCTGGTGTTAGACGTGCATCCGGTATCCGCCAGTAGTGCGATGGAACTGCAGTGCCAACCCTAGTTGGGCCAAGTGTTTGTGCTGCACACTTGTTTCGCTTAGCTTAGTCATACAGCTACCTCATTGCACCTCTTTTTCATCTTGGCATGATGTGCTGTTTGGGGCCTTTTTTTTATATCTGCCCTCCTGTCTGACACTGCAGTGCCACTCCTAGATGGGCCAATTGTTTCGCTTAGCTTAGTCATACAGCTACCTCATTGCACCTCTTTTTCTTCTTTGCATGATGTGCTGTTTGGGACCTAGTTTTTTTAAGTGCCATCCTGTCTGCCACTGCAGTGCCACTCCTAGATGGGCCAGGTGTTTGTGCTGCACACTTGTGTTGCTTAGCTTAGTCATACAGCAACCTCGGTGCACCTCTTTTTCATCTTTGCATCATGTGCTGTTTGGGATATGGTTTTTTAAAGTGCCATCCTGTCTGACACTGCCGTATAAGTCCAGGCGTACTGCTGTATTAGTCCAGGGGTACTGCCATATAAGTCCACCAAATGCAGAATTTTTTTAAAATGACATGGGCGTGCAGGAGATGCTGTCAGTGGACTGACAAATTGCGGACCACTTTCGACATTCAGCCACTGCATGCCACTACTCGATGGGCCAGGTGGTTGTGTCGCTTAGCTTAGTCATACAGCAACCTTGGTGCACTTCTTTTTCTTCTTTGCATCATGTGCTGTTTGGGGACTAGTTTTTTAAAGTGCCATCCTGTCTGACACTGCAGCGCCACTCCTAGATGGGCCAATTGTTTGTGTCGCTTAGCTTAGTCATACAGCTACCTCATTGCACGTCTTTTACATCTTTGCATATGTGCTGTTTGGGGCCTTTTTTTAAATCTGCCATCCTGTCTGCCACTGCAGTGCCACTCCTAGATGGGTCAGGTGTTTGTACCGCACACTTGTGTCACTTAGCTTAGTCATACAGCTACCTCATTGCAATTCTTTTTCTTCTTTGCATGATCTGTTGTTTGGGGGCTATTTTTTAAATCTGCCATCCCGTCTGCCACTGCAGTGCCACTCCTAGATGGGTCAGGTGTTTGTGCCGCACACTTGTGTCGCTCAGCTTAGTCATACAGCTACAGTACCTCATTGCAATTATTTTTCTTCTTTGCATGATGTGCTGTTTGGGGCCTATTTTTTAAATCTGCCATCCCGTCTGCCACTGCAGTGCCACTCCTAGATGGGCCAGGTGTTTGCGCCGCACACTTGTGTCGCTTAGCTTAGTAATACAGCCACCTCGGTGCAACCTTTTGACCTAAAAACAATATTGTGAGGTGTGAGGTGTTCAGAATAGACTGGAAATTAGTGGAAATTAATGTTATTGAGGGTAATACAGGTTGAGTATCCCTTATCCAAAATGCATGGGACCAGAGGTATTTTGGATATCGGATTTTTCCGTATTTTGGAATAATTGCATACCATAATGAGATATCATGGTGATGGGACCTAAATCTAAGCACATAATGCATTTATGTTTCATATACACCTCATACACACAGCCTGAAGGTCATTTTAGCCAATATTTTTTATAACTTTGTACATTAAACAAAGTGTGTGTACATTCACACAATTCATTTATGTTTCATATACACCTTATACACACAGCCTGAAGGTCATTAATACAATATTTTTAATAACTTTGTGTATTAAACAAAGTTTGTGTACAGTGAGCCATCAGAAAACAAAGGTTTCACTATCTCACTCTCACTCAAAAAAGTCCGTATTTCGGAATATTCTGTATTTCGGAATATTTGGCTATGGGATACTCAACCTGTAATACCGTAGGATCAAAATTACCCCCAAATTCTGTGATTTTAGCCGTTTTTATGTTTTTTTAAAAAAATCATCCAGACCCAAAACAAAAACAAAAACACGAAAGGGTGGTTTTGACAAAACTAATCCAAAACCAAAACACGAGCGGGGAATTAGAACCAAAACACAAAACACGAAAAGTGCCCGCCGCATATCTCTAATCTGAACCATGTCCCAGTTCAGATCTTCCTGCGGTTTGGAAACCTGGATTTTAAATCCGATTTTTGGAATTTGGATTGCAAACATTACATGATTTTAGCTGTTTTAGCGATCTTTATCAATGATTGAGGATTTTTTTTTTTGGCGGTTTTTAACTGAACCAAAGATTGAATCCAAACTAAAACATTTGAGAATGGGTTTGCAAACCCTAAACCAAAACACAAAGATAAAATTAGAACCTAAACCAAAATATGGGGTCCGCACATATCTCTTTAAATAATGTGTTCATTTATCTGCTACTGACTAAAATATATTTCACAATAGTTAAAGTATGCACAAAGAAAAATAGTTATCTGCAAACATGTAAACATGCTGACTTTCATTTTCTGCAAGAACAACTATTTGTCACATTGTCCATAACCACATTATGGTTTTGGGAGGTGCTCCCAGGAAATCCATCTGTACCTACAGTATGTTTAAAGGATTGGGTTACTTATTGTACATGTATATTGTGAAAACAGTAAAACTATATCTCTGCAAAGGGCAAACTGTGCAAAATGCACTGCATGAATTGTGGCCCAGATGGGAATGTCCAAGGATGAAAAAAGTTAAACTTCGAATTTATGCTGCTTTCGAAGCAGCAATAAAACATTAAAAAGAATCATAAATCACTATTGCAGGCTATAAGAAAAAGTTTGCAAAAACCAATTTCTTTGTTTTTTTTCAGTCTGATATTGTTCATTTATAATACATCCACAATTTTCATGTGATTACCATGGCAACCAAAGTCACATGACACATGATGTGGTAAGCAGAAGAACTTTGGAACACCCGTCTGAGCTATAGCTGTACAGTGCACTGATAAATCTCATCTTCATTCTCCTCTCTGTCCCATGACATGACATGATGAGAACTGTGAGTATATGACTGGTAGATATGATGGTGTCCCCCCCCCCCCCCCCCAGATAAATTTTAACAAGGAGACAAGGAGACAATGATTTACAGTAGGACAGGCTGACATATGTTTGTGTAAAAGGTATTTAACTGTCTATTTAATGGTGGAAAATAATTTTCTATGTAGGATTGCTGTTTTAAGTCTGGCCCTTAATTAAATTAATCTTTACATTTTTTTCTGCTAAAATATTGCTTGATGAAGCCTTATACTATACTTGTACTTTATTCTTAGTGATTTTAGTCAGTTATATGTAATGGTAGGGTACCTCCTATATCTTAAGCATCATTGTCTGTGTGTCATTTAGTACTGGGTTATTGTTTAATTGTTATCATTATATCACAAAGTTCTACATAGTTATACAGTAGGTAAGAGCTACTTACGAGAGTAAAAAAAAACAAGCAGATTTACACAAAATAATATAACAATATTAAAAATATAGTGGCATGACATAATATAAAATTGCATATTACATGGTTGAATGCAGACATGCATATAATAGACATTAAAGACAATTGGATGATGCCTGTAGGTTCGGCTCAGAGCATTGGCCTCCTTTGGCACACAAGCTGACAAGATGAGATCCCAGTAGATTATAAATAATGGGACCCAGTTTGATTATGTATATGGTGGTTGGCGCTGAAGTGGGACTATATGACTGTACTAATTGAGACATTCCCTATCTTAGGTGAAAACCTCCTTTAACTAATGCTATCCAGCGTGCTGACTGTTTTATATTTGAGGATATAATGTTATTACCAAATACAGGTTGAGTCTCCCTTATCCAAAATGCTTGGGACCAGAGGTATTTTGGATATGGGATTTTTCCGTATTTTGGAATAATTGCATACCATAATGAGATATCATGGTGATGGGGCGTAAATTTAAGCACAGAATGCATTTATGTTACATATACACCTTATACACACAGCCTGAAGGTCATTTTAGCCAATATTTTTTATAACTTTGTGCATTAAACAAAGTGTATCTATAGTCACACAATTCATTTATGTTTCATATACACCTTATACACACAGCCTGAAGGTCATTTAATACAATATTTTTAATAACTTTGTGTATTAAACAAAGTTTGTGTACATTGAGCCATCAAAAAACAAAAGGTTTCACAATCTCACTCTCGCTCAAAAAAGTCCGTATTTCGGAATATTTGGATATGGGATACTCAACCTGTATTCACTTAAACCTGTTATTGTTCTCTATCCTGTTTCCCTTTGAGCGAGTGTTAAGCCAGAGTAGCGGCCATTTTTCGGGGTATGTCTCAGTCTACATCTGTGATCCAATACACACAAAACATAGCGCCTAAGTTTCAGTTTCTGTGGCCATTCTACGTCACCATAGGCGCACTCAGATGGCCCAGTTGGCTTCTCAATACATTCCAGGTGGCAGCAGCATAAGCATATTTTTGCACATCCGCTGCATACAGAAATCAAAGCTACGAATGAAAAAGTGTACATCTCTGAATCAGGCCCATAATCGGATGTATCTATTTTGAGTAGCGCAAATCTGTCCTTACAGTATTTTATCCTGATTTTGCTTTAAAATGCTGATATACTACTTATACAGTGCACTTGATATAATAATAATAATAATAATAATAATAATTAAAAATAAATAAATACAAGATAAATATAAGCATGTCAGACTTGCTTCCTGTGACATCACAGGCAAAATCCTTATGCAAAAAAACCAAATCTATACAGAAAATGTTGTTACCATGGTCAAAGGTTATAGAGACTTGGATAAAACATTAAAACTAGCTCAAAGTGAAGCACGATAGAGAAATATAACCACTTTAAGTGATTATTTGGCAGTGACAACTTGTTCTCGAAGATAAAACAAGCATCACATTGGACAGATTTAATTAATACTATTTCCTACCTAAGTCAAAGATTCTTTCCTACTTATTTCTTATTTTAGCAATTTGGTCCTAGGGCCAACCACCAAATGCTTGATCAATCAAATTTTAAGATCTAATGGGATCTCAGTTTGTCAATTTGTGTAAAGCTCTCTGAGCACCAATGGAGCCAAATGCTCTGAGCTAAAACTGGGTGTGGATTATTAGAGCTACTGTACACTAAAAAAGGTCTACGGTCAATAGGCTGACCACTAAAGGTAGACATGCATTAGGTCGACAAGATCAAAAGGTCAAATGGGTTAAAAGGTCGACATAGATTAGGTAGACAGTAGAAAAGGTCAACAGGGTCAAAAGGTCGACATGGAAATGGTCAACACAAAAAAGGTAGACACTATTTTTTGATGTTTTTTGAGTGTTTTGTCACTTTTCTGCTACAAACAAGCTCCATTAGTGTACCACATCCCCTCGCTCGGCTCTCTTCACTCGACATGCTTTGGGCAAGGTGCCTCGCTCTGCTACCACTGTGGTATCGGTTACGGTTGTCAATCGTAGTCCACGTGGATGATAAAGTATAAAAAAGGTGAAAAAATTAACAAAAAAATAAAAAAAACTTTGTCGACCTTTTGAACTGTCTACATTTTACATGTCAGCATTTTGGCCCTGTCGCCCCAACGCATGTCTACCATTAGTGGTAGACCTATTGATTGACCTTTTTAGTGTAGATCTATAGACCGGATACCGCTGAAACAATAGACATCAGCATGTTGGTTGGCCTTGTTTTCAGCTGATTCAGAGACAATTGTCAATATAAGTCTGTGTGCTGGTTCCCCCCCCCCCACCCTCCTCAAGTGTCCAGAGAGCTTTACACAAGATGATTGGGAAAGGCCCCAGCTGATGTATGTAACAGGACAGTGGTGAATATCGGAAACAGCAGAATAACCCAAGAGCAGTGGTGTAACTAGAATTTTATAGGACCCATATCAAATTTTGAGAGGCTTAAGCACCACAAATTTTGGAGACCGTAGGGCCCGCAGTCCCTATTATGTCATATCGCTTGCCCCAAGTTCACTAAAGTTAACAACGATGTGCAACATGAGCTAGGTGCAGGGAAAACATATCAACAGCATCACATGCACCCACTATAGTTATTCCCTTGCTGATGAGCCATCCCATCTAAGTATTAGCTCAGTAAGGACGTGTTTTGGTGGTGAAATTTAATGTATATCATTTGGTCCTGTAACACATACTTTGATATTATTATGCCCAAAGGAATTTAATTTACTCTTAAAAAAGATTACACAGGGTTTGAACAGAGGTTTATTCCACTTAATGTATTGTTTACAGCATCTAAAGCTATAACACTAAACACTTTTTAGCTGTTGGATAATTGCCCAAATCTGTTAAGTGCAAGTCCCATTGGAAGAACTAAAAATGATTAAATTAACTCTACTGTCTGTACTTATAGCTATGTGGCAGCAATATTGGGCATGCATTCTTGTTCAATAAGTCTAGCAGCAAGATTTCATGCCAGACATCGTAAGGCTTTATTAAGCATTACATTTAAGAGGAAACGTACGTTGGCACTGCCATGAAAGCTTTTAACTAGATGAGAATAAATGGAAAACATACATTGCTGCCAAAAACTTTATCCAACTTCCATGACAGAGTAACAGTCCATTACATTTCACTGAATTCTTACATTCAAAATATATGGTGAGAAATGTAGAAGACATTTATATTCCATGCTTTTAAATGTAAATTTCTGCTGAGCAGTGCAAGAAAATCTCAAACTTCTTAAATGGCGTGATCGTTGAATATGATAATACCATTAGTAGCAGTAGTAGTAGTAGTTGTGTATTGCAGTGGTTAATAGACTTGGTATTCAAGGCATCAGGTTTTAAGAATATCCATGCTTAAGCACACGTAACTTGATTTGTACCTCTGGGGAATATTCAGGTTTGTTAGCAAACCAAAAAAGCACACAAATGGGCAAAACCATGTTGCACTGCAGGTGGGACAGATATAACGTGTAGAGAGAGTTCGATTTGGGTGGGTTATATTGTTTCTGTGCAGGGTAAATACTGGCTGCTTAATTTTTACACTGCAATTTAGATTTCAGTTTGAACACACCACACCCAAATCTAACACTCTCTGCACATGTTACATCTGTCCTACCTGCAGTGCAACATTGTTTTCTCTAACGTCCTAGTGGATGCTGGGGACTCCGTAAGGACCATGGGGAATAGACGGGCTCCGCAGGAAACTGGGCACTCTAAGAAAGAATTAGTACTACTGGTGTGCACTGGCTCCTCCCTCTATGCCCCTCCTCCAGACCTCAGTTAGAATCTGTGCCCGGAAGGAGCTGGGTGCATTTTAGTGAGCTCTCCTGAGCTTGCTATTAAGAAAGTATTTTAGTTAGGTTTTTTTATTTTCAGAGAGCTTCTGCTGGCAACAGACTCTCTGCTACGTGGGACTGAGGGGAGAAAAGCAAACCTACTAACTGTGGCTAGGTTGCGCTTCTTAGGCTACTGGACACCATTAGCTCCAGAGGGTTCGAACACAGGAACTTAACCTTGGTCGTCCGTTCCCGGAGCCGCGCCGCCGTCCCCCTCGCAGAGCCAGAAGACAGTAGCCGGCGGATGAAGCAAGAAGACGTCAAAATCGGCGGCAGAAGACTCCTGTCTTCACATGAGGTAGCGCACAGCACTGCAGCTGTGCGCCATTGCGCCCACACTAACCCACACACTCCGGTCACTGTAGGGTGCAGGGCGCAGGAGGGAGCGCCCTGGGCAGCAATTGAGTACCTCCTGGCAAAAGCAGCATATATACAGCTGGGTACTGTATATATGCATGAGCCCCCGCCATTTTTTACACCAAATCGCGGGACAGAAGCCTGCCGCTGAGGGGGCGGGGCTTCTTCCTCAGCACTCACCAGCGCCATTTTTTCTCCACAGCTCCGCTGAGAGGAAGCTCCCCAGGCTCTCCCCTGCAGACTCACGGTAGAAAGAGGGTAAAAAGAGAGGGGGGGCACATAAATTTAGCGCAATAATCATATATACAGCAGCTACTGGGTAAACACTAAGTTACTGTGTGATTCCTGGGTCATATAGCGCTGGGGTGTGTGCTGGCATACTCTCTCTCTGTCTCTCCAAAAGGCCTTGTGGGGGTCCTGTCCTCATATAGAGCATTCCCTGTGTGTGTGGTGTGTCGGTACACTTGTGTCGACATGTTTGACGAGGAGGGCTATGTGGAAGCAGAGCAGGTGCAGATGAATGAGGTGTCCCCACCGACAGCGCCGACACCTGATTGGATGGATATGTGGAAGGTGTTAAATGATAATGTAAACTCCTTGCATAAAAGGTTGGATAAAGCTGAAGCCTTGGGACAGTCGAGGTCTCAGCCCATGCCTGATCCTACAGCGCAGAGGCCGTCAGGGTCTCAGAAGCGCCCACTATCCCATATTGTTGACACAGATATCGACACGGATTCTGACTCCAGTGTCGATGGCGATGATGCAAAATTGCAGCCTAAAATGGCTAAAGCCATCCGCTACATGATTGTAGCTATGAAGGATGTATTGCACATATCAGAGGTAAACCCTGTCCCTGACAAGAGGGTTTATATGTTTGGGGAGAAAAAGCAAGAGGTGACTTTTCCCCCTTCACATGAGTCAAATGAGTTATGTGAAAAAGCTTGGGATTCTCCTGATAGGAAAGTGCTGATTTCCAAAAGGTTACTTATGGCGTACCCCTTCCCGCCAATGGACAGGATGCGCTGGGAATCCTCCCCTAGGGTAGACAAAGCTCTGACACGCTTATCTAAGAAGGTGGCCCTGCCGTCACAGGATACGGCCTCCCTAAAGGATCCTGCGGATAGGAAGCAGGAAGGTATCCTGAAGTCTGTTTATACACATTCAGGTACCATACTGCGGCCGGCAATTGCGTCGGCCTGGATGTGTAGTGCTGTAGCAGCATGGACAGATACACTGTCTGAGGAACTGGATACCTTGGACAAGGATACTATTTTACTGACCCTGGGGCATATAAAAGACGCTGTCCAATATATGAGGGATGCCCAGTGGGACATTTGCCTACTGGGCTCTAGAATAAATGCAATGTCGATTTCTGCCAGAAGGGTCCTGTGGACTCGGCAACCGACAGGCGATGCCGACTCTAAAAAGCACATGGAGGTTTTACCCTACAAGGGTGAGGAATTGTTTGGGGACGGTCTCTCGGACCTAGTTTCCACAGCTACAGCTGGGAAGTCAAATTTTTGGCCGTATATTCCCTCACAGCCTAAGAAGCACCGTATTACCAAATGCAGTCCTTTCGATCACAAAATGGCAAGAAAGTCAGAGGTGCGTCCTTTCTTGCCAGGGGCAGGGGTAGAGGAAAGAAGCTGCACCATACAGCTAGTTCCCAGGAACAGAAGTCCTCCCCGGCTTCCACTAAATCGACCGCATGACGCTGGGGCTCCACAGGTGGAGCTGGGAGCGGTGGGGGCGCGTCTCCGAAAATTCAACCACCAGTGGGTTCGCTCACAGGTGGATCCCTGGGCTATACAGATTGTGTCTCAGGGATACAAGCTGGAATCGAAGTGATGCCCCCTCACCGTTACCTAAAATCAGCCCTGCCTGCTTCCCCCATAGAAAGGGAAGTAGTGTTAGCGGCAATTCACAAATTAGATCTCCAGCAGGTGGTGGTACAGGTTCCCCTCCCTCAACAGGAAAGGGGTTACTATTCCACAATGTTTGTGGTTCCGAAACCGGACGGTTCGGTCAGACCCATATTGAATTTAAAATCTCTGAACATTTACCTGAAAAGGTTCAAGTTCAAGATGGAATCGCTCAGAGCGGTCATTGCAAGCCTGGAAGAGGGGGATTTTATGGTGTCTCTAGACATAAAGGATGCTTACCTGCATGTTCCCATTTATCCACCTCATCAGGAGTACCTCAGATTTGTGGTACAGGACTGTCATTACCAATTCCAGACGTTGCCGTTTGGTCTCTCCACGGCACCGAGAATATTTACCAAGGTAATGGCGGAAATGATGGTGCTCCTTCGAAAGCAGGGTGTCACAGTTATCCCATACTTGGACGATCTCCTCATAAAGGCGAGGTCCAGAGAGCAGTTGCTGATCAGCGTAGCACACTCTCAGGAAGTGTTGCAACAGCACGGCTGGATTTTGAATATTCCAAAGTCGCAGCTGATCCCTACGACTCGTCTGCCCTTCCTGGGCATGATTCTGGACACGGACCAGAAAAAGGTGTTTCTCCCAGCGGAGAAGGCTCAGGAGCTCGTGACTCTGGTCAGAGAACTCTTAAAACCAAAACAGGTGTCGGTGCATCACTGCACGCGAGTCCTGGGAAAGATGGTGGCGTCATACGAAGCCATTCCCTTCGGCAGGTTCCATGCGAGGACCTTTCAGTGGGATCTGTTGGACAAGTGGTCCGGATCGCATCTTCAGATGCATCGGCTGATCACCCTATCCCCCAGGGCCAGGGTGTCTCTTCTGTGGTGGCTGCAGAGTGCTCACCTTCTCGAGGGCCGCAGGTTCGGCATACAGGACTAGGTCCTGGTGACCACGGATTCAAGCCTCCGAGGATGGGGAGCAGTCACTCAGGGAAGAAACTTCCAAGGGCTGTGGTCAAGTCAGGAGGCTTGACTGCACATCAATATCCTGGAACTAAGGGCCATATACAACGCCCTGAGTCAAGCGGAGCCTCTGCTTCGCAACCAACCGGTGCTGATTCAGTCAGACAACATCACCGCAGTGGCTAATGTAAACCGCCAGGGCGGCACAAGAAGCAGGGTAGCGATGGCGGAAGCCACCAGGATTCTTCGTTGGGCGGAGAATCACGTGCAAGCACTGTCAGCAGTGTTCATCCGGGAGTGGACAACTGGGAAGCAGACTCCCTCAGCAGGCACGACCTCCACCCGGGAGAGTAGGGACTTCATCAAGAAGTCTTCACACAGATTACAAATCGATGGGAACTGCCACAGGTGGACATGATGGCATCCCGCCTCAACAAAAAGCTACAAAGGTATTGCGCCAGGTCAAGAGACCCTCAGGCAATAGCTGTGGACGCACTAGTAACAACGTTGGTGTTCCAGTCGGTCTATGTGTTTCCTCCTCTTCCTCTCATACCCAAGGTGCTGAGAATCGTAAGAAAAAGAGGAGTGAGAACAATACCCATTGTTCCGGATTGGCCAAGAAGGACTTGGTACCCGGAACTGCAAGAAATGCTCACAGAGGACCCATGGCCTCTGCCTCTCAGACAGGATCTGTTGCAACAGGGGCCCTGTCTGTTCCAAGACTTACCGCGGCTTTGACGGCATGGCGGTTGACCGCCGGATCCTAGCGGAGAAAGGCATTCCGGATGAAGTTATTCCTACGCTGATAAAGGCTAGGAAGGACGTGACAGCAAAACATTATCACCGTATATGGCGAAAATATGTTGCTTGGTGTGAGGCCAGGAAGGCCCCTACAGAGGAATTCCAGCTGGGCCGGTTCCTGCACTTCCTACAGTCAGGAGTGACTATGGGCTTAAAATTAGGGTCCATAAAGGTCCAGATTTCGGCCCTATCCATTTTCTTTCAAAAGGAACTGGCTTCGCTTCCTGAAGTACAGACGTTTGTAAAGGGAGTGCTGCATATTCAGCCCCCTTTTGTGCCACCAGTGGCACCTTGGGATCTTAACGTGGTGTTGAGTTTCCTGAAATATCACTGGTTTGAGCCACTTAAGACCGTGGAGCTAAAGTATCTCACATGGAAAGGGGTCATGCTATTGGCCTTAGCTTCGGCTAGGCGTGTGTCAGAATTGGCGGCTTTGTCATGTAAAAGCCCCTATCTGGTTTTCCATATGGACAGGGCAGAATTACGGACTCGTCCGCAATTTCTGCCGAAGGTGGTGTCATCTTTTCATTTGAACCAACCTATTGTGGTGCCTGCGGCTACTCGGGACTTGGAGGACTCCAAGTTGCTTGATGTAGTCAGGGCTTTGAAGATTTATGTAGCCAGGACGGCTGGAGTCAGGAAAACTGACTCGCTGTTTATCCTGTATGCATCCAACAAGCTGGGTGCTCCTGCTTCAAAGCAGACTATTGCTCGCTGGATCTGTAACACGATTCAGCAGGCTCATTCTGCGGCTGGTTTGCCGCATCCAAAATTAGTGAAAGCCCATTCCACAAGGAAAGTGGACTCTTCTTGGGCGGCTGCCCGAGGGGTCTCGGCATTACAACTTTGCCGAGCAGCTACTTGGTCGGGTTCAAACACCTTTGCAAAGTTCTATAAGTTTGATACCCTGGCTGAGGAGGACCTTGTGTTTGCCCATTCGGTGCTGCAGAGTCATCCGCACTCTCCCGCCCGTTTGGGAGCTTTGGTATAATCCCCATGGTCCTTGCGGAGTCCCCAGCATCCACTAGGATGTTAGAGAAAATAAGATTTTACTCACCGGTAAATCTATTTCTCGTAGTCCGTAGTGGATGCTGGGCGCCCGTCCCAAGTGCGGACTTTCTGCAATACGAGTATATAGTTATTGCTTAATAAAAGGGTTATGTTATGTTGGCATCTGTTGTTTGATGCACTGTTGTTGTTCATACTGTTAACTGGGTATGTTATCACGAGTTATACGGTGTGATTGGTGTGGCTGGTATGAGTCTTACCCTGGATTCCAAAATCCTTTCCTTGTAATGTCAGCTCTTCCGGGCACAGTTTCCTTAACTGAGGTCTGGAGGAGGGGCATAGAGGGAGGAGCCAGTGCACACCAGTAGTACTCATTCTTTCTTAGAGTGCCCAGTCTCCTGCTGAGCCCGTCTATTCCCCATGGTCCTTACGGAGTCCCCAGCATCCACTACGGACTACGAGAAATAGATTTACCGGTGAGTAAAATCTTATTTTTTCCTTTAGTTTCCTTTTTTTGTTTGCAAATAAACCTGAATAAGGCCCTTTGACCCCAAATATACTCCCAAAGCATCCAGGTTCAGACAACCTACTCTCTCCTGCTTAAAATATAAAACAAAAACAAAAAACAAGCAAGTATAATTAGGGATGCAGTCAGCATCTTGGTGCACTGGATGCCGGTGGTCAGGTGACCGACACCACTCAAAATCCTGGTGCCAGAACCCTAACCAATGGCTTCCCGAAGGTAAGTATTGGGGTGAGGGTTAGGGTCGGGGCGAAGGGGGGGTTCGGGTTAATACTGCAGGGGGGGTAGCCTTAACTGGCACCCCCCCCCAGTCTCAGCCCTATCTGCCAACCCCCGTGGTTAGCCATAGCTGACATTCCCCCATTATCTTAACCATAGCTGCCAACCCAAGCGGGTTAGGGTAGGAGGCAGGGGAGGGGTAAATTAATTACCGCAGAATTCTTACTGCAGAAAAAATTATCTGTGCACTTAAAGTCAGAATCACAATATTCCAGTAAACCTTTAATACAATGCCTCCTGCTGTATTACTGATCCAAACTGAGTCCTAAGATGCAGCATCGGATCATCACCGACACCATCGACCAGCTGTATGACCCATGGGGTTGCACAAGCCGGATGCCGCAGGATCTACAAAGCTGGATGCTGCAGGATCCGCCCTCTGATGGTGATCCTGGGCTCATTCTTCCTCTGCAACGGCGGTGACATGCCTCTGTTTGGGGAAATGGAGGCCACTGCCGCCCCCTCACCACCCCCAAACGTCATCAAACTGTCAATCACTGACAGTCTGATGCCGATCTGTGTCCATCGTCACATGTGCAGAAAGGGTCCTGCACTTGCGCAAAGTATCGATAATCAGTACTTTGCAATGGATGCAGCACCTCCAACCACATCTGAATGAGGGCCAATGTGTAATATGGACCTAATTCAGAGTTGATCGCAGCAACAAATTTGTTAGCAGTTGGGCAAAACCATGGGCACTGCAGGGGGAGGGCAGATATAACGTGCAGAGAGAGTTAGATTTGGGTGGGGTGTGTTCAAACTGAAATCTACATTTCACTGTAAAAATAAAGCAAGCAGTATTTACCCTGCACAGAAAAAATATAACCCATCCAAATCTAACTTTCTCTACAAATGTTATATCTGCCCCCCCCCCCCCCCCCCCTGCAATGCACATGGTTTTGCCCATATGCTAACAAAGTTGCTGCTACGATCAGGTCTGAATGACCCCCTATGTCTTCTACCCATCCACAGAACTAGCGTAGAATGAAAGAATGTACAACAGCATTATTATACACCATTGCTATTGTTCTTAAACATGAAATAGATAGTTCCGCAACAGGTTATAATATCAGACAAAACCTATAATGGATAATAGTCTGTTACCGACCATACTTATAATTTCCACTTTATGTGATAATCACATGTCGGTGGTGTTCCCAGAGTCAGTAGAGATACATGAACAAAGAAAAGAAGAAAAGAAAGACTCTGTGCTGGGGCACTCTTGTAAAACGTTATTAGATGATAACAAAATTTTACTTTTAATTATTTCATTAAAATAATGTGACTAGAAAAATTAATATACCTTAGTATTTATACGTGGTTACAAATTGCTCACATAAATTGTAACACAAGAGAAAAATAATAATAGATAATGATTAAATGCCTTGTGAACAAGCCTACCAAACCAGTGAACAAGCCTACCTAAAGGTGAAACGGTCCGTTTGGTCTGTGTGGGTATTGGGACTGCGCAGCCCTTACCCACCTTGGGGGTACCTCGGTCCAGTAAGCGCCCATTAGGGCTCCAATTTTTAACATGCTTACTTTACTGTAATTTTTCCATTGCTACAGTAATTGTTGTTTTGCCTTGTAAAAGATACTGAGGAATCAGTTAATACTTTATACACTGTGGTTCAATTTATGAACATCTATATTTCTTCATTCTTTTTGTTTGGAAATGGAGCCGTTGCTCATGCATATTTGCACATAATTTAAGTTATTGGAATAGTGATATGGTACCTGTGTGATAGGTCTATACCACATATACACTTTTATTATCTTGGATAACAGGAGACCTAGAGCTCTGTGCATAGAGCATCAGTCACTTTCTGATAATAGGAGTCATTAGCCAATAATTGAGTAATACACTTTGCAAGTTATTTCTGAGAAGCTCTATTGCTATTAGATTGTCCAGCTAAGAAACAATTATTATACTTCATTATAGAGACTCTCAAGCCTAATTTTTTTCCTCAAAGCCTTTCCTGGCTTGTACCTACCTAATTTTCAGCACTTTATCTAAATACTTTTCTTATTTTATCATGTGCTCTCTCATCCATTTGGACAGCAGAAGCACGTTTCTCTCATAAGGTATCTATGGTAGGCCTGGTTAGTAATTGGTTGGGAGACCAGCAATGAATACCAGGTGCAGTAAACATCCATGCTGAACAGAAGAAGGAAGATATCTACCTACTACTTTCTCTACATACTTGCTAGTGCCTCTTTTCTATTTTCATATATACAGTGACCATCTTTCAATGTTGGGTTATAAGAAATCTAATACACTTATTGTTTTTTTTATTTAATTGAAGTAGACCCAATAGTGATAGGTTATACACAATATCTGTGACCTCTCCTCTTAAGGACTTTGAGAGAGAGGGGCCCTACATTAAACACATTAATTTTCACATGTTCGAAAGGCAATAATCTGCTGAATCAAATGCCTTCTGGTGACACTGCTGCCTGATTATAGAGCTGAAGGTGTTTATAAACCCATATAGGCAACAATTCAATTTTTTTCAGCTATACTATTTATATCATAAACAATTTGCAATGATGAGGACCGATTAAAAGGATACTCCCTTGGGAACGATAAACCTGTCTCAATATATTATTGACAGACAGGTTTACATGGGTAACTGTACAACTAAGATGAAATATTTTTCACCAAGGTGTTTAATCATTATCTATTATTATTTTTCTCTTGTGTTACAATTTATGTGAGCAATTTGTAACCACATATTGAATACTACGGTATATTAATTTTTCTAGTCACATTATTTTAATGAAATAATTAAAAGTAAAGTTTTATCATCTAATAATGTTTTACAAGAGTGCCCCAGCACATAGGGGGAAATTTACTAAGCTCCCGATTTTGACCGAGATGCCGTTTTTTCATCAAAGTGTCATCTCGGTAATTTACTAAACACTAATCACGGCAGAGATGAGGGCATTCGTAATTTTTTGCAAGTCCAAGTAAAAAATTACGAATGAATACACCATCGGTCAAAACGCGGCTGTTTAAGTATGAATCTCGTCATTTACTAAGAAGTGCAAAGCAAAAAACAAACAAACACTGCCGTGAAAAATTACAACTCGTAAAAAAGTGCTAAAAAAAAACAGACCTTTTTTTTTTATTCGTGATTGGATAGGCATGCACGGATCCATGAGATCCGTGCATGTATATCAGTGGGAAGGGGTGGGAAAGTGCTTATTTTTTAAAAAAAAATTGCGTGGGGTCCCCCCTCCTAAGCATAACCAGCCTCGGGCTCTTTGAGCCGATCCTGGTTGCAGAAATATGGGGAAAAAAATGACAGGGGTTCCCCCATATTTAAGCAACCAGCATCGGGCTCTGCGCCTGGTCCTGGTCCCAAAAATACGGGGGACAAAAAGAGTAGGGGTCCCCCGTATTTTTAAAACCAGCACCGGGCTCCACTAGCTGGACAGATAATGCCACAGCCGGGGGTCACTTTTATATAGTGCCCTGCGGCCGTGGCATCAAAAATCCAACTAGTCACTCCTGGCCGGGGTACCCTGGGGGAGTGGGGACCCCTTCAATCAAGGGGTCCCCCCCCCCAGCCACCCAAGGGCCAGGGGTGAAGCCCGAGGCTGTCCCCCCCCATCCAATGGGCTGCGGATGGGGAGGCTGATAGCCTTTGTTGTAAAAGAAAAGATATTGTTTTTAGTAGCAGTACTACAAGGCCCAGCAAGCCTCCCCCGCATGCTGGTACTTGGAGAACCACAAGTACCAGCATGCGACGGAAAAACGGGCCCGCTGGTACCTGTAGTACTACTACTAAAAAAATACCCAAAAAAAGACAAGACACACACACCGTGAAAGTATAATTTTATTACATACATACACACATACATACATACATACTTACCTTAAGTTCCCACGCAGGTCGGTCCTCTTCTCCAGTAGAATCCAAGGGGTACCTGTTGAAGAAATTATACTCACGAGATCCAGGGGTCCAGGCTCCTCGGGAAATCCAGGGGTAATCCACGTACTTATTAAAAAATATATTTTTCACGTGTTCAAACCTGCGCTACTCTGCTTCAACCATGTGCAAATAATTGGGCAGTTTGTGCCTATATACAGATATATGATAGTGCAGTGAAAGTATATGCATGCAAAGCACCACATCCAAACCAAACAAAAAATACTGATCTTTTATAATTGAGTAGTTCTCGAATTCCTGTTACAAATACTCCTTAATGTATTTTGAGAATGATACAATCCATAGGTTCAACATCAGATGATTAAAATCGCATGTAACGTCTCCTCTCACGGAAACAACACTGGAACAACCTGGAAATGTCACCAGACTCCTATTGATGCACTCAGGATGGGTTTCAGCGACCACAATTTAAAAGTCAAAGGAATCTGCAGATTTCTGTAAGCAAGATAAAAGCGCTTTCCTCTTAAGGGCATTCACCCATTGCAGGGGAGGTCAGCACAACAAAAAAATCATAGTGCAGTACTTTGTATAAAATCAAACGTATTTTAATACAAATCGCACTTACAACATAAAGAAATTAAAATCACATGTAAAGTCTCCTTTCACGGAAACAGCACTGGAACACAGTAAAATATCACCAAAGTCCTGTTGATGTACTTAGGATGGGGTTCAGCAACCACAGTTCCGGATTCTGTAGGAGCCTCTCCTGGGTGATAGTACCGCGTCCGTGGATGTCCGATCAATGAAAAAATCCACCGCATCTCAGCTTTAGATAGCCTTTTTTCCACATCCCTAGTTCTTGGTTTTGTGTATGTGTTCGGCTGTAGCTGTGGTCTCTACTATGTAGGCAGGACGACTAGAGCATTGAAAACAAGGCTTGCCGAGCACATATACAACATTAGAAAAGGTTTAGATACACATACGGTGTCAGCTCATTTTAAGAAACATCATGATAAGAAAGAATGTCATTTAAAAAATTTTTGTGGCATAGAACTGATTTTACCAAAACCAAGAACTAGGGATGTGGAAAAAAGGCTATCTAAAGCTGAGATGTGGTGGATTTTTTCATTGAAAACTCTTGCGCCTAAGGGTTTGAATAATGAATTTGAATTGGGATGTTTTTTAACATAACGATTAAAAATGAATTCTTTTTTTTCTACCTCATAATTTATGCATTGTCACTTTAAAAATGTTGGTATGGTGACGGTTATTTATGATAATTTGTGAGGTTCTGAATATATGTATTACTTTGTTTCTTTGGCAGGCTGTGTTTGGATAAAGTAATACTATAAGTATCCAGTATCTTTTTTAATGTAAGCGCTCAAATGGACTGTGCCATTAGTGACGATACAAACTCTATGATCGGCATTGAAACGTAAATTCAAAGACTCTATGATCTGCGGTGGTACGCAGCGCTGCTTCCGGTTGTACCTGTGGAACGCAGCGCCATCGATGCGGATAACGTCACTTCCGGTTCAGGAACGAAAAAAACTAATGATCAGCACGGCTGTTTTTAATCTGTTAATTAGTGAACCCTTTTAAATGGCGCTTTGTTTTACTGGACCCACACTTCTGATGAAGGACCCAGTGAGGTCCGAAACGCGTTAAGTGTGGTACTTCAGTCGTCAACCTGATCGGACATCCACGGACGCGGTACTATCACCCAGGAGAGGCTCCTACAGAATCCGGAACTGTGGTTGCTGAACCCCATCCTAAGTACATCAACAGGACTTTGGTGATATTTTACTGTGTTCCAGTGCTGTTTCCGTGAAAGGAGACTTTACATGTGATTTTAATTTCTTTATGTTGTAAGTGCGATTTGTATTAAAATACGTTTGATTTTATACAAAGTACTGCACTATGATTTTTTTGTTGTGCTGACCTCCCCTGCAATGGGTGAATGCCCTTAAGAGGAAAGCGCTTTTATCTTGCTTACAGAAATCTGCAGATTCCTTTGACTTTTAAATTGTGGTCGCTGAAACCCATCCTGAGTGCATCAATAGGAGTCTGGTGACATTTCCAGGTTGTTCCAGTGTTGTTTCCGTGAGAGGAGACGTTACATGCGATTTTAATCATCTGATGTTGAACCTATGGATTGTATCATTCTCAAAATACATTAAGGAGTATTTGTAACAGGAATTCGAGAACTACTCAATTATAAAAGATCAGTATTTTTTGTTTGGTTTGGATGTGGTGCTTTGCATGCATATACTTTCACTGCACTATCATATATCTGTATATAGGCACAAACTGCCCAATTATTTGCACATGGTTGAAGCAGAGGAGCGCAGGTTTGAACACGTGAAAAATATATTTTTTAATATCCAGTCTCCTGAGCATTGGATGAATGCTCTATTCGCGTGTTTTCTGCTGCACAATTCTGTTCTTTTGCGCATATCAGTAACCTCTCCATATCTTTTACTTTGTAATCCACGTACTTGAAAAAAATAACAAAACGGTGTCCCGACCACGAACTGAAAGGGGACCCATGTTTGCACATGGGTCACCTTTCCACGAATGCCAGAAACCCACTTTGACTTTTGTCTAAGTGGGTTTCTTCAGCCAATCAGGGAGCGCCACGTTGTAGCACTCTCCTGATCAGCTGTGTGCTCCTGTCCTCACTGACAGGCAGCACACGGCAGTGTTACAATGTAGCGCCTATGCGCTACATTGTAACCAATGATGGGAACTTTCTGCCCTGCGGTTGACCTAAAGTGACGTCACCGCTGAGCAAGAAAGTTCCCAGCATTGGTTACAATGGAGCGCATAGGCGCTACATTGTAACACTGCCGTGTGCTGCCTGTCAGTTAGGACAGGAGCACACAGCCGAGAGAATGCTAGAACGTGGCACTCCCTGATTGGCTGAAGAAACCCACTTAGACATCAGTCAGAGTGGATTTCTGGCAGTCGGGAAAAGGGGATCCATGTGCAAACATGGGTCCCCTTTTAGTGCGTGGCTCGAGTGTCCGTTTTGTTATTTTTTTCAAGTACGTGGATTACACCTGGATTCCCCGAGGACCCTGGACCCCTGGATCTCGTGAGTATAATTTCTTCAACAGGTACCCCTTGTATTCTACTGGAGAAGAGGACCGACCTGCGTGGGAACTTAAGGTAAGTATGTATGTATGTGTGTATGTATGTAATAAAATTATACTTTCACGGTGTGTGTGTCTTGTCTTTTTTTGGGTATTTTTTTAGTAGTAGTACTACAGGTACCAGCGGGCCCGTTTTTCCGTCGCATGCTGGTACTTGTGGTTCTCCAAGTACCAGCATGCGGGGGAGGCTTGCTGGGCCTTGTAGTACTGCTACTAAAAACAATATCTTTTCTTTTACAACAAAGGCTATCAGCCTCCCCATCCGCAGCCCATTGGATGGGGGTGGACAGCCTCGGGCTTCACCCCTGGCCCTTGGGTGGCTGGGGGGGGGGGACCCCTTGATTGAAGGGGTCCCCACTCCCCCAGGGTACCCCGGCCAGGAGTGACTAGTTGGATTTTTGATGCCACGGCCGCAGGGCACTATATAAAAGTGACCCCCGGCTGTGGCATTATCTGTCCAGCTAGTGGAGCCCGGTGCTGGTTTTAAAAATACGGGGGACCCCTACTCTTTTTGTCCCCCGTATTTTTGGGACCAGGACCAGGCGCAGAGCCCGATGCTGGTTGCTTAAATATGTGGGAACCCCTGTCATTTTTTTTCCCATATTTCGGCAACCAGGATCGGCTCAAAGAGCCCGAGGCTGGTTATGCTTAGGAGGGGGGACCCCACGCAATTTTTTTAAAAATTTTTACAGTGTTTAATTAAAAAAAAAAAAAAAATAGAACCCCAGCACGGATCACACAGATCCGGCCGAGATTAATTGTAAAAAAGTCGGCAGTGTTTTGCTAATCACTGCCGTAAAAAACACAAAAAAAACACGAATGACATCGACATCGGAAGAAAAGAAAAACCCGAATACGACAGCTTAGTAAATCCATCGTAACAAATTCAAAAAGTTGCAGTTTTACACTTCCGATGTCATTCGTGATTGAACTTTGACCTGAAACGGGAAAATACGAATCTTAGTAAATTTACCCCATAGTCTTTCTTTTCTTCCTTTATTTTGACCATTGCTATTGTTGTCAACGAAAGGAGGGGGGTTTCCGGTTCCGTTTGCCTATGTGGTCCTGTCTGGAACCTTTTCCTCTCTCCCCTGTCTTTGCCCCCTAATATCTTCCCCTAGAATCTTGGTCCAGACAACTTTGTCTCTCTCCTGCTTAAAATAAAAAATAAAAAAATAAGTACAGTAAGTTATGTATGATTCTTACTGCAGGAAAAAAAATAGCTGTGTAGTAAAAGCCAGAATCACAATATTTCAGTAAACCTTTAAATATAAGAATAATGTGCAATATGTCTCACAGCTACAGAACTAGCGCAGAATAAAAGTACAACAGCATTAGCTAGCCCTTACTATGCAAATAAAAATCCAAGACTCATCTCTTCTTTCTTATATGATTTCCTGAAAGTAAATCCATTACAGTACTTCTGTCTTTGGGGCTGTCTGCCAAAGAGAGATGCAAAAGCTTTGCCTAGGAAAATCTATTTAATAATGAAATCAGCAGTACAAGGACTGCGGCAGTACAAGGATAGCCATGTCCTCCTTTGGCTATTAGGGGTAATTCTGAGTTGATCGCAGCAGCAAGTTTGTTAGCAGTTGGGCAAAACCATGTGCACTGCAGGGGGGGGGGGGGCAGATATAACATGTGCAGAGAGAGTTAGATTTCGGTGGATTATTTTGTTTCTGTGCAGGGTAAATACTGGCTGCTTTATTTTTACACTGCAATTTAGATTTCAGTTTGAACACGCCCCACCCAAATCTAACTCTCTCTGCACATGTTATATCTGCCCCCCTGCAGTGCACATGGTTTTGCCCAACTGCAAACAAATTTGATTCTGCGATCAACTCAGAATTAGGCCCATTGCCATCTCTGGATGCTGGTAGCAGGGCATAATGATGTGGAAAAAATGCTTTATTATGTAGCACATTTTTTTCTTAAATGGAAGACACTAAAAAAAAAAAAAAAAAGGATTTTTATTTTTTATTTATTTTTCTATTTTCTTCTCTATTTTATTTATTCTTAAATGTAACTGTAAACCCAAGTCGGGTCACACATGAGCCAATGCTGCTACCCAGGCAATTCCGATCTGATCGCTGGGCTGCTAACTTTGCTGTCCTGCGTTCATATAGTCGCCACCACCAGGGGGAGTGTATAATCACCATGCAAGTGTGCGAACGCATGTGTACGCCGAGCTGCAAAAATCCACTCTGTGCAGTCTATGCGCAACCCAGGGCTTACTCCTCCAGTGCGATAGAATCAGGCTAATCTGGGCCGGAGCTGACGTCAGACACCCTCCCTGAAGACGCTTGGACACGCCTGAATTTTTACGAACACTCCCTGTAAATGCTTAGTTGCCACCCACAAATGACCTCCTCCTGTCAATAACCTTTGCGATTGCCTGTGCTATCAGATTTTTCACACCATCCCGTTGCTGACCAGCTATGTCCGTTGTTGTTGTCCGAAGTGCCTGCGTGTTGCAGTGCATACGCATGTGCAGTTATGACCTGATCGCCCGCTGTGCAAAAACGCATAGCAGTGATCAGATCTGAATTACCCCCTAAGACTGTTTACTGCAGTCATCCTATATCATCAGGCAGTTGAGTATCACTCAGTTGCTCTGGCATTTTCGTAATGGTGAACTGCAGCATAGTTAGCGATATTCTGGATGCCCCCACCAGGAGGGGAAGCCAGGTTGGAGATGCTGGAGGCATTGTACAGTCAAGTGGGCTATGGGGATGGGTTTAATAGCACGATCGCATCATCGTAGCCCAACCACCTGCTATATAATGCTGTGATTACCAGCACTGTGAAGCAGGAAGCTAATGTAATTCTGTGAAAATCATGTAATTGACAGTTCAGACAGGTTGGGTATAAAATGCCAGCGGTCAGGATGCCGGCGGTAACATGATGGGCCGCGCCATCCCAACAATGAGAGTCCTGACGCCAGACGGGGTTAAGTATTTTGCCCCTCTCCCCTACCCTAACCCGCCAAGGGTGTCGGCTATGGATACCCCCCCCCCAGTGCCCAACCTTGACCTCCCCTAGTGCCTATCAATCCCCCCCTTCCCTGGTTCTTAACCCTAACCCCCAGTCCAAAACTCACCTTCAGGATGTTGGCTGTCAGTGTCCCGGCACCAGATTCCTAATGGGTGTCGGGATTCCAGGGTCACCGGAATGCATTCCATTCAGACCGCCAACTCCGGGAGACATGCCCACTCTGTATGTTCTGGGAGAGCCATCCGAGATTTAGAAGTCTACCAGACGTACGGGCAAATAGGAACTGCAGCAATAATAGATTTGCTATGCTGCCGCACATTAATGTCAAGAAGATATAACCCAGCAGAAATCAGACTCATCACAGTGGAGAGAAGATCTGTATGAAGTCCCTCTTTCCCTGCCAGCACTATAACACAACTGCCAACATTCCAATTTTAGCAGTTGGCACTGGAGCATGGCCACCTCGCATTGGTAGCATGCAGGGGCATAGCCAGAACTTTGTGGGTCTCATTGCAACATTTTGAAGGGGCCCCCATCCCAGTGCTTTTAGAGAGACACTTCATTGCAGCAGTTGTTAATTTTATGCCCTATAATAGTGCCCTAGTTCATTTTCTGAACCATAGTAGAGCCTTATTTAATGTTATGCCCCATAGTAGTGCCCTAGTTTCTTTTATGAATCACAGTAGTGCTTAAATTCACCCTATGTCACATTTCAGAGCTGCCAGTACACATTATGTACCCCCAATCCACATTATGATATATAGAGCTCCCCGTTCATATTGCGCCTCATTACAGTGCCCCACTTCACATTATATAACATTAAAATGCTCTCCAGTTCATTTTATACCACACTACAATGAGCAGGTCCAGGGGCATACCTAGATATATTGCAGGCAGGGCCGGTTCTAGACCTTGTGGCCTCCAGTAGTTTTGCTCCCGTACTGTGCCCTAAGTAGTTGTGCCCCCAGTAGTTGTACCCCCTGTAGCTGTGCCCTCAGTAGCTGTGCCCCCAGTATTGTGCCCCCAGTAGTTGTGCCCCCATTAGTTTTTTCCCCAGTAGTTGTGCCCTCAGTAGCTGTACCCTCAGTACCGTGCCCTCAGTGGTTGTGCCCCCAGCAGTTGTGCTCCTTGTAGTTTTGCCCCCAGTACTGTGACCCCAGTAATTGTACCCCCTGTAGCTGTGTCCCCAGTTGCTGTGCCCCCTGTAGAGTTATGCCCCCTGTATTTATGCCTAATAGTGCCGCTTACCAAAAAAATAAAATAATACCAGCCCTGCTCCTGTTTCCCGACCGCTGCTGCCATCTGTCTCCGGCCACCGGCGCCGCTCCTTGGATCGATGGGAGAGACATCATGACATTTCTCCCATAGCACCACACAGACACTAGAGGTCAATTATGACCTCCAGCATCTGTAGCCACTCCCACAATGCCGTTGCGGTGCACGATGACATCAGGCACACCGCACGGCACCAGTAGCGGCTCTTGCCATGGCGGCGGCGCTCTCGGGACAGTGGTGCCCCGGGCAAAAAGCCTGCTTGCCCGCGGCAAGAGCCACTACTGATTGCAGGCCCCAAAGAAAAAGTTTGAAAGGACCCCTACGTACCACCCAGTGGTGAAAAATGTATGTAACTAGAGGTGAGCGGGTTCGGTTCTCAGAGAACAGAACCCTACCAAACTTCACCATTCGAGCCCGGATCCGAGTCAGGCTCGGGTTTTCCCGCCTGACTCGGAAACCAGAACGAGGCAAAACGTCATCATCCTGCTGTCAGATTCTCGCGGGGTTTGGAATCCATATAAGGAGCCGCTCGTCCCCGCCATTTTCACTCCGGCATTGGAGAGTAGAGAGAGGACGTGTCTCCATTCTCTCAGTGTCCTCAGTGTCTATGTCTTATGCTGAATCTGTCCAGTCACAGTGCTTGTGTCCTCTGCTGCCATATGTCCAGTGCTGCTGTATAGGGTGCTGTGTTGTGCTGCGTCAGTTCAGGGCGGTGTATTGTGCTGCATCAGTCCAGTCATAGTGGTGGTGTCCTCTGCTGCCATATGTCCAGTGCTGCTGTATAATAAGTCCCTTGCAGTGTTGCTGTGTTGCCCTGCATCAGACCAGTGGTAGTGTCCTGGGCATCAGTCAGTCCAGTGACCATTCACAGTGGTGGTGGCATCTGCTGCCATATGCCCAGTGCTGCTGTATAATTATCTGTGTTGCCCTGCATCAGACCAGTGCTAGTGTCCTGTGCATCAGTCAGTCCAGTGACCATTCACAGTGGTGGTGATATCTGCTGCATATGCCCAGTGCTGCTGTATAATTATCTGTGTTGTCCTGCATCAGACCAGTGCTAGTGTCCTGTGCATCAGTCAGTCCAGTGACCATTCACAGTGGTGGTGTTATCTGCCTCCATATGCCCAGTGCTGCTGTATAATTATCTGTGTTGTCCTGCATCAGACCAGTGCTAGTGTCCTGTGCATCAGTCAGTCCAGTGACCATTCACAGTGGTGGTGTCATCTGCTGCCATATGTCCAGTGCTGCTGTATAATTATCTGTGTTGTCCTGCATCAGACCAGTGCTAGTATCCTGTGCATCAGCCATCAGTCATTCCAGTGACCAGGCAGTCACAGTGGTATACGCTGCTGCTATATGTCTACTGCTACAGTATTATAATAATAATAATAATAATAACAACAACAAGTCCCTTACAGTGTTGCTGTGTTGTCCTGCATCAGACCAGTGGTAGTGTCCTGTGCATCAGCCATCAGTCATTCCTGTGCCGCATATTGTGTTATATAACTCCAGAAAAATAATGGAGAACAAAAATTTGGAGGATAAAATAGGGAAAGATCAAGAACCACTTCCTCCTAGTGCTGAAGCTGCTAGCACTAGCCATGACATAGATGATGAAATGTCATCAACGTCGTCTGCCAATCGTCCGATGCCCAATGTGATAGTAGAGGGCATGTAAAATCCAAAAAGCCAAAGTTCAGTAAAAAGACGCCAAAAAATAAATTTAAATGGTCTGAGGAGAAACGTAAACTTGCCAATATGCCATTTATAACACGGAGTGGCAAGGAATGGCTGAGGCCCTGGCCTATGTTCATGACTAGTGGTTCAGCTTCACATGACGATGAAAGCCCTCATCCTCCCGCTAGAAAAATTAAAAGAGTTAAGTTGGAAAAAGCACAGAAAAGAACTGTGCGTTCTAAGATGGTATCACAAATTCCCAAGGAGAGTCCAAGTGTGTCAGCGGTTGCGATGCCTGACCTTCCCAACACTGGATGGGAAGAGGTGGCTCCTTCCACAATTTGCACCCCCCCTGCAAGTGCTGGAAGAAGCACCCACAGTCCAGTTCTTCATATTGAAATTGAAGATGTCACTGTTGAAGTACACCACGATGAGGATATGGGTGTTGCTGGCACTGAGGAGGAAGTTGACTATGAGGATTCTGATGGTGATGTGGTTTGTTTAAGTTAGTCTCCGGGTGAGACACCTGTTGTCCGTGGGATGAAGAAGCCCATTGTGATGCCTGGGCAAAATACCAAAAAAAAAGCCACCTCTTCGGTGTGGAATTATTTCTCCACAAATCCGGACAACAGGTGCCAAGCCGTGTGTTGCCTCTGTCAATCTGTAATAAGTAGGGGTAAGGACGTTAACCACCTAGGAACATCCTCCCTTATACATCACCTGCAGCGCATTCATCAGAAGTCAGTGTCAAGTTGTGAAACTTTGGGTAAGAGCGTAAGCAGTCCACTGACACCGAAATTCCTTCTTCCTCTTGTACCCAAGCTCCTGCAAGCCACACCACCAACTCCCTCAACATCAACTTCCTCCTCAGTCATGAACATCAGTAGTCCTGCAGGCCATGTCACTGTCAAGACTGAGGAGTCCTCTCCTAACCAGGATTCGTCGGGAGGATCCTTGAGTGGTACGCCTACTGCTGCTGTTGCTGCCACCGCTTCTGTTGTTGCTGCTGGGAGTCGATCATCATCCCAGAGGGGAAGTCGGAAGACCACTTGTACTACTTCAACTAAGCAATTGACTGTCCAACAGTCCTTTGTGAGGAAGATGAAATATCACAGCAGTCATACTGTTGCAAAGCCGATAACTGAGGCCTTGACACTTATGTTGGTGTTAGACGTGCGTCCGGTATCCGCCATTAGTGCAGTTGGATTTAGACAATTGATGGAGGTATCATGTCCCCGGTACCATATCCCATATATGTTCCACTTGACTTGGCAGGCGATAATCTTGTAATCTTTCTAAGTATAATGGAGAGAGATAAAAGCTCCTCGCTAAGTTCCTGATGCCAAATCACCGTACTTAGTATCTCTGTACAGTATGTTCAACTAGTGTACTAATTAGCATGAACAGCTTGTAACGTACAGTGGCAAGTTTAATCTTTCTATGTATAATGGAGAGAGATAAAAGCTCCTCCCTAAGTTCCTGGATGCCAAATCACCATCCTTAGTATCTCTGTACAGTATGTTCTACTAGTGTACTAATTAGCTGTTCATGCTAATTAGTACACTAGTAGAACATACTGTACAGAGATACTGAGGACGGTGATTTGGCATCCAGGAACTTAGGGAGGAGCTTTTATCTCTCTCCATTTTAATCTTTCTAAATAACAGAAAGAGATAAAAGCTCCTCCCTAAGTTCCAGGATGCCAAATCACCGTACTTAATGTCTCTGTACAGTATGTTCTACTAGTGTACTAATTAGCACGAACAGCTTGTAACGTACAGTGGCAAGTTTAATCTTTCTATGTATAATGGAGAGAGATAAAAGCTCCTCCCTAAATTCCTGGATGCCAAATAACCGTCCTTAGTATCTCTGTACGGTATGTTTTATTAGTGTTCTAATTAGAATGAACAGCTTGTAACATACAGTGGCAAGTTTAATCTTTCTATGTATAATGGAGAGAGATAAAAGCTCCTCCCTAAGTTCCTGGATGTCAAATCACCATCCTTAGTATCTCTGTACTGTATGCTCTACTAGTGTACTAATTATCACGAACAGCTTGTAACGTACAGTGGCAACTTTTATCCTTCTATGTATAATGGAGATAAAAGCTCCTCCCTAAAATCCTGGATGCCAAATAATCATCCTTAGTATCTCTGTACAGTATGTTCTATTAGGGTACTAATTAGCTGTTCATGCTAATTAGTACACTAGTAGAACATACTGTCCAGAGATACTAAGGACGGTGATTTGGCATCCAGGAACTTAAGGAGGAGCTTTTAGCACGTTCGTTTGCCTCTGAAAAAACTATTTTTTATTTTTTTTTACTCTCTCCGTCTGACCATTGGTCACCATCTGTGTGTACACTATGCAGTACAGGACTGTATATTAACATTACAGCTGTCACTAACCATTTGCAGAGCTTGTACTGTAGATCAATCCACCGCTATTCAAACTAAAGTACTGGATTAGTGGAGCATTAGCCACCCAGTGGTGGAGATGTGTATTGCATGCTGAGTATCTAATCACGCCTCAACGCGCCTGTCCGTGATTAAACTCAGCAACCAAAGCTATCACCTAGGAGTGACTAAACCTCAGTCTAGGTGCAGAAACAGTCAAGATAACGGAGGACCCATCTGTATTGTGTCCCTGGTGCCAAATTCCATCTAGGTTCCACTTCACTAGGCAGGCGATACTGAGAATGTACAAAGATGTCAGAAAGAGAGTCACCAGTGTCTTAAAAAATGCAGTAGTATACAGTGTCCACTTAAACACGGGCATGTGGACAAGTAGAACAGGGTAGACTAAGGACTATATGACTATGATAGCCCACTGTGTAGATGTATGGCCTTCCGCAGCAACAACAACAGCAGCGGCACCAGTAGCAGCATCTCGCAAACGCCAACTCATTCCTAGGCAGGCTATGCTATGTATCACAGCTTTCCATAAGAGGCACACAGCTGACAACCTCTTACGGAAACTGAGGGACATCATCACGCATTGACTTACCCCAATTAGACTCTCCTGGGGGTTTGTGATATCGGACAACGCCACCAATATTGTGCGTGCATTACAACTGGCCCAGTGGTCGAAGTGGGGTGGTATACGGTGGTATGGTATACTGCCACTTCTTCCACTGACCCGGAAATGAGGAAATGAAAGTGCAGCAGGAGGCGAGGGAAGTGGCCATCCTGCTGAACATGTTGCTCCCGTCCCTGCTCGATGGCCGACGGCGGTTCTCTCCGCTGCCAGCCACACGACACTCACTGCCGCCAGCCACTCATCGCTGCCAGCCGCCCACCGCTCACCGCCGCCAACCACCAGCTGCTCACCCACGACAATTGAGTCAGGTAATGTTCCCCTGCTGTCACCCTCTCTCCCTGTCGTTACTGTCCCTGTCCCTCTCTCTCTCCCTTCTGTCACTGTCGTCACTCTCTCTCTCCCTGCTGTCACTGTCGTCAATCTCTTCCTGCTGTCACTGTCACTCTCTCTCCCTGCTGTCACTGTCACTCTCTCTCCCTGTCATCACTCTCTCTCTCTGTCGTCACTCTCTCTCCCTGTCGTCACTCTCTCTCCCTGTCGTCACTCTCTCTCTCCCTGTCGTCACTCTGGCTGTCCCTGCTGTCACAATTTCGGCTCATTCAGTGTGCTATAATGTGAATTTCAGCTCATTCAGTGTGCTACAATGTGAATTTCGGCTCATTCAGTGTGCTATAATGTGAATGTCGGCTCATTCAGTGTGCTATAATGTGAATTTCAGCTCATTCAGTGTGCTATAATGTGAATATCGGCTCATTCAGTGTGCTATAATGTGAATGTCGGCTCATTCAGTGTGCTATAATGTGAATTTTGGCTCATTCAGTGTGCTATAATGTGACTTTTGGCTCGTACCGTGTGCTATAATGTGAATTTCAGCTCATACCATGTGCTAAAAGGCAAAAGGGGCACCAGTACTAGATAGTATAAGGGGTTCTACTACACTGGGCACACCCCCCTTTTGGGTGACCTCGCCCCCTTTGCGCGCATAATTGCGTCCTTCACTTTTGCATACCCCCACTTCAAAATTTCCACTTCGACCACTGATCTGGGCAAAATCCAGCACGTCCCATGTTTTGCACATACAATTAATTTAGCGGTGCAGAATTTTTTTTTAAATGACAGGGGTGTACAGGAGATGCTGTCGGTGGCCCGAAAAATTGTGGGCCACTTTCGACATTCTGCCGAAGACTGGAGCGCCAGCAAACACTCCTGAACCTGTCCTGCCTTCAACTGAAGCAAAAGGTGGTAACGAGGTGGAATTCAACACTCTATATGCTTCAGAGGATGGAGGATCAACAAAAGTCCATTAATGCCTATACATCCACCTACGATATAGGCAAAGGAGGGGGAATGCACCTGGCTCAAGTGCAGTGGAGAATGATTTCCATCTTGTGCAAGGTTTTCCAACCCTTCAAACTTGCCACACGTGAAGTCAGTTCAGACACTGCCAGTCAGGTCATTCCCCTCATCAGGCTTTTGCAGAAGCAGTTGGAGAAATTGAAGGAGGAGCTAAGACAGAGCGATTCCGCAAAGTATGTGGGACTTGTGGCTGGAGCCCTTCATTCGCTTTGCCAGGATTCAAGGGTGGTCAATCTGTTGAACTTAAAGCACTACATTTTGGCCACCATGCTCAATCCTAGGTTTAAAGTCTACGTTGTATCTCTCTTCCCGGCAGACACAGATCTGCAGAGGTGCAACGACCTGCTGGTTATCTAATTGTCAACTCAAGCGGAATGTGACCCGTCAACAGCTCCTCCTTCAATTTCTCCCACCACTGGGGCTGCAAGGAAAAGGATAAGATTACCTAGCCCACCCACTGGTGGTGATGCAGGGTAGTCAGGAGTGAAAGCTGACATCTGGTCCAGACTGAAGGACCTGCCAACAATTACTGACATGTCTACTGTAACTGCATATGATTCTGTCACCATTGAAAGAATGGTGGAGGATTATATGAGTGACAGCATCCAAGTTGGCATGTCAGACAGTCCGTAGGTATACTGGCAGGAAAAAGAGGCAATTTGGATACCCTTGCACAAACTGGCTTTATTTTACCTAAGTTGCCCCCCCTCCAGTGTGTACTCCGAAAAAGTGTTTCGTTCAGCCGGTAAACTTGTCAGTGATCGGCGTAGGAGGTTACTTCCACAAAATGTGGAGAAGATGATGTTCATCAAAATGAATTATAAATTCCTCTGGGAAGACCTTTACCAGCAATTGCCTCCAGAAAGTACAGAGGGACCTGTGATGGTGGATTACAGTGGGGATGAATTAATACTCTGTGAGGAGGAGGATGTACACAGTGAAAGGGGTGAGGAATCGGAGGATGAGGTCGACATCTTGCCTCTGTAGAGCAAGTTTGTGCAAGGAGAGATTGATTGCTTCTTTTTTTGGTGGGGGCCCAAACAAACCAGTCATTTCAGCCAAAGTCGTGTGGCAGACCCTGTCGCTGAAATTATTGGTTTGTTAAAGTGTGCATGTTCTGTTTATACAACATAAAGGTGGGTGGGAGGGCCCAAGGACAATTCCATCGTGCACCTTTTTTTCTTATCATCATGTGCTGTTTGGGGACTATTTTTTTAAAGTGCCATCCTGTCTGACACTTCCGTATATTTCCAGTGGTACTGCCATTTAAATCCAGTGATTTGGACGTATAATTCCAGTGATTTGGACGTATAATTCCAGTGATTTTCATTATAATTCCAGTGATTTTGCAGTATAATTCCAGTGATTTTGCCATTTAATTCCAGTGATTTGGAAGTATAATTCCAGTGATTTGGACGTATAATTCCAGTTGGAATTGTTTGTGTCGCTTTGCTTAGTCATACAGCTACCTCACTGCACCTCTTCGACATCTTTGCATGAGGTGCTGTTTGGTGCCTAGTTTTTGAAAAGTGCCATCCTGTCTGACACTGCCATATGAGGAGTCCAGGAGTACTGCTGTATAAGTCCTGGGGTACTGCCGTATAAGTCCACCAATTGCAGAATTTGAAAAAAATTACAGGGGCGTGCTGGAGATGCTGTCAGTGGACCGAACATTTGCAGCCCCCTCTCGACATTCAGCCACTGCGTGACACTACTAGATGGGTAAGGTGGTTTTGTCGCTTTGCTTAGTCACACAGCAACCTCGGTGCACCTTTTTTCTTCTTTGCGTCATGTGCTGTTTGGGGACTATTTTTTTAAAGTGCCATCCTGTCTGACACTACCGTATATGTCCAGTGGTACTGCCATTTAATTCCAGTGATTTCGACGTATAATTCCAGTGATTTTGCCATTTATTTCCAGTGATTTTGCCATTTAATTCCAGTGATTTGGACATATAATTCCAGTGATTTTGATGTGTAATTAGAGTGATTTTGCAGTATAATTCCAGTGATTTTGCCATTTATTTCCAGTGATTTGGACGTATAATTCCAGTGATTCTGCCATTTAATTCCAGTGATTTGGACGTATAATTCCAGTGATTTGGACGTATAATTCCAGTGATTTGGACGTATAATTCCAGTGATTTGGACATATAATTCCAGTGATTTGGATGTATAATTCCAGTGGGAATTGTTTGTGTCGCTTGGCTTAGCCATACAGCTACCTCATTGCACCTCTTCGACATCTTTGCATGAGGTGCTGTTTGGGGCCTAGTTTTTGAAAAGTGCCATCCTGTCTGACACTGCCGTATGAGTCCAGGGGTACTGCTGTATTAGTCCTGGGGTACTGCCGTATAAGTCCACCAATTGCAGAATTTAAAAAAAATGACAGGGGCGTGCTGGAGATGCTGTCAGTGGACCGAATAGTTGCGGTATACTCTCGACATTCAGCCACTGCGTGACACTACTAGATGGGCCAGGTGGTTGTGTCGCTTAACTTAGTCATACAGCAACCTCGGTGCACCTTATTTTCTTCTTTGCATCATGTGCTGTTTGGGGCCTTTTTTTATATCTGCCCTCCTGTCTGCCACTGCAGTGCCACTCCTAGATGGGCCAGTTGTTTGTGTCGCTTGGCTTAGTCATACAGCTACCTCATTGCACCTCTTCTACATCTTTGCATGAGGTGCTGTTTGGGGAAGGCCCGGTGGAACCCGCTCAGCAAAGGGATGCAGAGCAGGTAGGCGCCTTGGTGGAGAGGCACTTTTCCTGCTCTGCATCCCTGTGCTGTCAGTGTCTATTGGTTCTGCCGACTGCCGCTGCACCTCTCACGCTGTTACAGGCAGCGGCGCCGGCAGCTATGATACAGGTGCGCCAGGTATTTGTAAAACAAAAAGTGATATCCTCTCCGGAGTGGGACAGACTTCAGCAAACTCCCCCTCCTCCCAGCATTATTGCAGCATGCACCGCCCCCATATGTTCCACAGCACCTCAGAGTACTGCTGCGGACAGCCACGCCATTCCCCTCTTCTGCCACAATGAAGACCCCGGACAGCTGCGGTCGGCAGCGCACAAGGAGAAACGCGCTCGCCTGGACCCCTGGCATCTTGAGTGGGCGGCTCTGAGCACAGCAGTTCAGGTCAGGCAGGGGGAGGGCTAGGAACTGCAGAAGCCAGCCTGGGATAGCATACCCACTGAGGCTCCGGGATGTTGTGATATTACAGACACCACACAGGTGCTCTGTCACTGTGTCACTCCTGTCACCCCCCCCCCTCCTGATCAGTGCAGTGTAGGGCTACAATATCTCCCTCTCCCCTAGTAACCAAACATAAATATACAGTGAAGGAGCACAGAGGAGAGGGTGGTGGATGGAGTAGTTTAGTGCCAGGCTGGGGGTTGGTGCTGAGATCACCGGATGACAGGTGCATTTAGCCCCTGTTAAATGTACCTTCCATCCCTGCACCTTGCAACTACCTCCTTGCACCATGTTCCTGCTCTCACTAAACACTGTAACTACACCCTTTCCCCATGCCACCTTTGCACCTGTAACTCCTCCCCATGCAAGGGACACCCTGTACCCTTTAAGTTACACCATTGCACATCCCCTGCAACTATGACATCAACCCCCCCACCCCCTAGTCCTTCTATGCACACTGTAATTGCTTCCCTATACCCTATAACTGTCCCTCACCTCATGCAAGTTTCACTCCTTAACCCTATAACTTCCTCCTTTGCACCCATTTACCCCCCTCTGTAACTGCACCATGCAAGTGTCCCCACTGCACATTGTATATTCTGTATCCCTGTAACTGTCACTTTTGCACTCTGTAATTGCCCTCATGTAAATGACACCCATTCACCCTGTACTTTCTCTCCCTGCCCCCTTTAACACCTACCACTGCACCGTGACCTCCTACCCCTGCACCCTGTAACTCCTACTGGTGCACCTTGTAACTGTCACCCATGCAAGTGAAACCCCTGCATCCCCATGTAACTACCCCTCCCCTACATCCTGTAACTTCCCCCTGCTCCGTGTAACATGCCTACCTGCACCCTGTAACTGTCCCCCACAATGTAACTGCCTCCCCCTGTGCAATGTACTGTCCTGTCCCTGGGAGAAACATCCACTGCCCCCTCCATGCAGGCTTGCTTGGTCTCTTTGTAAAGTATGAGAGGGAGGGCGCAAATTTAAAGTTTGCAGGGGGGCGCCGAATACCCTAGCACCAGCCCTGGTTTGGGGCCTAGTTTTTGAAAAGTGCCATCTTGTCTGAGACTGCAGTGCCACTCCTAGATGAGCCAGGTGTTTGTGCCGCACACTTGTGTCGCTTAGCTTAGTCATCCAGCCAGGGCCGGTTCTAGCCCTTGTGGCTCCCCGGGCAAAAAATAGGGGCGTGGCTTCCTGCGGGGGCATGGTCAGTTATGCCCCCATTTGTGCCCCCTGTAGAGTAGCGCCGCTGAAATAAATAAATAAATAAATGAATACTTACTATACCCGCTCCTAATACCCGACCGCTGCAGACCTCCGCTGGCGCCGCTCCTCTCCTCGGATCTATGGGAGAGATGTCATGACGTCTCTCACATAGCACAGCATAGACACTAGAGGTCAATGATAACCCCTATCGTCTGTGCCAGTCCCACAATGCTGTGCGGTGCACGATGACATCATCACGCACCGCACAGCAAAGGTCCTCTCCACGAAGGGAAACTAGACGTGTAGCATCTAGTTCCCTTCACAGCGGGGGACCAGCGGGGGACACAGCGGCAGCGGGGGGCACAGTAGAGGATATTGCCATGGTGCGGCGCCCTCCGGATGGCGCCGGCATCCTCCGGAAGGCGGCGCCTCGGGCAAAAGTCCTGCTTGCCCGTGGCAAGATCCGCTACTGCATCCAGCAACCTCGGTGCAACCTTTTGGCCTAAAAAAATATATATAACACATGTAACTGTGACAGGGAAGGTGGCCCCTCTCAGCTCTGGGCCTCATTGCAGCTGCACTGCCTGCCCCTATGGTAGCTACGCCCTTGGTAGCATGTATAGTGCATGTGAAGCACAATGCCATACCCTAACCCGTGATAAATTGGGTGTCCTACTTATGATAGGAACACTAATACTGTACTACTATCCAACACACCCATTCTTCACAAAAAAAACAAAAAAACAGAAGGTTGGCATGATCACAAATGTTTGAAAATCATCCAGTTAAGCAATGGTTAAGCTGTCGCAGTACTTTCCATCTATCATCTAAGTACCAGCACAAAGTGTTCCATATTTGGCCACTTCTTTTCATAATGACTGTGTTCTGCGTCCAGCTGGGTAATCACCTACAGAAGAGCGGTGCCATGGGGAGATGACTGCAATCGTTACTTTCTGCTTTACACTTAATTTGTTGATTTTTTTTTTGTTGGGGGGGGGGGTCCCCAAATAAAAACTGCCAAAACATTTTGTTTATGTAAAAGTATTATAATCCCTGATAATGAATACACAATTAGAAAATAAAAAATTGCTAGCTATACATATACATTTAAACATTACTTTACTATGTGGAAACAAACTGCGCTAGTGCAGGTATTGATTTTTTACAGCAATTCTCTGTTAATTTATTTAAGTTTATACAGTATACTGTATATATTTATATTTAACAGAAAGATGTAATTACTCCCACATTCACATCACCAATACAGATTCATATAGATTAATATATAATGCTTGAGAACAATTCTGCTATTATGCTGTGTTGCAGAGTTATATATAAATACACAGTATAATATATATATATATATATATATATATATATATATATTGTGACAAGAACACTGGGATAGTGTTTGAGGGCAGGTATGTTTGTCCCAGGTTCTTGTCTTACATGTATTAGAAAAATGAAAACTTCTAGGAATATGTTTTGTTTTGTTAGAACCTTTTCAGTTTGTTGGAAAAGCTGGGTAAGGGCCCTGAAAGAGAGATGGGGCAAGTTCCAGACATTGGGCCCAGTTCGGGTCTTTGGCCTCACAGAAGGCTAATCAGACTTTCAGCTGTGTAAGAGTGTTATAGAGCTGCTGGCCTGATTAGGGTGTGCAGACTGCCTGGGAAGACTGCAGGATCTCTGTGAGAGAAACACGCTTCCTGATATAAGTGAGCTATACAGTGTTTACTGGAGAACTCTGTGTTTTGTTTAGTGATAGTTAGGAACATCTTGTGTTTAGTTAGTGCCGGACAGGCAAGGTATTTTCTTTTGCTGTTTGTTTTATTTTCTGTATAATAAAACTGGCTGGGGCCAGTTGTACCGGAAACTGGACTTGTGTGGTTCCTCAGCTGCTGCAGGCTGCCATTTATCCCAGGAAACGGCACCTTGTACCCTTACAGTGTTACAACTTGGTGGAGAATGCGAGCACTCCGTTCTGCGCACAAGTGAAAGCAGCAGCTTTGTGAAAACGGTGGTTTATGCAGATACAGCCCAGTGTGAAGTTACTGAGACTCGCCCTGAGGATTTGATATATGTCCTGGGTGAAAGCAGCTACAAAGCCGCCTGAAAAGTCTGTCGACATGGAGGAACTGCTCAAAGCCTTTCTACAAGCTACAGCGGCTCAGCAGGAGGCCAACAGACAGCAGCAGGTGGCAATGGAGGAAAATTGGAGACTACAGCGAGAGGCCTTAACAGAAGTGATGCAGAGCCTTGCAGCCCGGATTGGAGATATGGCCGTCAGTGCTCCGACCAGCTCTAGTTCTATACGGGCCAGTCACTTCCTGCAGAAAATGACAGAGGCTGATGATGTGGAGGCCTACCTGACCACGTTTGAAAGGACTGCCGAGCGTGAGAACTGGCCGAAAGCACAGTGGGCCAGTCTGCCTGCACCTTTTCTGTCAGGTGAGCCCCAAAAAGCGTACTTTGATTTAAGCCCTGCTGAGGCTCGGGACTATGATAAACTAAACACTGAGATCCTGACCGGCCTGGGAGTCACGCTGTCAGTACGAGCACAACGGGTGCACCGTTGGGTGTACGCCATGGAGAAGCCTCCTCGCTCCCAGATGCACAACCTTATTCAGCTAACAAAAAAATGGTTACAGCCAGAGACATTAACTGGTCCCCAGATGGTTGAAAGAGTCGTCATGGACCGCTACTTGAGATATTTGCCCATGGTCCTGCGCAAGTGGGTGAGCCATGGAAACCCGGGTACTGCTGACCAATTAGTGGACATGGTAGAGAGGTATTTGGCAGCAGAGGAACTACTGATGACCACCCAGCAACCCATAGATCCTCGACAGCGCCCTTCAGTAAAGACTGGTAAGACTGTTCCGTGGGAAAACGTTGCTTGGCGGTTAAGAGAACGCAAGGCTGGAGAGACTGTAAATACTGGCCCTGGAGACAGGCCAATGGGGCTAGAACGGTCTATGCTGCCCAAACGGGTTGATAATCGTGTGATTAAATGTTTTAGGTGTGGTATGCCAGGTCATGTTATTGCCAATTGCCCAGTCACGCAAGAACCCATGCAATGTGATGCTGCCTTTGAAGGTCGCAGAATGTCTTTCTTTGCTAGGTTAGCCTGTACTGTGGTACCTTCACCTGAGCTGGAAAAACAAATGTGTGATGTGTTCTTAGAGGGTAACCGGGTAGAGGCCTTGCTAGATTCAGGAAGTTTAGTTACCCTCGTGAAAGCTGGGTTAGTGAACCCCTTAAAGGTCCAGCAAATACCTATTGGGGTAACTTGCATACATGGGGATATCCAACATTATGTCACTGCTGAAGTGAATATAGAAACTTGTTGTGGGTCAGCAATTGTTAAAGTAGGACTGGTCCCCACCTTGGTGCATGAGGCCATAATATGGAGGGATTTTCCTCATTTTTGGAAACTGTGGGAATCACGGTTATCAACAGATGTGAGAAGTAAAGAGCCAGTTGATAATACCGGTGATTTTATGGATGTACGTGTGTCTTCGGAACTTTCTGACCCTTTGCCTTTTGCTAGTTTGGCTGGGGAAGTGACAGATGGGGAGTCCAGTGAGGACCCTCTTGCTGGGAACAAAGACATAGTAGTTAGAACTGAAAGCGTGCCTGACCTGGAGGTAAAGAAGGATCTGTTTGCGTCTGAACAGTTAAAGGATCCTACCTTAATAAAGGCTAGAAAGAATGTTAAGGTTGTTAATGGGGAACCTGTGGTACCAGGTGACAGGGTTACGTATCCCCACATGGCCATCTATAATGAGCTCTTGTACCACATTGTCAAAAGGGGTGAGGATGTGGTGGAACAGCTGGTAGTTCCCCAGCCTTATCGGAGAACGGTACTAGATTTAGCTCATAGTCACGTTACCGCAGGACATTTAGGGGCAGAAAAAACCACTGAAAGAGTTTTACAAAGGTTCTTTTGGCCAGGGGTTTATAAAGAAGTGTCTGAATATTGTTCTTCCTGTCCTGAATGCCAGTATCATGCCCCTAGACCCCATTTCAGGAGCCCACTAGTTCCCATGCCTATTATAAAGGTCCCGTTTGACAGAATAGCCATGGATCTCGTGGGGCCCTTGTTAAAGTCTGCTCGGGGCCATCAGTATATCCTGGTAATTATGGACTATGCCACTCGATATCCTGAGGCTGTCCCTTTACGCACTATCACAACCAAGGCGATAGCTAGGGAGCTGGTGCAGGTTTTTAGTAGAGTGGGAATACCAAAAGAAATTTTGACTGACCAAGGTACTCCATTTATGTCAAGGATCATGAAAGAATTGTGCAAATTATTTAAGGTCACTCACCTCAGGACGTCCATCTTCCATCCTCAAACTGACGGGTTGGTGGAAAGGTTTAATAAAACATTAAAAAGTATGTTAAAAAAGGTTGTTGAGAGAGATGGGACAAACTGGGATTGTTTGTTGCCCTACTTGTTAATGGCCATCAGAGAAGTTCCTCAATCCTCTACAGGGTTTTCTCCATTTGATTTGTTGTATGGTAGACACCCCAGAGGGCTGTTGGACATTGCCAAAGAGACGTGGGAAGGACAGCCCACTCCTTATAGAAGCGTTATTGAACATGTAACACAAATGCAGGATAGGATTGCAGCCATGGTACCTGTTGTCAGAGAGCACATGGAACAGGCCCAAAGTGCTCAACAGAGGGTCTATAACCGGAGTGCCAAGATACGGGAATTTGCTCCTGGAGATAGAGTTCTTGTTTTGGTACCCACTGTGGAAAGCAAATTCCTAGCTAAATGGCAGGGTCCATTTGAGATTAGGGAAAAAGTGAATGAGGTTAATTACAATGTATACCAGCCGGGTAAGAGAAAACCCGAACAAATCTACCATGTTAACTTAATCAAACCCTGGAAAGATAGGTTGTCTCTGTCAGCGGAGCCTTGCCCTTCGGTGTCTTCACCTCGGTTGCTTCCCGCAGTGAAGGTGTCAGAGACATTATCAGCTGATCAGAACAATCAGGTTAAAGAATTTCTCATCCAAAATAGGGAGATATTTTCAGAGCTGCCTGGCCGAACGACCATAATAAAGCATGACATTGTCACAGAACCAGGGGTCAGGGTTAATTTAAAGCCATATAGGATTCCTGAAGCTCAGTGAGAAGCTGTTTCTAAAGAAGTTAAAACCATGTTAGAACTTGGAGTCATAGAGGAATCTAACAGTGAGTGGTCCAGTCCATAGTGCTCATCCCGAAACCCGAAGGTAGCATACGATTCTGTAATGACTTTCGTCAGTTAAATGAGGTGTCCAAGTTTGACGCATACCCCATGCCCCGTGTGGATGAGCTTATAGAAAGGCTGGGAACAGCCAGGTTTCTCACCACGTTGGACCTGACCAAAGGTTACTGGCAAATATCTTTATCTGATAGCGCAAAAGAAAAAACAGCCTTTTCGGTTCTGGAGGGGCTGTACCAGTATAAGATGCTACCCTTTGGGTTGCATGGGGCTCCAGCAACCTTTCAACGGGCGATGGATAAAATTTTGAGGCCCCATAGAAAATATGCAGCTGCCTATTTGGATGATGTGGTAATTCACAATACAGACTGGGGGTCCCATTTGGTTAAAGTACAAGCAGTACTGGACTCAATCAGAGAGGCAGAGTTAACTGCTAACCCAAAGAAGTGCTGCCACGCTATGGAGGAGGTCAAATACTTGGGCTTCACCATAGGCAGAGGTCTGATTAGGCCCCAATTGAATAAAATTGATGCTATTCAAAACTGGCCTCATCCAGTGAATAAAAAACAGGTAAAGGCTTTTTTAGGAATAACTGGGTACTATAGACGGTTTATTCCCAATTTTGCGACCACAGCGGTGCCGTTGTCAGACCTTACCAAAGGGAAGCAGTCAAATATGGTGAAATGGAACCCTGATGCAGAAAAAGCGTTCCAAGCGTTAAAAGTGGCTTTGTGTTCACAACCGGTGTTGATAACACCAGATTTTTCAAAAGAATTTGTGGTACAGACAGATGCCTCAGAGGTAGGGATAGGCGCTGTGCTGTCCCAAACCAGAGATGGGGACGAACACCCTATCATTTATTTGAGTAGGAAACTCAATGAGCATGAAAAAAGGTATGCCATTGTGGAAAAGGAGGCTTTGGCCATTAAGTGGGCACTAGATACCTTGAGATATTACCTCTTGGGTAGACAATTCAGACTAGCGACGGATCATGCCCCTTTAAAATGGATGTATGTAAATAGAGGCAAGAATGCTTGTGTAACTAGATGGTTTCTAGCGTTGCAGGATTTTAGGTTTACTGTCGAACATAGACCGGGTACACAATTGGCCAACGCAGATGCATTGTCCCGCATCTTCTGTTTGGGGGCTACAAGTGTTCCGGCCCCTAGGTCAAAACAGGGGAGGGGGATATGTGACAAGAACACTGGGATAGTGTTTGAGGGCAGGTATGTTTGTCCCAGGTTCTTGTCTTACATGTATTAGAAAAATGAAAACTGCTAGGAATATGTTTTGTTTTGTCAGAACCTTTTCAGTTTGTTGGAAAAGCTGGGTAAGGGCCCTGAAAGAGAGATGGGGCAAGTTCCAGACATTGGGCCCAGTTCGGGTCTTTGGCCTCACAGAAGGCTAATTTAGGCTTTCAGCTGTGTAAGAGTGTTATAGAGCTGCTGGCCTGATTAGGGTGTGCAGACTGCCTGGGAAGACTGCAGGATCTCTGTGAGAGAAACACGCTTCCTGATACAAGTGAGCTATACAGTGTTTACTGGAATACTCTGTGTTTTGTTTAGTGATAGTTAGGAACATCTTGTGTTTAGTTAGTGCCGGCCAGGCAAGGTATTTTCTTTTGCTGTTTGTTTTATTTTCTGTATAATAAAACTGGCTGGGGCCAGTTGTACCGGAAACTGGACTTGTGTGGTTCCTCAGCTGCTGCAGGCTGCCATTTATCCCAGGAAATGGCACCTTGTACCCTTACAGTGTTACAATATGTATATATATAACCGCTTTGGTTAGAGGAGAGAGGGTTTCACACTCAGAGATGAAAAGGTTTCTTCACAGTAAGGACAATAAGTATTTGTAACTCCCTGCCTGAGAGAGTAGTAATGGTGAATTTGGTCATTACTTTTAAGAATGGGCTAGAAAAATTCCTAATGGATAAGGATATGCAGGGTTATGGTGAGTAAATCATGTACTATAGTAATGAAAAAAAATAAATGAAAAAAAATAAAATAAAGGAGTATTTTAGTTTACGGCTAAACATTTACCACAGTTAAAATAAGTCTTAAAAATATTACAGTGTAGGAGATCACTAACAGGTTGAACTCTATGGACAACTATCTTTATTCAACCTCAGAAATGATGTTACTATGTAGATACAGTGTATATATATATATATACACACACACACACACACACACACACACCCCTCCAAGAGGAATGGCACTCGAAGGCAACATAATGAAGAAACAGTTGTATTCCAATACATCAATGTTTTGGAGCTAAAGCCCCGTCGCTTTCTGGAAAAAATTGTCAGTCAAGTGAATAAAAGCTGCATGTTTTGAGGTCAGCTGACTTTCTCAGGCAGTTAAATGGAGACTGTATTGGGTTCCCAAATTTTTGGGGAGTCCCACAGACTCCAGGAAGAGTGAGCAACCCTCCATCATCCTGCCTACATCCTAGTGAAATGAGGGAGGTGATGATGGGATTATCTGCAAATCATGAATTCATAGCTCCATAACCTCCATAACCTCCATGTAATGCCTCAGTTCACGACATTGCATTACACATTGTTGCTCAGAATGACACGATATCCCTCCCCCACCATGGTCACCCTCAGCTCAGAGCTGTAAGTGAAGCAACAAACAACAGGAGGCGGTCTGGAGTGGAGGGCAGTGCAGAGGCAGCAGATGATCCAGAGTAGGATAATAGAGAGGAGACCAATGCAAGTAAAAAGGTAATAGAGGCCCCTTCCAAAATATAAAACAGCGTTTGCCGGTAGCATAGGACTCTGGCAAAAGGCTTCTTTGAGTAATTAGTATGTGTGCAGGGGGTTGGAGAGCCAGCGCATGGCCAAAAAATGTGTGGCCTTATCTCTACTCAGCATGTGCCAGCCAATATGTCAACTTTTATACTGGTGAAGTGAAGATCAGGCACGTGTTGTACATATTGAGGACCATTCAGGTGCGGCTGGAGGTGCTATGACTGCTGCTTCCTTGGATAAGGCACCCAACATCAGGCGGCTTACGGAACCCATTTTGCCGCACATGCCACCTGTCGCAGAGGCCATGAAATCTCCGTCCAAGGACGGAGAGTCCTGACCTCTTCCCCTAAACTGCGGCAACATGCCTCTATTTTCACAAATGGAGGCCGTCACCGCCCCTTGATGAAGGGTTGCTTGCGACGTCACAGGTGTCCTGTGTCAGTCGCGCACATTGGCCTATCGATCGCCCCTGAATGAGGGCCCTTAAGAAAACTTTGGATACTGGACTGCATGGCAAGAATACATAACACCATCCTGAGATGGCATTGGGTTTTTTTCTAGAAAAATCTACAATAACCCTAAAATGCTAGAAAATGGGTGTATAAATGCTTGAAAAATAGACCCCTAATACTTCACAATTTTTAAACAACACGATCATTTTCACATCTTGTAATTTCCACAGACTGAAACCATGACATTTTTTCTTTTACTGCTGTATCAAGAATTGAATGCAAGAGAAAAGGGCGCTTTTGGCTATTTCATAGAGTGTGAACTTGAGGGACATCTTTCATCCTGCCTTGGATTAGAAAACTATTAAAATGATCCTTGAGATGCACAAGAGCACAGGAAAGCTACAAGCAATCATTATAACAGATAATAATCTGTCTTTGTACACAGCTGCTTACCCTGTTTTCTGTCAGTTCTATGTCAGCTGGTCTGTGATTGCCGTAGTCTCCCTTCCGTACTAATCATGTGCACACACATCACGCTGTTCTGTATAGCATGCTCATGCTAGCACCACTAACTAGAATTAATGAACTTTGAAGAAATTAGATTTGGGCATGACAGTCTCCAATAAACGGCAAGCAAGGTTTTTGGTTTCCAGGTGTAAACTAGTAGAGAGAGATGAATACTGTTTACGTTTGGGATCTATAAATAGTAGCCATCTGAGCAATCAATTTTGGGTAGTGATAAATGTAACTCATATGCTGATGGAAAATATTAAATGATTTTGACACACAGCTGCAATTAATATTAAGTGATTTTCATATTATAAACAGATTAATGCATTATGTTTGCCCTCTTGTGGGGTCTGGTATATTTTATCGACATTCATCATGATGACATTTAGAATGTTGACATAATCATAATGTCCACATGTTCGCAAGGTCGTCATTAACCGCATCAACATTCATCATGTTGATAATGAAGAATTATCAGCGTGGATAGAACGTCAACAAAACATCCCCCGTGGCCTAATGGTGACTTACCATGGTACAGCAGGCTTGATAGCTCCAGCGATAACTTCCGAGTCTGGTGGCCTGCTGATGAGGACTTCCAGCTCCCATTCTGCAGCCTAGCCTTAACCCTCTGTTGCCAGTCTATGTAGAATGTAGGTGTTTAATTTAGTAATGGCAATACCATAACTGTCGACACTGTGATGCCGACATTATGAATGGTCAACATTGTAACTGTATCCATTTTGACTACATGCTCTATTGTGTTTGGTTCAGCTTCAAATATATAAGTAGTCGTTCCTTATGCTGCCTGGGTGTCTCTCTCTCTATCCTTTTGCCTCTGTTTCCTTCTCTCTCTCTCTCTCTCTCTTTCTCTCTCTCTCTCTCATAGAAACATAGAATTTGACAGCAGATAAGAACCACTTGGCCCATCTAGTCTGCCCCATTTTTTATCCTTTAGGTAATCTCAACTCTTTGTGAACATTAATTATTTTTAAGGATGTTCATATGCTTATCCCAAGCATGTTTAAATTGCTCTACAGCAGGGGTAGGGAACCTTTTTTCTACCGAGGGCCATTTGGATATTTATAAAATCCTTCGAGGGCCATACAAAAATCCTCAACTTAAAAAATTATCCTGCCCCCCCAGTAGATCTGCCCCTTAGAGGTACTGTGTGTGTGCGCCGGAGGCGAGCGCGCCAAAAAAAATGGGTGTGGCCAGTTAAAATGGGACGTGATACACATATGCCCCCAATAGTGCAGTGCCAGATCCACAATTGCCCCCACAGTGCCAGGTATACAAATGCCCCTCACAGTGCCCGGTGTACAAATGCCCCTCATAGTGCCAGGTATACAAATGCCCCTCACAGTGCCAGGTATACAAATGCCCCTCACCGTGCCAGGTATACATATGCCCCTCACCGTGCCAGGTATACCTATACCCCTCACCATGCCAGGTATACAGATGCCCCCAACAGTGCCTGGTATACAGATGCCCCCACAGTGCCAGGTATACAGATGCCCCCACAGTGCCAGGTATACAAATGCCCCCCACAGTGCCAGGTATACAAATGCCCCTCACCATGCCAGGTATACAAATGCCCCTCACCGTGCCAGGTATACATATGCCCCTCACCATGCCAGGTATACAGATGTCCCCACAGTGCCAGGTATACAGATGCCCCAACAGTGCCAGGTATACAGATGTCCCCCCCCCCCCGTGCTGCTTACCGCTGCTGCTGCTTGCTGACAGGGAGGAGAGCGCGGCTATGTCGGGTGGCAGCGGCGGCATGTAGGACTTTAAACCAGCCGCCGGTGCGAGAGCCAATCAGAGCTCGCGGGCCGGCAGCCGCGGCTCCTGATAGGCTGCCGGTCCGCGAGCTCTGATTGGCTCACAAATTGGCGGCTGGTTTGAAGTCCTACATGCCGCCGCCACCCGACATAGCCGCGCTCTCCTCCCTGTCCTGACAGCTGAGACATGCTGCCGCCGGACTGAGCGGCGGCGTGTCTCACTGACAGAAGCGGGTGGGCCGGAGCAAGCGGCTTCGCGGGCCGGAGGTTCCCCACCCCTGCTCTACAGTCTTAGCCTCTACCATCTCTGATGGGAGGGTATTCCACTTGTCCACTACCCTTTCTGTGAAGTAATGTTTCCTTAAATTTCCCTTGAACCTGCCTCCTCCCAGTTTCAGTGTATATCCTCGAGTTCTAACACTTTTCTTCCTTTGAAGAATGTTTCCCTCCTGAACTTTGTTAAGACCCTTGATATATTTGAAAGTTTCTATCATTTTTTTTTTTTTTTTTTTTTTTTATTATGTAACACCAAGATGGCTGCATCACCTTTTGCATGCTCCTGATCATCTCCATAAAACAGCTGAAATTCACCACAACTGACCCATAAATCATCGTAAATATCCAAGGACTTACCTTTAACTTGTTCTACTCTACGCGGACATCTGATCAAAACCAACGGATTGCATTCCTGCGCTGAGATACACACTAGATTGAAACTTCTGCAACTCTCCACTTAGAAGTCCTTCAGTTTGGAATCTACTGTGCTCTGCATTGGACATCCCAGACAAGGTACTGTGGACTACAACCTATATTTGGCTCCATCCAGCCCCTCACTTAGACATCATTCACCTCTGTTCTCTGAGCAAAAAATAACTGACTTCTTGCATTAATCAACTAATATACAGCATATTCAGGCTCTGAATCACTGAAGGGTCACTGCTCACTTCAATTTGCAAGAGCCATTCCAAAGGACACATGTTATCACTACCCCCCACAAGAAATTTACTTCAAAGGCCTCTCACACTGAGATCTTTCACACCTACACAACAGGAATTGGATTCTAACACCTCTCCACAAGCCTGCTTTTGACTAAATCAGCAACAGAAAAAGCAGTTATTTTATTTACAGTATCACTTGTTTCAAATATACCCATTGTATTAAGGAGCAGCAATAGGTTACAGCAACAACGATTATAGCGATTACAATCTAAGATGGCGCCGCAGATGGCTGCCTCGGAGCTACGCAGCTCAGCCAAAATACCTGTTTCCCCTTGTTTTCCCTTGCCCTTGTCTACCCCACCGGTGACCAAATACAGCAGGGAAGCCCTCCTTAGTTGGTGCGCTCCCGAGGTGCTTACCACACGTTCGGGCCCGTCGGCGGGCAGATCAGTGGCCCTTGCAGCCCTCGCTGCCCTTGCTGCCCTGTGTGGCAAGGATGCAGACGTTGTGGACACCGAAGTGGATGACCGAGAAGCCGCGCCCCCCCGCAGCCCAGGTGGCGACTGGCGGATGGATCACCGGCCCCGGAAAGAGAATGACGGAGGCCCTCATGTCGGCCCTAGTAGAAGGACCTGGACTCAGAGGAGAGGCTGTCGCGCAGGCGCCCTAGTGAGGTGGCGGCGGCGAGGGCACCGGTCTGCACTACCCGCGATCCTGCTTTCGAATGTGCGCTCACTGGCAAACAAGTTCGACGAATTGTCCCTCCTTCTGGGCAGCGCAGGGTCAGGCATTACAGGGTCATCTATCCTCTGCTTTACGGAGACGTGGCTGGACGACCATATTGCGGACAACCCGATGTCTCTGCCGGGCTTCAGTCTCTTCAGGGCCGATCGCTCCAAGGTTCTCTCAGGAAAAACGAAGGGTGGTGGCATCTGCTTCTACATCAACGACGGATGGTGCACCAATGTCACGATCATAGGCAAATCATGCAGCCCTCACCTGGAGATGCTGAGTATCAACTGCAACCCCTTCTATTCCCCCCGGGAATTTGCCTCAATTGTCCTTGTGGGAGTGTACATCCCCCCCCCTCGCCTGCGCGAATGAAGCCCTGCACCACCTGGCCATATGTATATCCGACATAGAACAAAAACACCCAGACTCTCTGCTTATAGTACTGGGTGACTTCAACAGAACTAACCTGAGCAAGGAGCTACCTAAGTACAAACAACAAGTCACGTGTCCCACTAGGGAAGGGCGCACCCTTGATCACTGCTACACTACCCTCAAGTCTGCCTTCCGGTCTATCCCACGTGCTGCACTCGGCCTATCTGACCACTGCCTCGTCCACCTACTCCCTACCTATACACAGAAGCTGAGAAGCAGTTAAGCCTGTCGTTAAGACTGTCAAGAAATGGACCAATGAGGCCAAGATGAAGCTCCAGGCCTGCTTCGACTGCACGGAATGGGGGGTCTTTGAAGCCTCGGCAACCGACCTGAATGACTTGACAGACACTGTCACATCCTACATCAGCTACTGTGAGGACATGTGTGTACCTACCAAGACTTACCGCATTTACAACAACAACAAGCCCTGGTTCAATGCCCAGCTCAGGCAACTTCGTCGAGCCAAAGAGGAGGCCTATAGCAGCGGTGACAGAGCACTATACAACCGTACTAGGAACTCTCTGACTAAAGGAATTAGGCTAGCAAAAAAGCGGTTCTCGGACAAGCTGACAAACGATCTCTCCACCAATGACCCCGTATCTGTATGGAAAGGAATGCAATCCATACCCAACTATAGGAAAACATCAAAGTCCACCGCCATGCACCAAGACCTTGCAGATGAACTGAACCACTTTTATTGCAGGTTCGCAAAAGAAGTCCCCTGCAACCCAAACAATCACCTCTACGATGCCCCGAACACCGACGGCCAACCCCAGGCACTGCAAGTCACCCAAGAAAAGGTGGAGGCATTGTTCAAAAGGACCAAAACCAGGAAAGCTCCGGGTCCTGACGGAGTGTCACCATCTGCCCTAAGAGCATGTGCGGGTCAGCTCGCCCCCATATTCACCAAGATCTTCAATAAATCGCTGGAGCTACAGAAAGTCCCTTCCTGCCTCAAAAGGTCTACTATAGTCCCGGTCCCCAAGATACCCACTATCACGAACCTGAACGACTACAGGCCGATAGCACTGACGTCTGTGGTCATGAAAACGTTCGAGCGTCTGGTTTTGAATCACCTGAAAACTGTGACTGTCCCCCAACTGGACCCCCTGCAGTTCGCCTATCGCTCGAATCGGTGTGTCGAGGATGCAGTCAACCTGGGCCTGCATTACATTCTACAGCACCTAGACATTCCCGGTACCTACGCGAGGGTCCTGTTTGTCGATTTCAGCTCGGCCGTCAATACAATCGCCCCCAGCATCCTCCACCCCAAATTACTTCGCCTAGGGGTCCCAGAAGCTACCTGTTCCTGGATAATAGACTTCCTGACAGATAGGACACAGGTGGTGAAAGCGGGGGAATTCACCTCTCAAGCGCGGTCCATCAGTACAGGGGCCCCTCAGGGCTGTGTCCTCTCACCCCTGCTTTTCTCCCTGTACACAAATGACTGTACCTCAGAGGCGCAATCAGTAAGGATCATCAAATTCGCCGATGACACCACCGTCATCGGCCTCATCAAGGATGGGGACGAATCGGCCTATAGACGGGAAGTAGACCGACTGGCCCAGTGGTGCATCCACAACAACCTTGAGCTCAACCCCCTCAAAACTGTCGAGATGATAGTGGACTTCAGGAAGAAGTCATCTAGTGCACCTCCGCTAACGATTGCTGACAGTGTGGTATCGCTAGTGGACTCCTTCAAGTTTCTAGGGACCACAATCTCCAGGGACCTTAAATGGGGGTCCAACACTGACGCCACTGTTGGGAAAGCGCAGCAGAGGTTGTTCTTCCTCAGGCAACTAAGGAAGTTCAACATCCCACAGAAGCTCCTGCTCCTCTTCTACTCCGCGATTGTGGAGTCGGTACTGTGCTCCTCGATACTCATATGGTACAGCTCCGCCAGCGTGAGGGACATATGCAGGCTCCAAAAGGTGGTCAGAACCGCAGAGAAGATCATCGGGGCCGACCTTCCCTCAGTCCAGGACCTGTACTTGTCCAGAGCTAAAAAGCGGGCAATGAAGATAGTAAAAGACCAGCTACACCCCGGCCACAGTATGTTTAACTTGCTTCCTTCAGGCAGGCGTTACAGGGCTGTCCCCGCCAGATCCACCAGAAGCCTCAAAAGTTTCTTTCTCCAAGCTGTCCGCCTGCTGAACTCCTGAACATTAACTGACTAGACGTACATGTAACTCACTTGTGTCCCTACGGTATACCTATCTGTGTAACTATACTTGCCCCCCCCAAACACACACACACACACACACCTGCTTACCTGTTACCTACTTGGCTGTTGTATAGCAAACCGAAGACAAATTCCTAGTATACGTAAGTATACCTGGCCAATAAAGCTGATTCTGATTCTGATTCTGATGTCCCCCCTTTCCCTTCTCTCCTCCAAACTATACATGTTAAGATCTTTTAGCCTTTCCGGGTAAGTTTTGTGATGTAGGCCATGCACCATTTTAGTTGCCCTTCTTTGTAGACTCTCTAATGTATTTATATCCTTCTGGAGATATGGTCTCCAGAACTGGACACAGTATTCCAGATGGGGCCGTACCAATTACCTATACAGTGGCATTATTACTTATTTTTTCCTGCTACTGATTCCTCTCCCTATGCAACCAAGCATCTGACTTGCCTTTCTCATTGCTTTGTTGCATTGCTTTCCTGCCTTTAAGTCACTTGAAATAGTGACTCCTGAATTCCTTTCTTCCCTATAGTACCCTTGATACTATATTTAGCCTTTGGGTTTTTGAGACCCAAGTGCATGATTTTGCATTTTTTAGCATTAAACAGGAGTCATGTTCTTGACCATTTCTCAAGCCTTCTTAGGTCATCAATCATTTGTTTTACCCCTCCCGATGTGTCTACCCTGTTGCATATCTTTGTATCATCTGCAAAAAGGCACACTTTCCCTTCAATACCATTTGCAATGTCACCAACAAAGATATTAAAGAGAACTGGACCAAGTACAGATCCCTGGGGTACTCCACTGGTAACATTTCCCTCCATAGATTGCACTCCATTTACTACAACTGTCTGTTTTCTTTCCTGCAACCAGGTTCTTATCCATTTAACTGTTTTATAATCCACCCCCATGCTTTCAAGTTTATTTAGCAGTCTGCGATGTGGGACAGTGTCAAATGCCTTACTAAAGTCTAGATATGCTACATGTACAGATCCCCCATGATCTTTTATTTTTGTCACAGAGTAAAAAAAGTCAATAAGATTTGTTTGGTATGATCTCCCACCAGTAAATCCATGCTGTTTTGGATCCTGTAAGTTGTTTCATTTGAGATATTCCACAACTCTTTCTTTTAATAGTTTTTCCATTACTTTCCCTACTACTGATGTAAGGCTTACTGGTCTGTAATTACTTGCTTCTTCCTTGATTCCACTTTTGTGTGGTGGAACTACATTTGCTCTTTTCCAGTCATCTGGAATGGCACCAGTATTTAGTGACTGGTTAAATAATTCTGTTAAAGGTGTAACCAGCACATCTTTTAGCTCTTTTAGTATCCTTGGGTGTATCCCATCTGGCCCCATTGATTTATCCACTTTTAGTTTTGAAAGTTCTCTTAGGACCTTCTCCTCTGTAAATGTACTTTCATCTACCTTATTTTTATGAATGTCCTTGCAACTTAACTTTGGCCCCATCCCATCCCTTCTGCTTCTGTAGTAAATACTGAGCAAATATAATTATTTAGGTGATCTGCTATTGCCTTGTCTCCCTCTACCAAATGCTCACTCTCTGTCTTAAGTCTTATTATTCCACCATTTGATTTTCTCCTTTCACTTATATACTTAAAAAAGTTTTGCTCCCTTTATCTACTGACTGGGCCATTTTCTCCTCAGCTTCTGCCTTTGCACGTCTGATCACTTTTTTAGCATCCTTCCATCTGTCAAGATACACCTCTTTGTCATTATTATTTTGAGTCTGTTTGTATTTCCTAAAAGCCATCTTTTTTGCTTTCGCACTAGTTGATACTTTTTTTGTGAACCACACTGGCTTCCTTTTCCTGGTGCTTTTTCTAACCTTTTTGATACAAAGGTCTGTTGCCCTTATTATTGCACTTTTCAGTTTTTCCCACCACTCCTGCACTCCTTACAAGTTCCTCCAGTAGTCAGGGAGTGAGGGAGATTTCTACTATTTTAGGGAGTCTCCTGCAGAATGAGGGAGGGTAGGCAACTATGTGTAAAGATATAGTACACCTGACCACAAATAGACAAATGATCAAAGGAGGTAAACACCAGACAGCATACAATAATAAACTACGTGTCACTGAGCAACTTCCCTACACATGCAATGCCAATTACAAGCCAATCATGACATCAAAAAACATACATGAGTTTGCATAAGAGAGAACTGTAGTGAGCAGATTGGGGATGTCTTTTCATAGTTTAAAAAGACAGATAACATTGGTATAGGTGAGAATACAGGCGTTTTTTTGTAAACTGTAGACATAAATTTGAGTAGTTGCGGATGAAGTGGAAAGGTCTTGCAGCGTTCCTAACACAGATGTAAGTTATAAGTGTATGGGTAACTCAGACTGGAGTAGTTTGATGTGTAGAGGAATTGGACTCACATTTGTTTGAATGCTGTCCTTCAGTAGTCCATATTGTGGGTTGATTGTTGTCCTTCTGTTTTTCTTCGGTTTAATGTCGGTGTAACGTTAAAATTATGTTTAAAATTGCAGCTATCCTTTGAATAATGTCTTTTGAATTAATGGCCACAAGCCTTCCTGATGCACTTTAAGTAATGGGTAAAGCATATGAACAGACTGATTACACCCAAACTCCAATAAACCCTCCCCCAGCAATGGCTAGTAATAAAACAGTTTAAAGAAAACAAGCTAACATACCAACCACCTGAGATATCATGCCCTCATTCCTATAGTCTGGAGATAATATTCCAATTTATCAATAGCAACCCATCATGTGCATAAGCAATCTAATACAAAAGCAGATGCCTTTTGCTTATAATTCTTAACACTCAAATTTGATAATTAGCATTTCAGTGCAATCAGTAAAGATGATCTGCAGCTCTCATTTTCCATATACCTAGACAAGTATAAATTCACAAGCAGTCATTTGGGTGAAATATTCTGCAGGAGGGTAATAGATGGAATTACCTGTTGAAGAGAATTACTTGTTTTCTATACATGTTCACGATTGTATGTTTTGGGAGGGACATGATTTTTCTTTCTGCATGTGGTTTATACACACACAGACACACACACACACACACATATACACACACACACACACACACACAGGTGGCTCCGGGGGGGGGGGGGGGGGGGGGACTCGGGCTCGTGCCCCCCTGTTATTTCTGACTTCTTCTTTTTTTCAAAAGGAGAACAGCAGCAGCACTACTGCTATTTCCGTCAGTCAGATTTGATAAAAGATCCGGCAGGCACAAGGATCCGCCGCAGCTCTAACAACAAGTCCATGTGGTAACCAATGTTGAGACCCCCTGCTCACACCGCGACCTACCTCCCCCACTGCCAGCCAGCCAGAGTCCAGCCCAGGCATGGGGTTCAAATGCCAGCATCGAGTAAGACTGTAACTTATGACGGCGCAGAAGGCTTCATTAGCCCTCACTGCACCGCACAGTTTCCCAGCGCTTCCTCCTCCACTTCCTTTATCACCATGCTCGGTGCAGTCAAACTCAGCCTCAGCTTTGAGAAGGCAGCCCATGTGATTGTGACAGGGCTGTCCTGCAGATGTCTTATGCTGTGTGATTGTGACAGGGCTGTCCTGCAGATGTCTTATGCTGTGTGATTGTGACAGGGCTGTCCTGCAGATGTCTTATGCTGTGTGATTGTGACAGGGCTGTCCTGCAGATGTCTTATGCTGTGTGATTGTGACAGGGCTGTCCTGCAGATGTCTTATGCTGCTTGTTGGAGATCCAGCTGGCTGCTTCTGCTAATTAAAGATGGGCAGTTCGTGTCCTGCAGTCTGAGTATCAGTGCAGTGCCCAAAACAAGGTATGCTGCACCTGCTACCACCAACTAAAAACTATAATAATTATATTGTGCTGGGGTGCCTTCCAGGCTCCCATAACTAATGGAACAGGTGACCAACATTTCAAGGCCCAATCAGCTTTTTCATCAGGGTGAAACATTGGCAATAAACCAGCAGGGATGCACTCCTACAGCCAATCATTACCTGACTGTGTATCCTGTGAGGCCACGCCCCCCTGTGATACCACACCCCTTATCTGGGAGCACGCGTGCCTTAGGTGCATTTAAATATAACTATTACCTTTCCCCTATCATGGTGCCCCCCCTTTCATTTTCTTCTGGATCCGCCCCTACACACACACACACACACACACACACACACACACACACACACACACACACACACAAGTTTGCTGGTACTCTTACAACTCACTGAACCAATGCTTAATTCCCCTTAAGTGATTAAATTAAAAGCTATTGTCTTCTATATACCATCATATCTTTGGTATGTCATATACTAAAGCCAAGAAACTGTGAAAAATGTTCTCTTACTTTTCAGATGTGCTGCTTGTAAAAAAAAAAAAATGACAAAACTATTCTAACAGAAAGAAATAATTCATATATGGACACTTTTGTGGGCTACCATATTAACAACTAATGATAAAGCAATCAGATTTTGTGTAGCAGAGGAGGAAAGGGAAAAAAATACTTAGTATATGTATATAGATATATAGCTAAAAATAGATGGTGCAATAAGACAGTAGAAACTGGCATTACATCTATATTTTCTTTCTACCATATGATTTAGGGGCTTCCAAATAGCAACACATTGTACAGTATGCAGTTTGATATACAGTACTGTAACAAATCCTGTCATTTGTCTCTGAAAACTGCATCCAGTGTTGTTGGTTTCCAACTTCTGGTATGTAAATCTCCTCTTTTTGTAATACAGTATATAAAATTATTTTATCAGCATGGTCTTTCCAGTCTTTGTTATGACTAGTTTTTTTCTGAATACTAGAAGTAATTGGCCACCCTGGGTAATATATTTTATCAACAGCAGGGTTCAACCACCCTTATACCTGTTTTCCACTGCCACAATAACCTGGGTTATTGTTGGGTCTACATGGGTCGCAGCACAGTGGAAAAGGGTCGTCAAAAAATAACCCAGGTCCAGTTACCGGGGGAATCCTATTAGTGTAACTAACAGGGTTGGACCCGGGAAACACCCAGGTAATGGCGCTGTGTAAACAGGTGACACAGGTCATCTGTGCCAGGTCCCGTTACAAGCCTATGGAGAGCTGCTGGATCACCGGTGCTTGGAGATTATGTCATCTGCAAGTACCGGCAGAACATGAAGACTGCGTATGGGTGCAGTATAGATGGGGGTCTATCCTGAAATAACTTGGCTTAAGAACTAAACCCGCCCGAACTTCACCACCCGAGCCCGGATCCGAGTCAGGCTCGGGTTTTCCCGCCTGACTCGGAAACCAGAACGAGGCAAAATGTCATCCTCCCGCTGTCGGATTCTCGCGGGGTTTGGATTCCATATAAGGAGCCGTGCGTCACCGCCATTTTCACTGGAGAGTGTAGAGAGAGTTTGTGTCTCCGTCCTCAGTGTCCTGTATCAGTTCAGTGCTAGTGTCTTGTACAGCATCAGTCCAGTCACAGTGGTTGTGTCCTCTGCTGCCATATGTCCAGTGCTACTGTATAAGTCCAGTCCAGTGGTGCTGTCTTGTGCTGCATCAGTCCAGTGATGGTGTCTTGTGCTGGATCAGTCCAGTCACAGTGGAGGTGTCTTCTGCTGACATATGTCCAGTGCTGCTGTATAAGTCAAGTCCATTGCAGTGGTGCTGTGTTGTCTTGCATTAGTACAGTGGTAGTATCTTGTGCTACATTAGTCCAGTCACAGTGGTAATGTCCTCAGCTGCCATATGTCCAGTGCTGCTGTATAAGTCAAGTCCATTGCAGTGGTGCTGTGTTATCCTGCATCAGTCTAGTGGTGGTGTCCCTGTGCTGCTGTATATGTCCCGTGGTACTGGCATATAAATCCAGTTCAGTGATACTGCCGTATATGTCCAGTGATACTGCCTTATATGTCCAGCGGTACTGCCATATAAATCCAGTGTTCCTGACGTATAATTCAAGTGATCCTGCCGTATAATTCCAGTGGTACTGGTGTATAAGTCAAGTCCAGTGATACTGCCGTATATGTCTATTGATACTGCCGTATATGTCCAGCGGTACTGCAGTATAAATCCAGTGATCCTGCCGTATAATTCCAGTGATCCTGCCGGATATAATTCCAGTGATCCTGGCGTATAAATCCAGTGATCCTGCCGTACAATTCCAGTGGTTCTGGTGTATAAGTCCAGTCCAGTGATACTGCTGTATATGTCCAGTGATACTGCCGTATATGTCCATTGATACTGCCATATATGTCCAGCGGTACTGCCTTATAAATCCAGTGATCCTGCCGTATAATTCCAGTGATTCTGTCGTATAATTCCAGTGGTACTGGTGTATAAGTCCAGTGATCCTGCCGTATAATTCCAGTGGTATTGGCGTATAAGTCCAGCCCAGTGATACTGCCGTATATGTCCATTGATACTGCCATATATGTACAGCGGTACTGCCTTATAAATCCAGTGATCCTGCCGTATAATTCCAGTGGTACTGGTGTATAAGTCTAGTGATCCTGCCGTATAATTCCAGTGGTATTGGCGTATAAGTCCAGCCCAGTGATTCTGCCGTATATGTCCAGTGATACTGCCGTATATGTCCATTGATACTGCCGTATATATCCAGCGGTGCTGTCGTATAAATCCAGTGATCCTGCTATATAATTCCAGTGATCCTGCCGTATAATTCCTATGGTACTGGCGTATAAATCCAGTGATACTGCCGTATATGTCCAGTGATACTGCCGTATATGTCCAGTGATACTGCCGTATATGTCCATTGATACTGCCGTATATGTCCAGCGGTACTGACGTATATGTCCAGTGATCCTGTAGTATAATTCCAGTGATCCTGCCATATAATTCCACTGTACAGGAGTATATGTCCAGTGATACTGCCGTATATGTCCAGTGATACTGCCGTATATGTCCAGTGATACTGCCGTATATGTCCAGTGATACTGCCGTATATGTTCATTGATACTGCCGTATATGTTCATTGATACTGCCGTATATGTCCAGCGGTACTGCCGTATAAATCCAGTGATCCTGCCGTATAATTCCAGTGGTACTGGCGTATAAGTCCAGTGATCCTGCTATATAATTCCACTGTACAGGAGTATATGTCCAGTGATACTGCCGTATATATCCAGTGATACTGCTGTATATGTCCAGCGGTACTGCCGTATAAATCCAGTGATCCTGCTGTAAATTTCCAGTGATCCTGCCACACAATTCCAGTGATCCTGTCGTATAATTCCAGTGGTACTGGCGTATAATTCCAGTGGTACTTGTGTATATGTCCAGTCCAGTGATACTGCCGTATATGTCCAGTGATACTGCCGTACATGTCCATTGATACTGCCATATATGTCCAGCGGTACTGCCGTATAAATCCAGTGATCCTGCCATATAATTCCATATAAATCCATATAATTCCGTATAAATCCAGTCCAGTGGTGCTGCCATATAAATTCAGTGGTGCTCTTCTGTGCTGTATATTATTTACTCCAAATAAAGGGGTTATTAATATTTAATCAAAATAATTTTCACAGGGTTTGCCCTGTGTGGTGTAGAGGTACACTTTCCTGTACCGCATATTGGGGGTCATTCCGAGTTGATCGCTCGCAAGCAGTTTTTAGCAGCCATGCAAACGCATAGTCGCCGCCCATGGGGGAGTGTATTTTTGCTTTGCAGGAGTGTGAAAGCTGTGCAGAAGAGCGCCTGCAAACACATTTTGTGCAAAACAAGACCAGCCCTGTAGTTACTTATTCTGTGCAATGATTGCTGCGATGAGTAACACAGTAATGACGTCAGATATCAGCCCAGCAAAGGCCTGGCCATGCCTGTGTTTTTCCGAACACTCCCAGAAAACGGTCAGTTGACTCCCATAAACGCCCTCTTTCTTCTCCTTGCGTTCGGCTTTGCGATTGAAATCGTCGCTAGAACCAGTGTAAAAACACAATGGACTTCGTACCCGTACGACACGCATGCGCATTGCTGTGCATACGCATGCACAGATTAGCCGTTTTTTTCACTGATCGCTACGCAGCGAACAACGGCAGCTAGAGATCAACTCAGAATGACCCCCATTGTTATATAACTCCAGAAAAATAATGGAGAACAAAAATTTGGAGGATAAAATAGGGAAAGATTAAGAACCACTTCCTCCTATTGCTGAGGCTGCTGCCACTAGTCGTGACATAGACGATGAAATCCCATCAACGTTGTCTGCCAAGGCCGATTCCCAGTGTGATAGTAGAGGGCATGTAAAATCCAAAAATGCCGAAGTTCAGTAAAAAGACCCAAAAAAAAGAAATGTAAATGGTCTGAGGAGAAATGTAAACTTGCCAATATGCCATTTACGACACAGAGTGGCAAGGAATGGCTAAGGCCCTGGCTTATGTTCATGACTAGTGGTTCAGCTTCACATGACGATGGAAGCCCTAAACCTCCCTCTAGAAAAATTATGAGTTAAGATGGAAAATGCACAGAAAAGAACTGTGCGTTCTAAGATGGTATCACAAATCCCCAAGGAGAGTCCAAGTGTGTCGGTGGTTGCGATGCCTGACCTTCCCAACACTGGATGGGAAGAGGTGGCTCCTTCCACCTTTTGCATGCCCCCTGTAAGTGCTGGGAGGAGCACCCACAGTCCAGTTTCTGATGTTCAAATTGAAGATGTCACTGTTGAAGTACACCAAGGTGAGGATATGGGTGTTGCTGGCGATGAGGAGGAAGTGGACGATGAGGATTCTGATGGCGATGTGGTTTGCTTAAATCAGGCATCGGGGTAGACACCTGTTGTCCACTGGATGAATAAGCCCATTGTGATTCCTGGGCAAAATACGAAAAAAGCCCCCTCTTCGGTATGGAATTATTTCTCCACAAATCCGGACAACAGGTGTCAAGCTGTGTGTTGCCTTTGTCAATCTGTAATAAGTAGGGTTAAGGATGTTAACCACCTAGGAACATCCTCCATTATATGTCACCTGCTGCACATTCATCAGACGTCAGTGTCAAGTTGTGAAACTTTGGGTAAGAGCGTAAGCAGTCCACTGACACCTAAATCCCTTCTTCCTCTTGTACCCAAGCTCCTGCAAGCCACACCACCATTTCCCTCAACATAAATTTCCTTCTCAGTCAGCAATGTCAGTAGCCCTGCAGGCCATGTCACTGTCAAGACTGAGGAGTCCTCTCCTAACCGGGATTCCTCCGGAGGATCCTTGAGTGGTACGCCTGCTGTTGCTGTCACTGCTGTTGTTGCTGCTGGGAGTCGATCGTCATCCCAGAGGGGAAGTCGGAAGACCACTTGTACTACTTCAACTAAGCAATTGACTGTCCAACAGTCCTTTGTGAGGAAGATGAAATATGACAGCAGTCATCCTTTTGCAAATGTCACAAGTTGATCACTCACCACTGCGAGTTCTGGGGTCTGTCCGTTGCCGGTGCGGTTGCTCGCGGTGTTGTGCAGCCGTGTGGGGACGCGGCATGGTCAGCGGCAGAGGTGATGCAGGTTCTGGTGGCCGGGAGTGCGGGGACCGAATTGGCGAAGGTGCCACTGTGTCTCTGCAGTATAGGAGGCAGCCATGTTGGAGACCAAATGAGCACCTGAGAGCACTTGTGAAATACCTGTGGGTAAGTGTTAGCCAATCCCATGCTGGTGCTGCCTTTAAGTAGTCTGGGATTATGTTACTCTGAGCCTGTGCTTTGTGGAATCTACTCTATGCCCTAGCTCTGTGCTCTCTCCGTGATATCCTGTGTAGTTCCAGTGGTCCTGATATCACCTCCGCTCCCAGGGGTCTGCCTGCAGCCTTCACCACAAGAGATCCACCAGCTCCCTGTTGTGCTGTTGGTTAATCGCTCTCCAAGTGGCAACAAGTGGAATCCCCAGAGTCCTGTGTGAGGTTTCTCTGTTCAGTGACTGCCTGCTATAATCGCAGTCTGTGGAAGTTTCCACTTCATCCTGGTTCTCGTTCTCTCATCATCCAGTTTAACTCATTCTTCACCATTGTCGTCTGCTGCAGTTTCACAGTGCTTCAAGTGTTATCTTCACAACTTGCAAGTATTCCATTCAGTATTGTATTTTCATTGTTGCTGCAATCAAGGACAATTCTTTACAGCCTTCCAGTTTAACCTTTAAGCTTCAGTACAAGTCTCTACAGTTATTCATTTATGTCTACAATATCAAGTTAACACTCCTTACAGTTTGGCTCCAATCATTGCTTCATTTGGACAATTCTTCATTTCATTCACAAGCCTGTTTAAACTCAGTTGCATGAACATTTCTTCAATGCATCTTTAAGACTGTTCCTGCTTATCATTATACCATTCATTGCAATACATCAGTATACATATGGTGACTAATAATTGTCATTTAACTCCTTACTGGAATTGTTGCCTTTAATAAATATATGAAACTGAACTTTCCTTGTCCTCCCTGTTTTCATCATACCCCAGCACCTACACCTTTGGCTGGTCTGGGGTTAATGGATTCACAAAAACACTCAGCCCTGACAGTAAGCACTGGCCCCATAGATCCGTTGGGTGACCAATTCACAGGAGGCGGTGCTACAGCAAACATCCTTTCCCGTCTGGAACATCAGGAGTCCATACAGACACAAATAGTTCAGTTTATGCAAACTATGGCAGATCGTTTGGAGGCTCTTCATACGGCTATAAAGACACCACAAGTTCCTGCTCCGGTTGTCTCGGCTTTTGCAGCGGTTTCTCCAGTGATGGTGCCTATGTCTTGTCTGCAGTTACCTTCGCCAAGTAAGTTTGACGGAACCCCAAAGCTTTGCAGAGGATTTCTGAACCAATGCGAGATCCAGTTCAACTGTAGTCTGCTAGTTTTCCATCGGCCCATTCTAAGATCTCATATATTATTGCCCTTCTGTCTGGTCAGGCCTTGGAGTGGGCATCGCTACTGTGGGAGAGGGGAGATCCTATTCTCTCTAACTATAAAGAGTTCGTATCATCCTTCCGGAAAATCTTTGATGAACCAGGTAGAACCACCTCTGCATCTTTCGAGAATCTCCATCTACGTCAAGGTTTACGTCCTGTTACTCAATATATTATTTAGTTTTGCACGTTTTCTTCAGAGTTAAATTGGAATGAGGAGGCCCTGGTCGCAGCATTTTGGAATAGACTCTCAGAAAGAATTAATGATTCGTGATGTGCCAACTAAGCTGGATGAATTAATTTCCATCTGCAATAAACTTGATCTGCGCTACAGAGAGCGATGTTTAGAGAAATCCAAGGCAGAGCGATCTAGTCCATGCTATCATCACAGATCTCGACAACATTCTTTTTCATCTCAGTCTCCTGTAACGACAGAAGAGTCTATGCAGATTGGGTGCTCTCGCCTTACGAAGGAGTAATGAATTCGTCGTCGACAAGGTAACCTCTGCACGTACTGCGGGTCCTTTCATTAAGTCTTGCAAACTCTGGCCAGGAAACTTTTGCTCCTAGCTTATTCAATAGAGGTTAAGCTGGGAGTTACTTTGGAATCACGTTCCGGGGAGGAGACAACTTTTTCTATTCGTTTTGAAGTTCCGGGTTCAATAGTTAAAGTTTCTGCTCTCCTAGATTCTGGTGCAGCCGAGAACTTCATCACCTCAGCCTTTGTCATACGATCTAAAGTTCAAACCGTGCCTCTGGAAGTAGCAGTTGCTGTTACAGCAGTGGATGGAAGTCGAATTCTAGACGGCATAATTACTCATCGAACTGTATGTCTCAAGATGAAAGTTGGTGTGCTCCATTCTGAATATATTTCCTTCCTCGTGATTCCCAAAGCCTCTCATGCTGTGATATTTGGACTACCTTGGCTGCAGAAACATAATCCACAATTCAACTGGCAAACCATGGAAATTCTTTCGTGGGGAGAATCTTGTACCAAGGACTGTTTAGCTTCAGTTAAACCCCTACAGTCAGTCGGTCTTCTCGAGTTACCTTCAGTCTATCAATCTTTTGTGGATGTCTTCAGTAAACACGCGGCAGACTCCTTACCCCCTCATCACGAATGGGACTGCCCAATCGATTTGGTGCCGGGCAAAATACCTCCTAGGGGGCAAATTTATCCGCTGTTCATCCAGGAGACTCAAGCTATGTCTGAGTATATACAAGAGAATTTATCCAAAGGATTTATTAAACCATCTTCTTCACCTGCAGGAGTCGGATTCTTCTTCGTTAAGAAGAAAGACAGTGGTTTACGACCATGCATAGATTATCGCGGACTTAATGAGATCACTGTGAAAAACAAGTACCCATTGCCATTAATTCCAGAATAATTTGACCAGGTAAAGGGAGCTACTGTGTTTACAAAATTAGATCTTTGTGGAGCCTACAATTGAATTTGCATCCGTGCAGGGGACGAATGGAAGACTGCCTTTAATACCCAGGATGGGCAATACAAATACCTTGTAATGACTTTTGGTCTTTGTAATGCTCCTGCAGTTTTCCAAAGCTATGTGAACAAACTTTTTTGAGATCTTCTCTACAAGTGTTTAGTAGTGTACTTGGATGACATCTTAAAATTCTCCAAGGATCTGAAGTCTCACTGTCACCAAGTTAAAGAGGTACTGACCCGCCTGAGGAAAAATCAACTATATTGTAAGTTGGAGAAGTGTACATTTGAAGTATCTTTTATACCGTTCCTTGGTTACATCATTTCTGGATCAGAGCTATGTATGGATCCTGTAAAGGTACAAGCTATCTGAGACTGGTCCACTCCTACGACTCTGAAGGGAATTCTGTGATTCCTTGGCTTTGCTAATTTTTATAGGAAATTCATTAAGAATTACTCTATGTTGGCCACTCCCATCACAGCCCTTACTCGCAAGGGAGCAAATCCTATGAACTGGTCTTCTGAAGCAACCAAAGCCTTCTCTGATTTAAAGCAAGCCTTTGTGTCAGCCCCCATTCTTCGACAGCCAGATTTGAACCGTCCCTTTCTAGTGGAGGTAGACGCATCTACGGAAGCAGTGGGAGCTGTGTTGTCACAAGTCTTTGAAGATAAAAAAGTTCATCCCTGCGGATATTTCTCCTGTAAGTTCCTACCGGCCGAACGTAATTATGCTATAGGGGAGCAGGAATTACTTGCCATCAAATTGGTGTTTGAGGAGTGGAGATACCTTCTAGAGGGAGTGCAACAACCCATTACAGTATATACTGATCATAAGAATCTTCTTTATTTGCAGTCGGCTCAGTGTTTGAATCCACGACAAGCTCGATGGGCTCTTTTCTTCACCCAATTTAATTTTAAGCTCACCTATCGTCCAAGGTCTCAAAACAAAAAAGCAGATGCCTTTTCTCGGTCTTTCAATTCTTCCGAATCAGATTATGCTATCACGAATCAAGCCATTGTGAGTCCTACGTTCTTTTTAATGACTCAAACTTCTCCGGTCCCAGTTCCTCCGCCTGGCAAAACCTTTGTCGCCACAAATCTTCGAAAATGACTACTTACTTGGGCTCACTCTTCATCCTTCATGGGTCATCCTGGGGTCCTAAAGAATCTCAAATTTATTCAACAGTCTTACTGGTGGCCACATCTTAAAGCCGATGTTCAAGATATATAGCAGCATGTCCTAAATGTGCCCAACACAAGAGTCCAAGGGGTTCTCCTCCAGGTTTGTTACATTCGTCATCTATACCCAAACAACCATGGACTCATATCTCAATGGATTTCGTGACCACTTTACCTCCATCAAAAGGCCGGAATACCATATGGGTGATAGTGGATCGATTTTCGAAAATGGCACATTTCATTCCATTAACTGGATTAACATCAGCTCCTTCACTAGCCAGATTATTCATTTCTGAGATCTTTAAATTGCATGGCCTTCCTCAAGAGATCATCTCTGATCGGGGAACACAATTTGTAGCCAAGTTTTGGAGGTTGCTTTGTTCATCTTTAAACATTAGGTTGAATTTTTCTTCAGCATATCATCACAGACTGATGGACAAACTGAGAGAGTAAATCAAGATATTGAAACCTTTCTCCAGTTACACATATCTTCCCAAAAGGATGATTGGATTGACTACCTTCCATTGGCAGAATTCGCTCATAATAATCTCTTTCATTCATCTTCAGAATCTACGCCATTTTATACTAACTTTGGTTATCATCCTCGTGTGCCAGAGTTCCATCCTTTGCCAGCTCAAGAGGTTCCAGCAGCAAATCAAGTCCTTTAACGTTTGTCTAAAATCTGGAGTTGTGTGCGCACAAGTCGTTGATTAAATCCACTGCTCGTTCTAAATCTTTTGCAGATAGAAAATGTAAGGCTGTACCAAACTACAAGGTAGGAGACCAAGTTTGAATTTCTACTCGCAATCTTAAGTTCAAAGTTCCTTCTAAGAAGTTTGCTCCTAAGTTTATTGGTCCATTTCCCATTGAAAAGGTTCTCAATCCTGTGTCATAGAAAGTCAAGTTGCCACCTTCTTTGAAAATTCCTAACGCCTTTCATATATCGTTGTTGAAACCTTTGATTCTCAATAAGTTTCGTACTGCCCTGTCCAAACCTCCTAAAGTTCACTCTTTGCAGGATGAGGAATTTGAGGTTAAGGAGATTGTGGACATACGTCGTCGATATGGACGTCTGCAGTTTCTTGTTAATTGGAAGGGTTATGGTCTGGAGGAGAGGTCTTGGGTTTTTGCTGAAGATGTTCATGCTCCAAGACTGTTACAAAAATTTTACTCCAAGGATCCTGACAAAGCTCAAAGGTGTCCAGAGTCCACCCTTAAAGGGGGAGGTACTGTCACGAACCTATCACTCACCACTGCGGGTTCTGGGGTCCGTCCGTTGCCGGCGCAGTTGCTCGCGGTGCTGTGCGACCATGTGGGGACGCGGCATGGTCAGTGGCAGAGGTGATGCAGGTTCTGGGATTTGGGAGTGCGGGGAACGAATGGCCGAAGGCACCACTGTGTGTCTGCAGTATAGGAGGCGGCCATGTTAGAGACCAAATGAGCAACCTGAGAGCACTTGTGAACACCTGTGGGTAAGTGTTAGCCAATCCCGTGCTGGTGCTGCCTTTAAGTAGGTTGGGATTATGTTACTCTGAGCCAGTGCTTTTTTGAATCTACTCTATGCCCTAGCTCTGTGCTCTCTTTGTGATATCCTGTGTAGTTCCAGTGTTCCTGATATCGCCTCCGCTCCCAGGGGTCTGCCTACAGCCTTCACCACAAGAGATCCACCAGCTCCCTGTTGTGCTGTTGGTTAATCGCTCTCCAAGTGGCAACAAGTGGAATCCCCAGAGTCCTGTGTGAGGTTTCTCTGTTCAGTGACTGCCTGCTATAATCGCAGTCTGTGGAAGTTTCCACTTCATCCTGGTTCTCGTTCTCTCATCATCCAGTTTAACTCATTCTTCACCATTGTCGTCTGCTGCAGTTTCACAGTGCTTCAAGTGTTATCTTTACAACTTGCAAGTATTCCATTCAGTATTGTATTTTCATGGTTGCTGCAATCAAGGACAATTCTTCACAGCCTTCCAGTTTAACCTTTAAGCTTCAGTAAAAGTCTTTACAGTTATTCAATTATGTCTACAATATCCAGTTAACACTCCTTACAGTTTGGCACCAATCATTTCTTCATTTGGACAATTCTTCATTTCATTCACAAGCCTGTTTAAACTCAGATGTATGAACATTTCTTCAATGCATCTTTAAGACTGATCCTCCTTATCATTATACCATTCATTGCAATACGTCAGTATACATATGGTGACTAATAATTGTCATTTAACTCCTTACTGGAATTGTTGCCTTTAATAAATATATAAAACTGAACTTTCCTTGTCCTCCCTGTTTTCATCATACCCCAGCACCTACACCTTCATTTGGTCCAGGGTTAACGGATTCACAAAAACACTCGGCCCTGACAGCAAAGCGGATAACTGAGGCCTTGACAGCTATGTTGGTGTTAGACGTGCGTCCGGTATACACCGTAAGTTCAGTGGGACTTAGAGAATTGTTTGAGGTACTGTGTCCCCTTATCAAATCCCATCTAGGTTCCACTTCACTAGGCAGGTGATACCGAGAATGTACAGAGACATCAGAAAAACTGTCCTCAGTGTCCTAAAAATGTTGTAACTACTGTCCACTTAACCACGGACATGTGGACAAGTGGAACAGGGCAGGCTATATGACTGTGACAGCCCACTGGGTAGATATGTGGCCTCCCACAGCAAAAACAGCAGTGGCACCAGTAGCATCATCTCGCAAACGCCAACTTGTTCCTAGGCAGGCTACGCTATGTATCACCACTTTCCATAAGAGGCACACCGCTGACAACCTCTTATAGAAACTGAGGAACATCATTGCACAATGGCTTACCCCAATTAGACTCTCCTGAGGATTTGTGATATTAAACAATGTCAACAATATTGTGCGTGCATTACATCTGGGTAAATTCCAAGACGTCCCATATTTTGCACATACAATTAATTTGTGTTGCAGAATTTTTAAAAAATGACAGGGGTGTACAGGAGATGCTGTCAGTGGCCCGAAAAATTGCGGGCTACTTTCAACATTCTGCCACTGCACCAGCAAACACTCCTGAACCTGCCCTGCCATCACCTGAAGCAAGAGGTTGTAACGAGGTGGAATTCAACACTCTCTATATGCTTCAGAGGATGGAGGAGCAGCAAAAGGCCATTCATCCACCTACGATATAATTAAAGGAGGGGTAATGCACCTGACTCAAGTGCAGTGGAGAATGATTTATGTTTTGTGCAAGGTTCTCCAACCCTTCGAACTTGCCACACGTGAAGTCAGTTCAGACACTGCCAGCTTGAGTCAGGTCATTCCCCTCATCAGGATTTTGCAGAAGCAGCTGGAGAAATTGAAGGAGGAGCTAAGTTGGAGCGATTCCGCAAAGTATGTGAGACTTGTGGTTGATGCCCTTTATTCCCTTTGCCAGGATTCAAGGGTGGTCAATCTGTTGAAATCAGAGCACTACATTTTGGCCACCATGCTCGATTTTAGGTTTAAAGCCTACGTTGTATCTCTCTTTCCGGCAGACACAAGTCTGCAGAGGTTCAAAGACCTGCTGGTGATAAAATTGTCAACTCAAGTGGAACATGACCCGTCAACAGCTCCTCCTTCATTTTCTCCTGCAACTGGGGCTGCGAGGAATAGGATAAGATTTCCTAGCCCACTCACTGGTGATAATGCAGGTCAGTCAGGAGCGAGTGCTGACATCTGGTCTGGACTGAAGGACCTGCCAACGATTACTGACATGTCTACTGTCACTGTATATGATTCTGTCACCATTGAAAGAATAGTGGAAGATTATATGAGTGACAGCATCCAAGTAGGCATGTCAGACAGTCTGTACGTATACTGGCAGGAAAAAGAGGCAATTTGGATGCCCTTGCACAAACTGGCTTTATTTTACCAAAGTTGCCCCCCCTCCAGTGTGTACTCCGAAAGAGTGTTTAGTGCAGCCGGTACCCTTGTCAGCGATCGGCGTACGAGGTTACTTCCAGAAAATGTGGAGAAGATGATGTTCATCAAAATGAATTATAAATTCCTCCGGGAAGACCTTGACCAGCAATTGCCTCCAAAAAATACAGAGGGACCTGTGATGGTGGATTCCAGTGAGGACAAATTAATACTCTGTGAGGAGGATGTACACAGTGAAAGGGGTGAGGAATCAGAGGATGAGGATGAGGTTGACATCTTGCCTCTGTAGAGCCAGTTTGTGCAAGGAGAGATTTATTGCTACTTTTTGGTGGGGGCTCAAACAAACCAGTTATTTCAGCCACAGTCCTGTGGCAGACCCTGTCACTGAAATGATTGGTTTGTTAAAGTGTGCATGTCCTGTTTAAACTACATAAGGATGGGTGGAAGGGCCCAAGGACAATTCCATCTTGCACCTCTTTTTCTTCTATGCATCATGTGCTGTTTGGGGCCTAGTTTTTTTAAAGTGCCATCCTGTCTGCCATTGCATTGCCACTACTAGATGGGCCAGGTGTTTGTGCCGCACACTTGTGTCGCTTAGCTTAGTCATATAGCCACCTCATTGCACCTCTTTTACTTCTTTGCATGATGTGTTGTTTGGGTACTAGTTTGTTTAAGTGCCATCCTGTCTGCCACTGCAGTGCCACTCCTAGATGGGCCAGGTGTTTGTCCCGCACACTTGTGTCACTTAGCTTAGTCATACAACTACCTTGGTGCAACCTTTTGGCCTAAAAACTATATTGTGAGGTGTTCAGAATAGACTGGAAAAGAGTGGAAATGAATGGTATTGAGGTTAATAATACCGTAAGATAAAAATTACCCCCAAATACTGTGATTTTAGCTGTTTTATGTTTTTTTCAAAAATCATCCAGCTCCAGAACCAAAACATGAAAGGGTGGTTTTGGCAAAACCAATCCAAAACCAAAACACGAGCGGGGAATTAGAACCAAACACAAAACACAAAAAGTGCCCGCCGCACATCTCTAGTTATAATTGAGCACATATATCTAAATACAGTATCTAATGGAGTTTTCGTATTCTGCCTAGACCGTTAATGCCACAAACTATAATAAATGATGAGACCTGACACTGATAACAATGCATTCAAATTTAAACCACAAAATATAACACCATTTTATTTATAGCTAATGTAACATTGTATCTGATAAACTAAACTAGTTTACTACTCCCTCATCAATCTATTAGGTGCAATTTTTATATTGCAGAAGAGAAAAGTACAATTGTCATTTATTATCAATGCCAAAAGACGACAAGAAACATTCCTGCTTTATCTATTGGATTCTAAAGCACTAACTTTATTGCATGTACTTAAAGATTGGGTTGTCTAACAGTACAGTATTTATGGAAGTCACATTCACAACTAGCAGGGTTTGCAGATACAGAACAGGAACGTGTAATTTAAGAGTTTCGGGGTATTGTTTATAATGAAGCTTCCTGTAACTATTAAAAAGGATAAAAGGATAAATCCATCATTCTGCTATAAACAAACAATGGAGCACTGTCTGCAGAAGATATCACTGTGTTTTACCTTCTAAACTCCTCAAAGTTTCTTACTTCTAACTATCAAGAGTATAGTGTATAGCTGTTGGACATGTTTTACTGTATGTATTTGTTTCTTCAGGAGAAGTATGTAAACCCAGCGCCCGGGATCCCAGCCCTCAGTAAACCCACAGTGGGATGATGGCTACTGGTATACCGGCAGGGGTGCAAGCACAAGCAAGCCCCTTGCGGGCTTGCTGCGTTCGCCATGCTGTAGGGACAGTGGCCCGCCACAGGATTTATTCTCCCTCTTTTGGTGTTGTGTACACCCATAGAGGGAGAAAAGCCTGTGGCACCGGGATTCCAGCGGCGGTATTTCACTGCTAGTCAGGACTCCGACATCGGCATTGTGATGTCCAGGATCCCGACTAGCAGTGGCGGATTTAGGGGGGGGGGCACCAAGGCACCCCCTGTCATTTTTAGTTGATTTTTGAATTTTTATTTTATTTTGTGCGCACGCCGCAGCCCGCAGCCCTCGCGGTGGCTTGGGGGCGAGGGGCTGCGGGGGCGCCACTGATTTAGTGCAGACTGACATGCGGACGAGCGTCCGCATGTCAGTCTGCGGTCTCGTTTCCTCCCCTGCTGTTAGGAGGGACACGGAGGGCACAGTGCACGCCTCCCTGTGTCCCTCCTGGGTCTCCGGCGGCCGCGGGTCTCATAAAGGAAGTGCCGTTCGTGAGCACTTCCTTTATTAGAGTGACCCGCGGCCGCCGGAGACACAGGAGGGACACAGGGAGGCGTGCACTGTGCCCTCCGTGTCCCTCCTAACAGCAGGGGAGCGGGGGGAGCAGCGGCGGCGGCAGAGGAAGCGAGGGGGGGGACGCACTGAGGGGGCATATCTGGCACTGGGGGGGGAATATCTGGCACTGGGGGCATATTTGTCAGGGGGGGGAGAATATCTGGCACTGGGGACATATATGGCACTGGGGGGGGGATATCTGGCACTGGGGGCATATGTGGCACTGGGGGGGGATATCTGGCACTGGGGGCATATGTGGCACTGGGGGGGAATATCTGGCACTGGGGCATATGTGGCACTGGGGGCATATATAGCACTGGGGGGGATATCTGGCACTGGGGGCATATGTGGCACTGTCGGGGAATATCTGGCACTGGGGGCATATGTGGCACTGGGAGGGTATATGTGTACCTGGCACATGGGGGGGGGCTATATTTGGCACTGGGGGCATGGGAGTACCTGGCACCGTGGGGGAATATCTGGCACTGGGGACATATGTGGCACTGGGAGCACAGCCCTAGCAACAAGGACTACCTCCTAGCAACGAGCATGACACCCAGTGCATGAAACCCCTGGCAACGAGCATGACACCCAGTGCATGAAACCCCTGGCAACGAGCATGACACCCAGTGCATGAAACCCCTGGCAACGAGCATGACACCCTGAGCATGAAAACCCCTGGCACCGTGCATGGAACCAAGAGCATGAAACCCCTGGCAACGAGCATGACACCCAGTGCATGAAACCCCTGACAACGAGCAGGTATTTGAAAAGTAATTAGAAGCCTTACTGTAGGACTTAATGTGTAATGGGCATTACGGTGTGTGGCATAATGTATCACGGACATTGCGGTGTGTGTCATAATGTGTCACAGGCATTACGGTGTATGGTATACTATATCGCTGGCATTGTGATATGTGGTATAATGTCTCAGGGTCATTGCAGTGTGTGGCATAATGTATCACGGACATTGCGGTGTGTGTCATAATGTGTCAGGCATTACGGTGTGTGGTATACTATATCACGGGCATTGTGGTATGTGGTATAATGTCTCAGGGTCATTGCAGTGTGGCATAATATATAACGGGCATTGCGGTGTGTGGCATAGGGTATAACGGGCATTGCGGTATGTGTCACAGGCATTACGGTGTATGGTATACTATATCACGGGCATTGTGGTATAATGTCTCAAGGTCATTGCAGTGTGTGGCATAATGTGTCACAGACATTGTATGTGCTATAATGTATCAGGGGCAGTGCAGTGTGTAGCATAATGTATAACGGGCATTGCAATTCCTGTCATAATGTGTCACAGGCATTATAGTGTGTGGCATAATGTGTCGGGGGCATTACGGTGTGTGGCATAATGTGTCGGGGGCATTACGGTGTGTGCATACTGTGTCATGTGCATTATTGTGTGTGGCATAATGTCTAAGGGCCATTGCAGTATGTGGCATAATGTATACTGGGCATTACTATAAGGAGGAAAAATGACAAATAATGTAAGGGGCATGAATCAGGATTATTTTTCTTTCCTGTGGTGGCCAACGTCTGGGCGTGCAGGTTGCAAAACTGGGGTATAAGGTAGTCTTTTCCTGCAATACCACGCCCATTCAAACGAAGCCACGCCCATTCAAACGAAGCCACGCCCCTTATGGTGCCCCCCCTGTAATTTTTTTCTGGATCCGCCCCTGCCGACTAGCGGTATGGTAACTGCTTCCCCTTTCTTTTCAATGAGGGCCTAGATTCTATTCCTTTCTTTTGTTCTCATAATGTTGGCTAGACTCCCGCAGGCAATTATTTTGAACTTGAATTGTGTGCAACATGGCATTAAGAACTGAAGCAGAAGCTGCCAGCTGGAGTTAAAAATAATGGAATACAGCCTCCAGTGTATTATTATAGGCTATAATAAACAATTTAAATACCTACTGTACCGCAGTTTCATGGTTTTGGACATGCACCTACCTCTCTTATCTCCCAGTATTATTTATCACCATTGTGCTCCCGCATATGGCAAGCTGGAAGAGCTGTGCAGTGATTTGTAAGTGTATGGCTAATACTTCAGACAGTCTGTAAGTGTTTTGAGGAATGCATGAGAGATAGACATGGGAAACTAGCTATCATAGAAGTTCCTGGTCTGATAGAAATGTTTTCTTTTTCCACTGAACTGCAGGATTCTGGATTGGCTGATTGGTAGCCATTGGGCGGTATTCAAATGATATATCAGGCCCAATCTCCTTTCTAAAGTGATCCCCGTTATCGTGCATATCGCGCCCGTAGTAATCAGGTTTAGCTGCGTAAAGGGTTGGGTGCCCCCGCTACCCCGGGTGTAGCAAGCTGAAATGATTATAACACGCCCGTCAGGAGAAACAGAATGGGTGTGAAAGGGGGTGAAAAGAATTGAATACCGCCCACTGAGCGCTGCTTACCTATACTCATCCGAAGACTGACTGTTCGTGTTCTTCTACTGACATCTGGATGTTGTGTCCAGAACACAGCTCATGTGTGCATACACAAAGCTCCGGCTACTTCTTTACATGTGTAAAGTATAACCATCGATAGTTATACCACTGAATGGTTTAAAAACGAGCCATGGCACTGCGTGATTTGATGTTGGAAGCTCAACTTTGTATGCCCATCCCTAGAATGCATTCAATGCGGTTGTTCTTGCTGCTGCTGTTGCTATCTTTTGCCATATGCAATTACGATTGTAATGTCCTGTAACAGTAGAATGCAGACCCCAATTTTTTTTCTAGTAAATTACTCCCGTTCCCCAAAAATCCCTATGCAGCATCCTTTGTATACATCCCTATAGGGACTAAATGGAAGCCCTGCCTGAACTTTATTTTGCCACCAATTCTCTGGTGTGTCACCTTTTACCCAGCAACATAAAAAAAGTCCGGAAAAGTATGGCCCCCAGTTGATTAGGTCCCCTGGGCTGCAGGGCAGAGGGACCTGGGTTGTTGCTGGGACCCACGGAGCCAGTGACCTGTAAATGAGCCGGGCAGAAAAGAGTTCCTGAGGGCTGCCAGGGCCCTTAAAAAGGAGAGCCGGCTGCAAGAAAGGGGCTCTCTCTCTCACCTCTGGGGAGGAGAAGCGTCGCTGTGCTGCCAGGAGTGGGCGCTCTCCCTCCCCCTCCCTGTGGGGAGGAGGTTGCTGCTGCATGGTGGATCAGACCCCTGGGGAGGAGAAGTACTACATGGCTGCTGCCTCTGCTGCTGTGGAGGAGCACTCACCACAAGGGAGCTGGAGTGTCGGAGTCCCAGGAGAAACCGCAGCAGGGGGTGAGATATTGGAGCCCCAAACTCTCTCCCATGCCCTTCTTCTTCTGCAAACACTCCCTTTTCCCCATCTCTCCCCAGTGTTAAAAAGTTACTAGGGAGTGGGCTCCCCTTGGGTGTTGCTGCCATGTTAATGAAAAAGAGGGGGTAGGATGCTGATATGTGAATGCACAGGAGAAATGCCTGCTAATCTGCTATGCTGAAGTGTGACTATTGTGGTTGTCCATGGAATTCGGTGCCGCCGTGCCGGTATGTGGAATGCAGATGTGAAATGCCTGCTATGCTGAAGTATTGTACATGAGAGTAACCATGTTTTCAGTGCTGCGATGCCGGTTTTCAAATACAGACAGGCAAATCCTGCATGCCAGTTAAAGGGGGAATAAATGTGCCAAATTCTGAGATAAATGTGAGTTGTGGTGGTCATTCCGAGTTGTTCGCTCGCAAGCTGCTTTTAGCAACTTTGCACATGCTAAGCCGCCGCCTACTGGGAGTGAATCTTAGCTTATCAAAATTGCGAACGAAAGATTCGCAATATTGCGAAAAGACTTCTCTGTGCAGTTTCTGAGTAGCTCGAGACTTACTCTGCCAGTGCGATCAGTTCAGTGCTTGTCGTTCCTGGTTTGACGTCACAAACACACCCAGCGTTCGCCCAGACACTCCTCCGTTTCTCCAGCCACTCCCGCGTTTTTCCCAGAAACTGTAGCGTTTTTTCACACACTCCCATAAAACGGACAGTTTCCGCCCAGAAACACCCACTTCCTGTCAATCACATTACGATCACCAGAACGAAGAAAAAACCTCGTAATGCCGTGAGTAAAATACCTAACTGCATAGCAAATTTACTTGGCGCAGTCGCACTGCGGACATTGCGCATGCGCATTAGCGACTACTCGCTCCATTGCGAGAAAAAAATACTGAGCGAACAACTCGGAATGACCCCCTGTGTATGTACAGTAAATGTTATGCCTACCAGCCAACGGAGAGAGGAAAGGGTTAACTATATAATGCAGAGGGGTGATTATTAATGTGTTTAATGCATACTAACTAGTCAAATGATATTTATGCTATCGATGTTTCCACCGATGATGCCAAATGTGTTTAATCCATACTAGCTAGTCAGATGATAGTCCATGCCATCGATGATTTGACGATGTTTATTGCTAACAATGGTGCATTTATATTGACCAAGGTACTTTGACTGCATGCTAGCTAGTCCTACATTTTATGGTTAACCGATGTTTAATGTATGTCAATGTATTGCATTTCTGCTAATGTGCATAGCTCATGCTGGTTGATGGTTGACTGATGTTTAATCGATGCCAAATGTATAACATTCCTACTAATGGGCATAACTCATGCTGATCGATGGTTGACCAATGTTTAATTGATGTCAATGTGTTGCATACCTGCTAATGTGCATAACTCATGCTGATCGATGGTTAACCGATGGTTAATTGATGTCAATGCGTGGCATTCCTGCTAAAGTCATAACCCATGTTAACCGATGCTTGACCTAAGTGTATGTTGCCAAGGAATTAGTGCACCATTGTGGGACTGTGTTCAAAGCCGGTGCACCACAGGTACCATACTGACTGTGCTACTTACCTACTGCTTGATTGCTACACCTACAGCCATCTGAGCACAGGGGACGCCAGTGTTTAAAAATTTTATATTGTATACCACTGCACCATTGCGGGACTGACTGTGTTCAACGTAGAGATGTGCCGATGGCACGTTTCGTGTTTTGTGTTTTGGTTTTGGTCCTATTTCCACTTTCGTATTATGGTTTTGGCTTAGTTTTGCCAAAACCACCCTTTCGTGTTTTGGTTTTGGATCTGGGCGCTTTTTAAACAAAACATAAAAACTGCTAAAATCACAGAATTTTGGGGTAATTTTGATCCTACGGTATTATTAACCTCAATAACATTCATTTCCACTCATTTCCAGTCTATTCTGAACACCTCACAATATTGTTTATAGGCCAAAAGGTTGCACCAAGGTTGCTGGATGACTAAAGCTAAGCGACACAAGCGGACAACACAAACACCTGGCCCATCTAGGAGTGGCACTGTAGTGAAAGACAGGAGGGCAGATATAAAAAAACGCCCCAAGCAGCACCTCATGCAAAGATGTAGAAGAGGTGCAATGAGGTAGCTGTATGACTAAGCCAAGCGACACAAACAATTGGCCAATCTAGGAGTGGCACTGCAGTGGAAGACAGGAGGGCACTTTTCAAAACTAGGCCCCAAACAGCACCTCATGCAAAGATGTAGAAGAGGTGCAATGAGGTAGCTGTATGACTAAGTATAGAAATTCAAAAGAAGAAGATTCCCTGTACTGGGCACACGCGGACAAGTATACTTTCTTAAAGTCAAATATCTGTTACGATAGATGACCACAGATTCTAAAATATAACTTTTAATATTATTACTAAAACATGAGCGAAGTATAGTGCATGTGAATTGTGAATAATTGTGAATGAATTTAATAAAGTGAATTAAAAAGTCTAGCCACTGTAATGATGTATTTCTTCAGTGTCTCCAATGTTTTAAACAGTGTTTCAGTATTAGTAACAACTAAAGTTGCCAAATGTCTTGCAATGATACATTTGTATCTGGGAGTAAACAACTCCTTCATGTAACTTAGTGATACCACCACTATTCTAATTTTGACTTCGTGTTTTCAGTGTGCGCATCACTGACTACAATTTTACTGTATTTAAATGGTGGGCCATGATATAATGTTGCCTCCTCTGAATAATGTATTGATTACTTTGCTGCTTAGGGGATAATGTCCCTGTGCTACTGTCCTAAATAATTATATGGTGCCTTATGTGTTAATTTTCTCCTTGAGCTGCCCTTATTACTGTCTAACAGAAAGTTCTCAGACAGATGGGGCTTGATATCATTCTCTACACATATGTATCGTTGATAATACTCTTTACTATATGGCTGTGAGTCATATTATTGATCCTATATCAACATCACTTGCACATAATGTTTTTCATGCATTTACCATACAGCCACTGCTTTTTATCAGGTTCTACTCAACATCTGTTATGCACGTGTGTAGTTTATTGAACAGTTTTTGCCAAATAGTTGATATTTATCCTTAATACTGAAGCAATTGTTTCTTTAATATCACAACCAAAGTGCTCATTAGGCAATCACCCATATATATTGTAATATTTCCTTGTATCACATTTACCAAACAGATTATTTCATAATAGGACAGTTGATTATTCAGTATTGTGTACAGCACATATATTTTCTTTATTTCTAATAGTAAATAGTGCCTGCAAGTTCATCCACACTGTAGCTGGGACCACTATGTATCCCCTCAATATTTTGCCGCTATTACATTAAACGTTACAGGGCCGGCACAATGGGATCTTATACTTTAAACCCCAGTGCAGCAATATCGTCAGCTCCCTCCCGCAGCGTGTATCAGCGGGAACAAGCTACAATGTAGCTGGGACTACAACGTGTCCCCTCAATGTTTGGCCGCTATTGTATTAGGTGTTATAGGGCCGGCACACTGGGATCTTAATGGAAAGTCCCAGTGCAGCAGTGCCCTCGGTTCCTTCCCACAGCGTGTGTCAGCAGGAAGCCGCTGACCGCGGCTCTCCCGTATGAGACCACCCGCGTGGCTGGGTATACTATATAGCAGCCGTCTCCCGTGCGATAAGCACACAGGGGGACCCGCGGCAGCAGCAAATACTCTTGAGGCACAAATTATCTTAACAAGCTGGGCAACAAAAATTGTACAGTGGCTAAGCTAAATATTTAAAAGGACACATAGTAAGTGCGTCCGATCCCTAACGATCGTTTCGCATTTGCTTAATCATAGGAAACCCGAGTAATTAAAATACAATGAAAAATATAATCAGAACATTGCATTCTAAGGCTAAAAAATACGGATAGGTCATTGGACCTGTCAATCAATGTAATTGACGAATGAGGGACTGAGACAGGGGATATAGTTTCCTCAAACCCGGAAATCGGGTTTCCTATGATTAAGCAAATGCGAAACGATCGTTAGGGATCGGACGCACTTACTATGTGTCCTTTTAAATATTTAGCTTAGCCACTGTACAATTTTTGTTGCCCAGCTTGTTAAGATAATTTGTGCCTCAAGAGTATTTGCTGCTGCCGCGGGTCTCCCTGTGTGCTTATCGCACGGGAGACGGCTGCTATATAGTATACCCAGCCACGCGGGTGGTCTCATACGGGAGAGCCGCGGTCAGCGGCTTCCTGCTGACACACGCTGTGGGAAGGAACCGAGGGCACTGCTGCACTGGGACTTTCCATTAAGATCCCAGTGTGCCGGCCCTATAACACCTAATACAATAGCGGCCAAACATTGAGGGGACACGTTGTGGTCCCAGCTACATTGTAGCTTGTTCCCGCTGATACACGCTGCGGGAGGGAGCTGACGATATTGCTGCACTGGGGTTTAAAGTATAAGATCCCATTGTGCCGGCCCTGTAACGTTTAATGTAATAGCGGCAAAATATTGAGGGGATACATAGTGGTCCCAGCTACAGTGTGGATGAACTTGCAGGCACTATTTACTATTAGAAATAAAGAAAATATATGTGCTGTACACAATACTGAATAATCAACTGTCCTATTATGAAATAATCTGTTTGGTAAATGTGATACAAGGAAATATTACAATATATATGGGTGATTGCCTAATGAGCACTTTGGTTGTGATATTAAAGAAACAATTGCTTCAGTATTAAGGATAAATATCAACTATTTGGCAAAAACTGTTCAATAAACTACACACGTGCATAACAGATGTTGAGTAGAACCTGATAAAAAGCAGTGGCTGTATGGTAAATGCATGAAAAACATTATGTGCAAGTGATGTTGATATAGGATCAATAATATGACTCACAGCCATATAGTAAAGAGTATTATCAACGATACATATGTGTAGAGAATGATATCAAGCCCCATCTGTCTGAGAACTTTCTGTTAGACAGTAATAAGGGCAGCTCAAGGAGAAAATTAACACATAAGGCACCATATAATTATTTAGGACAGTAGCACAGGGACATTATCCCCTAAGCAGCAAAGTAATCAATACATTATTCAGAGGAGGCAACATTATATTATGGCCCACCATTTAAATACAGTAAATTGTAGTCAGTGATGCGCACACTGAAAACACGAAGTCAAAATTAGAATAGTGGTGGTATCACTAAGTTACATGAAGGAGTTGTTTACTCCCAGATACAAATGTATCATTGCAAGACATTTGGCAACTTTAGTTGTTACTAATACTGAAACACTGTTTAAAACATTGGAGACAGTGAAGAAATACATCATTACAGTGGCTAGACTTTTTAATTCACTTTATTAAATTCATTCACAATTATTCACAATTCACATGCACTATATTTCGCTCATGTTTTAGTAATAATATTAAAAGTTATATTTTAGAATCTGTGGTCATCTATCGTAACAGATATTTGACTTTAAGAAAGTATACTTGTCCGCGTGTGCCCAGTACAGGGAATCTTCTTCTTTTGAATTTCTATACTTACGCTATCCCTTGGAGCACCTCCCAATAGATAAAAGGTATATACCTAGATTATTGAACATAAGGGAAAGGACATATATTACATATATACATAAAAAATATTGAATGAAAATAAGTGTCTGTGCGACTCATCCTTTACCTAGCTGTATGACTAAGCCAAGCAACACAAATAATTGGCCCATCTAGGATTGGCACTGCAGTGGCAGACAGGAGGGCAGATATAAAAAAGTTCCCAAACAGCACCTCATGCAAAGATGTAGAAGAGGTGCAATGAGGTAGCTGTATGACTAAGCCAAGCGACACAAACAATTCCCACTGGAATTATACAGCAATATTACTGAAATTATATGGCAATATCACTGGAATTATATGGTAGTACCACTGGACATATATGGCAGTATCACTGGAATTATATGGCAGTACCACTGGACATATACGGAAGTGTCAGACAGGATGGCACTTTAAAAAAATAGTTCCCAAACAGCACATGATGCAAAGAAGAAAAAGAGGTGCAAGATGGAATTGTCCTTGGGCCCTCCCACTCACCCTTATGTTGTATAAACAGGACATGCACACTTTAACAAACCAATCATTTCAGCAACAGGGTCTGCCACACGACTGTGGCTGAAATGACTGGTTTGTTGGGGCCCCCACCAAAAAGGAAGCATTCAATCTCTCCTTGCACAAACTGGCTCTACAGAGGCAAGATGTCAACCTCATCCTCATCCTCCGATTCCTCACCCCTTTCACTGTGTACATCCCCCTCCTCACAGAGTATTAATTCATCCCCACTGGAATCCACCATCACAGGTCCCTGTGTACTTTCCGGAGACAATTGCTGGTCAAGGTCTTCCTGGAGGAATTTATAATTCATTTTGATGAACATCATCCTCTCCACATTTTGTGGAAGTAACCTCCTACGCCGATCGCTGACAAGGTTACCGGCTGCAATAAACACTCTTTTGGAGTACACAATGGAGGGGGGCAACTTAGGTAAAATAAAGCCAGTTTGTGCAAGGGCCTCCAAATTACCTCTTTATCCTGCCAGTATAAATCTGGACTGTCTGACATGCCTACTTGGATGCTGTCACTCATATAATCCTCCACCATTCTTTCAATGGTGACAGAATCATATGCAGTGACAGTAGACATGTCAGTAATCGTTGGCAGGTCCTTTAGTCCGGACCAGATGTCAGCTTTCACTCTTGACGGCCCTGCATCACCGCCAGCAGGTGGGCTAGGAAATCTTATCCTTTTCCTTGCAGCCCCAGTGGTGGGAGAAATTGAAGGAGGAGCTGTTGACGGGTCACGATCCGCTTGACTTGACAATCTACTCACCAGCAGATCTTTGCACCTCTGCACACTTGTGTCTGCCGGAAAGAGAGATACAATGTAGGCTTTAAACCTAGGATCGAGCGCGGTGGGCAAAATGTAGTGCTCTGATATCAACAGATTGACCACCCTTGAATCCTGGCAAAGCCAATGAAGGGCTCCATCCACAAGTCCCACATACTTAGCGGAATCGTTCCATCTTAGCTCCTCCTTTAATTTCTCCAGCTGCTTCTGCAAAAGCCTGATGAGGGGAATGACCTGAATCAAGCTGGCAGTGTCTGAACTGACTTCACATGTGGCAAGTTCAAAGGGTTGGAGAACCTTGCACAAGATGGAAATCATTCTCCACTGCACTTGAGACAGGTGCATTTCCCCTCCTTTGACTATATCATAGGTGAATGTATAGGCTTGAATGGCCTTTTGCTGCACCTCCATCCTCTGAAGCATATAAAGTGTTGAATTCCACCTCGTTACCACCTCTTGCTTCAGGTGATGGCAGGGCAGGTTCAGGAGTATTTGTTGGTGCTCCAGTCTTCGGCACGCAGTGGCAGAATGTTGAAAGTGGCCTGCATCTCCTGTACACCCGTCAATTTTCAAAAAATTGTGCACCACCAAATTAATTTTATGTGCAAAACATGTGACGTGCTGGAATTTGCCCAGATGTAATGCACACACAATATTGGTGGCGTTGTCCGATATCACAAATCCCAAGGAGAGTCTAAGTGGGGTAAGCCAATGCGCGATGATGTCCCTCAGTTTCCGTAACAGGTTGTCAGCGGTGTGCCTCTTACGGAAAGCGGTGATACACAGCGTAGCCTGCCTAGAAACAAGTTTGGATTTGCGAGATGCTGCTACTGGTGCCGCTGCTGCTGTTGTTGCTGCGAGAGGCAATATATCTACCCAGTGGGCTGTCTCAGTCACGTAATCCTTAGTCTGCCCTGTTCCACTTGTCCACATGTCTATTGTTAAGTGGACACTGGATACAACCGCATTTTGTAGGACACTGGCGACACTTTTTCTGACGTCTCTGTACATTCTCGGTATCGCCTGCCGAGTGAAGTGGAATCTAGATGGGATTTGGTACCGGGAACACAATACCTCCATCAATTGTCTAAATCCCACCGCCCTAATGACGTCTAACACCAACATAAGTGTCAAGGCCTCAGTTATCCACCTTGCAACAGGATGACTGCTGTCAAATTTCATCTTCCTCACAAAGGACTGTTGGACAGTCAATTGCTTAGTTGAAGTAGTACAAGTGGTCTTCTGACTTCCACTCTGGGATGACGATAGACTCCCAGCAGCAATAACAGCAGCAGCAGCAACAGCAGGCGTACCACTCAAGGTCTTGCCAGGGACATGGCCTGCAGGACTACTGACGTACATGGCTGAGGAGGAAGTTGATGTTGAGGAAGTTGGTGGTGTTGCTTGCAGGAGCTTGGGTACAACAGGAAGAAGGGATTTAGGTGTCAGTGGACTGCTTACGCTCTTACCCAAAGTTTCACAACTTGACACTGACTTCTGATGAATGCGCTGCAGGTGACGTATAAGGGAGGATGTTCCTAGGTGGTTAACATCCTTACCCCTACTTATTACAGATTGACAGAGGCAACACACGGCTTGACACCTGGGGGTATATTTACTAAAATTTCGAGTTTGTCCGATTTTTTTTTTTCTAAGTGGCAACACGGGAATTTACTAAGCACAAATCTCGGCAGTGTTTGGGCTATTCGTAAAGGTTTTGACGGCAAAGTTCAGAAATACAAATCAATAGACCATCGGTTAAACGCGGCTGTTTGTTCATACAACACAGGAATTTACTATTCATTCGTATTTGGGTGTTAGTCCCTGAATGCTCAATTGCGGGTGTATTTTTTTGCGATTCGTTAAAAAAAGCAGCAAAAATATAGACCTGCTTTTTCCAGGCGAGTTTGGATAATCATGCACGGATCAGTGAGATCTGTGCATGGTTATCTATGGGAAAGGGTCACCATTAGGTTAAGTGGGGTCACTATTGTGGTTGGCCCCACTTAACCTCGCGGTCTACCGCAGACCGCAAAGTTCCCACCATTGGATATAATGTAGTACATTGTATCCACAGTGAGCAGCCTGACTGACAGCTTAGGAGCGCACAGCCAATCAGGAGCGTTCCATGACACGACGCTCCCTGATTGGCTAAAGGGACCCTCTTTGACAGGAGTCATGGGGGGGTCCCGACATTTGGGGAAAGGGGTTCCATGTGTAAACATGGGACCCCTTTCAGTTCGTGGACCGGGTTTTTCATTTTTTATTTTAACAAGTCCCTGGATTATAATTTATAAGAAGAGAACCGATCTACCCCGGATTCTTTGTAAGTATAATTTTATTTACAGGTACCCCGGGATTCTACTGGAGAAGAGGACCGAGTGCTTCGTGTCAACTTAGGTAAGTATGTATGTATGTAAGTAAGTGTGCATGTATGTTTATTAACCTTTTACTTTCACGTTGTCTGTGTATTGTTTTTATTTGGGTATTTTTTTGTAGTAGAACTACAGGTACCAGCGGACCCGTTTTCCCCCCTCATGCTGGTACTTGTGGTTCTCCAAGTACCAGCTTGCAGGGGAGGCTTGCTGGGAGTTGTAGTTCTGCTACAAAAACAATATTCTATTTTTACACAAAAGGCTATCAGCCTCCCATCCACCGCCCACGGATGGGGGGGACAGCCTCGGCCTTCACCCATGGTCCTTGGGTGGCTGGAGGGGGGACCCCTTGGTTTAAGGGGTCCCCACTCCTCCAGGGTACCCCGGCCAGGGGTGACTACTTGGTGATTTAATGCCAGGGCTGCAGGGACCAATATAAAAGTGTCCCCCGGCTGTGGCATTATCTCTCTGACTCGTGGAGCCCGGTGCTGGTGTTAAAAATACCTGGGATCCCTACGTTTTTTGTCCCCCGTATTTTTGGCACCAGGACCAGGCGCAGAGCCCGGTGCTGGTTGCTTAATATAGGGTAATCCCAGTCATTTCCCCCCCTGTATTTTTACAACCAGGACCGGCTCAAAGAGCCCGAGGCTAGTTATGCTTAGGAGGGGGGACCGCACGCAATGTTTTTTTACAGTTTTTAACCCATTCTGTACTGCTCACAATGCACACATTGAAGCCCTGCATGGTTCTCACAGATCCGGCCGGGATTCCTTGAGTTTTGTCAGGCAGTGTTTTACTAATCACTCCCGTAAAACATTGCCTTACATTACGAATCACATCAACATTGGAAAATACGAATGTTGCAAACTCGGCAGCTTAGTAAATTACCGTATTAGAATTCAAACAGTTGCAGTAAAATGCAGCCGATAAAAAATGAGTTTAAACTCTACACAAACTGACTCAAACACGAATATTAGTAAATATACCCCCTGTTGTCCGGATTTGTGGAGAAATAATTCCACACCGAAGATGTGAGTTTTTTGGTATTTTGCCCAGGCATCACAATGGGCTTCTTCATCCCACGGACAACAGGTGTCTCCCCCAGTGCACACTAACTGTTTTGCCGCGGGGAGGGTGGGCGCCAGTGGAAACTTTCGCACTGGGCGCCACAAAGTGTAGAACTGGCCCTGACAGGTAACCATATTGACTGTGCTACTTACCTACTGCTTGACTGGTACAGCTACAGCCATCCGTGCACAGGGATGCGCCATTGTTTAAAGTTATTATATTGTGTACCACTGCGCCATTGCGGGACTGTGTTCAAAGCCAGTGCACCACAGGTACTATACTGACTGTGCTACTTACCTACTGCTTGACTGCTACAGCCATCTGTGCACAGGGGAACGCCAGTGTTTAAAATTATTGTATTGTGCACCACTGCACCATTACGGGACTGTGTTCAAAACCAGTGTCTCACAGGTACCATATTGACTGTGCTACTTACCTACTGCTTTACTGGTACAGCTACAGCCATCCATGCACAGGGAAATGCCATTGTTTAAGGTTATTATATTGTGTACCACTGCACCATTGTGGGACTGTGTTCAAAGCCGGTGCAACACAGGTACCATACTGACTGTGCTACTTACCTACTGCTTGATTGCTACAGTTACAGCCATCTGTGCACAGGGGAACGCCAATGTTTAAAGTTATTATATTGTGTACCACTGCACCATTGCGGGACTGTGTTCACAGCTGGTGACCCACAGGTACCATACTGACTGTGTACTTACCTACTGCTTGACTGCTACAGCAACAACCATCTCTGCACAGGGGAACGCCAGGGTTTAAAATTTTTTATATTGTTTTCCACTGCACCATTGCGGGACTGTGTTCAAAGCTGGTGCACTACAGGTACCATACTGACTGTGCTACTTACTTACTGCTTGACTGCTACAGCTACAGTCATATGTGCACAGGGGAATTCCAGTGTTTAAAGTTATTATATTGTGTACCACTGCACAATTGCGGGACTGTGTTTAAAGCCGGTGCACCACAGGCTACCAGGGGCGTCAGAATGGGGGGGGGGCAAGGGGGCGCTCGCCCCCCGCAAAGATGAGAGAGGCGCCTATCAACTGCAGCAGAGGCACTCCTCTGGTCCACGCTTCTGCGCCGCCTCCTCAGCAGGATGTGATGGGGCAGCTGGGACGGCATTACAGGGGGCATGGTCTCATTGGAGGTGGGCAGTTCGGGGGCAAGGACGCAGGGTCCGCTCAACGTGGCCCTGCTCCTAGTATTCAGTGCCCTGATTAGCGCCATTGAATAGTGGGGGTGGGACTACTATGACGTGATTCAGCGCGGATTGCGTCATCGGCCTCCCTGGACCACCCACTGTGAAGGACAGCTGCGGGGGTGAGGCTGGGTCTGGGAGTTTAACGTGACTGCAGCAACTAGTCAGGTAGTGTATGGTATCTCTGGCTGCCAACCCCCCTTTCTCTCTCTGCCACTCTCCCTTTCCTCTTTCTCCCTGACACTATCTCTCTGTCTCCTCCCTACACTCACTCTCTTTGACATCATCTCCCTCACTTTCTTCCTGACACTGTCTCTCTCTCCCTGGCACGCTATCTCTCTCTCTGTGACAATGTCTCTCCCTGATGCTGTGTCTAGCTCTCTCTCCCTGCTGGCACTGTCTCTCTCTCTCTCGCTCTCTCTCTCTCTCTCCCTGACACTGTCTGTCCCTCTCTTTGACACTGTCTCTTCCTCTCACTCCCTGACACTGTCTCTCCCTCTCTCTCCCCCTGACAGTCTCTCTCTCTCTGAGTCAGTCACTCTCTCTGACACTGTCTCTCCCTCTCTCCCCCTGACACTATCTCTCCTTCTCTCCCTCTGACACTCTCTCTCTCTTTCCCTGACACTTTCTTTCTTTCTCCCTTAAGGGGGGTTCACACTAGGTGATTTTAGCCTAAACAATAAACTATAACGACATAAATATCATTATCATTTATTTTTAGGCTTATATCGTCCAGTGGCAATATCTGTGACCGATGAACGATGCGCGCTCCCGCACGCCTTTCAGCAATCACCAATATTGAGCTGACATGTAGCTTAACCAATCAATGTCGGGCTGAGCTGCATGTTCGGAAATGCCGGCGGTGACATCACTGATCGTTATCGTTGAACGATAACGATCAGTGTGTACGCACTATATCATTGAACGCTCGCCTAGTGTGTACCCGCCTTTACACCCTCTCTCTCTCGCTCCTATCGTTTGCTCATTCCCTCTTTTTCCGTGAAAACCTCTCTCTCTCTCTCTCCTCCTTGACCTGCCTCTTTCTCGCACCCCTCTCTCTTTCGCTCTAAGCCTGTTACCCGATTTGTCTTTCTCAGTCTCTCCTGCCCCCCAAGGGCATTGAAGTGACAATGGCGGGGGTCAGGGGAGGCCCTGTCAAGATTTTTCTATGGGAACCACAAAGTTCTAGTTACGCCCTGCCTTATACCACCCTGCATCAGCCGTCTTGTCACTGCCTATCCTCTCCTCCTCCCTCCTACCTCCCCCGCTCTCCCTACGGCCACCAAATTTTTTCTGGACTACTGCCTAAATGTGAGTGACGGCTTGGGAGCCCACCAGAGCCTGCGCCGGAGAGACAATGCAACCTCCTCCCGGAAACCTCCAGGTAACTGCTCTCTTGGGCACACATTCTGGTGCTGATGATATACATCTCTCTTCTGGTGTCTCTCTCTCTCTCCATCTCTCTCCAGGTATCTCTCTCTCCCATTCTCTCTCTCTCTCTCTCTCTCTCTTTCTCTCTCTATCCATGTATCTCTCTCTCTCCATGTGTCTCCATCTCCATGTGTGTCTCTCTCTCACCCCATCTCTCTCTCTCTCGCCATGTCTTTCTCCATCTCTCTCTCTCCATTTTTGTTATGAGGTATAACACAGAGGGGGCGACATTTAGATATTTAGAGGCGCCAAACTGAAATGATATCTTGCCCCCCCAACCTAAAAACGTTCTGATGCCACTGACAGGTACCATACTGACTGTGATACTTACCTACTGCTTGACTGCCACAGCATACAGAAGAAAATCCTGTTAGGTCATAAGAAGGCAAGCATCGGTATACTATTGCATTTTGTGTTTTTCTTAATAGATAAGTAGTCAAGTTATGGTATTGTTCTTCATTCTGAAAAGCTGTTAAAATGAAATTGCGTTGCACCACATTTTGCTGTTTTGGTTATTGTGTCTGAGGGAATTTTCCAACAAGGCCTGTACCACATTTTGCTGTTTTGGTTAAGGTGTCTGAGGGAATTTTCCAACCAGGCCTGCCTCTCTGATCACCCGAATCTGGCCTTGTAATTACCCCCACACCCCACCTTCTGTTTCCCGTCATCTACTCTGGGGATGTTACACGATTATATGCTAATATGGGCAGAAGCTAACCTGAGCATTGGGACACCCACTGCTATAGCATTATTTCCACCCAATGGCATATCATTGCTGATACATCAGTACCATCATCACAAAATGGGTCATGTTGCAGAGTCTAAGTGCCTCTGTAGACATGCAGGCTGCGTTATTCTCCCGGGACACAGAGGGCTCTCCAGTAGCAAGTGAGATCACAACTGCTAATTTATGCACGGCCAAAAAATGGCATCAGAATGGCCATGACACACCTGCATTTACCCGATGACTCCATTCCCACCTCCAGTCACTTACTTTGTGACTAATTACTCTGTGTGTACTCGCTGCACGTGCGCATTGCGGCTCGGATGCATGCGCAGCACGAAAACATTGACCGATATGCGTACAATAGCTGCTTTGAGACCGCACATGAATGAGCCTCTGAGAGGAGAGAGGAGATGTAAGTCAGGAGTCACTCTTCGCAAAAGTCTCCACCCTCCATAGTACATCTCACTGTAAACAGCACACTCCTCAATACACATAGAGCAGGTCATTCACTAACCAATCAATCAATCAATCAATCAATCAATCACATGCACTCACTACTGATTAAAGCATGCAGAAAAACACAAGGGAATGTACTGTTAATGTACTTTGTTAGGTGCTGCAGAACCCTCTTGGCGCCATATAAAGTATAATTACTGCAACTGCCAGCATTACATGACATGCAGCTTGGCTCAGGAATAAGCTGTGTTAAGCAATCAGTTATTAGAAAAACAAATATAGTAACACTAACAAACATGGGCCCTCATTCTGAGTTGTTCGCTCGCAAGCTGCTTTTAGCAGCTTTACACACGCTAAGCCGCCGCCTACTGGGAGTGAATCTTAGCTTCTTAAAATTGCGAACGAAAGATTCTCAAAATTGCGATTACACACCTCTTAGCAGTTTCTGAGTAACTTCAAACTTACTCGGCATCTGCGATCAGTTCAGTGCTTGTCGTTCCTGGTTTGACGTCACAAACACACCCAGCGTTCGCCCAGACACTCCTCCGTTTCTCCAGCCACTCACGCGTTTTTCCCAGAAACGGTAGCGTTTATTCGCACACACCCATAAAACGGCCAGTTTCCGCCCAGAAACACCCACTTCCTGTCAATCACATTACGATCACCAGAACGAAGAAAAAACCGTGAGTAAAATTCCTAACTGCATAGCAAATTTACTTGGCGCAGTCGCACTGCGGACATTGCGCATGCGCATTCGCGACTAATCGCTCCGTTGCGATAAAAAAATAACGAGCGAACAACTCGGAATGACCCCTATAGAAATGTAGGACTAAAAGAAAAAATAATGTTTAAAAATTTGGCGAATGTATTCATTATATACAAATGTTTCATACAGATGGAGCCACGCTCATCTGATGCGGATCCATCGCAAACGTGCACTCGCGGCGTAACTAGCCACGCCACGCTATGGGAGTGCACAGGATTGCTCCCATTGCAGAGAATGGGGCGCATGCGTGTCTCCCAGACGCCCCAGCACAGACGGAGCCATGATTAGCCTGGCTCCATCTGTATATAAGCATCTAGTATTTTTGCACCCATTAGCTGTTTTTATACAATATGGCACACTGTGTAGGTTTTAATAACATACATTCATGAGACAAATGGATTTATGCTAAGTGTGATAATAACATCAAAACTTGGGGGGTGATTCAGAGTTGATCGTAGCTGTGCTAAATTTATTCACACACTGACATGCATGGGGACGCCCAGCACAGGGCTAGCCCGCCTTGCATGTCAGGCCCTGCCCCGTCACAGAAGTATAAAAGCATTGCACAGCGGCGATGCTTTTGTACTTCACGAGTAGCTTCTGGCCAGCGCAGCTCCTGCGCACTAGCGGGAGCTACTCGTTGCTGCATGGGTCGCAGTGGCTGCGTGTGACGCCATACAGCCGCTGCAGTCCGCCCCCCGCGCGGTCCGGCCACGCCTGTGTTGGCCGGACCGCACCCACAAAACCACCCCCTCCCGCCCAGCGATCGCCTCTGCCTGTCAATTAGGCAGAGGCAATCGCTGGGCAATGACAGTCGTCGGCTGTCTGGCATGCGCCGGCACACTGCGGCTTCAGTGCATGCGCACTTCTGACCTGATCGCTGCAATGAATGGCAGTGTGCAATAAAGTCAGAATGACTCTCACGGTCCTGTAAGAAATCGTGTAGTTTACCTCTCACATCTAGAATATATTAGGCCTAAACTATTTAATATTGTTAAGCTGCATTCATGATATATAAGACTCATAGTGTAATTACAAAGAAGAAAGGAATGTGTGCTGATAAGAGAACTGGTTTCCCCTAATAAATCTAATTGTGCACTGCATATGTACAGTTTTATCTTTTTCATTATTTCATGCAAAACATATCAGTAAAACCACAAGGCATTATAGCATACTCATTCAGGTCCAAGAGACTCATGATTTTGGGGCGTCCAAACGGGTGTGGATCATTAGATCGACAGTGTCTAGGTCGACAATGTTTAGGTCGACCACTATACAGATTAAGCTATGATGTTTACAGAATACAGAGACTTGTTTGAAGGTCTAGGTTGTTTGCCTGGAGAGCATACAATAAATATAGACACACAAGTTTCTTCAGTGATACACCCCTGTAGAAAAGTGCCGTTTGCGCTGAGAGAAAAACTGAAACAAGAGTTAAATCGCATGGAAGCCTTGGGTGTGATACAGAAAGTTGATGAGCCTACTGAATGGGTAAGCTCCTTAGTAATTGTTGAATAGAAAAATGGACAACTCAGAATATATCTAGAGCCCAGATATTTAAACAAAGCTATTAAACGAGAACATTTCAAACTACCAACCAGAGATGAAATCATGTTGCAATTTGCGGGAGCAAAATGGTTCAGTAAATTGGATGCATCTTCAGGATTCTGGCAAATGAAGCTAGATGAGGCCTGCTCAGAGCTTTGTACATTTAATACACCAGAAGGTCGATACAGATTTCTTCGACTACCATATGGAATATTGTCTACTCCAGAAGTATATCACAAAAAGATACACATGATTTTTGAACATATTCCAGGTGTTGAAACAATGATGGATGACATTATTGTCTGGGGATCTACAAAGGAAGAACATGATTCTAGATTGAGACAAGTAATGGAACTTGTCAAGAAAGTGAATCTAAAGCTAAACAAGGACAAATGTGAATTTGGCATGAATACACTTACCTTTATGGGCGACGTGGTCTCGGATCAAGGTGTAAAACCAGACCCAAGGAAAATATCAGCCATAGTGAACATGGAACGTCCTAACAACAAAGACGACGTCAGAAGATTCCTAGGAATGATTACTTACTTAGGAAAGTTTATTTCTCAACTCTCTGAATGAACAGCCTCTCTTAGATGGTTGTTGGACAAAGATAACGAGTGGATGTGGTCACATGAACAAGAAGAAAGTTGGCAAAACTTGAAACAGATCATTACAGAGCAACCAGTGCTAAAATTCTTTGATCCTGCAAAAAGAATAAGAATTTCAGCAGATACTTCGCAATTTGGCCTAGGCTCAGTGCTGTTACAAGAGCATGAGGATACATGGCAACCAGTAATCTATGCATCAAGAGCACAGACAAGTGCTGAAACAAGGTATGCTCAGATAGAAAAAGAACTTCTAGCGATCACATATGCATGTGAGCGATTTCATCAGTTTGTGTATGGTCAAACATTTACAGTGGAAACTGACCACAAGCCATTGGTAGCAATCATGACCAAATCATTACATGACTGTCCCGTGAGAATTCAACGAATGCTTATCAGACTACAGTAATATGATGTACACTTGCTGTACTGTCTCGGCAAATACATGTACATTGCTGATACACTTTCTCGTGTTGTGGACAAAAGTGAAGGTTACAAAAGTCTGATGGATGAAGAGATAGAAACTGAGACAGATGACACAATGAAAGTGTTAAAAGATATCATTCTGAAGGGTTGGCCAGCAGAAAAACATGTGTGCCCGCTGTCTATCCATGATTATTGGATGTACCGCAGTGACCTTACAGTTCTCGATGGTATTATTTACAAAGGCAATAGGTTTGTCATACCTGCACGACTAAGAAAAAATATGCTGTGCAAGATACATGAAGGCCACTTAGGAGAAGAAAAATGTAAGCGGAGAGCGCTTGAAGTTATGTATTGGCCAAGAATGAACCAAGACATAGCACAGACTACAGCTACATGTGAATTATGTCTCACGTATAGATCGACACAACAAGTCGAGCCACTTTGTCCTCACGCAGTGCCAGAGAGACCGTACCAGAAAGTTAGCGCAGATTTGTTTGATTGTAATGGGAAAACGTACATTGCCGTGACTGATTATTACTCTAACTACCATGAGGTGAAGACACTACATACAACTACTAGTAAAGCCGTAATCAATTGCATGAAGTCAATCTTTGCAAGGCATGGTGTTCCTATGGAAGTGTTCACTGACAATGGTCCTCAGTTTTCCAGTGCTGAATTTAGACAATTTGCTGATGAGTGGGAATTTGTCCATACTACGTCAAGTCCCCACTATCCACGCTCAAATGGGTTGGTGGAAAGTTCAGTAAAAACTGTAAAGAGTCTCATGAAAAAAGCTCAAGAAGGTAAAGAAGATTTTTACAAAAGTATTTTAATCTACCGCAGTACACCTTTACAGAATGGACTTTCTCCTGCACAAATGCTGATGGTAAGGAGGATTAGAGCAAATCTCGCGATACATGATGAACTGCTTAATACACATAACTCAGCGTTGGTCAGACTGAGTAAGGAACATCAACAGGCGAAACAGAAACTGTTCCATGACAGGTGAGAAAACAACTTATCTGATCTAAAATCGGGTGACCAAGTCCGTCTCAGAGATCACGAGAAAGGTATTTGGGTGCAGAAAGGTATTGTGCAAGCACAAGTAGCACCAAGATCTTATACGTACAGAGCATGGAACGGAAGTAAGAAGAAATCGGGTGGATTTAAGATCTAAACCTAACCATAATGAAGACAACATGACTGAAGAATACCCTTCATCTGATATGTATGATGATCCTCATAATGGTGAACAAACCACGATTCTAGAAAGGTCCAACATGGTAGATGAAACACAGACTGTGTATGAAAGACCCAAAAGGGAAATACGCAGACCTGAGAGACTCATTGAAACGTGTTAGATGATGTTCTTAATATGACGTTGTTAATTGTTGCATTGAAGCGTATAGGGCTTATCTTTAAAGAAAAGAGGATGTGATGTTAGTGTATTAGAATGCTTAATATTTGTAGACACTCCCTTACTAATCTGTGTAAGCCTGAATCTTCAGTGATGGTCCCTAGGACCAAGGGGATGTTGGGAAGTGGGTGGTCCAGTGTGCAGTGTGCCTGGAGTTGGTGATGGAATAAAAAGCACAGCAGTGAACTCACATGTCTGTGTCCTGATGACTGGATTTACAAACATATGAACAAAACACTCCCCCCTCTCACACATATTCATATACAGTGTCCCCCTCCTCCCTCTCACACATATTCATATACAGTGTCCCCCTCCCCCCTCTCACACATATTCATATACATAGTGTCCCCCACCCCCCTCTCACACATATTCATATACAGTGTCTCCCTCCTCCCTCTCACACATATTCATATACATAGTGTCCCCCACCCCCCTCTCACACATATTCATATACAGTGTCCCCCTCCCCCCTCTCACACATATTCATATACATAGTGTCCCCCTCCCCGCTCTCACACATATTCATATACATAGTGTCCCCCTCCCCCCTCTCACACATATTCATATACATAGTGTCCCCCCACCCCCCTCTCACACATATTCATATACAGTGTCTCCCTCCTCCATCTTACACAGTCCTCCCCCCCCCACTCCTCCCTCTTACCACCCTCTAAAATCACTGGGTGGGCACTGCAGGCACACTGTGCATCTGATCCCGTCCTGCCTCCACTTTTGCACTGCAGCTGTAACTTAGTACTGATCCCAACCATTCATAGAGGGGGCCCAGGGTAATGTGCCCCTCGAGCCCCCCCCCCCTTTATCCGTGTGTGTGTGTGTGTGTGTGTGTGTGTGTGTGTGTGTGTGTGTGTGTGTGTGTGTCTGTAAATCTGGCTCTGATACTAGCCAGTTCCTCCCCAGCCATTGACCTCACTGCACATCACTGTAAATGGCAAGTATGAATTAGAGAAAGTGCAGTAACCTGCACAGTAAATCTGTCCTTGCCTCCCTTTCATGTATAGCACCTGATTTCTTACTGGTAATGAGATGGTTTATCTTAGTTTTACCTGAATATGGGCCTAATTCAGTAATGCAGCAAAAGTGCTGAAATCGCCATTTGGTGATTTCAGCACTTCTGGCACTGCGCACACCAGTGCACGCATGTCTAAGACCTGGAGGAGGGCAGGAATGGGGCATCGACGCTGCGTTTTGTGGAAATCAAAGCTCCGTTTAAGGGGAGCAGTGTGGACAACGCAGGCATGTTTCGGAACGTTGCTGGGGGTGACCCAAAAGAAGGCGGTCCTCCGACTGCCTACGCAGCCAGGGGGCTACCTTAATCATGCGAGCACATCGCTGTACAGAGATGCACTTGTATGTTAGCGGATGGGGGGGCAGAACCCAGCATGTGGGGCGGCCTTGCCCCCCGCATGGTAGAGAAGTGAGTTGTAGTTTTTGCGATTTTTTGCAGTACTAAATCTCAAGCTGAATTAGGCCCTATATACTTTATACATTACTGGTTAACAGATTTATGCCCAGATTTATCAAGCAATGGAGAGTGATAAATAACACGGTAATAAAGTACCAACCAATCAGCTCCTGTAATTTTTCAAACCCAGCCTTAGGAGCTGATTGGCTGGTACTTAATCATCATGCTATTTATCACACTCCAAGGCTTGATAAATGGGCCAGTTAGGTCACTGGTGGTCATTCAGAGTTGATCGCTCACTAGCAGTTTTTATTAGCCGTGCAAACGCTATGCCGCCGCCCAGTGGCGGAACTAGGGAGCGGTGGGCCCGGGTGCGACAAAATGCTTTGCCCCCCCCCCCCCCCATCCCATCCAAGTCCACCCCCTCACCCCTGGAGAGGATCTGGTGAGGGGGACCTGCTCAGGGTCAGGGAAATGGATACCTAGCAACTGTGCCATAACTAGAGATTTTAGCACTGTGTGCAAGAGACGGCATTGGAGCCCCCCCTATTTGCAAAACAGGGGCAGTGCGCGCCTTAGGCGCGCGCAAAAAATATAGGGGCGTGGCCACAAAATAATACCAATTCATATAACGGTGCACAGTAGTCTCCATAATTCAAATTACGCCACACAGTAGCACCACTACACCAGTTAGAGTCACTTTTACACATTACAGCAGACAGCGTCCCCTTTTTACACATTACGGCAGACAGCGTCCCCCTTTTTTACACATTACGGCAGCCAGTCCCCCTTTTTTACACATTATGGCAGACAACGTCCCCTTTTTTTACACATTACGGCAGACAGAGACCCCCTTATTACACATTACGGGAGACAGCGTCCCCCTTATTACACATTACGGCAGACAGCGTCCCCCTTATTACACATTACGGCAGACAGCGTCCCCTTTTTACACATTACGGCAGACAGCGTCCCCTTTTTACACATTACGGCAGCCAGTCCCCCTTTTTTACACAATTCGGCAGACAGCGTCCCCCTTTTTATACATTACGGCAGACAGCATCCCCTTTTTTACACATTACGGCAGACAGCGTCCCTTTTTTTACACATTACCTCATATTACTATATAAATATATATATATATATATACATACATACACACACACACACTATATATATATATATATATATATATCCCCATATTACTACAGCTCTGTCCCTTATGCCACCTGGGTAACATCCTGATATACCGCCTCCAGCAATTAATTATTCTATCCCCCCTTCCCGTGCACCTTGTATTATGATGACCGGTGGCGCCGCCATGAGGGTGTGCCCATCACACAGTGACGTCTCCACGCGGAAAGGGCCAGGGGAGGGGAGCCGGTCACGGAAAAGACAGTAAGTGATGACACACTGCCCCAGCCCGGCCCCGACCCAGCCTCTTGCAAGTTCAGATTCTCAGCGGCGGTGGCGGGCTGTCTGCGGGCTGCCTGCAGCTGCCGCAGATCATGATCACCACGCTAACACACTCTGCCCCCGGCGCTGCGCCTTCCAATTTCAGACTTTCAGTGGCAGCGGGCTGTCAGTGCTCCCTGCGGCTGGCTGCCGCAGATCATGATCATCGCGGCCACTGTGAGCGCAGGGCGGAAGTACTGTACGGGAACAGGTCCTGGCGCCGGCTTCTCCAATATGCGGGGGCATGTTTAGGGGGGCGATTACCCTTTCCTCCCCTGTCTGGATCTGGCGCAGCGCTCGTCTCCTCGGCCGGCGGCAGACAGCGGCATGTAATGAGTCAGTTTGACTCATTACATGCCGCACTGGCTTTGGGCCCCTGGACAGTGGCGGGCCCCAGTGCAAGGCACTGCTTGCACTGGCAGTAGTTCCGCCACTGCCGCCGCCCTCTGGGAGTGTATTTTAGCTTAGCAGAAGTGTGAACGATTGCATCGCAGAACGGCTGCAAAAAAATATTGTGCAGTTTCAGAGTAGCTTCAGACCTACTCAACGCTTGCGATCACTTCAGACCATTCAGTTCTGGATTTGACGTCACAAACACGCCCTGCGTTCGGCCAGCCACACCTGCGTTTTTCATGGCACGCCTGCATTTTTTCGAACACTACCTGAAAACGGTCAGTTGCCACCCAGAAACGCCCACTTCATGTCAATCACTCTTCGGTCAGCAGTGCGACTGAAAAGCTTCGCTAGACCTTGTGTGAAAATACATCGGCCGTTGTGAAAGTACGTCGCGCGTGCGCACTGCGCCGCATGCGCAGAAGTGCCGTTTTTTTCCTTAATCATAGCGCAGCGAACATTTTCAGCTAGCATTCAAATCGGAATGACCCCCTTTATTCAAGTTTGTAAGAAAAGTTAGCAATTGGGCAAAACCATGTTGAAGTGAAGGTGGGGAAAATGTAACATGTGCAGAGAAATTATATTTGGGTGGAGTGTGTTCAAACTGAAATCTAAATTGCAATGTAAAGATTAAGCAGCCAGTATTTACAATGCACAGAAACAATATAACCCACCCAAATCTAAATCTATCTGCACGTTACATCTGCCCCACCTGCAGTGCAACACAGATTTGCCCAATTGCTAACTTTTTTGGTTTGCTAACAAACCTGAATAACACAATTAGACAGTATTTATTGAAATGTACAGTTTAATGGAGCAGATGTATTAAGCCAGGAGAAGGGATAAAGAAGTGATAAAGCAGTGATAAGTTCAAGGTGTTAAGTAACGCACCAGCCAGTCAGCTCCTGTCATTTTTCAAATCAGTAACGATTGACTGGTGCGTTATCACTAGAGACGAGCGGAGTCGTTCTCAGAGAACCGAACTCCCCAGACTTCACGTCACAAGCCCGGATCCGAGTCAGGCTCGGGTTTTCCCACCTGACTTGGAAACCAGAACGAGGCAAAACGTCATCATCCCGCTGCGTCCCCGACATTTTCACTCTGGCATTGGAGAGTGTAGAGAGAGAACGTGTCTCCATCCTCAGTGTCCTCAGTGGTAGTGTCTTGTGCTGCATCAGTCCAGTCACAATATTTGTGTCCTCTGCTGCCATATGTCCAGTGCTGCTGTATAAGTCCAGTCCAGTGGTGCTGTGTTGTGCTGCATCAGTCCAATGGTCGTGTCTTGTGCTGCATCAGTCCAGTCACAGTGGTAGTGTCCTCTGCTGCCATATGTCCAGTGCTGCTGTCTTGTCCTGCATTAGTCCAGTGGTGGTGTCACTGTGCTGCTGTATATGTCCAGTGGTACTGCCGTATATGTCCAGTGATACTGCGGTATATGTCCATTGATACTGCCGTATATGTCCAGCGGTACTGCCGTATAAATCCAGTGATCCTGCCGTATAATTCCAGTGGTATTGGCGTATAAGTCCAGTCCAGTGATACTGCTGTATATGTCCAGTGATACTGCCGTATATGTCCATTGATACTGCCATATATGTCCAGTGGTACTGCCATATAAATCCAGTGATCCTGCCGTATAATTCCAGTGATCCTGCCGTATAATTCCAGTGGTCCTGCCGTATAATTCCAGTGGTACTGGCGTATAAGTCCAGTGATCCTGCCATATAATTCCAGTGGTACTGGTGTATAAGTCCAGTGATCCTGCCATAATTCCAGTGATCCTGCTGTATAATTCCAGTGATCCTGCCGTATAATTCCAGTGGTACTGGCGTATAAATCCAGTCTAGTGATACTGCCGTATATGTCCAGTGGTACTGGCGTATAAGTGCAGTGATCCAGCCGTTTAATTCCAGTGATCCTGCCGTATAATTCCAGTGATCCTGCCGTATATGTCCAGTGGTACTGCCATATAATTCCAGTGATACTGCTGTATATATATATACCCTGTTGCAAAGCGGATTACTGAGGCCATAACAACTATGCTGGTGAAGACGTCCAGTATCCGTCATTAGTGTAGTGGAACTGCAGTGCCAACCCTAGATGGGCCAGGTGTTTGTGCTGCACACTTGTGTCGCTTAGCTTAGTCATCCAGCTACCTCATTGCCCTCTTTTACTTCTTGGCATGATGTGCTGTTTGGGTACTATTTTTTTTGAAGTGCCATCCTGTCTGCCACTGCAGTGCCACTCCTAGATGGGCCAGGTGTTTGTGCCGCACACTTGTGTCACTTAGCTTAGTCATGCAGCCACATTGGCCTAAAAACAATATTGTGAGGTGTGAGGTGTTCAGAATAGACTGGAAATGAGTGAAAATGAATGTTATTGAGGTTAATAATACCGTAGGATCAAAATTACCCCCAAATTCTGTGATTGCAGCTGTTTTTATGTTTTTTTTTTAAATCACCCAGATCCAAAACCAAAACCAAAAGACAAAAGGGTGGTTTTGGCAAAACCAATCCAAAAAACACGAGCGGGGAATTAGAACCAAAACCAAAACATAAAACACGAAAAATGGCCGCCGCACATCTCTAGTTATCACCTTGTACTTATCACTGCTTTATCACTTCTTTATCCCTTCTCCAGGTTAATATATCTGCCCCAATGTCTCTAAAACATAGAACAAATGGACAATTGAAAATAACTAATTTTGTGTTCATTTAATAAATAAACCCCACACACTCAGTGACCCATTCTTTCCCTTACTCAAGCCCTATGTGATGAACCAGAGATTTATATTTTGATGCATTTGTCCATAAGACCTTCTTCCAGTCATCAGTAGTCCGCTGGCCATGCTTACAGGCCCAGGCAAGACTTTTTTTCATTGCAAAAGGGCAGTTTTTTATAACGCTGAAATTTACATTATTTTTTTTATTTTTCTAATGTAAGCTTTTTATGTGTTTTTAACCGGGATCCGGTCTGAAGATTGACACTGTCTAGGTCGACAATGTTTAGGTCGACCACTAAAGGTCGACAGTCACTAGGTCGACAGGGTCTAAAGGTTGACAGGGGTTCTAGGTCGACATGTGCTAAGTCGACAGGTCAAAAGGTCGACATGAGTTTTTCCAATTTTTTTCCTTTTTTTGAACTTTTCTATACTTAACGATCCACATGAACTACGATTGGAACGGTAATCTGTGCCGAGCAAAGTGGTAGCGGAGCGAGGTACGTTGCCCGAAGCATGGCGAGCGAATCGAGCCATGCGAGGGGACACGGTGCACTAATTGGGATTCCCGGTCACTGTGTGGAGAAAACGATACAAAAAAAAACATGAAAAACTCATGTCAACCTTTTGACCTGTCAACCTAGCACATTTCGACCTAGAACCCCTGTCGACCTTCAGAACCTGTCAACCTAGTGACTGTCGACCTATAGTGGTCAACCTAAACATTGTTTACCTAGACACTGTCGATTTGATGATCCACACCCTTTTTAACTACTAGCAGTTTGCCGCTTACCATTTTTCAGGTTATTCACCAAACTTGAATTGCTTAAATTTCAATAAAGACTGGAAAAATGGGTGTGTTGTAAAACATTTGACAGGTAGTGTATATATTAGCTCCTAACTGTACAGTGTGTTCTTTCTAATCATAGTTCTAGGTTACTGTGTTTTAAGTCAAATTTATACATCAACATTGCTCACATCATTTTCACAAGCTAACAAGAAACAGAGAAAGGAATTAGTACAAGGTTCAAGAGTATAAATCCAGCAGAAAGAACACAATAATATATAATCCTTCACACTGAATAGCCTGCAATCTGTTTTGATATCTTGTCTAAAGTAGTTTTAATATCCTTTCATCAGGTAATTTACGGTGTTTTTACAACTTTGGATCAGTTTAGAGAAATGTGACTAAAAGATGTTTCCAACTTTTGTAGTCTTCATATAACTGCTCCTAGAAAGATATATAGGGGTACATTTATCAATGATCGTCTTTTCCAGCAGATTTGAAACTGTCGCATAGCCCTGCAGACCGGTGATTTTTGCCATCTAAACTATAGAATTTATTATCCAGCAGTGTGAACAGCCAAATCTCAAATATCCATATAACCCACACCACATGTGATTAATGGAATCTGCTGGTGGTAATCCAGATCCTCTGTGGGGGTGACCGAGCAAGACCTATAGATGTTACTAAGCATTAATTATGTTTCCACCGACCAATAATAGTTACCAACCTGATATCTCTATCTCTGTTGATAAATCGACAATCAACCCTACCCCACAAGCTCGCTGCCTAGGTGTCATCCTTGACTCTGAACTGTTCTTTGTTCCCCAAATTCAATATGGTTCTAAATCATGTTATATACATCTAAAAATATATATACTCCCTATTGGTCTTCTCCAATTGACTCTCACCACTACAATTTATTCTGAATGCAGCTGCAAGACATCTTCCTCGCTAGACATTTATTATCTGCTGATCCGCTCTGTCAGTACCTCTATCGGTAACCTGTATTCTACCGTATTCATATCAAATACTTTTACTTACACACAACCTCTCCACTCTGCACAATATCTGCATCTCTCATCTACAGTGCATGCAGTACTTGCTCCCATTCATCTTTACTGGGTTTTCTCTGGGCTGCACCCACTCTATGGAATGCCCTCCCATGCACAATAAGACTCTTCTCTAGTCTCCAAACCTTGAAAACTCAACTTTTCAGGCAAGCTTATCAAATTTCCGGAACCGCCCACATAACCTTCATAAACTTTCCTAATTACATCCCTTCTGTACAGTCCACACATATCCTCACATATTTTCTATTTCTTCGCTTTCACATCCTCCTGACCCCTAGTCAACTATATACTGCACAATATACTGTGTAATTACAGTATATCATACAGCCCACGAAGAACCTTTGCTATCTGACTGGACCATTATGCAATAGATAGCACCTATCTTTGTATATCAATGCCTATTCCATATAGATTGTAAGCTTGCATGCAGGGTCTTCCTACCTCTATGACTGTCTGTTATTACCCAGTTTTATTCTATTACTGTTGTTTCCAATTATAAAGTGCAACAAAATATTATGCGTTATGTAAGAAACTGTTAAGAAAAAAAATTGCTCCCCTCCTGGTATCCCTGGCCGGTGGTCCAAGTAACCATGTCTCCTTTAGTACCCCCTTTATTATTATATTAAATGTGATGTTTGCCAGCCCCCCTGTTAAATTGGTAAATTAAATATGCGGTCTTTAGCTTATTAATAAATATAATGTGTACCCTCTTAATTATTCAACATAATGCGTACCCTCTTTAGTTTGTTAATAAATATAATGCATACACCTTTTAGTTATTAATAAATATGAGGGTGGTTCAACAAATAAGATAACAAGACCTCTCACTACATAAATGTATTCAACTCTTACATATACAGTAGGTATAATCAATAGTATGGTACAGATTCTTTTTCTACATAGTCCTCTTGGTTGTCTAAGTATTTATTCCAACTGTACACAAAGACATCTATCCCGGCATAGAAGAAATCAGTGTCAAGTGCCTGGAGCCAGGACATGACGGATTGCTGAACTTGGACATCAGTTGCGAATTGCCTTCCACCAAGGTTCCTCTTCAATGGTCCAAAGAGATGGAAATCACTCAGTGCCAGTTCAGGGCTGTAGGGAAGATGGTCCAGTACTTCCCTATAGTAGCACTGTAATGACTCACATGTGTGGTTGGCAGAGTGTGGCCTGGTGTTATTATGCAACAATATGACTCATGTTCTCAGCAACCCGGTCAATTGCCCTCCGCAACCGGATGAGTGTGTCACAATAGCATTCACAGTATCTCCCTTGGTGAGAAAATCAACAAGAAGCACACCCTTGTTGTCCCAAAACACGGTTGCCATGATCTTTTCTGATGTAATTTTTTTTAATATCTTTGAAAATTGGATGATGCATGTTTCCATGTTATGGATGTTTGCTTCATCTCAGGTGTCACATGATACACCCATCACCTGTAACAATACAATGCAGAAACTGTACTTCTTCCTCATGGCAACACATCAAGTGCACGAGAGATAATCCCATCCTATCGGTTTTGTGAATTTATGTTTCTTCTTCTTCTTCAGTACCCAGCGTGAACACTTTTTCCTGTCCCCCAGTTGCTCATAAATGATGTGCACAGTACCCACTGAGATGTTCAGTTTGTCAGCAATATCAATAACTCCAATGCATGTGCCCTCCTGAATCAAACCTTCAATGTGACACATCTGTGGTGGACGTGCTTGGCCGGCTGGATTGCTTCTCATCTTGAATGTCTGTTCTGCCATCATCAAAGGCAGTGCACCAAACCAAACCTGTTTCTGTGACATGATGTTATCACTGTACTCCTTGACAAGTTGGCAAAGGTATTGTAAGTAGAGGCATAGGAACAGAAAGACTAACCATTCCGGGTCCCAAACAGTAGGGGGTCAATGGATTTAGCTCCATTTACCCTGCACAGAGCTGGATTAAACAAAATGGCACAGATGACTTTGTGGCCCAATAGCAGGGCTTGAGACCTTGTCTCTACAAGTTTGTGTTGAGATTGTATTTTTTATTTGTGTACGTGTTAAAATTAATCACCAATGTCTGTTTTTATGCTTTGTGTAAGGAGAATGTAAGGGACAGCTTTAGGCAATTAGGACCAGCCACATTGGAGTACGTATGGAAGCCAAGTTGGGGGCAATTTAGGCTGGTTGGTGGCATTGGGGGATTGGCCAGCGTCCCTCCTCTCCATTTCCTTTGGCATCAGTTTTGCTGGATACAGTTGGTCTCTGCTCTCGTAGCGATCCTCTTGGCCTTGCCATGTTGCTGATGCTTCCTCCTGTTTGGCCTCTAGTGGACTTCATCTTTGCAGACGCTGATTAATCAACCCTGCTCCAAAGGGTTTCTTCCCCTTGAATGGGTGCCCTATTTAAATCCTTCTCTCTCTCAACACAGTATCAGATCCTTGTCTTTACAGCCTGGCTGCTACAGTCTTGTACAGTGGTTTCTTCTTCCTACTTTGGATACTTTGCTGGATCTACTAGTACATCCTGTGGATACTCTGCTGGATCTTCTAGTACAACCTGTGGATATTCTGCTGGACCTTCGAGAACATCCTGTGGATACTTTGCTGGATCTTCAAGTACCTCTGTTGATTCTCTGCTGGATTCTAGTCTCCCTCTCTCTGCCAGTGTGTTTCTTGCAGCTGGCTCCTATAAAGACTGCCCAATTATTATTATACTTACTTCTCACAGACTCAGTATCCATTTATAGTAGGGTTACCCAACTGTTGTCCTCAAAGCACACTAACAGTACTGGTTTATAAGGATAGGTATACTTGAGCACTGGTGACTTAATTATTACCCCATTTTTTTAATTTAACAATTTCTGCTCAAGCATGGATATCACTAAAATCTGTACTGTTAGTGTGCCTGAGAACCAAGGTTGGGAAACACTGATTTAGAGGCTTGTGTTATTACCAGTGCTGACCATGTTCCCTGCTAGTTGCACCTAGGTTCTGCCAAGGGGGTCCCTACCTGTGGGAATGCTGGAGTGAATCCCTAAATGCCATGTGGGTATCCCTGTTAGCCTCTGCGCCTCCAGGTTGCTCGTAGTGAGTGACAACACTGAATCCTATTTATACTAGCAAAATCTGACTACAGTATATATATGAAACATACTGATAAGTTTGACACAGAAAAGTGACGGAGGCCATCATTTTGGTTAAAGCCCAGATAATCTTTATTCCCCACAGGTTAGGATGCACATTGATCAGATGCAAATAGCAGTCTCAGATAGACAGTAAGATGACAGTTTAGATACAAGTGGGCAAAGGGGCTAATTTAGACCTGTTCACTTGCTAGGGTTTTTTTGCAGTCCTGCGTCCGCATAGTCGCCGTCCATAGGGAGTGTGTTTTCGCTTTGCAAGTGTGCCAACGCATGTGTAGCAGAGCTGTACATACAGATCCTGTGCAGTCTCTGATTAGCCCAGGACTTACTCAGCCGCTGCGATCACTTCAGCCTGTCCAGGACCAGAATTGATGTCAGGAACCCTCCCTGCAAACGCATGACATGCCTGCGTTTTTCCAAACACTCCCAGAAAACGGTCAGTTGCCACCCACAAACTTTCTGTCAATCTCCTTGCGAACGCCTATACGAACGGATCCTTCGCACAAACCCATCACTGAGCGGCGATCCGCTTTGTACCCGTGTGACGCACCTGCGCATTGCAGTGCATACACATGCACAGTTTAGACCAGATTGCCCACTGTACAAAAACGCAGCCTAGCAATCAGGTCTGAGTTAGAACCAAAGTCCACCATTTCCAAATGCAATTGAACAAGAAGATAATAAGATGGCATTGGACGTAACTTAAACATACAGAAGACAGTCTGAGAAAAGTAGCAGATTTAAACACGAGGGGTAAAAGATGACAACGCTGAAAACCTGACATCCAGCGTATAAGTATAGTGGGCAGTGTTAGGGCTGGGTTTTTTTTTGGGGTGACACGGGGGAAGAAAGGGGGCTAGGCTGCACAGGGGGGGGGGTTAGGGTTAGGCTGTGGGGAGGGGGCTTAGAGTTAGGCACCACCAGGGGGAAATTAGGGTTAGGCATTAAGGGGGGAGAGATAGAGTTAGGCTGGGGGGGAGGGGGGGAGGTGTAGGCACCACCAGGGGGAGGTTAGAGTGAGGCTGCAGGAAGGGAGGGGATAAGGTATAGGGGAGTGGAGGGAACATCCTTACCTTGCCCCTATCGGGATTTCAAAGATTGGGATGCCAGCGTTGGTATTGTGACCACGCGCATCCCGTCCGCCGGTCAATCACACTGAGAAGTGCCATGTAGGATGCCAGTTTAATAATAATTAATAATAATTTTATTTATATAACGCTATTTCTCCAATTTCTCCTGATTTATTATTTTTTTAGTACATGTGCATATGGTGTGCTCTTTTGGATATAGAATTGAAATGATTAAATTAATTCAACAAGGTATTTTACTTTGCCAGTGGAGGTGGTAATTACTGTTGCTCTGGTACCGCATACCTTAGGCTCCCCTGGTTTTAGTGATAAGCAATTCTGGCTATAGTGCTGGTATAGGATATTCATTTAGGAGGACCATGCTGCCTGTTTGTATTTATTACAGATTTACCCAATAATGTTAAAGGGAAATTGAACATTATGACATCGGGAGACAGAAAAGGGTACATGTTAAAAAAAAAAATGAAAGGTCAGTGGGAATGCTTTGGGAAACCTCAGCAGCGCAGCGCAATGTCTGAATTGCAGCTGGTGTTAATTTAACGCTTACCACCTCTGTACAAATGTTGCAACTGTAATTGTAGAACAAATCAATATAGATACTAGCGACAGCAACAGAACTGTGGAAATTGCTGAGTGAATGAAACAGATGGTTGCTTTTCAATCTGAGGTGCTGCTCTATTGTGAAAGCCCTCTGTGGGAAGCCAATCACATATTATGGAACTGAAAGAAGGGAAAAAATAACTTTACCTAAATCCATCTCAATTTTGGCAGATTCTGGAAATGTCTTTGTCGATATGTACAATGGCCCTCATTCCGAGTTGATCGGTCGCAAGGCGAATTTAGCAGAGTTACACACGCTAAGCCTACGCCTACTGGGAGTGTATCTTAGCTTCTTAAAATTGCGACCGATGTATTCGCAATATTGCGATTACAAACTACTTAGCAGTTTCAGAGTAGCTTCAGACTTACTCTGCCTGTGCGATCAGTTCAGTGCTTGTCGTTCCTGGTTTGACGTCACAAACACACCCAGCGTTCGCCCAGACACTCCTCCGTTTCTCCAGCCACTCCTGCGTTTTTTCCGGAAACGGTAGCGTTTTCATCCACACGCCCATAAAACGCCGTGTTTCCGCCCAGTAACACCCATTTCCTGTCAATCACATTACGATCGCCGGAGCGATGAAAAAGCCGTGAGTAAAAATACTATCTTCATTGTTAAATTACTTGGCGCAGTCGCAGTGCGAATATTGCGCATGCGTACTAAGCGGATTTTCATTGCGATGCGATGAAAAATACCGACCGATCAACTCGGAATGAGGGCCAAAGTGTGTGTGAAAAACATAATTCTACAGATATACCATATTGTGGAGAAGGGGTTCTTCTTGCACTAATTCCCTTTTGACATAAACACACAACAAAAATACTGTAACATCTATCAGCAAACACGATCCTGATTTATTTGTAGCCGAGAAAACCATACTGAGGCACCAATCACCTACATTCTCCTCTACTTACTCCTGCAATCTCAGCATTACCAGTGAGTTGATAACACAAGCTGATGTAATGGGAAGAGTAAGTTCCTATATTGCCCCTTCTCTACTCACACTGCAGTGACTGTTGTCACCCTGCACTTCCTACTGCAAGCAGTGATTCAGGAACACATTGACAGGAGAATGGAGCAGGGAACGAATAGATTAGATGAGAAACTTATGGCTGATGTCATAAAATTGTGTCATGAAATAATGATCACTACTCTTGATGGGCTGTAGTTACATTTATATGCAAATTATAGTATTGGCCTTCCCCTGGTGTAGTAGCCTGCAAGTGAATACGCAAGGACTGAGACACCCACTTTTAGTGCCTCTGCACAATGTAATACCGCCAGTGATTCTCTAGATGCCACCACTGGCACACGACTGCGCGCACCGGCAACACTTATGCCTCTGAATCAAGCCCCATAAGAGGAAAAGCCATAGCTGGGAACACATAAATATTTTTCTGGAAAAATAAAATGAAAACGTAAAGACAAATATAATTGACACATTATAAAATAGAAGAGCAGAAAGGAGATGATAAGGCTATTTTGGTAGCGAAGAAGAGCTAAAATTATGCAAGCCTATTCCCGTGATTATCTCCCCATCCTGCCCGCATCACTAGAAAGTGGCCAGGATGTGGGAGATCCAGCTACTCTTGCGGTGGTGTGGGGGACATCCTGAACATTCGTGAGTCTCCTGCAACTTCCAGGAGATTAGGCAGGTATGGGATAAACATCAAACCAGTTTTGTTGAATGATATTTACAGCAGGCTGAATTATCTTAATAAGTGCTAATTAAAACAAGTGTATAGAATATAATACATCAGCTATGTGTATTGCATGTCTAGTAACTGCAGGACAAATTAACGACACAGGTCTCTAAGTTGGTGATTTACAATATGTTGCAACACTGTAACACTAAAAGAAATAAGATGACACACAACTCTACCTCTCCTCTCCTGATCTGTCCCCCTCTGTCTTCTCTCAGGTTTCCAGCTGCCTCTCCGCAATCTCCTCCAGGATGTCTGAGCGCTCTCTGATGCTCAACATGGACAAAACTGAACTCATCATCTTCCCCCCATCCAGAGCAACACACCCGACCAATATCTCTATCATTGTTGACAACACCACCATCTCCCCCGTTCCCCAACTCCGCTGCTTGGGAGTCACTCTTGACTCCTCCCTCTCATTTGCACCCCACATCCAAGCTCTGGCACAATCCTGTCGGTTCCAGCTACACAACATTGCTCGCATCAGGCCATTTCTCTCCCAGAGTGCAACTAATTTTATCATCCACTCACTGGTCATCTCACGACTAGACTACTGCAATGTTCTCACTGGCCTCGCTTGCTCCCATCTTGCTCCCCTCCAATATGTCCTGAACTCCACAACTAGGCTTATCTTCCTCTCCCGCACCACATCTGCCACTCCCCTTCGACAAAATATACACTGGCTCCCATTCCACTACAGAATCCTCTTCAAACTCCTCACCCTCACATGCAAGGCCATCTCAAATTCCACTGCTCCCTACATCTCCAACCTCCTCTCCCTTCATACTCCCTCCCACCCCCTATGGTCGACCAATGACCGTCGCCTCTCCATCGCCCTGGTCACTGCTTCCCATGCTCGTGTTCAAGACTATGCCCATGCTGCACCCCTTCAGTGGAACACACTCCCCCGCTCCATTAGACACTCCCCGACCTTGCAAAGCTTCAAACGGGCACTAAAAACCCACCTATTCATCACTAGATTGTTAGCTCTTCAGAGCAGGGCCCTCTTTCCTCTTGTTATCTAAGCCCTCGTCTCAACACATTTCACACGCAGCTCTCCCCACTCAACGACCATCTTTACCCGCTTTTTCTCCTGCTGGTAAAGGCTCATCTTCATCTATGGCCGCCAGCCCCTAGTAGTACAATGATTACTCCCTCACTACTTACATCTTAGCTGTATTATGTTTTGAGAATTGTGGTGCTCCTTGTTACCTGTACTTTATTTCTGTTATTTATTTACTGTAATACTAAGTTTTGTCTCCCTGTGCTGTCCTTTGTATGCGCTGCAAAACACTTGTGGCGCCTTATAAATAAAATGAAATAACAATAATAATAATACATCAGCTATGTGTATTGCATGTCTAGTAACTGCAGGACAAATTAATGACACAGGTCTCTATGTTGGTGATTTACAATATGTTGCAACACTGTAACACTAAAAGAAATAAGAGGCATTTGTTTTTGATTAGTCACATGTTATATGATTATTTGACGTATTTATTAAATATTACTTACCTCCCTTTTTTTCCAGTTATCTAAAGAAAAATAACTTTTCTCCTTTATACCCAGAGGCTGCTATGTAAGTTTGATATTTTCAAAACCAGTGTGCAAAGAATACTTGCTTATGTTCTGCAAAATGATTTCAAACTGGAAATAGGATGGTGACCATCACAGATACCGCAAGATAGCCCAGACCAGTCCGTAAAACAATGTGGCAATTGTCAAGGACAAATTAATTTAAATAGTTAAAAATAAAAATGTTTATAGTAGTGTGAGCAATGTTTTATGCAATGAAGTGTGCCTGCAGACAGCTGCGTGCTCCTGCACAGGATGTCTGGAACACTTCTAGCCAGCTCTCTTAACCAAGGCCAACGGGAAGAACACAGGGGACAGGGATCTCCACTTCAGGTCTATTTCTGTTACTTTTACTGTATTTACATCATGACTTGATAAAAGTTTCGATCACAGATTTCCAATTATTATTACAAAACAATAATAATAATAATAATAATAACAGCAGCAATAGTTTCTAAAATATTCTTCATTAATAAATGCTAATTGCATCACGACTGCGCCTTTGTACGCAGCAGATCTGAGAAGATATGCTAACGCTACAGCCGCTGTCTGGTATACAGAGATGCTCATTGCCAGTGTCTCAGATCCACAGCTTGCGTACAAAGATGCAGAATCAGATGCATATTGATGTCACCATCGGACCTCTGAGCAGATCTATGAGTACCCAGAATGTCTGTTGCAACTACTCCATGGAACTGGGTTTTTGTAGCCACTCCCCCATTACCTCTCACAAGTGTTCCCTATCTGTCAATCACTCTATGCAGTCATTCCAATTAGCTGCGATGATATTGCATGAGCGAATCATTTCGGCAGCAGCAGCACTTTATGGCGGCCTGAACTCGCTCAAAAGTGCTTGCTGCCCCATAGGGTAGCGAGCAATTCAGGCACATTCCAGGCTGCAAAGGGTGCGAGATCGGGTGCCGTTGCCAACGTTTAAACACTGTGGCAACAGTACTTCACACTCTTCGCAGGTAATTGGATTGACCCTATGTCTGTAGTCCAAAGGTGACTTGAGATAGCTGCAGTACACTGGCATTCTAGCAGGGTTTGTCCTCACCAAACAGAGGCCATGAACAGGGGTTCTGAACAGCCTGCATTACCATTGTGCTGTGATTCACATTACATTACAATCCATTATTAATATGGGGACCAGTGGTGGATTTTGCCTATGGACTGCAGCCCCCCTCTCCCCTCCACCCCCTCCAGGTAAAATCCGCCACCCCGATCAGCCTCAGTGAAGCCAGATGCAGTCCGTGACTGCACCAGCTTCACTGTGACTGGCAGCGACTTCCTATTGGAGGTCCTAGCTGCCAGTCACCAGCAGGATAGGCAGTCCCATTGGGAGGTGTTTCCTCCCTCCGGGACTGCCAGGCCAGGCAGCGATTAGCAGAGAGCTGGCTTCCTGTAGGACGTCACTCCCTGCCTCCTCAGTCCTACGCAGCTTCTATGGGCTGCTGCCGATGCAGCCCATAGAAGCCGGGGTATGTGCATGTGCACACAAGCCACTGCTTGTGCTCATGCGCAGGTCCCGGCGCCTGTCAGGTCCATTGCACAGGCACCAGGACACAGTTGTACTTGGCCGTCTCTCACCTCTCCCTCTCCGGCACCCGCAGAGGCAGCCCTCTGCCAATAAAAGGTAGGAACCGCCGCTGATAGGGACTATAACTATTTATATTCAGTCCTTAGCATCCCATAAGTGTGCTGCATGGCTCCACAATAATCCTTCACTGCAGGAGCATCACTAGCCATGGTGAAACCTGGTGCAGACAGATAGGCATGTGCGCTAAAAAAGGGTGTGGCTTCATTGAAAGGGGGAATGGCCTCATGACCTGACCCTTTTTTTCATCACAACGAGGGTTCCTGAGATGCTGGCTGCTCATGAAGACTTAAAAAACACTAGTGATGTCTGGCGCTATTGTATATATATATATATATATATATATATACATATATATATATAAATATGTGTAATTGCGAGTGGGTGCCTATATACACAGTCAAACCCACTCCGCACAGGTATCAGGGAATTAATCCAATACTCTCATACCTCACAAGATCTATCCAGCAGCAACAAAGGTGAAATGGCCTGTGGATATGGCCAACACAATCCACCCGATTTTTAAAAAACCGGGTGTGAACTAAAACAAACAAAAAAAAACCCTTGCGCTATTCAGACTCAATTAGAGGCAACAAGGCTTGAATAATCTCAAATAAGATTATAATTACAAGATGATTTTATTATCTATAAAATTAATCAAATATGAACATATATAATTCATTAATAACTGTAATATGCGCATATACATAAAAATAAAACTAAAACATTAATAATAATACAACTACTAATGAGCATAAGAGGTGGATCATATAACTAACAGTGACCACAGTGGGCTAGACACTGATAACATCCTTGCTTTTAATTTTCAAATAAGACCTTCTCATCAAATGTGTTCATGAGTCATTCATAATTAGATATCATATGGTGTAATATATTTGAAGCCTTTGTTTAAAGATCTCTCAATGAATAGAATTCATCCAATTGCTCACATATACTGATGGTGCTTTACTTGTGTGAGGAATATAGAGTGAGGAAGCTTCAATTAGAAGCGAAACGCGTCAGAGAAAGTGCCCTATCTGTGACCCGGTGGACCTTGGCTGTTAGCTCTCATTGAAGTGCAGCGGTGTCTGAGACTGACACGCAGGAGACGAGAGGACGCTATATGCGGCGGCTGGAAAACAGGAGCGGAATCTATCTCTAGCGCCTGCAGTGCGCGGGGCTCCGGGAGCCGGACTGTTACTTCTCTCTCCAAACCAATACAGGTGTGTGCACGGGAGCCAGTTTCAGTGGGAGACGGAGGACATCATTTGTGGCAATTGAGACGGGAGCTTTGTTCTCACAGGTGCTTGCGATGCACTAAGAGTCCCGGGTGTGTATTACTTCCTCCATGACCTTTTTGAATGATATCCCACAAGTAAAGCACCATCAGTATATGTGAGCAATTGGATGAATTCTATTCATTGAGAGATCTTTAAACAAAGGCTTCAAATATATTACACCATATGATATCTAATTATGAATGACTCATGAACACATTTGATGAGAAGGTCTTATTTGAAAATTAAAAGCAAGGATGTTATCAGTGTCTAGCCCACTGTGGTCACTGTTGATCCACTGTTGATGTCACTGTGGTCACATATGATCCACCTCTTATGCTCATTAGTAGTTGTATTATTATTAATGTTTTATTTTTATTTTTATGTATATGCGCATATTACAGTTATTAATGAATTATATATGTTCATATTTGATTAATTTTATAGATAATAAAATCATCTTGTAATTATAATCTTATTTGAGATTATTCAAACCTTGTTGCCTCTAATTGAGTCTGAATAGCGCAAGGGGGGGTTTTTGTTTGTTTTTGCTCATGAAGACTGTCTGTCTGCAGTGCCGGCTCCTACACTGTGACAGGAGCCGAGTGCTGCACATAATGTCTCATTTCACTGAAGAGGAGCCGGCATTTTGGTGTCACCTCTCGGTGGGTGACACCCGGGAGTGATTCCACTGCTTGACTGTTATAACATTTTACTTAATAAGAGTGTCATTCTGACGGCATTTGTCTTATAAGGACCTGTTTCAATCATATGGACTATCTATCTGGATGATGCTACTTAGGAACTACTTATAGTCCAATATTGCATGTATATCATGGTTAATGAGATGTTTTGAATTTTATTTACATTGTGCAATACAATACATGTATATTTGTAAAGTGATTGTGCTGTACTGTAAAAATCTATTACGTATATACAGTAATTCTAAAACTATTTTTGAACTACTGTAGGTAAACTCTAAAACTTGTAAATTTGTTTTATAAGATATATTGCAGTTTTTTTAGCCACTGTGCGTGGCACACTAGTATGCCCTATGTGTTCAGGTGTGCCGCCATAGAAGCAGAGCCAGGTCCGTCAGTGTTTTGCTGCTACTGAGGCCCTGGAACAGTCAATACTGGTAGGTTTGGTGGTTGCAGAGCCAGATCTAATTTTGGACCTGTGCAGTGTTGGGCTCTTCTGGCTCTCTCAGATGTGGCTCAGGCGTTACCTATGGAAAAGCTGCGATATGACATCCTAGGACACGCAACTGCACCATGCATCACCATTATATTTGCATGTGCTTTGGAAATATTTAAATCTTGATCAGTGCGCTGCGAGTTGTAAAATGTTGAAAATCTCTGACATACGGCAATATTATATAGCAAATTAGTAAATATGAATGCTAGAAAATTTATAGCATTCATATTTACTAATTTGCCCTATATTATTGCCATATTATAAGCGCAGGCTACTTGGTTGTTTTTTACAAATTGTACAAGAGTCCCTACACAAGTGTTATATAGATGAAACAAGTGTAAACTGAGGAGGTAGGTAAAGTGGTGCACAAACATTGATGATTACAATAATAGGCTTCAATCGACTATATTATTATTTTTGTGCTAACAAATATTCTGACTTCAAGTTAGGTGTGACCAAATTAAAGTCAAAATACTTTATAAATTACAGTAACAAACATGTTTGTTTATCAGGTCACAGGCTGATGTGAATAAATTAGTTTGCATTATTTACATGGTCATTATGTACAGTCTCTGAACATACAACACAGTGAAACATATTCTTACCTCATGAGGCTTAACAGTAGAATACCATCTCATGTCAGTGGATTGGGAGATCGCTTTAGGACAGTGGCTCTTAAAACTCAATCCTCAGGACCCCAAACAGTTCACGCTTTCCAGGTCACCTGGTAAGTGCGCAGATGTATTACAGAACTGTCACATTTTAAAGATCCACAGGTGACCTGGAAAACATGAACTGTTTGGGGTCCTGAAGACGAAGTTAGAAAACCTCTGCTTTAGAATAGCTATGTTCTCTCATGCAGAACTCATACATTTGTAATAGTGTGTACCAATGCTCTAAGATTCCTAGTCAGGTTTAGCTGCCCTTTATGTACAGTACGTACTATAAAATATTGTACCCTTTACAGTGTTTCACTATACAGTTGTTGTCAGCAACATGGAAGTTCAGCAATGTTCCCACACCAGATTCAGGTGCAATCTGTACATTATGAGAAGTAGCTAAAGGTGGTAAAAGATGTAGTCAAAAGGTTAACAATAAACAATGTCAACATTCATGTCAACACCACAGAATGCCAACAGGTGAGATGTCAACATTGTTAGAATGTCAATATTATGGATAGGCTGCTTGCGGGAGGGTTAGGGTTAGGAGGATAGGTTTAGACTGCGGAGGTTGGGGGGTATTAGGGTTAGGCACTAGAGGAAGGGTTAGTGTAAGGCAGGGGTGGCCAGACTTTTGGAGTCGGTGATCTACTGTGAAAGCTAAAAAGCTTTTGTGATCTACCTAGGAGGAATAATAGCGCGCGCCGCAGGCGCGCGCGCAAAAAAAGGGGCGTGGCATAACAAAAAGTGGGCGTGCTATAACTAAAAATGGGCGTGGTATAACAAAAAAAAAGGGACGTAGCCTTGCTGCGCAGAGTGTAATGACTACCTCACGCAAAATAACACATTGGCCCCCACAGGTAAAAACCTCAAACACATATGCCCCCAGTGCCAGATACACATGCCCCCACAGTGCCAGATATGCCCCCACAGTGCCAGATACACATGCCCCCACAGTGCCATGTGCCCACAGTGCCAGATATGCCCCCACAGTGCCATGTGCCCGCAGAGCCAGATATGCCCAGTGCCACATATGACCCCACAGTGCCAGATATGCCCCCACACTGCCAGATACAGATATGCCCCCACAGTGCCATGTGCCCACAGAGCCAGATATGCCCAGTGCCACATATGACCCCACAGTGCCAGATACAGATATGCCCCCACAGCGCCAGATTACAGATATGCCCCCACAGTGCCAGATATGCCCCCACAGTGCCATGTGCCCGCAGTGCCAGATATTCCCCCAGTGCCACACATGACCCCACAGTGCCAGACATGCCCCCACAGTGTCATGTGCCCGCAGAGACAGATATGCCCCCAGTGCCACACACGACCCCACAGTGCCAGACATGCCCCCACAGTGCCAGATACACATGCCCCCACAGTGCCATGTGCCCACAGTGCCAGATATGCCCCCACAGTGCCATGTGCCCGCAGAGCCAGATATGCCCAGTGCCACATATGACCCCACAGTGCCAGATATGCCCCCACACTGCCAGATACAGATATGCCCCCACAGTGCCATGTGCCCACAGAGCCAGATATGCCCAGTGCCACATATGACCCCACAGTGCCAGATACAGATATGCCCCCACAGCGCCAGATTACAGATATGCCCCCACAGTGCCAGATATGCCCCCACAGTGCCATGTGCCCGCAGTGCCAGATATTCCCCCAGTGCCACACATGACCCCACAGTGCCAGACATGCCCCCACAGTGTCATGTGCCCGCAGAGACAGATATGCCCCCAGTGCCACACACGACCCCACAGTGCCAGACATGCCCCCACAGTGCCAGATATGCCCCCAGTGCCAGATATGCCCCCACAGTGCCATGTGCCCGCAGAGCCAGATATTCCCCCAGTGCCACACATGACCCCACAGTGCCAGACATGCCCCCACAGTACCAGATATGCCCCCACAGTGCCATGTGCCCGCAGAGCCAGATATGCCCCCAGTGCCACACATGACCCCACAGTGCCAGACATGCCCCACAGTGCCAGATATGCCCCCAGTGCCAGATATGCCCCCACAGTGCCATGTGCCCGCAGAGCCAGATATTCCCCCAGTGCCACACATGACCCCACAGTGCCAGACATGCCCCCACAGTGCCATGTGCCCGCAGAGCCAGATATGCCCCCAGTGCCACACATGACCCCACAGTGCCAGACATGCCCCACAGTGCCAGATATGCCCCCAGTGCCAGATATGCCCCCACAGTGCCATGTGCCCGCAGAGCCAGATATTCCCCCAGTGCCACACATGACCCCACAGTGCCAGACATGCCCCCACAGTGCCATGTGCCCGCAGAGCCAGATATGCCCCCAGTGCCACACATGACCCCACAGTGCCAGACATGCCCCACAGTGCCAGATATGCCCCCAGTGCCATATATGCCCCCACAGTGCCATGTGCCCGCAGAGCCAGATATTCCCCCAGTGCCACACATGACCCCACAGTGCCACACATGCCCCCACAGTGCCATGTGCCCGCAGAGCCGGATATGCCCCCAGTGCCAAACATGACCCCACAGTGCCAGACATGCCCCACAGTGCCAGATATGCCCCACAGTGCCAGATATGCCCCCACAGTGCCATGTGCCCGCAGAGACAGATATTCCCCCAGTGCCACACATGACCCCACAGTGCCAGACATGCCCCCACAGTGCCATGTGCCCACAGAGCCAGATATGCCCCCAGTGCCACACATGACCCCGCAGTGCCAGACATGCCCCAGTGCCAGATATGCCCCCAGTGCCAGATATGCCCCCACAGTGCTATGTGCCCGCAGAGCCAGATATTCCCCCAGTGCCACACATGACCCCACAGTGCCAGACATGCCCCACAGTGCCAGATATGCCCCCAGTGCCAGATATGCCCCCACAGTGCCATGTGCCCGCAGAGCCAGATATGCCCCCAGTGCCACACATGACCCCACAGTGCCAGACATGCCCCACAGTGCCAGATATGCCCCAACAGTACCAGATATGCCCCCACAGTGCCATGTGTCTGCAGAGCCAGATATTCCCCCAGTGCCAGACATGTATAGATTATAGAACAGCTCACCATTGGTGTGTGGTGAGCGCAGCGCGCGCCTCTCCTGCCTGCTGCTCCCGTTCTGCCTCCTCAGTCTGACGGCAGCGTGTATGGCTCAAATCAGGTGCCGGTCCGCGAGCTCTCATTGGCTAACGAACCGGCACCTGATTTGAGCTATACACTCGGCCGTCAGACTGTGAGGAGACAGAGCGGGAGCGGAGGGCAGGAGAGGCGCGGCTTCGGGTGGCTGGGCGGCGTATCGCGATCGACTGGTCGCATGTCCGCGATCGACCAGTCGATCGCGATCGACTGTTTGGCCACCACTGGTGTAAGGGGTGGAATTTAGGGTTCACAGAGAAATGTTTACTGGAATGCTGGTGGATTGAAGGCCTGATCCACCCAGGTAAGTCACCACTGGGCCACCAGGATGATATGCTGACATTCTAACATATTAACATTTCATCACTGTAAACATGATGAATATCAGCATAGTCATGATGATATTATGACCACATTGACATTCTCATGTCATCATGATGATTGTCAGCATATAGTACCCAACCCTTGTGGTATAGATGTGACTCCTAACCTTCCCTATTATAAGTGTAACAAAACTGGTAGAGGTAGAGGCTGATTGGTATTAGTTAACCTTAGAACAGTATATCATAGTACCTAATATGATAGCTCTCCATCAACTAATACATATAGGGGTATATGCAATTGCAGTCGAATTCCCGAAATTGTCGAATTTCGGGTCATTTTCGCCCAAAAAAAAAAAATTGTCAATGCAATTCAGTACTTTCCGTCAAAAAAACTGACTTTCAAAATTCGACTTTTTGAAATTCGTTTTTTTGCAAATTCGACTTTTCTGCAATGATACAAGTGCTGCAATTCGACAAAAGCATATTCAATTCAAGTTTGGAAATTCGACAGCAGTGCTTTTAGACAGCAAATTCGTCATTTTCAATCCGCCACACTTTTGAGGGTGAAAACAATAAAAAAAAAATTAAACATGTTTTTTTTTGTGTTTTTTTTTTTGGGAATAGCATATCTATTTATATTAGAAGGGATTAGGTACTTTTTTTTTTTTTTTTTGGAGGCACAAGTATTATTTATATATTCTTAAAAAAATTTTTTTTTATTGCTGGAACGGTAAAATCATAAAAAAAAATGGCGTGGGGTCCCCCCTCCAAAGCATAACCAGCCTCGGGCTCTTCGAGCTGGTCCTGGTTCTAAAAATGCGGGGAAAAATTGGGCAGGGATCCCCCGTATTTTTAAAACCAGCACCGGGCTCTGCGCCTGGTGCTGGTGTCAAAAATACGGGGGACAAAACGAGCAGGGGTCCCCCGTATTTTTAACACCAGCATCGGGCTCCACTAGCTGGACAGATAATGCCACAGCCGGGGGTCACTTTTATGCCGTGCCCTGCGGCCGTGGCATTAAATATCCAACTAGTCACCCCTGGCCGGGGTACCCTGGGGGAGTGGGGACCCCTTCAATCAAGGGGTCCCCCCCCCCAGCCACCCAAGGGCCAGGGGTGAAGCCCGAGGCTGTCCCCCCCATCCAATGGGCTGCGGATGGGGGGGCTGATAGCCTTTTGTGATAATGAAAAGATATTGTTTTTTCCAGTAGTACTACAAGTCCCAGCAAGCCTCCCCCGCAAGCTGGTACTTGGAGAACCACAAGTACCAGCATGCGGGAGAAAAATGGGCCCGCTGGTACCTGTAGTTCTAATGGAAAAAAAATACCCAAATAAAAACAGGACACAGACACCGTGACAAGTAAAACTTTATTACACACTGCCGACACACACATACTTACCTATGTTCACACGCCGACATCGGTCCTCTTCTCCATGTAGAATCCACTGATACCTGAAAAGAAAAGTTCAATATACTCACCTCAGCCAGGGTCCAGAGATAAATCCACGGACTTGGCAAAATAACAAACCGCAAATACCCGACCAGCGGACTGAAAGGGGTCCCATGCTGACACATGAGACCCCTTTCCACGAATGAGACCTGTCAGTGACAGCTGTCACAGAAAGGTCTCTAAAGCCAATCAGGAAGCGCAACTTCGTTGCGCTCACCTGATTGGCTCTGCGCGTCTGAGCAGACAGCGCATCGCACAGCTCCGTCCATTATATTCAATGGTGGGAACTTAGCGGCTAGCGGTGGGGTCACCCGCCGGTCAGCGGCTGACCGCGGGTAACCCCACCGCTGACGGCAAAGTTCCCACCATTGAAACTAATGGAGCGGCTTTGCGATGCGCTGTCACAGCACAGACAGCGCACAGCCAATCAGGTGAGCGCCACGGAAGTAGCGCTTCCTGATTGGCTGAAGGGACTTCAGTGACAGGAGTCACGTGATGTCCCGGCATTCGGGGGAAGGGGTCTCATGTGTCAGCATGGGACCCCTTTCAGTACGGCATGGAACGGGTGTTCGGTTTGTTTTTTTAACAAGTACCTGGATTATACTCTGGACGTGGATGTACCTCTGGACGCTGGAAGGTGAGTATAATTGTTTTCACAGGTACCCTCGGATCGTCGGAGACCGTGGCAGTCGGCGTGTCAACATAGGTAAGTATGTGTGTGTCGGCAGTATGTAATAAAGTTGTACTTGTCACGGTGTGTGTGTCCTGTTTTTATTTGGGTATTTTTTTCCCAGTAGAACTACAGGTACCAGCGGGCCCGTTTTTCTCCCGCATGCTGGTACTTGTGGTTCTCCAAGTACCAGCTTGCGGGGGAGGCTTGCTGGGACTTGTAGTACTGCTGGAAAAAACAATATTCTTTTCATTTTACTCAAGGCTATCAGCCTCCCATCCGCAGCCATTGGATGGGGGGGACAGCCTCGGTCTTCATCCCTGGCCCTTGGGTGGCTGGGGGGGGGGACCCCTTGATTGAAGGGGTCCCCACTCCCCCAGGGTACCCCGGCCAGGGGTGACTAGTTGGATATTTAATGCCACGGCCGCAGGGCACTGTATAAAAGTGACCCCCGGCTGTGGCATTATCTGTCCAGCTAGTGGAGCCCGATGCTGGTGTAAAAAATACGGGGGACCCCTGCTCGTTTTGTCCCCCGTATTTTTTGCACCAGCACCAGGCGCAGAGCCCGGTGCTGGTTTTAAAAATACGGGGGATCCATGCCCAATTTTTCTCCGCATTTTTAGAACCAGGACCAGCTCGAAGAGCCCGAGGCTGGTTATGCTTTGGAGGGGGGACCCCACGCCATTTTTTTTTCCGTTTTTTTCCAGTTTTTTCCCGTTTTTTAAAATCGCGGCAAAATCCGGCAAATCGGCCGATTTTCGCCCGCGGGACTGTCGAATCCGTTTTGCATTGAATATGGTGAATTCCAGCAGCCACCTGCCGGAATTCATCTGTCGAATTGTGTCGAATTTAAAAACGGCGATAATTTGCCGCGATTCGCCGTGAATTGCATATACCCCATAATCTGTAAATATGAGGGTAAAAATCATGTATGATTTACTGTGCCTTATAAATCACTATAAATCTAAAATCAAAACAGAATGAACCTGTTGAATTGCTTTGCATTAAAAATTGTAATAACACTTTTGAGCCAGGGAGCAAAAAAAAGGGCTAAGTCCAAAAACGAGCCCAGGGTCAGGGTATTCCCAATGGGACATTCATAACACAGTAATATCAATGAAAATAACAGGTGACCACAGTAAACACAAGCACCCTCATCAAGGGTCACATTCATTAATAAACGGAGGCAGCTGGAGAGTGGTAAGCACAGACTGAGCACACTCAGGGACTTAGAGAGAAGCTAACACTTTGAGATATATATATATATATATATAGGAGCTTGCTTAGGGAAAAGATAAGTAAAGGCCTCTCTTTTTCTTTTTATAAGCGCAGGATTGTGACAATAAGTACAAATTATTATATTTTTGCTGTCCTTATTCACCTAACAGAGGAGAAAGTAACAAAGAATAATTACCATAGGGTAAGCTAAAAGTATACCAATTGTGGGTGCCCATTAAAAAAATTACACATCTCTTACAAGTACTGCCGTATAGAATTATTATTTTTTCAACTGTTTTTTTTTTTTTTTGGGGGGGGGGGGGGATTTTTCTGTTGTTGCACTTGTTTTTCAGATACCATTTCCTTCACAAATATTGCAAGAATGGTCAACTCAACAATAGCTGAAAGAATGTTCCAGTTTTATTCTATTCATGTAGCTCCTAGATTATCTACAATGTATTCCTTTACATCTCAAACTATCATGGAAGATGAAACAAGATCTATATTTAAAATAAAAGTGTAATAGCAATAATTATTAATAATAATAAGCATCATCAACAACAGCAACATCATTATCATCATCATAAAAAAAAATTTCAGGACTGTAAAATACAATAATAAAATATAAATAATATCATGAAATATTCAAGTTTAATATTCTCAAGTTCAAATGTACAGCCCTATTTGTAAGCAACAGGCAGATTTCACTTCTCTACTTCCTTTTTGTACCTTAAAAAATCAGTTCAGTACATATTCATAAAATACATTTTCATATAATACTTTACAATAGATGTTTACATCAATAAAAACACAAGTAATCAGTTAAGTATTCAGAATGTTTAACAAGGCCTTTTTCATAGTCAATACATAGCCAACAAATTATTTGCGGTTAAAAGGCAAGATAGTTAATAATGGCATATTACAGTTAGTCATAGCTATAATTCCTTAGACCACAAACTAATTTAGCAGTAGGCATGCTTTCCTTCAAATCTCTTGTGAACATAGACAAATCCAAATAAATAGAAAATGTAAATCTGTATCAAACTTGGCATTTGTCATGAGGGCTCATCTGTGCAGTAAAAGTGATAAACAATTGGCAAGTAAGGTCCTTAGGTAAATATGCCAAGACCCTTTTCGTACATTGTGTCCACCAATTAGGAAAATTAGCTTGACCAAAATGAGAGGCTGTTTCCCTTTGAATTGAGTATCATTGTCATCTTGCTGTATATTTTTTAGATAAAACCCCCCGACCATTTCCAATAAGAAGAAAATGCTTTGAGAGATATAAAGTATAAATGCAACCAATTTGTAAAGGTTTGGCATTTCTTTGCCATCAAACAAGCTTCCAGTAGAGGGCTGAGGGAGGCCAATTTCTCAGTTCTCAGGACTTTCTTTAGTGATATTCATGTTATGCAAAGGAAGGTTACATCATCATCCATGTAACTAGGACATTTTTCCATCATATATTTGTGGTAATTAAAAACTACAGAAATGTAACTAAAATTAAAAGTATAATATAACTTAAAAGCACTTTAGACAGGGGTTATACAATATCCCGATGCTGACAGTCACATGACCGGCCATAGTATCCCAAACCCGAGAATGCCGACATGGGGTAAGTAGGCTAACCCGACACCCGCCCCCCTCCCCTTACTGTAACCCTCCTCTGGTGGCAGCTAGGGCTAAATATAGGGTGTGGCAGCTAAGGCAAAATTTTGGGTGGGTGGCGGCTATGGTTAACCACCCCCTAGTGCCTAACCCTAACCCCGCCTAATGACTAACCCCAGCTCTACCCCCTTCCCCCAGTCCTAACACTAATACCCACAGAGATACTTACCTTCGGGATGTCGCTGTCCTGGAGCCAGTCTCCTTAGTCGGTCACATGCCAAACGTATCCCCATAAGACAGTGGCATTTTCTGTAAACCTATCAAAGGTACTCATGGGATAGACTTCCAGTTCTTTTTTTCTAAATGTACTGTAACAATAACATGTACAATCTTGGTTTTCTTTTGTTAGAGATTTGTAAATTAATTTTATGAATAAACTTAGTAATTACAGATTTTACATGTGTAGCTATTAATGTGACCATTATTTTATAATTAAAATTTACAAAGTTATGGGTCTCCACACTTTTAGAAATGTAGTTATACATAATATTGCCTCTCAGAGAAAGGGATAGTAAAAGCTTTTTGAAATTATACTTAAAATGTAAGTATTTCAAGTACCCTCAACTTTACATGCAAATTTCTATTTTTTTCCCATTATATTCTTTTAAAAATACAGGAACATTTTTCACCCTCTAATAGATGTTGAATATGTGAAATAAAAATCTTTTTATATGCTTATACCATCTTTATACTGTAGCTTTTACATTTAAAATAGGGATTTTTGTTTACTTACCGTAAAATCTCTTTCTCTGATTCCATCTGGGGGATGCTGCATCTGAACTGATGGGATAGAGTGTATGGGAAGGTAGCTTTGGCACAGAACCTATAAAAACGAACCCCTCCCCCCTCTAACCCCTCCCATCTCCAGCCTGACTATCAGGTTTCCTCAGTTAACATTTAGCAAAGCTGGAAGAGGCAGACAGAAGACAACCAATAAACCAGACAAATAAAGGAGGGATCGCAGCGTCCCCCCATTGGAATCAGACAAAGAGATTTTACGGTAAGTAAACAAAAATCCCTACTTCTCTTTCATCCATCTGGGGGACGCTGTGTCTGAACTGATGGGACTTCCCAAAGCAAGCTAAATATAGGAGTGAGAACCAGACGGCAGAGCCGTCTGTAAAATTTGACGCCCAACAGATGCAGTCTCCAAACCAAAAGTATGAAAATGGTAAAACCTGGTGAAGGTATGCATGGGAGACCAAGTTGGCGCTCTACACAACTGCTCAACTGAAACACCACCGCGAACAGCCCAGGAGGCTCCAACAGCTCTAGTCGAATGAGCCTTCAACGAGTCAGGAACAGGTGATGCTGAAGAAACATATGCCTGTCGAATAGCAGAAGTAACACAACATGCCACCGTGTTTTTAGAACCATGTTTGGGCGCATCAATTAAAACCAACAAGGTATCCGTACGACAAATAGGCTCCGTACGGGACAAATAAATGCGTAATGCTCGAACTACATCCAATAAGGCCAAATGACTATCCTTTCCAGAAGACTCTGGAACAAACGCCATAAGTACTATGTCCTGATTCATATGGAAAGCCGACACAACTTTTGGTAAGAAGGACGGTTTTGTACGTAAGACTACGCGATCGTCATGAAAAACTAACAAAGGCAGTCTGCAAGAAAACACCACCAACTCTGAAACACGCCTGGCCGAAGCAATGGGCAAAAGAAAAACCACCTTCAGAGTAAGAAAACATAATTCAGCAGTTTCCAGTGGCTCAAAAGGAGGCCTCTGAAGGGCCCGAAGAACCAAATTTAAATCCCACGGTGGTACCGGAGGAACAAACGGAGGTAGAATCCTGATGACACCCTGAAGGAAAGTATGGACCTCCGGAATAAGAGCCAATCGTTTCTGAAAAAGTATCAACATTGCCGAAATTTGACCCTTAAGGGAAGACAAACGAAGCCCTTTCGTCAGACTATCCTGAAAGACAACAGACGAGGTAAATGAAAGAGGTGCGGCAACAACCCACATCTTTCACACCAAGCAATGTAGATACACTATACTCTGTGATAAATACGAGAGGTGACTGGCTTCCTAGCCTGAAGCATAGTCTGGACAACAGGTCGAGATAACCCTTTTGCCCTTAAAATGTTGGAGTCAAGAACCATGCCGTCAAAGCCAGACGATTTAAATAGTGGTGGCGACAAGGACCTTGTAGAAGTAGATCGGGTCGCAGAGGTAGACAAAACAGGTCTTTGGTCAGCATGCTGTGGAGAAGAGAGTATCAAAGATGACGAGGCTGGTCTGGCGCTATAAGAATGACCGGGAGACCCTCTCTCCGAATGCGTGGAAGCAGACGTGGTATCAAGGGGAATGGTGGGAACACATAGCCCAGGTGAAAATGCTATGGAGCCGTCAAGGCATCGATCAGCGATGCTTGAATATCCTGAGTTCATGAGCCGTACTAAGGTAGATGTCGGGTGTTCCCCACAGAGATACTTGTGACAGAAAAACCTCTTGATGAAGTTCCCATTCTTCCGGGAATGTGACGGCTTAAGAAATCTGCTTCCCAGTTGTCAACTTTTGGGATGTGAATTGCAGAGATGGTTGGAATCCACCGTTCCGCCCACGGGAGAATATGGGTGACCTCCTTCATGGCTCTCTAGCTGCGAGTTCTGCCTTGTTTGTTAATGTAAGCCACTGCCGTGGCATTGTCTAATTGAATGCAATTGAATGACCCTGGACGCTGCCTTGCACCTGAATCAGAGCATGCCGAATCGCTCTCAACTCCAAAATGTTGATGGATAACCTCAACTCCTGACTGATCCAGAGTCCCTGGAAGTGCTGCGATTGAAACATTGCCCCCCAACTGGTGAGGCTGGCATCTGTGGTGACCATCATCCAAACCCAAACAGTGAACGGTGCCCCATTGGTTAAATTGGGACTGTGAAGCCACCAATGGAGAGACTGCCGAGTCTGAGTCGACAGGCGGCACAACTGTAAGTCCAGATGCGGACCCGTTTGATTCCAAGAGCCCAAACTCTGAGCCTGAAGGGGCCGAGCATGGAATTTGGCATACGGCACCGCCTCGAAGGTCGCCACCATCTTGCCCAACACCTGCATACATCGGAGTACTGAGACTCTCGGCAGTTGTAACAGGGAGCGAACTCTGGATTGCAGATCCTGGCATTTGTCTGGAGGTAGAAAAACCTTCTGACTCCTTGTGTCGAATAAGAGACCTATCTCCTGAGAGGGGATCAAGGACAATTTCCAGAAATTCACAATCCATCCAAATGATTGTAGAGTCTCCGTGGTGAGTTACAAGTGCTGCTGAAGAAGATCATATGATGGAGCTTTGATCAACAAATCGTCCAGGTAAAGAGTAATGTTGATCCCCTGACATCTGAGAATTGCCACTACATGACCCAATATCTTGGTAAATACTCAGGGGGCCGTGGATAGACCGAACGGAAGAGCTTGAAACTGGAAATGCCAAGGACCAATTGCGAACCTCAAAAGATGTTGATGACCTGTCCAAATGGGAACATGGAGATATGCGTCCTTGATGTCTATAGATGCCAAATATTCCTCCGGCTCCATGGCCACGATGATTGAACAAATCGATTCCATTTTTAATTTTTGGACGGAGAGATACGGATTCAGTACTTTTAGATTTAAAATGGGTCGAAACGAACCTTCCGGCTTGTTTACGAGAAAAAGACCCGAATAAAAGCCTTGACCCCATTGTAGTCTGGGGACTGAAACAATTACTCTATTTTATAAAAGTGTGGAAGTTGCCTGAATCAGTGCTTGTCTTCCGGAGGGATCGCATGGTAGAGGAGTGGTGAAAAAGTGGTCTGGAACAGGTTCCTCGAGATCCAAAATGTAACCTCGGGTTTTGACCCCCGTCACCCACCAATCTGGTTGCGACAGGAGCTACACTTCTTTGAAATGTAGTACCGTCCCCCTACCACAACAGATCCCTCCGGAGACCTCCCCGCATCATGCGGCAGGCTTGTCGGCAGGCTTGACTGCCGGTCTGCGAGGAGCCTGTGATCCTCTACCACGGTACGCACCTCTGCATGGAAATCTTGAAAAGGCACGAAAGGACCGGAAACTGCCCCTGCCCTGAGTACGAAAGGACCAAAACTTAGTTGGTTTCTACTTTTCGGCTTCTGAGGTGCAAATGGTAGAAACGGCCTTTTGCCACACGTGGTACTAGAAATAATCTTCGTAAGTTCTGGACCAAAGGGGTATTCTCCTTCAAACGGAATGGCTGTCAATGTCTGTTTTGAATCAGAGTCAGCATTCCAAACACGTAGCCAGAGTGAATGACTTCCGGTAACCGCTAAAGCAGAAACACATGATTGTAGTGAGGCCAACATAAGTAAGAGCCTCAGAAATCTGCTCAGCTAATTGAATAGCCTGTGATGGGTCATCAGACTGCATGCCCGACACTACTCGTGCTAACCAGTCATCTACGGCTTTAAGGCCCCAGGCACCCGCGAGAACTGGATGCAGAGAAATACCTGATAAGGCAAACACAGATTTAAGAATCGCCTCAATCTTCCTATCTGTTGAATCTTTTAGAATCACTGATTGTACCAAAGGAATTACTGTAGCCTTCGCCAGGTGAGAAATAGGTGTATCCATCTTTGGAGCTGTTTCCCAGATTTTGGTGTTCTCTTCAGCAAATGGATATAGAAACCGAAACTTTTTAGGAGCCTGAAAACGGGAATCCGGCTTAAGCCAAGGATCCTTCAAAGTGTCTGCAAAATGTGTATATGAAGGAAAGACAGCTACTTTTCTTTTCTATCATTTGAAAAAGGCAGTTGAAGTCTCCGCCTCTACCGTATCTTGAAGATTAAGAGTTTGACATATGGCTTCAATCAATAACCTGACACCTGAACTTGTAGACAAATCCTCTTCTTCCCAGGCGGATGTATCCTCCCACTCAGAATCTAGTTCACCCTCCTCCAAAGGAAAGCCCAAATCTAACTCCTCACCTGGACAGGTGATAGCGGGCAGTGGATGCTGTCTTTTAGCGGCTGCTGAACCCGAAGCAGTTACAAGTTTGTTAACAGACTGTGCTAAGTCCGAAAGACATTTGCCCATATGTCTAGACCAAGGTGGTTCCTCAGCAGATTGATTTGAATCAGTGCCTGACTGGGACTGACGCAAATCCGCAATAGCATCAGCCATGTTCCTGGTCCATGGAGGAATAGACAGAGCCACAGATCCACCAGACTGCTCAACAACAGGCGACCCAGAGCATGTAGTGCAAAGAGAACCCAGATCCATGCCACCTTTATCCAGTTTGGATCCGCACTGAGAACAGGCAAAGTAAACAGCCGAGCCTGCCTTCCTCTTAGCAGATTTGTCCGGCTCATTGGCCATACTGCTGTGAAGGGAATCACCCCTGTCCTAAAAAGTAAATACACAGTACAGTGTAATCCCTTACTCCTGTCTGTAGACCTAACACTATCTGTATAAGGACAAAGGTGTGAAAAGTGGGGCTAATATAATAACTGAGCCTCTACTTTAATATAAAAGAGTAGGAGCAGTCACACAGTGTACTTGCAGTTAGCTGATCCCCCGCTGAAAACCCCCTGATATGTGTGTATGTGTCCGAAGCGTACCATCCCCCGCCGTCTGCAGCAGCGTGGAGAAGATGGCGACCGCTGAAGAAGCCCACCCCCACAGACTGAGGTGGGCAGCACAGTGATCATACTCTGGGCGGGAGATGGAGACAGGAAGCTGTGCTTCCCCTTCTGCTTCCGCCGCACCCTGGACGGGGACCTTGATGATGGGAAACTAAATTGGACCGACGCTAGCGAGCAGGAGCAGCACCTAGGTGCCTCGTTCTACTGACTTCAGCTGTAACCGCTGAGCCAGCAGGCTGCCTCACAGCCATAGTGTCTTGGGAAGCTGTGCAACCGCTTCTATTAGATCAGTGGAGAACAGGGGTAAAATACCCCAAATGGGGTAAAAATTAAATTCCTGGGGGTAATGGATGGTCACACTTACGAGACACATCCCCGTCCAGCACTGTCTGACTCGCGATGTGACGTGCTGATGTCACACCGTGCTCCCTCCTGCCCACCCTGCGCTGTGCTCCTGGCCACCCTGTGCTGTGTTCCTGGCCACGGTGTGATGTGCTGATGTCACACAGCGCTCGCTCTTGCCCGCCCGTCCTGCGCTGTCCTGTCCTTCCACCTGCGGCACGCCAAACCACACACAGAACTTGAAGTGTTCTGTGGCTGACCGCTGATGGAGTTCCGCAGGATCAGACAGAGGCCCACATAACAGTGGGAAATTCCCACTGACATTACTGAGGTGAGGATTTGACCATCTGTCTCCTAAAAGTCGTGTCCCGTCCCCCCTCATCCATCTTTCTTACATTCATTCTGGTGTTTTGGGGAGAAAGTGTTAATTAACCCATTCATTGCCTTTCAAATCAAGGGGGTAACGTCGGAGTATCTAAATATATTTTGGGGTAAAAAGGGAAAAAAGTTCCCTGACCCCTGTCACCCCCCCCCCGTCCCGCCGCTGCAGCGCGCGCTGTATATCAATCACAGTGCTCTCTGCATACACAGAGCCATACAGACAACGTTATAGGGGAAGAAAAACTAACAGCCCATCACTGGGCCTAATTCAGAGTTGATCGCAGCAGCAAATTTGTTAGCAGTTAGGCAAAACCATGTGCACTTCAGGGGGGCAGATATAACATGTGCAGAGAGAGATTTAGATTTGGGTGTGGTGTGTTCAAACTGAAATCTAAATTGCAGTGTAAAAATAAAGCAGCCAGTATTTACCCTGCACAGAAACAAAACAACCCACCCAAATCTAACTCTCTCTACACATGTTATATCTGATCCCCTGCAGTGCACATGGTTTTGCCCAACTGCTAACAAATTTGCTGCTGCGATCAACTCTGAATTACCCCCCACTGTCAGACAGGTTGTGGCTGTCATTCTCTTTTTTTATCCTACCTGAAATATTGCCTCCTCAGATCCCAGTTCGGATATAGGGAGCCCCAGTAATCAGAAAGTGGTGATTTCACCAGAGGCTGTAGAGAGCAGGGAAACTACTAACTACTCCCCGCTCAAAGTATACCTGTCGCCCGTAAACAGGGACTTAGGGTACATGTAGAAAAAAACAGAAAATCAAACAAAAGAAACCTAACTAAAATCAAAAGCAGGGAACTGTGCCTGCAGTGCACTCTCCAGGCAGAAAACTTAAACTGAGGAAACCTGATAGTCAGGCTGGAGATGGGAGGGGTTAGAGGGGTTAATTTTTATAGGTTCTGTGCCAAAGCTCCCTTCCCACACACTCTAACCCATCAGTTCAGACGTAGCGTCCCCCAGATGGATGAAAGAGAAATATAATTATTATTATCCATCTATAGTCCCAGTCCTACTGTACAAACCTAATAGAACCTTTAATTTTAAACTGTAAAAATAAAACCATTGTGGCTTTTCCTTTGCCTTGTTTTAACCTGTTTTTATTAAAAGGGACTTAATGTTTGATCTTGTGCTCCCCCCAGAGGCAGCATGGATTTGTAGGGGAGTTTTGCTGCTTTTGTTAGCTTTAGTAGCTTTCTTAAACATTCTCTAATAAGACAAAGTAATGTGTTAAGTCTGCAGAAACCTCTATTAATTGCTCGCTTGCTAGCTAACTCCAAATGTGACAATCACTCCCCTTGGTCTGAAACCAAAATATTTAAGTACAAAGTGAGGAAAGTTAAATTCTTCCATTAAATTTTTTTTCCCAGCAAGTGCAGACACCGTAACAGAATCTACAATTTTCAGCAACCCTGGGCTTTGGGGGATCTCATATCCCAGATGTTAATCAGATCACAGGTACAAAGTCAGTAGGGCTGATAATGAGTTGGAAGCAAAGCAGAAATGAACAAGTAATTTTGCGCCTTTGCAAAACCATATTGCATTGCAGAGGGAGGGGGCAGATTTAAAATGTACAGAGATTTAGATTTGAGAGGGACTTGTCCAAGCTCAAATCTACAGTAGCTTATATATATATTTTTTTTTCTTTTTAATTTTTGCACACCTTGCATTGCAATGTTAATTAGACTTTAGGGAGTTTTGATGGAGTTATTTATGTTTATAATATATGCTAGATGTTGAAAATAGTCATATGTTTTGTTTTATTACATTTACCTTATTTCTTTGTAAGGAGATCCTTATGTCTATATCAAGCATGTTTAAATTGCTCTACAGTCAGCCTCTACCGCCTCTGATGGAGGCTATTCCACTAGTCCACTACCCTTTCTGTGAAGATATTTTTCCTCAAATTTACCTCCAGTTTCAGTGCATGTCCTCGAGTTCTAATACTTCTCTTCCTTTGAAGAATGTCTCTCCCTGTACCTTGCTAAAACCATTGATATATTTGAAAGTTTCTATCATGTCCCCCCCTTTCCCTTCTCTGCTCCAAACTATACATATCAAGATTTTTTTTGGTCTTTCCAGGTTAAGTTTTGTGCTGTAGGCCATGCACCATTTTAGTTGCCCTTTTTTGAACAATGTATTATTATCCTGCTGGAGATATGACCTTTAGAACTAAACACAATATTCCAGATGAGGCCTAACCAATGACCTAAAGTATACAGTGGTATTATTACTTCTTTTTTTCTGCTGCTGATCCCTCTCCCTATGTAACCAAGCATATGACTTGTCTTCCTCATTGCTTTGTTACATTGCTTACCTGCCTTTAAGTCACCTGAAATAGTGACTCCCATATCCATTTCCTCCTCAGTAGTTTCCAGTATAGTGCCATTATACTATATTTAGCCTTTTTGAGACCCAAGTGCATGATTTTTGCATTTTTTGGCATTGAACTGTAGTTGCCACGCTCTTGACCATTCCTTTAGTCTACCTAGATCATCAGTCATTTCTTTTACCCCTCCTGGTGTGTCTACCCTGTTGACTATCTTTGTGTCATCTGCAAAAAGGCATCCTTTCCCTTCAGTACCATTTGCAACGTCACCAATAAAGTTATTAGAAAGCACTGGTTCAAGTACAGGTTCCTGGGGTACTTCACTGGTAACATTTCCCTCCTGTGAATACGCTACAGTTACTACAACTCTGTTTTCTATCCTGCAACCAAAATAATATCCATTCAATCATCTCAGAATCCAATCCCAAGTTTTCAAGTTTATTTAACAGTCTGTGAAGTGGAACAGTGACAAAAGCCTTACTATAGTCTACATAAGCTACATATGTGGCCCTCCTTGATCGATTACTTCAGCACCCAGTCTTAAAAGTAAAAAGGCTTGTTTGACATGATCTAACCCAGTAAATCCATGCTGTTGGGGATCCTGTAAATTGCTGGATTTTAGATATTTTACAACTTTTTCTTTTAAGAGCGTTTCTATCATTTCTCACAGGCAGGTCACAGAGAGTATCATCTGGATTATACTCATCACCACCAGTGCCATTGCCATGTGGTGTCCCACAAGGTTCTATACTATCCCCCATGCTCTTTGCAGTATACATGCTCCCATTGGGCGAAATAATCAGGCGCCATGGCCTGGTCTACCACTGCTATGCAGATGATACACAACTGTACTTGTCCTTTGCTCCGGGCACTGATAATCCAATAGCAACCCTAAATGGCTGTCTAGCTGAACTCCCGGAGTGTATGAGCGCCAGTTGGCTGCGACTGAACCCGGATAAAACAGAGGTCCTTATGATACGACCGCAACATCAAAGGACAAGACTGCAGCATAGCCAACCAACTGGACTTACACTCGGGGATTCAGAATTACAGACCAGTGATCGTGTGCGGAATCTTGGCGTTGTCCTGGATGGTGGCTTGACACTTAAACATCAGATATCAGCCACAATCATTCTTTCACCTGAGGAACATAGCCAGAATCAAGCACTTAATTCCCTCAGATGATATGCCAAAAGTCATACATGCATTTGTATCATCTCGTTTAGACTACTGTAATGCCCTCTACCTTGGTCTACCAGCAAAAGAATTGCAGCGCTTACAGCTGGTGCAAAACACAGCTGCCAGGCTATTAACCAACCAGCCCCGTTCTAGCCACGTAACACCCATCCTCTACTCCCTTTACTGGCTGCCTGTACGATGGCGAATCATCTTCAAGATTGACTTACTGAGTTTCAAAGCATTACATGACCAAGGCCCAAGGTACCTGAAACAGCTTCTGACCCCATACTGCCCCACTCGATTACTGCGATCTGTAGATGAAGGACTTTTAGCAGTACCTAGAATCTACCGTAATTCATCTGGGGGTCGAGCTTTTAGTCATGCGGCTCCGACTCTATGGAACTCACTTCCCCGCACAGCGCGAGAGGCCCCAACTATAGAACCCTTCAAAAGTAGACTCAAGACTTTTCTGTTTACTCAAGCATTTCCATAATGTCCCTTTTAGTATCTTCATGCTTCTGTATTTTATGAAAATGTACTTCATTATTTTCTGTACTATATTATGCTATGTATCTGTTAAGCGCCTTGAGTCCTATTGGAGAAAGAGCGCTATATAAATAAAATTATTATTATTATAATTATTATTTCACTACTACTGATGTAAGGCTCAGTGGACGGTAGTTGCTTGCCTCTCCCTTGTTTCTACTTTTGTGCAGTTGGACTATGTGGTTACCAGGGGTGGATTGCCCCACTGGGAAAAATCTTGCTGAACTTGTCCCTTGGTGCCCTCTGCCAAGCCAGCCGACACTGAATGTTGGCCCATGCCAACTCTGCCAAGGCTGGCTTCCACGATTACAGGATTTGTGTTCCACTAAGGGATGCAAACCAGAAGTTCCTGGTTCTATATCAATCATCTCTACATCAGACCCCTTACTCCACTGCCTGTCCAACCCCCCTGTGCCTGTGAGATGGGTTCAGCCATCCCATGGGGCTTCTAGAGGAGGTGAGCACGGAAAGTGGTGTCTGCTGCTGTCTAGGAGCTGGAGGAGCAGGACAGAGGATCTTTCCTACAACACTCACTCAGTCTGTCCATCCTGTGTGAGGCTGCTGTCAGCACTGTCCACGGATGGAGTGTCAGCAGCTGGGACCCAGGAGCTGTAGAGATGAGAGGAGATTCTTTTTCAGTTGAGTCCTTTTCACTCCCATCCTGCCCGCTTATTCCCACCAGTACTCCCATTCTGCCCTCTGCTTCCAACTACTACTCCCATCCTGCCCCCTGCTTCCCACCACTACTGCTCCCAGCCTGCCCCCTGCTCTGCACTACTACTACTCCCATCCTTCCTACTGATCTGCACTGCCACTTCTCCCATCCTGCCCCTAGCTTCCCACTACTACTTCCATCCTGCTTCCCTCACCCAGCTACATCAGAGTATATGGAATGTGTGCTCCAGGCCTCACTGTACACTGTACAGTACCCACCCCAAACATCACCCTTCTCCCTCCTGCCGGCCTCAAGAACATACCCATCTAGACATACAGTACCACCCCAAGACAAGGACATACACCCCCCAGCCCTGGATATATACACTAACCACCATATACACATCTCCCCAGCCCCAGAGATATACACTGTCTACCCTACCCAAGGAGCCCTAGACACAGTACCCCTCAACCCAGGGACATACAATATCCACCCAGTTTTTATTGTGCCAATGTGTTTGTATTTTTTTCATGTGTGGGCCAATGTATTTGTATTTTTTCTTCCTGTATGGGCCAATGAGTTTTTTTCTGTGGGTGCTAATGTGATTTTTTTTTCCTGTCTGTCAATTTGATGTTTTTTTCCTGTGTGTTTTCTTATCTGTGGGGGGTAATGTTTTTATTGTTTTTGGTGGGAGTCAATGTGTTTGTGTTGTGGGGGCCAATGTGTTTTTCCCAATGGGGCCAGTATGTTTTTTCTCCTGTTGGGGGGGGTCAATTTTTTTTCCTGTGGGGGCCAGTGGGTTTTTTTTCACCGTCAGGATCAATGTGTTTTATTTTTTGCAATTGGGTCCTAATGTGTTTTTTTCTTTCCTGTCAGGGTAAATGTGTTTTTTTTCCTGTGGGGGCCAATGTGTTTTATTTTCCCCGTAGAGGCTAAGGTGTTTTTTCCCCGGTGGTTGCCAATGTGTTTTTTATCCTGTTGGAGATCAATGTGGTTTTTTTTTCCTGTCGAGGGGTCAATTTGTTTTTTGTTTCCTGTGGGGGCCTGTGTGTTTTTTTTCACTGTGGGGGTCAATGTGTTTTTTTTTCCCTTGTGGGGACCAACGTGTTTTCTTTTTTGCTATGGGGTATTATGTGTTTTTTTCTTTCCTGTTGGGAGTAAATTAGTTTTTTTTCTATAGAGGCCATTGTGTTTCTTTTCTGTAAGGGTTAATGTGTAAATATGTTTACAGGAGATGGTTCTATACCTGAGGTTATATGGAGAATATGATATACACAAGGTTACATGGAGACTATGGTATATGATTAAATGGAGACTGTGATATACTTGAGGTTCCATATAGTATTGCACAGTTTATATAGTGCATAATTGTTTGTAACTAAAACAATGGAGTTTGCCAGGTTAATAATGGAACTGTACTGCACATAATGAAGTAGTAAAGTACACAGAGGTTGTCCCGGGAACTTGTAGTGTGCTTCTTATATTTAGTATAGATTATTATAAGAAAACAATGGTTGATTTTAACTCAATAGATTGGTGCACCGTATTGTTATGATCCAAGGTTTATACATGGGACTTGTACACCTACAAAAAGCAATAGGAATCATATGGGAGACACAATAAGAGGTCAGCAATGGAAGTTACAGTACCTACACACAGATTTTTTATTATCTATATTGAACTTTTATATATTTGGTTGGTAAGATTATGTTATTGAAGGTAAGCATTGACGTTTGTTGTATAAATAACAGGTACAATGTATAAACAACTGCAGTGTGATTGGGAATTTTATGGGAAAAAAAAATAACAATTTAAAACATTACTGTTGCACAAATTACTTTAAAGGATTGTGTTATATTTAAAATAATCTTAATTACAGTACTGAGTCAGTGTTAATTGAAAAGGAAGAGTGTGTAGAGTGTGTAAGAGATTAACAAGCCTATCTAGGGACAGCGTATGGGAATATATTAACATTAATACACCCTATTTTCCTACAAAAGCATGACAAGTGCATATTAAATGTATATAAGAAGAACCAGTCTTTCTTCAAAATGCCAATAATCCCCAAATGCATATTGTAAAATCAAAGACCAAGAGAAAATCAACACATGGCAGTTAATGCAATGTAATCAATAAACACATTGCAGTGTATTTTTCTGTTTACTTAGTCACCTGAGATGCTTATAAAATAAAATGAAAATGCCACTGAAATTAATCTGAAATACATTAGTTTTAATTAATCCTATACAGCATGTTTCCTCTGCATGAAATATGGAGACATGTGGTACATTAATTCTGTTATCAGCAGTAGCTGATGTGGTGATGCTCCAGGTTTTGCATATTTAATGTCTCCAATGAGCCCATGCTGGAAACAATTTCAAAACTTCTCCAGTTCCTACAGTAAAATGTCAGTTTTAAATAAAGCTGAATGATTTCAGATTCCTAAGCCATGAGCCATAACTACATTATTCACAGTACATCAAGGATGATAGTGTGTATTTCAAAGATATAGCCAGGGTGGACTTTTTAAGTGACAGTACAATATGGGTTTCTGATTCAATAGTTGTGTCTTTACAGATGTAAATTTATCACTTTCTGATTTGAGGGGTAGATAGCAGGAGTACTGCTGACATTGTTAATATGAGATCCAAGGAATGGAGCAGGTCAATTTTTGGGACTAAAGGTATTCCTTGTTTAGCAGGACTTTACCTTTTTTAACTCCCCACAAAAGGACTTATTTTATTACAGCTAATCATAAGTACTAATGGGGCATAGGGATGGCCATTGACCATCGATGATTTGGAATCATCAATGGTTTATGGTAGATTTTGAAGACTTATATATATTTTCCAATGTGCCAGGACACAGAGCTTAGCTCCACCCCTGACACCTGCAAAGCTCCGCCCCCAGGCTGTGATTATCCCACTGGCCAGTCACTGAAAGAGAAGGGATGACCATTAATGGATGAAACCATCGATGGTCTCCCATGTCATAGTTGGTCACCATCGATGGCCACTCACAGCTTCACCATCGATGGAAACCGTCGATAGTGAGCACACCAATGGCCATCCCTAATGGAGCATACTTTTTGTACTTTAAATGGAGCCCTTTTGCTTCATCCAGGTGTACTTTGTTGTTATTGGAAAGTACATTAGATTACTTTCATTGGCTGTAATCAAAATAGTATCCCAGTCAAAAGACAGTCCCAATATCCACTGCTATGAATATTGTTTGAGATAAACAATGCTTAACCGAGCAGTATTTTAAGACACAAATGGGAGAATGAGAATGGATGAAGGTTGTGGCTCTGTATTGGTAGTAGAATGGACACTGAAGTGTTATTTGCATCTCTACCACAATGCACATTGCTATCCTGCAACAGGACAGTGAGTGCAGATAGAGTTTCCGACACAAATCTTGGTTGTGGGTGTGCACCTATGAGTGTGTCTCTGTGTGCCTGCATGTTGGCATTCATAAACTACATGTGTTATCCTTGTGTAGTCTGAATGGGATGCAATTACACTGCAGGCAGTCAGGATCTTGGCGGTCAGGATACAGATGCTGGAATCCCGACTGCTGAGAATGCTGCTAGCTGGAATCTCAGCTCACAGGGGCTATTCTCACTCGTGGGTGTCCATTAGACCCATAGAGTGGGAATAGAAAGCACAGCGAGCCCGCAAGGGGACTCCCTGCGCTCGCCCCGCTACCGGCATACTGACTGCCGGGGTGCCATTGTCTGTATACTGACGTCTGGCATCCCGACCGTCAGTAATTCAGACTGATCATGTCTGTACAACCAAGTGATATACAGCATGTTTGTAATACTCTAGATTTATTAAATACTTATATGTTCTTTACATTAGTGATCTATTCCTGATCCCCACTGTACAGTACCTCTCTATAACAACCCGAGCAACAGGAACAACTATGTGATGTAAAGCTCAGCTGAAAAAATATATATATCTCACTATTATTCCCCATTTCTCCCTATATTGAGGAAAAAATACTAATAACCATTTAATAACTAGAAGTACTATCAGTTTAACTCCATGGGATACAATTGTTTTTTGCCATAAAATAACTCTAATAGACATATATATCATTATATACTATTTATTCAGACCATATCAATGTGGGACTTACAATCATACCATATATAGTTTCCTTCCATCTACGTAAATGCAGACTTAGCTTTCACTCTTACAAATTGATAATCATACACAGAAACACATAAAAACATACAGTGCTAGAAACGGGAGGTAAACAATTTGCCGGCTGTTCTGATTCTGGTAGTCAGGATACTGATGTAGGAATCCCAACAGCCGGAATACCGTCTCAAAAGGGCTATTCCCACTCATGGGTGTCCACGACACAATAGATCCTGTGGCAAGCTAAACGAGCCACTGAGCCCACAGCGTGGCGAGCGCATTGAGCCCGCAAGGGGACTCGTAGCGCTTGCCCCGCTGCTGACTGTCACACCGCCGCGGCCGCCACGCTTACCCCTCCGGGTGCGCTGGGTCTCCTGGCGGCCGTCCCCGCTGGTGGTCTCCGGGTCCCGGTGTCCCGTTGGCGCTGGTCCCGGCGGTCATTCAGAGTGTGGACGCCGCGGGTACGCCCGGCGTTCACGGAGGATGAGTGGGCGGGTGACGTCATCGGCGCTCCCCGCCAATCAGACGGAGGCGGGAAGTTCAAATTCAGACGCCGGGCAGAGCTCCGGCGCCTGAGTATCATCTACATCTACAAGATTGAACTCCAGTGCTTCCTCGTTCAAGAATCTCCTACTGCTGCTTTCTAGACTCCTGTGCTGCACCATTCAGCATGTTCTTCAGCTGCACAGACCTCTGTGTTTCCAGCATCTAGTGTAGGGGTGGGCAAAATTCGGCCCGCGGGCCGGATGCGGCCCGCAAACCGATCCTGCCCGGCCCACTGCCTCCCACCAGCGAGCAATGACAAGCGGCCCGACCGGCTGAGCTGCTTGTCATTGCTCTGCACTGCAGTACCTCCAAGCTGCCAGCGGCGCCTCTCTCCCCTGCTGCTCCTGCTGCTGCGTTGTAGCAGCCTCCTCCAGAGTCCCCAGTGACTGACAACGGCTGTGTTCAGCCGAGAAGGGGGCGGGGCTACGTGTTGATGAGGGGGCGGGCCTACACGGGACAAGAGCCAGACTGCTACAGATCCATCCTTCCTGCCACTGCCAGCCAGATCAGTAAGTTAATGGTGTGTGTGTGTGTGTGTGTGTGTGTGTGTGTGTGTGTGTGTGTGTGTTTGTGATAGTGTGCATATATTTGTGTGTGCGGGCAGTGGCGTCAGACTGTTTTTAGGTTGGGGGTAGAGATCTTTAGCTCTCGCTGCACCAACCCCTCCCGTGTTCTGTCACCATGTCACCCCCATGTTCTGTCACTGTGTCACCCCCCCCCCGTGTTCTGTCACTGTGTCACCCCCGTGTTCTGTCACTGTCACCCCCCGTGTTCTGTCACTATGTCACAACCACCCGTGTTCTGTCACTATGTCACACCCCCATGTGTTCTGTCACTATGTCACACCCACCCGTGTTCTGTCACTGTGTCACCTCCCCGTGTTCTGTCACTGTGTCACCTCCCCGTGTTCTGTCACTGTGTCACACATCCGTGTTCTGTCACTGTCACCCCCATCCCCGTGTTCTGTCACCGTGTCACCCCCACCGTGTTCTGTCACCGTGTCACACCTTTCCCCAGGGGCCATAAGACACTGGATAATTTGCTTGCTGCACAATAATTATCCTAAATAAAATGTTAATGTGTAAAAAGGCTCTCTACCTGCCGTAATGTGTGTAAAAGGGGCTCTACCTGGTGTAATGTGTGTAAGTGGCGCTGTGTGGCGCAATTTGAATAATGGAGACTATTGTGCAGCCTAATATGAATCTGTATTATTTTTTGCCCACACCCCTTCCACATGAAGCCACGTCCCTATATTTTTGGCAAGTGGGGCGAGCTGCTATTTTGTATGTGGCCCTCGGATACTGACAGGAAATGTCAAGTGGCCCTCAGCTGAAATAATTGCCCACCCCTGATCTAGTGAGTCCCTCGATTGCATAGACACTAGTGCAACCAGTGCAACCAGTGCTCAGCGGGACTTTCTGTCAAACGAACTCTGGGCTTACAGCGATCAGCGTGTTTCCTAGCTGAAACAAACTTCAGTGCTTTCACCATGTGCTTCAGCAACGCTCACAACAATTGATCACTGTGTGCTTCAGCAACGCTCACAACAATTTGTCACTGTGTGCTTCAGCAACGCTCACAACCATTTGTCACTGTGTGCTTCAGCAACGCTCACAATTTGTCACTGTGTGCTTCAGCAACGCTCACAACAATTTGCCACCATGTGCTTCAGCAATGCTCACAATCATGTGTCACAGTGTTCTTCAGCCTCACTCCTAGTGCTCTTCAGCATTGCTACAGTGATTCTTTAGCATATCTCACAGTAATCACCAGCACCGTTCTCAAGTCCTGTCTTTCAGGTGGTTTCCAGTATCCGTCACGAGTTTTGCCCACCGCTAAAGTCCTGAATGAAGAAAACCTATATTCGGCCATCTCAACTTCGGCCCAGCTGTGGTTCTCCTTCCCGGTCACCGGAAGAACCCCTGAGTTCACAACACTCTCAACCCAGGTCAGTGATAGTATACTCAGGCCACATGTACCCGGGGGATCGGAACACAGAGTCGAGCGCCATCCAAAATGTGGCTTCCCGAGTTCAGAGTCAGGTGGCGACACAGGGCCAGGTGATGCAGTATCTCCAGGAATTGTCCGGTCGTTTGGATCAAATTCAAGCATCCTTAGCCTCAGTAATTCTGGTTCCAGTTCCCGTAACCGCTCCAGTTGCCGTTTCCATTAATGTGCAACCTTCGGCCGGTACCAGGTCACGCCTTCAGCTTCCTACTCCTTCTCACTATAATGGGAATCCAAAGAATTGCCATGGTTTTTTAAACCAGTGCGAAGTGCACTTCGAGCTTCTCTCACATAATTTCCCTACAGATAAGTCTAAGGTGGCGTACATTATTTCCCTGCTCGAAGGGTCAGCGTTGGATTGGGTGTCTCCACTATGGGAACGATCTGATCCATTGGTTTCCAACTACACCGATTTCATCACGTCCTTTCAAAGAATCTTTGATGAGCCCGGCAGGATGACCACTGCTTCTTCCGACTTGCTCCGTGTCCGTCAGGGCTTCCGCTCCGTGGGTCAGTACGTGGTCCATTTCCAGACCATTGCCTCTGAACTTCACTGGAATAATGACACCCTGAGGGCTGCTTTCTGGACCGGTCTCTCCGACCGTCTGAAGGATGAGTTGGTCACTAGGGATCTGCCGGATCCATTAGAAGAGTTGATCTCCCTCTGCGTCAAGGTGGATCTCCGTATGCAGGAGCGTGGAGGAGAACGTAGTCGTTCGGATCGTTCCAGGTTCCGGCTTCCTCCTCCTAGGCAAGCAGCTGTACCAAGTCCAGACGAAACCCATGCAAATTAACCGGTCCCGACTGCGTCGTCGTGAGGGTAAACTCTGTCTTTACTGTGGAGCCGCAGATCATTTCATCAAGTTTTGTAAATCCCGTCCGGGAAACGGGCAGGCCTAGCTTGTTCCGGAGGAGTCAAGTTGGGAGTCACGTCCAAATCTTCTCCGACTTTGGATTGCTTACTTTCCGTGTCTTTGATCTCCAAGTCAGTTGCCAAATCTTTTAATGCCCTATTGGACTCTGGGGCTGCTGGGAATTTCGTTTCTTTTTCCTGTGTCCAAAGTCTGGATTTAAAGTTGCAGTCTATCAAACGGCCTATTTCATTGACTGCTATCAATGGTACCAGAATATCCAATGGCCTCATTACATGTCGCACAGAGCCCGTTAGGCTGCAGGTCGGAGCTCTACATCAAGAACATCTGGAGTTCCTAGTGATTCTGGAGATGCCTCAATATCTTTTCCTCAGGTTGCCTTGGTTCAAAACTCATAATCCCCACATCAACTGGAAGTCTTCACAAATTCTGTCATGGAGTTCATTCTGTCACACTAATTGCCTTACTCCCGTCTGTTCGCTCCGTGCATCTTCTAGGTCGGACGAAGAGCTCATTCCGGAGGCCTATCAGGAGTTCACGGATGTGTTCTCTGAGCAGGCGGCTGATCAGTTACCACCCCATAGACCTTGGGACTGCCCCATTGACCTCATCCCAGGGAAGATGCCGCCTCGGGGTCGCACTTATCCTCTGTCTCTACCTGAGACCCAAGCTATGTCGGACTATATTAAATCCAATCTTTTTAAAGGATTCATTCGCCCCTCTATCTCTCCGGCTGGAGCAGGTTTCTTTTTTGTGAAGAAGAAGGATGGGGGGGTTAAGACCATGTATCAATTATCGTGGCCTAAATGATATCACCATCAAAATAAATACCCCTTGCCGCTAATCACGGAGCTATTTGATAGGGTTCGTGGAGCCCACGTTTTTTCGAAGCTCGACTTGAGAGGAGCCTATAATCTTATACGTATCCGACAGGGGGACGAATGGAAGACCGCCTTCAATACTAGAGATGGGCATTATGAATATCTGGTAATGCCGTTCGGCCTTAGCAATGCTCCTGCCGTTTTCCAGGGATTCGTTAACGAAATCTTCTGAGACATGTTATACCAAAGTGTAGTGGTGTACTTAGAAGACATTCTGTTTTTTTCCAAGAATCTTGCAGAACACAGGACACAGGTCAAAGAGGTACTTCTCCGACTACAAAAGAATCGTCTCTACGGCAAGATTTCCAAATGTACTTTTGAGGTATCGTCAATTCCGTTCCTCGGTTATGTCATCTCGGGTACGGAGCTTTGCATGGATCCGGAAAAACTCACTGCCATTCGTGATTGGACTCAGCCTCTCTCTTTAAAAAGCAGTACAAAGGTTCTTGGGCTTTGCAAATTACTACAGGAAATTCATTAGGGGTTTTTCTACCATTATTGCACCCATTACCGCATTGACAAAAAAAGGTTCCAACCTGAGTTTGTGGTCTTCCGATGCCGTGGAAGCTTTCACCCAGTTGAAATCAGCTTTTGTGTCAGCTCCGGTACTCCAACAACCAAATTTCGAAGAACCGTTCTTCCTGGAGGTCGATGCTTCCTCAGTCGGGGTCGGAGCTGTTCTTTCCCAGTACTCTTCGGATAAGAAATTGCATCCATGTGGTTTCCATTCTCGTAAGTTCTCTCCTGCTGAACAGAACTACACTATTGGAGATCAGGAACTTTTGGCAATAAAATCCACCTTGGAGTAATGTAGATACTTATTAGAAGGTGCCAAACATCTGATTACTATTTACACCGATCACAAGAACTTGTTGTACATCAAAACCGCACAATGCTTGAATCCCCGTCAAGCTAGATGGGCGCTCTTCTTTGCTCGATTCTCTTTTGTTATTAAGTACCGGGCCGGGACTTTCAATACAAAAGATGATGCTCTGTCTCGTTCTCTAACTGCCTCAGATGAAGAGAATTCCTTTGAGAGGAGTTTAATTCTCAGTCCAATTTCCATTTCCGCTGCTCCCACTTCTCTAGGTCCTCCTCCTGGAAGAATGTCTGTACCAGTTGAATTCCGACCGAGAATACTGCAGTGGGCCCATATCGCCAAGTTCTCCAGTCATCCGGGGGTCCAAAAAATGTTCGAATTCCTGCGAAGGTCTTACTGGTGGAACACCATGATGAGGGATATACAAGATTATGTTAGCTCTTGTCCACAATGCACGCAGCACAAAACTCCTCGTCTGCCTCCTGCCGGATTGCTTCATCCTCTGTCCATTCCTAGGAAACCCTGGACCCATATTTATATGGACTTCATTACCGAGTTGCCCCACTCCAAAGGTTACAATACCATCTGGGTGATTGTCGACCGTTTTTCAAAGATGGCACACTTCGTTCCGTTGACAGGTCTACCGACGGCTCCCAAACTGGCTCTACTATTTATCTGGGAACACTTTCGTTTGCATGGCTTACCTCAGGAGGTGGTCTCAGATCGAGGGGTACAGTTCACTGCAAGGTTTTGGAGAGCTCTCTGTTCGGCCTTACAAATTAAACTCAAATTCTCGTCTGCCTATCATCCCCAAACAAATGGACAAACTGAACGAGTCAACCAGGATTTGGAGACTTTTCTCCGCGTTTATCTCTCTCCTTCACAGGACGACTGGGTGGAACTTTTACCCTGGGCAGAGTTTGCCCATAACCATTTGTTTCATTCCTCCACTGGCGAATCCCCGTTCTTCATCAATTATGGGTTCCATCCACGGGTTCCAGAATTACCAATCCTTCCGTCGGAGGAGGTTCCAGCCTGTAACTTCCACTCTACAACACTTCAGTCAAATTTGGAGTAGGGTTCATGCTAACCTCAAGAAATCTCTGTCCGATACAAATTATTTGCAGACAAGAAACGGCGGGCCGCTCCTCAATACAAGGTTGGTGATAGGGTATGGCTCTCCACCCGCAACCTCCGTCTAAAAGTACTCGCTATGAAATTTGCTCCGAGGTTCATCGGTCCTTACCCTGTTTTACAAGTCCTGAATCCTGTGGTCTGCAAATTGGGTTTGCCCTCTCACTTTCGTGTACCAAATTCTTTCCATGTTTCTCTCCTTCGTCCTCTCATCCTAAATCGTTTCCATTCTGAGCCTTCTAGTCCAACCTCAGTAGAGACTGAAACTGGAACATAATTTGAGATTAAAACTATTCTGGACTCTCGTTACTATCATAAGAATCTACAATATTTGGTAGAATGGAAGGGTTATGGACCTGAAGAAAAAAGTTGGATAAAGGCTTCTGAGGTCACTGCTCCTCGACTAATTCGGATCTTCCATTCTAGACACCCAACAAAACCAGGAAAGTGTCCAGGGGCCACTCCTAGAGGAGGGGGTACTGTCACACTGCCGCGGCCACCGCGCTTACCCCTCTGGGTGCGCTGGGTCTCCTGGCGGCCGTCCCTGCTGGTGGTCTCCGGGTCCCGGTGTCCCATTGGCGCTGGTCCCGGCGGTCATTCAGAGTGTGGACGCCGCGGGTACGTCCGGCGTCCACGGAGGATGAGTGGGCGGGTGACGTCATCGGCGCTCCCCGCCAATCAGACGGAGGCGGGAAGTTCAAATTCAGACGCCGGGCAGAGCTCCGGCGCCTGAGTATCATCTACATCTACAAGATTGAACTCCAGTGCTTCCTCGATCAAGAATCTCCTACTGCTGCTTTCTAGACTCCTGTGCTGCACCATTCAGCGTGTTCTTCAGCTGCACAGACCTCTGTGTTTCCAGCATCTAGTGAGTCCCTCGATTGCACAGACACCAGTGCAACCAGCGCTCAGCGGGACTTTCTGTCAAACGAACTCTGGGCTTACAGCGATCAGCGTGTTTCCTAGCTGAAACAAACTTCAGTGCTTTCACCATGTGCTTCAGCAACGCTCACAACAATTGATCACTGTGTGCTTCAGCAACACTCACAACAATTTGTCACTGTGTGCTTCAGCAACGCTCACAACCATTTGTCACTGTGTGCTTCAGCAACGCTCAACAACAATTTGTCACTGTGTGCTTCAGCAACGCTCACAACAATTTGCCACCGTGTGCTTCAGCAACGCTCACAATCATGTGTCACAGTGTTCTTCAGCCTCACTCCTAGTGCTCTTCAGCATCGCTACAGTGATTCTTTAGCATATCTCACAGTAATCACCAGCACCGTTCTCAAGTCCTGTCTTTCAGGTGGTTTCCAGTATCCGTCACGAGTTTTGCCCACCGCTAAAGTCCTGTATGAAGAAAACCTATATTCGGCCATCTCTACTTCGGCCCAGCTGTGGTTCTCCTTCCCGGTCACCGGAAGAACCCCCGAGTTCACAACACTCTCAACCCAGGTCAGTGATACTGACATTCTGACGGGCGGGATGCCAATGTCGGGATACCGCCAGTAAAACTTATGTATTCCCTAGAACAGTTGTTCTCAAACTGTGTGCCGTGGCACCCTGGGGTGCCTCAGGGCACTTGCAGGGTTGTCTTGGATTGGTGGTAGAGGAGCAAATTAATTATGGTCAATGTAATAGGTAAAACCAGTTCTAGTTGCTGACATTTATAAAATATGTTGACAAACAGAAGCAAATCTTACCAAAAACAATAGTAGCACGGTTGGTGACCTCAGGGACAAGAATTTAACAATACACTCTGCTGGCGGTATTCATTATAGGAAAATATGGTTTAATATCGCAATAAAAACATATACTAATATCCCCCAATACAAATCAGAATAAGAAAAATTGTCCGTATGGAAAGCTGCTTGGTTGATGCCTTTTTGGATCAAATCAAAATAGTGCACAATTATCACAAGCAATTATTTACTGTCCCGGATGGAATGTTATCAAGCCATTGATCTCCAATGGCAACACAGTTCTTATAGTGCAAAATATACCTGGGTCTCCACATTACAATCTCTCTCCTCCTCGTCCACTCTACTGGTCCTGCCAGTGTTTTACAGCATTGGTGGGAATGAAGGTGTTAGTAATCTCCATAGTCCCGTTCTCTTTGGTACGATCAGCGGTAAATATGTCATATACTACCACAGCAGCACTCCGTTGAGCCCCTTGTGTAACGTGTTTCCCTGCCTTTCCTTTCAGCTGCTTCCTCAGACACGTTTGGGCTCTGTGGTGTGCTTATTTATAGCGGCCACAACACTTCCGCATTTTGCGTTCCAAGCTTCATCTTCATTCACTTCCTTATATAGGTTACAGCGGTCATCTTTAACTTTGCTATTCAAACCTTGATTTCACTTACATTATATTCTGTGGCCATTATACCTTACTAAGATTCCGGTAGCCATCTTTGATTATGCTATTCAAGCCTTATTATCAATAGCATTAGATTTGATGAGCTTTATACATTTTCAATGGTACATTTCAAGCCTCATTATCATCTCCTCGGACAACTTTATCAACAATAGACATTATCATTTAAAGCCAACAATTTTCCCACAACAAACACCGCCCTTATAATAGTTAATTAATGAATTATCGTATTCTTTATATTCTGCTTAAACAATTTCATTTTTATTTTTATTGCATTTCATGCATTTCATATATTTCCACCAGTTGTATCCTGTCCCAATCCATTTTCACTGTGTATATATATATATATATATATATATATATATATATATATATATATGTACCCATAACAAAACTTTTTATAATGTCTCTATATTCATTTGTTATTTATAATTAATTTTTAACCCTTCTAATCCATATATATTTTTATATATATCACCTTCGTTCCCCATAACATTTATAAACATTATACATTTGATGAATCCCCTTACTAGTCACCCAAATCCCCCTCTCTCCCCACTTCTAACTCCTTCACTCCCTCCCACTATATAACCCTCCTCCACATACATCCCTGTTCTTCATATAACATCCTCAATCAAGATATTTTTTTACAGATGATTCAGTTCTATAGTATCATTCAATCCAAAAGGGGTCATAGTCCTTAAACAAAATATCCAGTATGCTTCTCGCTTACAAAGTTTCAAGAACCGATCCCGCCCTCTGCAGGTTATTTCAAATTGTTCAATACCTTTAATTCTAATGTTCATCATATCTCCATCTTGGCATTCTGTAATATGTCTATAAATGTGTTGTTTTTCATTTTCTTCACAATATTTCTTTTATGTTCCATAAACCTGCAGTTGAGGGTTCTGATCGTTCTGTCCCACATATTGCATACCACATCCACTGTGCAATACATACACTATGTGGATCTGCAATTAATGAATTGTTGTATAGGGTATTCTTCCTTTGTCACAAATGATTCAAAACTGATAATTTTCTTTTTCTCTGCACACCTACATGTATTACACGTTATTCTCCCACATTTATGATATCCTCTTGGTTTTTGGGGCAACCATCTCCGATCCTCCTTATTTTTTTTTTTCTTTTTAAATAAACTAGTAGTTAATTTCAGTTTTACATTTTCAGATTTTCTGAAAATTACATTATCTGACAATTTTACTGTATTATTTAATATATCATCTGTGGATGAGCACCAGTTGGCTGCGACTGAACACGGATAAAACAGAGGTCCTTATGATACGACCGCAACATCAAAGGACAAGACTGCAGCATAGCCAACCAACTGGATTTACACTCGGGAATTCAGAATTACAGACCACTGATCGTGTGCGGAATCTTGGCATTGTCCTGGATGGTGGCTTCACACTTAAACATCAGATATCAGCCACAATCAAATCCTCATTCTTTCACCTGAGGAACATAGTCAGAATCAAGCACTTAATTCCCTCAGATGATCTGCTAAAAGTCATACATGCATTTGTATCATCTCGATTAGACTACTGTAATGCCCTCTACCTTGGTCTCCCAGCAAAAGAATTGCAACGCTTACAGCTGGTGCAAAACACAGCTGCCAGGCAATCAGCCCCGTTCTAGCCACATAACACCCATCCTCTACTCCCTTCACTGGCTGCCTGTAAGATGGCGAATCATCTTCAATATTGGCTTACTGAGTTTCAAAGCATTACATGACCAGGGCCCAAGGTACCTGAAACAGCTTCTGACCCCATACTGTCCCACTCGATTACTGCGATCTGTAGATGAAGGACTTTTAGCAGTACCTAGAATCTCCCATATTTCATCTGGGGGCCGAGCTTTTAGTCATGCGGCTCCGGCTCTATGGAACTCACTTCCCCGCACAGTGCGAGAGGCCCCAACTATAGAATCCTTCAAAAGTAGACTCAAGACTTTTCTGTTTACGCAAGCATTTCCATAATGTCCCTTTTAGTATCTCCATGCTTCTGTTTTTTATGAAAATGTACTTCATTATTTTCTGTACTATATTATGCTATGTATCTGTTAAGCGCCTTGAGTCCTATTGGAGAAAGAGCGCTATATAAATAAAATTATTATTATTATTATCTAACTGAAGCAGGGGAAAATTCTTCCTAATAATTTTCTACATTTCCCTAAAGCCCATATTATATCTTGTTATAAAAGACATTGGTGGTCATTCCGAGCTGTTCGCTCGTTTCTGATTTTTGCAACGGAGCGATTAAGGCAAAAATGATCATGCGCATGGTACGCAGTATTTTAGCACAAAACTTAGTAGATTTACTCAAGTCCGAAGAAAGAATTTTCATCGTTGAAGTGATCGGAGTGGTTTGACAGGAAGTGGGTGTTTCTGGGCGGAAACTGACCGTTTTCTGGGAGTGTGCGGAAAAACGCAGGCGTGCCAGGATAAAACACGGGAGTGTCTGGAGAAACGGGGGAGTGGCTGGCCGAACGCAGGGCGTGTTTGTGACGTCAAACCAGGAACGAAACGGGCTGAGCTGATCGCAGTGTAGGAGTAAGTCTTGAGCTACTCAGAAACTGCTAAGAATTATTTATTTGCAATTCTGCTACTCTTTCATTCGTAATTCTGCTAAGCTAAGATACACTCCCAGAGGGCGGCGGCCCAGCGTGTGCAATGCTGCTAAAATCTGCTAGCGAGCGAACAACTCGGAATGAGGGCCTTTGTCCTATCTACATTCCATAGTTGTTCTCCCTTCCATGATTTTTGTTTTTCGCCGTCCCCCTAAGAATTGCATCCTTTTGTAAACTGGTAACTTCTGCTAATGCCTTTTGTAGAATATGATCCGGATAACCCTGTTCTTTAAAGGCTTGATATAAATCATTCGCCTGCTTGAAAAATAGCTCATCTGAGGAGCAGTTCCTTTTTACTTGGAGAAACTGTCCCCTTGGCTTATTATCTCCTGCACACTTTGTAATGGCTACTTCAATAGTTTAGGTAACGATTTTGATCCACCTTTTTTATGAACGTTTCAGTTTTAATGGTCTCATTGACCTTGTCAGTGAGTGCAATATCGAGAAAGTTAACTTCCGAATCACTAATTGTACTGGTGATTTTTATCTCAAAATCATTATGATTCAAACTATCAACAAAAGATTGTGCGGAACATAAGTCCCCTTCCCAAATGAAAAATAAATCATCCTTTAACCATCCACAGAGGACCAGGCTCGCACTGAGTCCACCAACCCATATGTATTGCTCCTCAAACCACCCCATAAAGATGTTGGCTAAACTCAGTGTGAACCTGGTCCCCATGGCCATGCCTTTAGTCTGCAAGTAAAACTGAGTGTTAAAAGAAAAATAATTGTGATATAAAATAAACCTAACTGATTGAATAATAAATTATTTAGTAACTTCTGTTATTGTGGAATCTTCTCTTAAATAGTGTCCCACTGATCTAATCCCTATTTCGTGGTCTATATTAGAATAGAGGGATTCCACATCACATGTTATAAATTTATATTCCCGCCTCCATTGAATATCCTTAATTAAATTTAAAAAATGAGTGGTATCTTTTATATAGGAGTGGTATCCTTTATATAGGATTGTAAATCTTTGACATATTTCTGCAGGTGGCTGTAAACAAAAAATTAAAAATTATTAGTCAGGGAGCCCACCCCTGAGATAATAGGTCTCCCAGGGGGGCTTCCATAGATTTATGCACTTTTGGTAAAAAATAAAAAGTGGGAATTATAGGATGTAAAGTATAAAGAAAATGATGTACCACCCTCGATATTGCACCCACCGCCACTGATTCCTCCAACATACATTTTAATTTTTTTCTGAAAAACATTTGTTGGATTACATGGCAGTTTCTTATAAAATTCCTCATTTTCCAATTGTCTATATGATTCTTCCAAGTAATAAGTGGTCTCATCCTTAATTAGGTTTTTAAGTGCACCTTTTCTAAGGTTATCTTTAATTGGTTCATGGTCTGATTTCGTACACATTTCCCTAAACCCTTCCAAGGTAGCCTTGTAAAAGCTCTTGATGTAAGGACCCCTATATTGTAAGGGGTAAAATTCTGATTTTGATTTAAACCTCATCATTTTAAATACATTTTCCTGACTATCAAATAGCTTAATTGAGGCGGCATCTTGTGTGGATTCTAGTGCCAGTTATTCCAGCATTTCTACCATGAATTCATCATCTTTATTAAGGATGACAGGGGATCCTGTCTCTCCCTTGGACTTTAATGTCTTCATGGCGAAATACCGTTTTCTACTTAAAGTCCTCACCACATCACCGAACCTAATGATGACATATAAACACAATTTATTAAAATGAATATTTCTTTACTAATGTCGAAGTCAAAAATATTTCAGTACACACATCACGTACAAACTACACACAGATGGCCTCCGTGCGCGTACATATTTGCAATTTGCATATGATCGCTCCCACGGTCCTGCGTATTAGCGCGTGGTATGAGTAATTGCGGTAGTGTTTGTGATCACATGGAAAAGCCATAAAAACACATTATATATTTAATCCAAATTGTGCACAATGTACACATAGCCCACATGCACCGCACCAGCGATTTATACTTGTTTAAATGGTACAGCTACAAAGGGATTCACCTTTTCAGGATAGGAGGTGACAGAACTAGGTTATAAGGTGGTGTTTGGTATCCAGCTGTAGGGTATTTTAAGAGCAATATTCTGGTGTTGGTTTGCAGAAGATCGCACGCTCCTGCGAATAGTTATGCTCAGGATTAGAATATTAACATTAACTGTATTTACTGTACTCTTGATATGCGGCGGGAACCCAGAGGAGAACATCTGCAAGTGCACCTGGACCAGACATCACCCACCTATTCAAACTGACCTATGACCTCTCCTGTAAATGACCATCCCAGTGTCCAATGGACAAAGAGATTACAGCTTTCATTGTGTTAGGTTTTGGATAAATGTATAAAAAGCCAGCTGCAGGCCAGGTCACTCTCTCAATCTCTGAAGGTCATCTACCTTGATGACTGAGGACCGGACCGGGAAGCGCAGGCGAAACCAAACGTATGTACCATTGACTGTAGCCTCTTTTCTGTTATTGCAATTGAATCTTTGTTGTAACCCCCTTTTTTCAATTATATGTTGGTGGGTCGGATCCCAACATCTTAAATACAATTGGTGTCGTGTCTTCTCCCTGCTAAGGTTATAAGTGTACTTCAGGCACACGTGTAGCTCAATTGTGCTCACGGCGTGTCGGTGTGTGTATGCTAAGTTAGTAAAAAGTACGTATGTTAAAGATTACATCCAGCTGCTCGAATTTCAGTGTAAAAGGTATAGCTTTTTGTCCTGTATGCAAATCAGCATTCACACTAAATAAACTTTTGGCCTGGGTGTGCCGTGAAAAGAATTCTGGTAGTCTAGGGCGCCGTGACTCAAATTAGTTTGGCAACCACTGCCTAGAAACAATGGGCCTCATTCAGACGTAGAATTAAAGCTACATTTTTCACTAATGGGCAAAACCATGTGCACTGCAGGGGGGACAGATGTAACATGTGCAGAGAGAGTTAGAATTTTCCTGCTGCAATCAGGTCTGAATTAGGCCCAATATCTGCACCTCTCCCAACATGGACAGTAGCTTCAGTTAAATGTAATATATAACAATACATGTTTTTCTTACCATAATAACCTTAATAAACAATCTACACATAACATCACACATGGTATACACATCATCCTTTACCCTATCGACATAGGTGTTAATACAATACATTGTATTATTTACCTGTTATACAGTATATATGTGTTTGTGTGTGTGTATGGGAGGATGTATCAGATTACTGTTGTTTGTGTTTGTGTGTATGTCTTACACTGTGTGTATAGAGATTGTCCGATGTCGGACACCATTAATGAACATTAATGTTGGGATGCGTGGCTTGAGCGCCGAACAGGGTTGACATTCTAATCCCAAACTCCGGCACTCGTCCTCAGTATTTGCCCTTATATCCTCCCCCAGAACTCCTGTCCGCTGTCCCCTGTATCCTCCTTACCCTCTGATGCAGCAGCGGAGCAGGTGGAACAGATCCGCGGAATCGGGGAATGTACACTCACATTCCTGCGGATTGCGGCCTGCCCGCCTCCACCTAGCACGGACCTCCGGTACCTGCAGTATCTGGCGGGAGCTCCAGAGCATTGAGGCCGGATCCTAAGAGTGCTGGGGAGCTGCCCGCATGACCTGCGGTGGCTTTCCCTCGTGCTGTGGTCCCTGCTGCCGCCGTGTAACCGCCAGAGATGGCCGCATCGGGTCCTGCGGACTGCATGGCTCTGGCTGCTGCACGCCTGACCTGGATCCCGGCTGGCGGCGCACCATCTTTGTTTCTCCCTCTCTGGCCCCTGATGCAGGGCTAGGTGTCCTCTAGGTGGTCTAATGTGGTGCCTTGACTGCTGGCTGGACTGTGGTCGGTTCCCCCCACTTGAATATCTCTCCTACACCTGCTGGTACCTGAGGGGTGAGTAGCACATACACAGCTTCTGCAATTACTGTGCTGATTGCTTCCCCAACTGCTGTAATAACTACTAAGAGGGACTGCATCACCTCTTTTGCTGCTGTACCTACAGCCCCCATTTCTATTACATTTACTCCATGCACAATTGGATTTTTGCTGCCACTCTCCGCATATATCTTGGGCACCCATTTACCTGCATTACCACTATTGTGACCAAAACTGATACTCTGACTCCCTCCAGTGGCCACTACCATTATCTACACCATTTTTTGTTGGTTCACTCTACAATATCAGCTCAAGACCCAGTGCCTCTCTCTACAAAGTTACAGCTACCCCCTTCCCGTCTTCTGGGAGCCTCTTTAAAGAACACGGGGCCTGACCTACCACTCCACCGGAGCCCATGATGCGAGCCTAAGGTTACTTTTCGACCTTCCTGGACCACTGTTTTAACCCAATATTGTATACAAAGAGTGTGCTTTTTTCTTTGTCCCTTAGTCTAAACTTTCGCTCCTCTTCTGCGGTGGGTTTTTCTTTTCTCGCTATGTCGAAAAATAAGAGGGCTACACGGGCTCCTACCAGTTTTTTTGGACCAAAATCGAAAATGTCCTCGGACTCTTCCTCTTCTCCATGCTCGTTAGATGCGAGTATAGACCCTCAGATTCAAGTGGTTATGACGAGTCTACTGTAAGGTGTTCTTGGTACCCGTACAGATGCTTTGGACTCAAAAACAGATGATCTCTGCCGTTCCCAACAGCGTCTTGATAAAGAACTTACTAGATTGCATGAGGAGATGGAGGCGCTTAACCACTTAACTGACAATTTATTTTGCTGAAAACCACTCTGGAATTGTCAGGTTTTTTTATTAGTGAATTAGGTGAAGAACAAGAATTTAACCCTATCCCAAATGATTTTAGTTAAAAAAAGGAAAATTTTTATTTTTAAATATATTTTCAAACATCAAAACATAGTTCGGGAACATTGCGACCATTGGAACATCGCGACCATCGTGGCTTTCATTTTGAAAGCCGGGACAGCCTGCAGGTACACAGGGGGGGTCTGGGGTGGGCTTGGGAGGGTTCATTTACACTCCCCAGTGGCTGCCATTGTCTGCAGCCATTGGAGGGGGGAGGATCCTACCGTGCTGACCGATCAGCAGTGATCGGCAGCACGGCAATCAGTGGGGGAGAGTGCAGGCAGGCAGAGGGACCTTCTGGTCCCTCTCACAGCAGCAGTGGAGGGAAGTTTATCTTCCCTGCCACTGCTAACACTCTCTATCTGACTGGTCATATCTTGTGCGACCAGGTCAGATAGAGCACTTGCAGGCATGGTCGCATCTGATGCGACCATGTCAGGCAAGTGGTTAAAGAATGACAGGACAACCAGGAGAATCACTCTCATCGAAACAACCTGCCACCCGCAATGTGGCGGAATCGGTCCTTGACCCTTCCCTGCCCTCATTCTTAAAAGAGTTCTTAACATTTGTTGTGCCAGATCTCACGGATGGGGATTGTCTCTGTGATAGAGCTCATAGGGCACTTCATGCAAACCTTCCCCTACTCAACCAACCAGAGACGCCATTGTCCGTTTTCACTATTTGCGCTCCAAAGAAAGAGTCCTTTCGTCCATCCATGACTCTCCAGAGATCTCGTTCAGAGACATGCAATTGCAAGTCTTTCAGGATTTAGCTCCCTCTACCATCCAAAAAAGACGGGACCTCCAGCCAGTAACTAGGATCTTACGACAGCATCAAATTCGGTACAGATGGGGATTCCCCTTTATGATTCAGGTTTCGGTGAATAAGTCTATCCACTCAGTTAAAACTTTAACTCAAGGACAAGAATTATTGGCTAAGCTTGATCTCCTCCCAGCATCTTCTGCAGTTGGACCTACGGCCTCATCCTTTAAACCGCAAAGTCTTCGGCCCACTTTGCCTGACTGGACAGGAGTGACCCGCCATTGCTCTGTGTACAGTGAACCTCCCTGAACTAAGAGGGTACTCCTCACAAGTTAGTTCTCAATACTTCAGGGTTGTGTTTCCCTGTCTTGCAATGTTTGTTGGTTGGTGGAGACTTAGACCTCCGTCTTCGTTTCTCTAATATATGTGTACCTGTTTATTGTATTGTTCTCTAGATTTTAGATTTTCTTGTATATTATGCATATGATGTCATATCATTATGCTTGTTTCACTCTCCCTTCTCCCCTTCACCCCCTCTAGTTACCTACCTTTCCCCATCTACCTCCTCTTTCTCCCTTTCTCCTTTCCTTCTTTCCTCTGCCCTTCCTTTTCCTTCTTCCCTCCTTATTAGATCTGACACAGTTATGTACTTTTCGTATTGAGTTATAAAATTAAGTACTGTTGCCACTGCCAACTTTAATTGTTATGGTCCAGACAGTCTTGACCGTATAATATAGTCCCTCAGTTGCCCGACTGGACAAGTGCAACCCACCAGAGTGCTGAGGTCAGTGAACCTCCCTGAACTAAGCGGGTACCCTTTAGCTGTTCGCTCAGACCCATATATCCATGCCCTGTATTGTCCATTGGTTGATGGCGGCTTAGCCCTCCATTTTAGTTTCCTTGATGCATCATTTTTTGCTACTGTGTTGTTTGACTAGACTCCTGTATACGTTCTTTACATGATGCTGTGTTATTATGTTAGTCTCTTTCCCCCTTTGCTCTCCGCCCCCACTTCTTGCCTCCCATCCTCCCCGTATCTCTCTTTCTCCCCCCCTTTTCTCTTTTCTTTTGACACAGTCCTATGCTTTTCATATTGTGTTCTTTAATGCTGTATTGTGGCTATTGTATTTTATTATTGCGGTCCAGGTGGTTTTGACTATGTTGCATAGTCTCTCAGTCACCCCCCAATATTCCTTTTTGATGTTTATATTGTTTTATATGCTGTTCTTTTTTGTTGCAATCCTTGAGTGGGACCCACGATTTCAGGGATTTTTCCCTATGGATCTTGCTTTTCTTACTCTCTTCTCTCTCCCTTTTTCTTGCGGCCTTTTTTGATCCTTTCGCTCTCTTTTTCTTTTCTCTTTTTGGGGTGGCCCGCACCGGGCTCACCCTGTGCCTTCTCATATTGTTATATGCAGTATGTAGAACTCCCTTTTATACATAGCCATGTCTCTTAAAATATTTTCTGTCATTGTTAATGGCCTGAACTCCCCTAAGAAGCATACTGTGTTTCTGGGAGCCTGTAGGCAAGATAAAGCCGATATTGCCTTTCTTCAAGAAATGCATCTCACTGGCTTACATACCTAGCTTAGAGGTAGGTGGTTTTCTCAATCCTTCTTTGCTTCAACAGATTGTAAAAAACGTGACGTACCCATTGTAATTCACCGTAACATCCCGTTCGTCCACTCTAAAACTGTGATAGACCCGGAAGGGCGGTTTCTTGTTGTAATAGGTACCCTCCACTGCCTGACCCTCACTTTAGTTTCTATCTATGCTCCCAACCAAGACCAATCCCTGTTCTTTGATTCCCTGTCTAAATGCTTGGACAAAGAAGCGCAAGGTCAAAGTATCATGGGCGGCGATTTTAATACAATAATTGACCCATTGTTGGATAGAACCAGTCCTCCTCCTCACACTTCCATGACGACCCTACCCAGGTCCTCTCGTACCCTTATTTCTTCCTTAAAATGCCATGGCCTCTGTGACACCTGGTGGTCACAACATCCTCTTCCCTTATCCCACTGATTTCTGATGCAGGCAAGACATTAAGGGGTCTTTCTTCTTATATATACGTATATATTCTTATATATACCGTGCACCCCTTAGAAGATAAAAAAGGCACCTTGATGACTCGCTTTTGCAACATCCCTCTGCGTCGGATGAAAGTCGGTTGGCAATCACTATTTTTCAGAAAATGCATCTCTCGACAGTTCCCTTAGTGTTCTCTGGGAGGCTCATAAGGCCACCATACGAGGTGCTTCAATGGCAAAATCGTCGGCAATCAGGAAAAAAGCTGTGCTGGAGGTCCAGTCGCTTGAATCACAAATTGCCACCTTATTAACCCAACATAAAACATCCCCCAGTGCTTTGCTGCTCTCTCAAATCGAATCTTTATGGGGTCAACTTAATACCCTCCTTTCTAATGGGTGTAGTATGGTATGCCGGCGGCCGGGCTCCCGGCGGCCAGCATACCTGAGCCGGAATCCCAACCGCCAGCATACCGACAGCTGGGCGAGTGCAAATGAGCCCCTTGCAGGCTTGCTGCGGTCGCCATGCTGCGGGCACGGTGGCGCGCTACGCTACCTATTCTCCCTCCAGGGGGGTCGTGGACCCCCAAGAGTTAGTAAAGGTGTCGGTATGATGGGTGTCAGGATTCCAGCGCCGGTATACTATGCGCCAGGATCACAACAGCCGGCAAAGTAAATACCACCCCTTTCTAATCGTGCAGCGCTTATTCTTCGAAAACTTCGGCTACACTTTATGATAAACTGGATAAAATTTACTCCTTGCTGGCCAATAAACTGTGACGTAAACAAGCTCTAGGTGCCATAGATAAACTATACTCGCCGCACCATGGTTCCTACACATATGACCCTGAAGTGATGTCCGAAGACTTCAGGACCTTTTATAATTCCCTTTATAACCTGTCGGATTTGTCCTCTTCGTCTTCTGCTGGAGACGAGGGAATACACTTATACTTGTCCGATACCCCCTTGCCATCTCTCTTTGAAGTTCAGTTAGATGCTCTTAATAGCCGGATCTCAGATGAGGAGACGATAGCTGCTATACAATCTATGCATACATCTGCCGCCCGAGACCCTGATGGTATTACCACCCAATATTATAAACTGATTGCGAAGAAGCTGGCCCCGCATCTCTCCTCTTTATATAATGATATTTTCGAGGGAGCTTCCTTTCTGCCAGAGATAACCTGGGCTGACATCGTGGTAATCCCAAAATCTGATAGAGATCCAACTATATGCTCCAATTATATACCAATTTCGTTGCTGAACGTAAATCTGAAGATCTATGCGAAAAGCTTAGCTACTCGTCTGGCTCCCCTGTTGCCTGGTTTGGTCCACCCGGACGAGGTTGTGTTTATCCCTGGACGCCAGGCGTCGGACAACACCAGAAGAGCCACTGATTTAATTTACTCCATTCAAAAATGGAAGTTTCCTTCCCTTCTTCTGGCTCTTGACGCGGAGAAGGCCTTTGACCGAATTTCCTGGTCATTTGCCTTTCCAGTCCTCGGTAAAATGGGATTTTTAGGTACATTTCTAGATGGATTCAAGGCACTTTACCGCTCCCCGTCAGCCCAGGTTTTGGTCAATTGTGTTTTATCCGCTAGTTTTGGGATTGCCAATAGCACCAGGCAGGGTTACCCACTCTCGCCTCTAATATTTGCGTTAGTCATGGAGCCTCTGGTGGCAAAGATTCGCAATAATACAGCTATTCATGGAGTGTCTATGGGCTCACCCAAGCACAAAATTGCATCATACGCTGATGATGTTTTGATTTCCCTTACGGATCCAGCCCAATCCCTTCCATCTCTTTTGTCCGAGATCCGCTCGTATTCTCATAACTTTTGTTATAAAATTAACGTTGAGAATACGGAGGTTGTTGATTTTCATATCCCAGTGGCGCGTAAGCAACTGGCATAGAAAGAAAATCAAATATCTTGTTATTTAATTGACTCACCATCACCACCAACTCTTTCAGGCAAATTATCCCCGCTTATTAGAAAAAATTAAAGAAGATTTATTGGAATGGTCCAACTATTACATTTCTTCTATAGGCAGAATAAATTCTGTCAAGAAGAGTGTGCTTCCTCAACTCTTACTGTATATCTGTTTCAGACTCTTCCGATATATGTCCCTCCCTATGTTTTTAAATCCTTGCAGCACCAAACCTCTTACTTTATATGGAATCGTAAACACCCTCGTATTAGACTTAAATTACTCCAGTGTACTTCCAGAGGGGGTGGACTGGGTATCCCAGACTTTACAAAATACTTCTATGCTGCACAACTCTCTCACTGTGTGCAATGGTGTAATGAGGGTGGAGCAGGGAAGGTCTGAGTGAGGAACGAGACTGAGGAGGTGGGTCTGGCCACGTTGTCCTCTCTACTGTGGCTTCATAGGAGTCAGTGTGGTGTATCGCTCACTAGCTATGTGGAACATGGCAAATAGACGGTTTGCTTTGGCCCCACACCCGTCTCCCCTGATCCCTCTATTTCATAATCCAGCCTTCCCCCCTGGTATGTGTAGATTCTCTTTCACTACCTGGAGCTTGGGCAACATATTCTATATTAATTACATTACTCCCGATGCTTCCTTTACTCAGTTCGCAGAGATTTGCGATGGAACAGTAGTTCCAACTACGGATTTCTTTTGCTATATGCAAAATAAATACTTCCACTCCACTATCACCTCCACTCTTCTTAGTAGAAAACTATCCTCTTTCGAATATATAAGATGGAAACATTCCAATACCAAGGGCTTAATTTTAAACATCTATGCCTTGCAAGGCAATGACTCTACCCCAACCCGAGCTCCTCACGAACTGGCATGGGAAAAGGATCTGGGACATACTATAGACAATGAGGATTGGGTTGATATTTGGGATAATGCTACTTCCAGATCTATTTGTGTTAAAATTAGAGATGTGCGCCAGAAATTTTTCGGGTTTTGTGTTTTGGTTTTGGATTCGGTTCTGCGGCCGTGTTTTGGATTCGGACGCGTTTTGGCAAAACCTCCCTGAAATTTTTATGTCGGATTCGGGTGTGTTTTGGATTTGGGTGTTTTTTTTTCAAAAACCCCTCAAAAACAGCTTAAATCATAGAATTTGGGGGTAATTTTGATCCCATAGTATTATTAACCTCAATAACCATAATTTCCACTCATTTTCAGTCTATTCTGAACACCTCACACCTCACAATATTATTTTTAGTCCTGAAATTTGCACCGAGGTCGCTGGATGACTAAGCTAAGTGACCCACGTGGGCGGCACAAACACCTGGCCCACTTAAAAAAATTAGCCCCAAACATCACATGATGCAGAGATAAAAAAAAGGTGCAAGATGGAATTGTCCTTGGGCACCCACCCACCCGTATGTTGTATAAACAGGTCATGCACACTTTAACAAACCCATAATTTCAGCCACAGGGTCTGCCACACGACTGTGGCTGAAATGACTGGTTGGTTTGGGCCCCCACCAAAAAAGAAGCAATCAATCTCTCCTTGCACAAACTGGCTCTACAGAGGCAAGATGTCCACCTCCTCCTCATCATCCGATTCATCACCCCTCTCACTGTGCACATTGCCCCTCCTCACAGAGTATTCATTTGTCCACACTGGAATCCACCATCTCAGGTCCCTGTGTACTTTCTGGAGGCAATTGCTGGTGAATGTCTCCATGGAGGAATTGATTATAATTCACTTTGATGAACATCATCTTCTCCACATTTTATTGAAGTAACCTTTTACGCCGATTGTTGACGAGGTGACCGGCTGCACTAAACACTCTTTTGGAGTACACACTGAAGGGGGGGGTTCAACTTAGGTAAAATAAAGCCAGTTTGTGCAAGGGCCTCCAAATTGCCTCTTTTTCCTGCCAGTATACGTACGGACTGTCTGACGTGCCTACTTGGATGCGGTCACTCATATAATCCTCCACCATTCTTTCAATGGTGACAGAATCATATGCAGTGACAGTAGACATGTCAGTAATCGTTGGCAGGTCCTTCAGTCTGGACCAGATGTCAGCACTCGCTCCAGACCGCCCTGCATCACCGCCAACTGGTGGGCTCGGAATTCTTAGCCTTTTCCTCGCAGCCCCAGTTGCGGGAGAATGTGAAGAAGGAGCTGTTGACGGGTCACGTTCCGCTTGACTTGACAATTGTCTCACCAGCAGGTCTTTGAACATGTGCAGACTTGTGTCTGCCGGAAAGAGAAATACAATGTAGGCTTTAAACCTAGGATCGAGCACGGTGGCCAAAATGTAGTGCTCTGATTTCAACAGATTGACCACCCATGAATCCTGGTTAAGCGAATTAAGGGCTCTATCCACAAGTCCCACATGCCTAGCGGAATCGCTCCATTTTAGCTCCTCCTTCAATCTCTCCAGCTGCTTCTGCAAAAGCCTGATGAGGGGAATGACCTGACTCAGGCTGGCAGTGTCTGAACTGACTTCACGTGTGGCAAGTTCAAAGGGTTGCAGAACCTTGCACAACGTTGAAACCATTCTCCACTGCGCTTAAGTCAGGTGAATTCCCCCTCCTTTGCCTATATCGTAGGCAGATGTATAAGCTTGAATGTCCTTTTGCTGCTCCTCCATCCTCTGAAGCATATAGAGGGTTGTATTCCACCTAGTTACCACCTCTTGCTTCAGATGATGGTGGGGCAGGTTCAGGAGTGTTTGCTGGTGCTCCAGTCTTCGGCGCGCGGTGGCTGAATGCTGAAAGTGGCCCGCAATTCTTCGGGACACCGACAGCATCTCTTGCACGCCCCTGTCATTTAAAAAAAAATTCTGCTCCACCAAATTCAATGTACAGTATGTGCAAAACATGGGACGTGCTGGAATTTGCCCACATGTAATGCAAGCACAATATTGGTGGCGTTGTCCGATGTCACAAATCCCCAGGAGAGTCCAATTGGGGTAAGCCATTCTGCGATGATGTTCCTCAGTTTCCGTAAGAGGTTGTCAGCTGTGTGCCTCTTATGGAAAGCGGTGATACAAAGCGTAGCCTGCCTAGGAACAAGTTGGCGTTTGCGAGATGCTGCTACTGCTGCCGCTGCTGCTGTTCTTGCTGCGGGAGGCAATACATCTACCCAGTGGGCTGTCACAGTCATATAGTCCTGAGTCTGCCCTGCTCCACTTGTCCACATGTCCGTGGTTAAGTGGACATTGGGTACAACTGCATTTTTTAGGACACTGGTGACTCTTTTTCTGACGTCTGTGTACATTCTCGGTATCGCCTGCCTAGAGAAGTGGAACCTAGATGGTATTTGGTACCGGGGACACAGTACCTCAAGCAATTCTCTAATTCCCTGTGAATTAACGGTGGATACCGGACACATGTTTAACACCAATGCAGCTGCCAAGACCTGAGTTATCCGCTTTGCAGCAGGATGACTGCTGTGATATTTCATCTTCCTCGCAAAGGACTGTTGGACAGTCAATTGCTTACTGGAAGTAGTACAAGTGGTCTTCCGACTTCCCCTCTGGGATGACGATCGACTCCCAGCAGCAACAACAGCAGTGCCAGCAGCAACAGCAGCAGTAGGCGTTCCACTCAAAGATCCATCGGAGGAATCCCAGTTAGGAGAGGACTCGTCAGACTTGCCAGTGACATGCCCTGCAGGACTATTGGCGTTCCTGTCTAAGGAGGAAAATTAGATTTTAAACCTACCAGTAAATCTTTTTCTCGTAGTCCGTAGAGGATGCTGGGGACTCCGTAAGGACCATGGGGATAGACGGACTCCGCAGGAGACATGGGCACTTTAAGAAAGACTTTAGGAATGGGTGTGCACTGGCTCCTCCCTCTATGCCCCTCCTCCAGACCTCAGTTAGAGAAACTGTGCCCAGAGGAGACGGACAGTACGAGGAAAGGATTTTGTTAATCCAAGGGCAAGATTCATACCAGCCACACCAATCACACCGTATAACTTGAGATATACTAATCAGTTAACAGTATGAAAACAACATAGCATCAGTCCAAGACCGATGAAAACTATAACATAACCCTTATGTAAGCAAAACTATATACAAGTCTTGCAGAAATAGTCCGCCCAGCATCCTCTACGGATTTACCGGTAGGTTTAAAATCTAATTTTCTCTTACGTCCTAGAGGATGCTGGGGACTCCGTAAGGACCATGGGGATTATACCAAAGCTCCCAAACAGGCGGGAGAGTGTGGATGACTCTGCAGTACCGATTGAGCAAACAGGAGGTCCTCCTCAGTCAGGGTATCAAACTTATAGAACTTTGCAAAGGTGTTTGAACCCGACCAAGTAGCAGCTCGGCATAGTTTTAGTGCCGAGACCCCTCGGGCCGCCGCCCAAGATGAGCCCACCTTCCTAGTGAAATGGGCCTTAACCGATTTTGGTAACGGCAATCCAGCCGCAGAATGCGCCTGCTGAATCGTGTTACAGATCCAGCGAGCAATAGCCTGCTTTGAAGCAGGGCCGCCAACCTTGTTGGCTGCATATAGGACAAACAGTGCTTCTGTTTTTCTGACTCTAGCCGTTCTGGCCACGTAAATTTTCAAAGCCCTGACTACATCAAGGGACTCAGAATCCTCCAAGTCTCGCGTAGCCACAGGCACCACAATAGGTTGGTTCATATGAAAAGATGACACCACCTTAGGCAAGAATTGAGGACAGGTCCGCAATTCCGCTCTATCCATATGAAAAACCAGATAGGGGCTTTTATGAGACAAAGCCGCCAATTCCGACACTCGCCTAGCCGAAGCCAAGGCTAATAACATGACCACCTTCCAAGTGAGATATTTTAACTCCACCGTTTGAAGTGGTTCAAACCAGTGCGACTTAAGGAAACTCAACACCACGTTAAGGTCCCAAGGCGCCACCGGAGGTATAAAAGGAGGCTGAATATGCAGCACTCCCTTCACAAAAGTCTGTACTTCTGGGAGAGAAGCCAATTCTTTTTGAAAGAAAATGGAAATCTGAACCTTGACGGAGCCTAATTTTAGGCCCAAATTCACTCCAGTTTGTAGGAAGTGAAGGAAACGGCCCAGATGGAATTCTTCCGTAGGAGCATTCCTGGCCTCCCAAGAAACATATTTTCGCCATATACGGTGATAATGTTTAGAAGTCACGTCTTTCCTAGCCTTTATCAGCGTAGGAATGACCTCATCCGAAATGCCTTTTCTGCTAGGATCCGGCGTTTAACCGCCATGCCGTCAAACGCAGCCGCGGCAAGTCTTGGAACCGACAGGCTCCTGTTGCAACAGGTCCTGTCCTAGAGGAAGAGGTCATGGATCTTCTGTGAGCATTTCCTGCAGATCCGGATACCAGGTCCTTCGTGGCCAATCTGGAACAATGAGAATTGTTCTCACTCCTCTCTTTCTTATTATTTTCAACACCTTAGGTATGAGAGGAAGAGGAGGAAATACATAGACCGACTGGAACACTCACGGTGTCACTAGGGCATCTACAGCTACCGCCTGAGGATCTTTTGATCTGGCGTAATACCTCTGTAGCTTTTTGTTGAGGCGGGACGCCATCATGTCTATCTGGGGTAATCCCCACTGACTTGCAATCTGTGCAAAGACTTCCGGATGAATTCCCCACTCTCCTGGATGCAGGTCGTGTCTGCTGAGGAAGTCTGCTTCCCAGTTGTCCACTCCCGGAATGAACACTGTTGACAGTGCGCTTACATGAATTTCCGCCTAGCGAAGAATTCTGGTGGCTTCCGCCATTGCCACTCTGCTCCATGTGCCGTCTTGGCGGTTTACATGAGCCACTGCGGTGATGTTGTCTGACTGGATCAGAATTGGTTGGTCGCGCAGTAATGTCTCCGCTTGACGTAGGGCGTTGTATATGGCCCTGAGTTCCAGGATATTGATGTGAAGACAAGTCTCTTGACTTGACCAAAAACCTTGGAAGTTTCTTCCCTGTGTGACTGCTCCCCAACCTCTGAGGCTCGCGTCCGTGGCCACCAGGATCCAGTCCTGAATGCCGATCCTTCAGCCTTCTAGAAGGTGAGCACCCTGCAGCCACCACAGGAGAGATACCCTGGCCCTGGGGAACAGGGAGATCAACTGATGAATCTGTAGATGTGACCCGGACCACTTGTCCAGTAGGTCCCACTGGAAAGTCCTCGCAAGGAGTCTGCCGAAGGGAATGGCCTTGTATGATGCCACCATCTTTCCCAGGACTCGAGTGCAGTGATGCACTGACACCTGTTTTGGTTTCAATAGGTTCCTGACTAGAGTCATGAGTTCCTGAGCTTTTTCTATCGGAAGATAAACTCTTTTCTGGTCTGTATCCAGAATCATGCCCAAGAAGGTCAGACGAGTCGTCGGAACCAACTGCGACTTTGGGATATTGAGAATCCAGCCGTGTTTCTGTAACACCTTCAGTGAAAGTGATACGCTGTTCAGTAACTGCTCTCTTGATCTCGTTTTTATGAGGAGATCGTCCAAGTACGGGATAATTGTGACACCTTGCTTGCGCAGGAGCACCATCATTTCCGCCATCACCTTGGTGAAAATCCTGGAAAGCCCAAACGGCAACATCTGAAATTGGTAATGACAATCCTGTACCCCAAATCTCAGGTACGCCTGATGAGGTGGATAAATGGGAACATGAAGGTATGCATCCTTTATGTCCAGAGATACCATAAAATGCCCCCCTTCCAGGCTTGCGATGACCGCCCTGAGCGATTCCATCTTGAACTAGAACCCTTTCCAAGTATAGGTTCAGGGATTTTAAAGTTAGAATGGGTCTGACCGAACCGTCCGGTTTCGGGACTACAAACAGGGTTGAGTAATATCCCCTCCCTTGTTGAGGTAGGGGAACCTTGACCACCACCTGTTGAAGATACAATTTGTGAATTGCAATTAACACTATCTCCCTTTCTGGGGGAGAAGTCGGCAGGGACGATTTGAAAAAGCGGCGAGGAGGCACCTCTTCGAATTCCAGCTTGTAACCCTGAGAAACAATTTCTATTGCCCAGGGATCCACCTGTGAGTGAACCCAGATGTGGCTGAAAATTCGAAGACGTGCCCCCACTGGGGCGGACTCCCTTAGCGGAGCCCCAGCGTCATGCGGTGGATTTTGTAGAGGCCGGGGAGGACATCTGTTCATGGGAACTAGCTGTGTTGTGCAGCTTTTTCCCTCTGCCCTTACCTCTGGCAAGAAAGAACGCACCTCGTACTCTCTTGTTTCTTGTGACCGAAAGGACTGCATTTGATTATGTGGTGCTTTCTTAGACTGTGAGGGAATATAAGGCAAAAATTTTGATTTACCAGCTGTAGCTGTGGAGACCAGGTCCGAGAGACCTTCCCCAAACAATTCCTCACCCTTGTAAGGTAAAACCTGCATATGCCTCTTTGAGTCGGCATCACCTGTCCATTGCCGAGTCCATAGGACTCGTCTAGCAGAAATCGACATAGTGTTGATTTCGTTAATATGAACCCGGGTCAATAAAATGGTACCCCTATCCAGGGTATCAATTTCCGTCGATAAGGTACCTATCCACGCTGCTACAGCGCTACAAACTCCAGCAGACACTATTGCCGGTCTGAGTAAGGTACTATAATGTGTGAAAATGGACTTTAAGGTAGCCTGCTGTTTGCGATCAGCAGGATCCCTGAGGGTAGCCATATCTTGGAATGGCAGCTTTCTCTTTTGGATAAGCGTGTCCACGCTTTTTTCCCCCCTTGGGGAAGATTCTCACTGTATCCTGTCCTTAGTCGGGAAAGTATACACCCTAAGAATCCTTTTGGGAATCCGCAGTTTCTTGTCTGGAGATTCCCAAGCCTTTTCAATAACTCGTTCATGAGATGGGGGAAGGGTTACCTCAGGTTTCTTTACCCTATACATGTGTACCCTCGTGTCAGGGACAGGGGGTTTCTCTGTGATATGCAAAACATCTTTTATTACAATAATCATATACAGGTTGAGTATCCCATATCCAAATATTCCAAAATACGGAATATTCCGAAATACGGACTTTTTTGAGGGAGAGTGAGATAGTGAAACCTTTGTTTTTTGATGGCTCAATGTACACAAACTTTGTTTAATACACAAAGTTATTAAAAATATTGTATTAAATGACCTTCAGGCTCTGTGTATAAGGTGTATATGAAACATAAATGAATTGTGTGAATGTAGACACACTTTGATTAATGCACAAAGTTATAAAAAATATTGGCTAAAATTACCTTCAGGCTGTGTGTATAAGGTGTATATGTAACATAAATGCATTCTGTGCTTAGATTTAGGTCCCATCACCATGATATCTCATTATGGTATGCAATTATTCCAAAATACGGAAAAATCCCATATCCAAAATACCTCTGGTCCCAAGCATTTTGGATAAGGGAGACTCAACCTGTATTGAATACTATTTGCCAACTCTGGCTGTAACTTTGCAACATCGTAGTCGACACTGGAGTCAGAATCCGTGTCGGCGTCAGTGTCTACTATTTTGGATAGTGGGCGCTTTTGAGACCCCGGTGGTCCCTGTGACATAGGGGAAAGGCAGGGTTTGACGCCTGTACATTCTCTAGTCTCAGTGCAATAAATTCACATTAGCACTAAAACCTTCCACATATCCAACCAGTCAGGTGTCAGTGTTGCCGACGGAAACACCACAGTCATTAACTCCACCTCCTCCCTATGAGAGCCTTTTACCTCAGACATGCCGACACACGCATACACCACACACTCAGGGAATCCTCTTATCTGAAGACAGTTCCCCCACAAGGCCCTTTGGAATGACAGAGAGAGAGTATGCCAGCACTCACCCCAGCGCTATATGAACCAGGAAAAAAACACACAATATGTTTACCCAGATAGCGCTGTAATCTTTATTTTTGCGCCAAATTATGTGCCCCCCCCCCCTTCTTTAAAACCCTTTTTCACTGTGGATAAGCAGGGGAGAGTCCGGGGAGCTTCCTCTCATTGCTGTGCTGTGGAGAAAATGGCGCTGGTTAGTGCTGAGGAATAAGCCCCGCCCCCTCAGCGGCGGGCTTCTGTCCAGCTAAAATATATAAAAAACTGGCGGGGGCTCTTTATATATACAGTGCCTAGCTGTATATATGCACTTTTGCCAGAAAATGAGGTTATATTGCTGCCCAGGGCACCCCCTCTGCGCACTGCACCCTTACAGTGACTGCCGTTTGTGTGTGCTGTGTGGGAGCAATGGCGCACAGCTTTACTGTTGTGCGTTACCTCAGTTAAGATCATGAAGTCTTCTGCCGCCTCTGAAGTCTTCTTTCTTCTCATACTCACCCGGCTTCTATCTTCCGGCTCTGTGAGGAGGACGGCGGCGCGGCTCCGGGACGAACTCCAGGGTGATACCTGTGTTCCGACTACCTCTGGAGCTAATTATGTCCAGTAGCCTAAGAAGCAGTGCCTTGAAACTCACAGAAGTAGGTCTGTTTCTCTCTCCTCAGTCCCACGATGCAGGGAGTCTGTTGACAGCAGAGCTCCCTGAAAATAAAAACCTAACAAATATACTTTCTGACAGGAAACTGAGGAGAGCTCCCTGTAATGCACCCTATCTCCTCTGGGCACAGTAGTAAACTGAGGAGGGGCATAGAGGGAGGAGCCAGTGCACACCCATTCCTAAAGTCTTTCTTAAAGTGCCCATGTCTCCTGCGGAGTCCGTCTATCCCCATGGTCCTTACGGAGTCCCCAGCATCCTCTAGGACGTAAGAGAAATTTACATTGAGGGAGTTGGTGGTGTGGTTTGCAGAAGCTTGGGTACAAGAGGAAGAAGGGATTTAGCTGTCAGTGGACTGCTTCCGCTGTCATCCAAAGTTTTTGAAATTGTCAATGACATCTGATGAATGTGCTCCAGGTGACGTATAAGTGAGGATTTTCCTAGGTGGTTAACGTCCTTACCCCTACTTATTACAGCTTGACAAAGGCAACACACGGCTTGACACCAGTTGTCCGCATTTCTGTTGAAATAATTCCACACCGAAGAGGTGATTTTTTTTTTGTATTTTGACCAGGCATGTCAATGCCCTTATTCATCCCACAGACAACAGGTGTCTCCCCGGGTGCCTGACTTAAATAAACCACCTCAACCTCAGAATCCTCCTCATCAATTTCCTCCTCAGCGCCAGCAACACCCATATCCTCATCCTGGTGTACTTCAACAGTGACATCTTCAATTTGAATATCAGGAACTGGACTGTGGGTGCTCCTTCCAGCACTTGCAGGGGGCGTGCAAATGAGGGAAGGAGCCACCTCTTCCTGTCCAGTGTTGGGAGGGTCAGGCATCACACCCGCCGACACATTTGGACTCTCCTTGGGGATTTGTGATTTAGAACGCACAATTATTTGCTGTGCTTTTTCCATCTTAACTCTTTTCATTTTTCTAGCGGGAGGATGAGTGCTTCCATCCTCATGTGAAGCTGAACCACTAGCAAAGAACATAGGCCAGGGCCTCAGCCGTTCCTTGCCACTCCGTGTCGTAAATGACATATTGGCAAGTTTACGCTTCTCCTCAGACGATTTTAAATTAGATTTTTGGGTCAATTTACTGAACTTTTGCTTTTTGGATTTTACATGCTCTCTACTATGACATTGGGCATCGGCCTTGGCAGACGACGTTGATGGCATTTCATCATCTCTGCTATGACTAGTGGCAGCAACTTCAGCACTAGGTGGAAGTGATTCTTGATCTTTCCCTATTTTACACTCCACATTTTTGTTCTCCATTTTTTAATGTGTGGAATTATATGCCAGTAATATATCTGGAATTAGACGGCGGTAATGTCTGGAATTAGATACCACTAAATAGATACCAGATACCACTGTGACTGGAATGATGATGACCTATGCACAGTGACAGAACACTACCACAGCACCCTACAGTAGCAAGATGCAGCACTGGACTATTAGTAATGTAATGTAGTATACTGAGCATCACAATGCAGCACAAGACACTGGACTATTAGTAATGTAATGTAGTATACTGAGCACCACAATGCAGCACAAGACAATGGCCCTCATTCCGAGTTGATCGCTAGCTGCTTTTGTTCGCAGCACAGCGATTAGGTGAAAAAGCGGCACTTCTGCGCATGCGTATGGGGCGCAGTGCGCACGCGCGTTGTATTTTCACAAAAGCTGATGTAGTTTCACACAAGGTCTAGCGACGCTTTTCAGTCGCACTGCTGGCCGCAGAGTGATTGACAGGAGGTGGGTGTTTCTGGGTGGTAACTGACCGTTTTCGGGGAGTGTGTGTAAAAACGCAGGCGTGTTGGATAAAAACGCAGGAGTGGCTGGGGAAACGTAGGTGTGGCTGGCCGAACGCAGGGCGTGTTTGTGACGTCAAAACAGGAACTAAACAGTCTGAAGTAATCGCTAGCTAGGAGTAAGTCTCGAGCTACTCAGAAACTGCACAATCTTTTTTTGTAGCAATGCTGCGATCCTTTCGGTTGCACTTCTGCTAAGCTAAGATACACTCCCAGAGGGCGGCGGCCTAGCATTTACACTGCTGCTAAAAGCAGCTAGCGAGCGATCAACTCGGAATGAGGGCCAATGAGCAGTGATACTGAGCACTGATGAGGATACTAGAACTGACACTGAGCAGCAAGATGCAGCACTGGACTATTAGTAATGTACTGTAGTATACTGAGCACCACAATGCAGCACAAGACAATGAGCAGTGATACTGAGCATTGATGAGGATACTAGAACTGACACTGAGCAGCAAGATGCAGCACTGGACTATTAGTAATGTACTGTAGTATACTGAGCACCACAATGCAGCTCAAGACAATGAGCAGTGATACTGAGTACTGATGAGGATACCAGAACTGACACTAAGCAGCAAGATGCAGCACTGGACTATTAGTAATGTACTGTAGTATACTGAGCACCACAATGCAGCACAAGACAATGAGCAGTGATACTGAGTACTGATGAGGATACCAGAACTGACACTAAGCAGCAAGATGCAGCACTGGACTATTAGTAATGTACTGTAGTACTGAGCACCACAATGCAGCACAAGACAATGAGCAGTGATCCTGAGTACTGATGAGGATACTAGAACTGACACTGAGCAGCAAGACGCAGCACTGGACTATTAGTAATGTACTGTAGTATACTGAGCATCACAATGCAGCACAAGACAATGAGCAGTGATACTGAGCACTGATGAGGATACTAACACTGACACTGAGCAGGAGAGACACACTACTAGTATTACTGAGCAGCAATAAGTAAGCACTGATACTGAGCACTGATATTGAGATTTCCACTGAGAGAACGTAGCCACGTCCTCTCCGCTCTCTCTACAATGCATGAGTGAAAATGGCGGCGACGCACGGCTCTTCATATGGAATCCGAATCTTGCGAGAATCCGACAGCAGGATTATGACGTTTTCCCTCGTTCAGGTTTTCCGAGTCAGGCGGGAACAACCGAGCCTACCTTGGACCCGTGTAAACCACGTGGAGTTCGGGGGGGGGGGGGGGGGGGGGGGTTCGGTTCTCGGAGAACCGGACCCGCTCATCTCTACTACTAACCTGAATAAATCGACCACCTCAACATCCATACTATTAATGGATATGGACAATTTGGGCGCTAAGGCTCTCCGTCTGAAGTCAACCACCAATTCTTTAGTCTTAAGGGCCATACACACTAGATGATTATTTTGACCAATATGGCCAATACCGCCGATTGTGAACGATATATCGGTCATATCGTCTAGTGTGTATGGTCCTAGCAATCAACGATGCGTGCACCCGCGCTCGTTAATTGCAGGTCGGAGGTACTGCATGCTCAATGTGTGACATCGCTCATTACGGAATGTGTGTACGGAGCCGTGATGAGCGATGTTCACAATGTGACATTGCTCCTCCTCCCTGGCAGCGGCTCCCGCCCAGGCAGCAGCTCACATTCCCTGGCAGCGGCTTCCTCCCTGTCATCGGCTTCCATCCCGCCAGCGGCTCCCTCCCCGGCAGCAGCTTTCTAGCTGAGCCACAGACGGGAGCTCAGCGTCTCCGTCCACTGCCCCACCAATGACATTTTTTATACCCACTGGCCCACCAATTATATTTCCACTGTGCCACCATATACCTGCTTGCTGTATGATATTATTACTGAGTGCCACCTTTGTTTATGCTATATTGGACCTGAGCTGTGGAGGTACCTAGGAGGGCACCAGGCAAGTAATTGTCTATTTGGGGAGTGCTGCCACAATCACATTAAAGATATATATATATATAAATATATATGTGTGTATGTACAGTAGTAGGCACTCTCTAATGGTTGCAACTACCGAGGGGCCCTCCTGTAGGTGGATACATATGTTAAGGATGGTTCCCTGGGTCAGACCCACTAGTCGTCTCCTAGAGTAGGAACCATGCGGCAATCATCATTTGTCCATGTGGACTCCTATATGTGGGATAAAACATAAGAACTTTCAGGGAGCAGATGGCACTCCACCGTTCGGCAATACGAGCAGCCCTGGAGGGGAAGAAAAACGAACAGCCAGTGGCACGGCACTTTAAATTGGCCAAGCATACCTTGGCACATTTGAATTATAAAATTCTTGATCATGTGGCAATTTTACAGAGAGGCGGTGATAGGGCGATGATTGGCCCAAAAAGAAGTAGATGGATCTATATGTTGAACTCAATGGTCAATATTTACTAATATTCGTGTTTGAGTCGGTTTGTGTAGTGTTTAAACTCGCTTTGTATCGGGTGCATTTTCATGCAACTTTTTGAATCCATATACGCAAAGTTACGAAGCAGTCAACTTTATGGTTTTCGTGTTTTCCGATGTCGAAGCCAGTCGTTTTTTTTGGCACATTTACGGCCATCATTGTCGTTTGCGTACGTGTTTTTGTTGTATTTGCTGTTTTTTCCCTAAGTTAAACGCGGCAGGGTTTTTTTTTTTTCCGCGGCCGCATTTTCACTTTCAGTTTTGATTTTCATCCCCGTTCGTGATTGGTTGTGTTTCAGATGGTAGAAGTGTCTGTGCGCAACCATATAAATACGCCCCAAACTGTCCGCACCTCGTGGGTTTAGTTAGTGGTGAGGAGGAGGGAGGTTGTGTTGTGGAGGTAGGTGAATTTGTGGTTTGGTGAGGAGTGTTGGTAGCGATTTCTGAGTGTGGTATTGTGTTTGTAAGTCGTCTTGTCATTCTTGTTGTCTTGTATTTTGTAGAGATGTGCACTTGAAATTTTTCGGGTTTTGTGTTTTGGTTTTGGGTTCGGTTCCGCGGCCGTGTTTTGGGTTCGACCGCGTTTTGGCAAAACCTCACCGAATTTTTTTTGTCGGATTCGGGTGTGTTTTGGATTCGGGTGTTTTTTTTCAAAAAACACTAAAAAACAGCTTAAATCATAGAATTTGGGGGTCATTTTGATCCCAAAGTATTATTAACCTCAAAAACCATAATTTCCACTCATTTTCAGTCTATTCTGAATACTTCACACCTCACAATATTATTTTTAGTCCTAAAATTTGCACCGAGGTCGCTGGATGACTAAGCTAAGCGACCCTAGTGGCCGACACAAACACCGGGCCCATCTAGGAGTGGCACTGCAGTGTCATGCAGGATGGCCCTTCCAAAAAACACTCCCCAAACAGCACATGACGCAAAGAAAAAAAGAGGCGCAATGAGGTAGCTGTGTGAGTAAGATAAGCGACCCTAGTGGCCGACACAAACACCGGGCCCATCTAGGAGTGGCACTGCAGTGTCACGCAGGATGGCCCTTCCAAAAAACACTCCCCAAACAGCACATGATGCAAAGAAAAAAAGAGGCGCAATGAGGTAGCTGTGTGAGTAAGATAAGCGACCCTAGTGGCCGACACAAACACCTGGCCCATCTAGGAGTGGCACTGCAGTGTCACGCAGGATGGCCCTTCCAAAAAACACTCCCCAAACAGCACATGACGCAAAGAAAAAAAGAGGCGCAATGAGGTAGCTGTGTGAGTAAGATAAGCGACCCTAGTGGCCGACACAAACACCGGGCCCATCTAGGAGTGGCACTGCAGTGTCACGCAGGATGGCCCTTCCAAAAAACACTCCCCAAACAGCACATGACGCAAAGAAAAAAAGAGGCGCAATGAGGTAGCTGTGTGAGTAAGATAAGCGACCCTAGTGGCCGACACAAACACCGGGCCCATCTAGGAGTGGCACTGCAGTGTCACGCAGGATGGCCCTTCCAAAAAACACTCCCCAAACAGCACATGACGCAAAGAAAAAAAGAGGCGCAATGAGGTTACTGTGTGAGTAAGATAAGCGACCCTAGTGGCCGACACAAACACCGGGCCCATCTAGGAGTGGCACTGCAGTGTCACGCAGGATGGCCCTTCCAAAAAACACTCCCCAAACAGCACATGACGCAAAGAAAAAAAGAGGCGCAATGAGGTAGCTGTGTGAGTAAGATAAGCGACCCTAGTGGCCGACACAAACACCGGGCCCATCTAGGAGTGGCACTGCAGTGTCACGCAGGATGGCCCTTCCAAAAAACACTCCCCAAACAGCACATGACGCAAAGAAAAAAAGAGGCGCAATGAGGTAGCTGTGTGAGTAAGATAAGCGACCCTAGTGGCCGACACAAACACCGGGCCCATCTAGGAGTGGCACTGCAGTGTCACGCAGGATGGCCCTTCCAAAAAACACTCCCCAAACAGCACATGACGCAAAGAAAAAAAGAGGCGCAATGAGGTAGCTGTGTGAGTAAGATAAGCGACCCTAGTGGCCGACACAAACACCGGGCCCATCTAGGAGTGGCACTGCAGTGTCACGCAGGATGGCCCTTCCAAAAAACACTCCCCAAACAGCACATGACGCAAAGAAAAAAAGAGGCGCAATGAGGTAGCTGTGTGAGTAAGATAAGCGACCCTAGTGGCCGACACAAACACCGGGCCCATCTAGGAGTGGCACTGCAGTGTCACGCAGGATGGCCCTTCCAAAAAACACTCCCCAAACAGCACATGACGCAAAGAAAAAAAGAGGCGCAATGAGGTAGCTGTGTGAGTAAGATAAGCGACCCTAGTGGCCGACACAAACACCGGGCCCATCTAGGAGTGGCACTGCAGTGTCACACAGGATGGCCCTTCCAAAAAACACTCCCCAAACAGCACATGACGCAAAGAAAAAAAGAGGCGCAATGAGGTAGCTGTGTGAGTAAGATAAGCGACCCTAGTGGCCGACACAAACACCGGGCCCATCTAGGAGTGGCACTGCAGTGTCACGCAGGATGGCCCTTCCAAAAAACACTCCCCAAACAGCACATGACGCAAAGAAAAAAAGAGGCGCAATGAGGTAGCTGTGTGAGTAAGATAAGCGACCCTAGTGGCCGACACAAACACCGGGCCCATCTAGGAGTGGCACTGCAGTGTCACGCAGGATGGCCCTTCCAAAAAACACTCCCCAAACAGCACATGACGCAAAGAAAAAAAGAGGCGCAATGAGGTAGCTGTGTGAGTAAGATAAGCGACCCTAGTGGCCGACACAAACACCTGGCCCATCTAGGAGTGGCACTGCAGTGTCACGCAGGATGGCCCTTCCAAAAAACACTCCCCAAACAGCACATGACGCAAAGAAAAATTAAAGAAAAAAGAGGTGCAAGATAGAATTGTCCTTGGGCCCTCCCACCCACCCTTATGTTGTATAAACAGGACATGCACACTTTAACCAACCCATCATTTCAGTGACAGGGTCTGCCACACGACTGTGACTGAAATGACGGGTTGGTTTGGACCCCCACCAAAAAAGAAGCAATTAATCTCTCCTTGCACAAACTGGCTCTACAGAGGCAAGATGTCCACCTCATCATCATCCTCCGATATATCACCGTGTACATCCCCCTCCTCACAGATTATCAATTCGTCCCCACTGGAATCCACCATCTCAGCTCCCTGTGTACTTTGTGGAGGCAATTGCTGCTGGTCAATGTCTCCACGGAGGAATTGATTATAATTCATTTTAATGAACATCATCTTCTCCACATTTTCTGGAAGTAACCTCGTACGCCGATTGCTAACTAGGTGAGCGGCGGCACTAAACACTCTTTCGGAGTACACACTTGTGGGAGGGCAACTTAGGTAGAATAAAGCCAGTTTGCAAGGGCCTCCAAATTGCCTCTTTTTCCTGCCAGTATAAGTACGGACTGTGTGACGTGCCTACTTGGATGCGGTCACTCATATAATCCTCCACCATTCTTTCAATGGGGAGAGAATCATATGCAGTGACAGTAGACGACATGTCCGTAATCGTTGACAGGTCCTTCAGTCCGGACCAGATGTCAGCATCAGCAGTCGCTCCAGACTGCCCTGCATCACCGCCAGCGGGTGGGCTCGGAATTCTGAGCCTTTTCCTCGCACCCCCAGTTGCGGGAGAATGTGAAGGAGGAGATGTTGACAGGTCGCGTTCCGCTTGACTTGACAATTTTCTCACCAGCAGGTCTTTGAACCCCAGCAGACTTGTGTCTGCCGGAAAGAGAGATCCAAGGTAGGTTTTAAATCTAGGATCGAGCACGGTGGCCAAAATGTAGTGCTCTGATTTCAACAGATTGACCACCCGTGAATCCTTGTTAAGCGAATTAAGGGCTCCATCCACAAGTCCCACATGCCTAGCGGAATCGCTCCGTGTTAGCTCCTCCTTCAATGTCTCCAGCTTCTTCTGCAAAAGCCTGATGAGGGGAATGACCTGACTCAGGCTGGCAGTGTCTGAACTGACTTCACGTGTGGCAAGTTCAAAGGGCAGCAGAACCTTGCACAACGTTGAAATCATTCTCCACTGCGCTTGAGACAGGTGCATTCCACCTCCTATATCGTGCTGAATTGTATAGGCTTGAATGGCCTTTTGCTGCTCCTCCAACCTCTGAAGCATATATAGGGTTGAATTCCACCTCGTTACCACTTCTTGCTTCAGATGATGGCAGGGCAGGTTCAGGCGTTTTTGGTGTTGCTCCAGTCTTCTGTACGTGGTGCCTGTACGCCGAAAGTGTCCCGCAATTCTTCTGGCCACCGACAGCATCTCTTGCACGCCCCTGTCGTTTTTTTAAAAATTCTGCACCACCAAATTCAAGGTATGTGCAAAACATGGGACGTGCTGGAATTTGCCCAGATTTAATGCACACACAATATTGCTGGCGTTGTCCGATGCCACAAATCCACAGAGAGTCCAATTGGGGTAAGCCATTCCGCGATGATCTTCCTCAGTTGCCGTAAGAGGTTTTCAGCTGTGTGCGTATTCTGGAAACCGGTGATACAAAGCGTAGCCTGCCTAGGAAAGAGTTGGCGTTTGCGAGATGCTGCTACTGGTGCCGCCGCTGCTGTTCTTGCGGCGGGAGTCCATACATCTACCCAGTGGGCTGTCACAGTCATATAGTCCTGACCCTGCCCTGCTCCACTTGTCCACATGTCCGTGGTTAAGTGGACATTGGGTACAGCTGCATTTTTTAGGACACTGGTGACTCTTTTTCTGAGGTCTGTGTACATTTTCGGTATCGCCTGCCTAGAGAAATGGAACCTAGATGGTATTTGGTACCGGGGACACAGTACCTCCAACAAGTCTCTAGTTGGCTCTGCAGTAATGATGGATACCGGAACCACGTTTCTCACCACCCAGGATGCCAAGGCCTCAGTTATCCGCTTTGCAGCAGGATGACTGCTGTGATATTTCATCTTCCTCGCAAAGGACTGTTGGACAGTCAATTGCTTGGTGGAAGTAGTAAAAGTGGTCTTACGATTTCCCCTCTGGGATGACCATCGACTCCCAGCAGCAACAACAGCAGCGCCAGCAGCAGTAGGCGTTACACGCAAGGATGCATCGGAGGAATCCCAGGCAGGAGAGGAATCGTCAGAATTGCCAGTGACATGGCCTGCAGGACTATTGGCATTCCTGGGGAAGGAGGAAATTGACACTGAGGGAGTTGGTGGGGTGGTTTGCGTGAGCTTGGTTACAAGAGGAAGGGATTTACTGGTCAGTGGACTGCTTCCGCTGTCGCCCAAAGTTTTTGAACTTGTCACTGACTTATTATGAATGCGCTGCAGGTGACGTATAAGGGAGGATGTTCCGAGGTGGTTAACGTCCTTACCCCTACTTATTACAGCTTGACAAAGGCAACACACGGCTTGACAAATGTTGTCCGCATTTCTGTTGAAATACTTCCACACCGAAGAGCTTATTTTTTTGGTATTTTCACCAGGCATGTCAACGGCCATATTCCTCCCACGGACAACAGGTGTCTCCCCGGGTGCCTGACTTAAACAAACCACCTCACCATCAGAATCCTCCTTGTCAATTTCCTCCCCAGCGCCAGCAACACCCATATCCTCCTCATCCTGGTGTACTTCAACACTGACATCTTCAATCTGACTATCAGGAACTGGACTGCGGGTGCTCCTTCCAGCACTGGCAGGGGGCGTGCAAATGGTGGAAGGCACATGCTCTTCACGTCCAGTGTTGGGAAGGTCAGGCATCGCAACCGACACAATTGGACTCTCCTTGTGGATTTGGGATTTAGAAGAACGCACAGTTCTTTGCGGTGCTTTTGCCAGCTTGAGTCTTTTCATTTTTCTAGCGAGAGGCTGAGTGCTTCCATCCTCATGTGAAGCTGAACCACTAGCCATGAACATAGGCCAGGGCCTCAGCCGTTCCTTGCCACTCCGTGTGGTAAATGGCATATTGGCAAGTTTACGCTTCTCCTCCGACAATTTTATTTTAGATTTTGGAGTCCTTTTTTTACTGATATTTGGTGTTTTGGATTTTACATGCTCTGTACTATGACATTGGGCATCGGCCTTGGCAGACGACGTTGCTGGCATTTCATCGTCTCGGCCATGACTAGTGGCAGCAGCTTCAGCACGAGGTGGAAGTGGATCTTGATCTTTCCCTAATTTTGGAACCTCAACATTTTTGTTCTCCATATTTTAATAGGCACAACTAAAAGGCACCTCAGGTAAACAATGGAGATGGATGGATACTAGTATACTTATGGATGGACGAGCGACTGCCGACACAGAGGTAGCTACAGCCGTGGACTACCGTACTGTGTCTGCTGCTAATATAGACTGGATGATAATGAGATGAAATCAATATATATATATATAATATCACACTAGTACTGCAGCCGGACAGGTAGATATATTTATTATGTAATGACTGATGACGGACCTGCTGGACACTGTCAGCTCAGCAGCACCGCAGACTGCTACAGTAAGCTACTATAGTAGTATGTATAATGAAGAAAAAAAAAAACCACGGGTAGGTGGTATACAATTATGGATGGACGAGCGACTGCCGACACAGAGGTAGCTACAGCCGTGGACTACCGTACTGTGTCTGCTGCTAATATAGACTGGATGATAATGAGATGAAATCAATATATATATATATAATATCACACTAGTACTGCAGCCGGACAGGTAGATATATTTATTATGTAATGACTGATGAGTAAGCTACTATAGTAGTATGTATAAAGAAGAAAGAAAAAAAAAACCACGGGTAGGTGGTATACAATTATGGATGGACGAGCGACTGCCGACACAGAGGTAGCTACAGCCGTGGACTACCGTACTGTGTCTGCTGCTAATATAGACTGGATGATAATGAGATGAAATTAATATATATATATATATAATATCACTAGTACTGCAGCCGGACAGGTATATATATTTATTATGTAATGACTGATGACGGACCTGCTGGACACTGTCAGCTCAGCAGCACCGCAGACTGCTACAGTAAGCTACTATAGTAGTATGTATAAAGAAGAAAGAAAAAAAAAAACACGGGTAGGTGGTATACAAATATGGATGGACGAGCGACTGCCGACACAGAGGTAGCTACAGCCGTGGACTACCGTACTGTGTCTGCTGCTAATATAGACTGGATGATAATGAGATGAAATCAATATATATATATATAATATCACACTAGTACTGCAGCCGGACAGGTAGATATATTTATTATGTAATGACTGATGACGGACCTGCTGGACCCTGTCAGCTCAGCAGCACCGCAGACTGCTACAGTAAGCTACTATAGTAGTATGTATAAAGAAGAAAGAAAAAAAAAAACCACGGGTAGGTGGTATACAATTATGGATGGACGAGCGACTGCCGACACAGAGGTAGCTACAGCCGTGGACTACCGTACTGTGTCTGCTGCTAATATAGACTGGATGATAATGAGATGAAATCAATATATATATATATATAATATCACACTAGTACTGCAGCCGGACAGGTAGATATATTTATTATGTAATGACTGATGACGGACCTGCTGGACACTGTCAGCTCAGCAGCACCGCAGACTGCTACAGTAAGCTACTATAGTAGTATGTATAAAGAAGAAAGAAAGAAAAAAAAACCACGGGTAGGTGGTATACAATTATGGATGGACGAGCGACTGCCGACACAGAGGTAGCTACAGCCGTGGACTACCGTACTGTGTCTGCTGCTAATATAGACTGGATGATAATGAGATGAAATCAATATATATATATATATATATAATATCACTAGTACTGCAGCCGGACAGGTATATATATTTATTATGTAATGACTGATGACGGACCTGCTGGACACTGTCAGCTCAGCAGCACCGCAGACTGCTACAGTAAGCTACTATAGTAGTATGTATAAAGAAGAAGAAAGAAAAAAAAAATGGGTAGGTGGTATACAATATTATATATATATTATATACAATTATATATATATATATATATATATATATTAAACTGGTGGTGATTATTAAACTGGTGGTCAGGTCACTGGTCACACTATCAGCAACTTGCAAGTAGTACTCCTAAGCAGACAATCACAATATATATTATACTGGTGGTCAGTGTGGTCACAATGGCAGTGTGGCACTCTGGCAGCAAAAGTGTGCACTGTACGTTATATGTACTCCTGAGTCCTGCTCTCAGACTCTAACTGCTCCCCACTGTCAGTGTCTCCCCCACAAGTCAGATATACATTATACAGTCACACTATCTATCTATCACTTCAGCAAGTAGTAGTACTCCTCCTAATGCTCCCCAAAATTACTACTGTGTCTCTCTCTACTCTAGTCTCACTCTCTTCTCTATAAACGGAGAGGACGCCAGCCACGTCCTCTCCCTATGAATCTCAATGCACGTGTGAAAATGGCGGCGACGCGCGGCTCCTTATATAGAATCCGAGTCTCGCGATAGAATCCGAGCCTCGCGAGAATCCGACAGCGGGATGATGACGTTCGGGCGCGCTTGGGTTAACCGAGCAAGGCGGGAAGATCCGAGTCGCTCGGCCCCGTGTAAAAAAAAATGAAGTTCGGGCGGGCTCGGATTCCGAGGAACCGAACCCGCTCATCTCTAGTATTTTGTGGTTTTGTTTCATTTTTAGTCCAAGTTATTTTTCTTTATAGTCCCTTGTCAGTGTGTGTGTGTGTGTGTGTGTGTGTGTGTGTGTGTGTGTGTGTGTGTGTGTGTGTGTGTGTGAGTTGTGTAGTGGTAGTGGAGGAGTGTGTTGTTTGTCATTTTTTTTTACTGTGTTAACTGTTTAGACACACAATTATGTGTGACTCAGAGGTGGGTGAGGTGGGGGTGTGAGTGAGGGGGAGGAGGTTGGTCAGGTGGAGGAGGTGAGTGTTAGTGAGGTTAGTGAGGTGGAGGAGGTGGGTGAGGTTGCTGCAGCAGCCTCAAGTGATAGTGACAGTCAGAGTGCTCCGCAGCCATGCACCACTACTAAGACTGGGCGGAATGTAAAGTTTAGTTTTGCTGAAAATGTGGCATTGGTGCGTGAGCTGATGAAGTATCAGAGGCAGCTATTTGGCCCTGAGTCCGCCAAGGTGCCAACACGGAGGAAGACGGTGTTGTGGGCGAAAGTTGTTGCTGCTGTCAATAGTGAGGGGGTGGTCAAGCGGACGGAGGACACCTGCCGCAAACGGTACTATGACATAAAGCGACGTGTCAAGTCCAAAATGGCCAAGGAGGCCAAGTCGGCTCGGAAAACCAGTGGTGGGCAGCCCTATATTGCAAGATATCTGGAGTATGAGGAGCCCATGCGGAGTGTAATACCTCCTGAAGTTGTCTCTGCAACCCATGTCCGGGATTCAGATAGGCCCAGGAAGAATGGTGAGCATGTGTATTTGCATTTACATTCTTTTATTTTTTTTTTATTTTTTTTTAAATATGTGTCATGTGACGTTGCATATTACTCCCATCTTCAAGTGTGTGTCAGCAAATACATTGTTTTGGTTAATGTTTTATACAAAAGCCAATGTAACATCTTACTTTATTGTATGTCATGTGTTTTTATGAAAGATATTTTGTTTGTGTAGTTTGGACTTGGTGTGTCTCTGAATTGTCCTGCAATAATGTTTTCCTTTTGGGCGTTTTTTTATTTAAAATTGTGACTATGTTTTATATTTTTGTGATCCATGTGCAATGTTTAAAAAACAGTGGTTGTCATGTTAGAGGCTGGAATAGTTGAAAGTGGTTTGGAAACCACTTACATGTGTAATGTCATTATTAGATAATGTAAAATATTTAAACAAAATAACACTATTTCATTGATAATTTTTAGCTTGTATTTGTACCGTGACACCACACTGCAGTGTAATTTTTAAAATATTGCTACATTTTGGTTTGGCTCATATAGTGGTAATGTGTGTTTGGAGTGCCACATCACAGAGCAATTTATATATTGCATCAGTAATATTTTTCCTTTCAATACAAAATGAAGATGTGTGTGTTTTTGGTTGGTAATGTTTTTTTTTTTTACTTGTGGCCTATGTCAGTGTCCTGTACATGTTTTCCTGTGTTGATTTTGCCATAGTGCATATGTCTATTAGACAATGTTTATTGTTTTATGTTTTTTTTTTGTTTCCGGTCCTTATGTTTTTGTTTTTTTTAAAAACAAGCATTTCTTAAAGAATAAATGTTTATAAGCATAATGGGTGGATGTATCCACAATAGCATCAATATTTTTTATTTTTTATTTTATACAGTGTTTAAAAAAAGCAGTACTACTCGTCGGCCAGTAACTCCTATCACATCTGATGATGATGACGCTGCGGAAGCAGGTAAAGTGTCCATTGTAGTATAGGGTATGTTTGTAAAGGAATGGCCATAACAAAATTGCACTTTCATTAAAAGGTCCATCAAAAGAAGTATGGAGCAGCAGAAGTGGCACTTCTATAAGACATCACCACAAAAAACCTGTGGCCGAAAAGAAAGCAAGGTCGTATGTCCCGGGCCAACCACAGCAGGCTACCCCGCCACAAAGATTATCATCCGTATGTTCTGTCCCCCCACTCCAAATTTTGGACACACCTCCAAGACGTCATCCACACTCCCCTCATCTTGATTGTGAGTAGCAAACTGAAATAAATGTAAAAAATTTCTGAACGTAATCAAAATTTTCCATAACCGCATTAAGCCAAAACACATCAAAAACGTAGATACTTACCGCAGTAAGTAAAAGCTGAAATGGAATCCTAGCTAAATGGCCTTGTCCACATCCAGGAAAGATATGTATGTCCACTTGAGCCATACAGTATGACATTGTGTGTAAGATGCTGCAACCAAAAAGCATGTTTTTTTATTGCAAAAAGTAAGGTTGTTTTTCCAAATTTCACATGTGTGTTTGAGGTAACATTGCAAAATACATATAAAAATATTACTATGTTTGTTTGATCAAAGCTATAAGGTAACACATTATGGATTCCAATGTGTTTTTATGGTGGAGTATGTGTGAGCTACAATTAAACTAAAGTGTTTGCTTTCACAATTAAGTAACCAGACACATTTGCCACAAACAAGGCATATGTATGTATTTAAGTTATGATTGATGATGTTGCTAGGCAGAATAGTTGAAAGCAACAGTGAATGACATGTGTTCCATGTGTAGTGATTTGTTTACATTTCTCAAACATGGATAGCTAACGGAGATTTTTTTTTTACATTTCAGCTTCTATGTTATGATACCAGTACGTCTGACCAGAGGTGATCTTATGACGGAGGTCAGAGTACTGGAATGGAATGCTGGTTACGGGAGCAGGAAAGCCTAGTAACCCCTGGCGCCCTAACTCCGTTGTCTCGCCCGTGTTATCAGAAATCCCCTGCGAGACTATGGTTGCTTGAGCCCATGGCAGCCGCGTTTGAAGGGCGGATTATGTCTGCCCAACTCCGATGCCCCCTCAGGTCTTAATGGGAGACAAAGGGAAATCCGAGACAGGGTGATAACAAGGGGCCCTCTGACTAAGCAACCAGGCCAGGGGCTACAAGCTAACTAACTTAAACCAGAAGTATGTGCGGACAAACCGCCAGGGAAAAGGACAACCAAAAATCCACGAATCCGTTACTCCTATCCAGCACCGCTGGATACCAGAGTGGATTTGTGGGAGCGGAATCCTCCGCAAAAGCTCCGAAACACAATATAACCAAATAATAAATAGTAAGCGGTCAAGCCGCAACACACGGCTACGCCGCGACTCACGAATACCACAGGATGTTAAAGGTGCTCGGTCAGGACTCCAGGAAAAGATGACAACTTCCGAGTATTGGACCACTGAGGACAGGAACGACCGGATAGACAGGACTGGAAAACTCTCTGCAACAGACACAGCAAACAGGAAGCTATTACCGGCGTCTGTGAAAAGTCCAGAGAGTGCTTTTAACTGGGAGCTCTCCAATCAGGAGCCAGACATGGTAATTAACAATCATGCCGTGCAGCTGCATGCTGCACGGCCAGGATACCAATGAGGTGATTAATCTAGACCCAGCAACGGGGAACGCGGTCCGACAGTGGCGTCCCCATTGCTAGGGTCTGAGCGGCTCCGTGCGCCCGGCGTCTAGCGTTGCTAGGGAGCCGGCGGCTGTCCGCATGCGGCGTCCCTAGTTGCTAGGCGCCGGGCCGCACTGACGGGCGGACCCTCGGCGCCTAACAGTACCCCCCCCTTGAGGAGGGGTCAAGGAACCCCTAAGGCCAGGTTTCTGAGGAAATTCTCGAAAAAATGCCTTTTTGAGCCTCGGGGCATGGAGATCCTCATCCAGGACCCAAGACCTTTCTTCTGGACCATAACCTCTCCAATGTACCAAAAAATAAAGCCGACCCCGGGACAACTTGGAATCGAGAACCTTCTCCACCAAGAACTCCTGCTGACCCTGTACATCTATTGGTGATTTCCCCTGAGAGATCTTCCGAGGAAATCTACTGGAAGAAACGTATGGTTTCAACAGGGAGCAATGGAAAGTATTTCCGATCCGGAGAGTTCTTGGTAAACGTAACCGGAAAGCAACTGGATTGATTTTTTTTATAATATGAAATGGTCCAATAAATTTAGGGCCCAATCTGGCTGAGGTTTATCGAAGTCTAATGTTGCGAGTCGACAACCACACCCTATCTCCAACTTTAAAAGTGCACGGCCGCCGGAGCCTGTCAGAAAAAATTTTCTCCCGAAATGCCGCTTTTCTGAGAGCAAGGTGCACTTTTCTCCAAATGCGTCTGAGATGAGCGGTCAAGGTCAGTGAGGAGACAGAGGAATGTTGAAAAAAGGAATTAGCTCTGGGGTGAAAACCAAAAACTGTAAAAAATGGAGACACATTGGTGGAGGAATGACAGGCATTGTTGTAAGCAAACTCCGCCAACGGAAGAAACTCGGACCAGTCATTTTGGAGTTTGGCCGAGTACAAACGCAAATATTGTTTTAATGATTGATTAACTCGCTCAGTCTGCCCGTTGGATTGGGGATGGTAGCCAGACGTTAAAGACAATTTCATCTTTAAAGAGGCACAAAAAGACTTCCAAAATTGTGCAATGAATTGTGGACCCCGATCAGAAACAATATCAGTGGGTAACCCATGGAGTCTGAAAACATGGCGGAGGAACAAAACTGCCAATCCCTGGGCAGATGGCAATCGGGGAAGAGCAATGAAATAGGCCATCTTGCTAAAATGGTCAACTACCACCCATATGACTCGGCATCCGGCTGACAGAGGGAGGTCCACCACAAAATCCATGGAAATATGAGACCATGGCCTGAGAGGAACATTCAAGGGCATAAGTTGACCGATAGGCAAGGAACGGGGAACTTTATGCTGTGCACAGACCTGACACGAAAAAACAAACTCCTTAATGTCTTTGGAAAGACCAGGCCACCATACTGAGCGGGAGACTAATTCCAAAGTCTTAGCGATCCCCGGATGCCCGGCAACTTTGCTATCATGAAACTCCGTCAAAACAGTTGCTCTCAAAAACTCAGGGACATAAAGACGACCAGCAGGAGTATTTCCAGGAGCTTAATGTTGAAGCTGCTTTAACTGGGTAAATAAATCTTGTGTGAGGCCTGCCCGAATGACTGAAGACGGAAGTATGGGAGTAACAGGACTGTTATCATGAACTGGAAGAAAACTGCGTGACAGGGCATCCGCCTTGGCATTCTTGGAACCTGGCCTGAAGGTGATAATAAACTTGAAACGAGTAAAAAATAAAGCCCAACGAGCTTGCCGGGCATTCAGCCGTTTAGCTGATTCAATGTACTGAAGATTTTTGTGATCAGTCAAAACTGAAATGGTATGTGTTGCTCCCTCAAGCCAATGCCTCCACTCCTCGAAAGCCCATTTAATAGCCAGTAATTCCCGGTTACCAACATCGTAGTTGGATTCAGCAGATGAGAATTTCCTGGACATAAAGGCACAAGGATGTAATTCTAGAGAATCCGGATCCTTCTGAGATAGGATAGCCCCTACTCCAACCTCCGAGGCATCAACCTCAACAATGAAAGGCAATTCTGGGTTGGGATGTCTGAGGACCGGGGCTGAGACAAAGGCTTGTTTCAAGGCCTGAAAAGATAACTCAGCTTCACGTGACCAGCTTCTTAGTCAGTGCCACAATGGGAGCAACTAGGTCGGAGAAAGAGTGAATAAATCTTCTATAATAATTCGCAAACCCTAAAAAGCGCTGAATTGCTTTTAAGTTGGTGGGTTGCGCCCAACTAAGGATGGCTTGGAGCTTCTTCGGTTCCATACAAAATCCCCGAGGGGAAATAATGTACCCTAAAAAGGATACCTCCGTGACATGAAATTCACACTTCTCCAGCTTGGCATATAGGTGATTTTCACGTAATTTTTTTAGAACCTGACGCACCTGGGTAACGTGTTGTTCAATAGAGTCAGAATATATCAAGATATCATCTAAATAGACTACTACGAATCTTCCAAGAAAATCACGGAGCACATCGTTAATGAGATCCTGGAAAACTGCCGGAGCGTTAGACAGGCCGAATGGCATAACCAGATACTCATAGTGACCCGACTGAGTACTGAATGCCGTTTTCCACTCATCCCCTGACTTGATTCGGATGAGGTTATATGCTCCTCTCAGGTCAATCTTAGAAAAAATCACAGCCGAACGTAGCTGATCAAAGAGGACAGAAATCAGCGGCAAAGGGTAAGTATTTTTTACTGAGATTTTATTCAAGGCTCTAAAGTCAATGCAAGGTCTGAGTGATCCATCCTTCTTCTCCACAAAGAAGAAGCCTGCACTTAAAGGGGATTTAGACGGCCTGATAAATCCTTTCCCTAGGCTTTCTTTAACATATTCATTCATGGCCACAGTTTCTGGTCCGGACAATGCATATAACCTTCCCTTAGGCAAAGTGGCACCAGGAATTAGCTCAATAGCACAATCATAAGGCCGATGGGGAGGCAGAATGTCCGCATTGCCCTTGGAAAATACATCAACAAAATCCTGGTATTCCACAGGAATGGGTGCGGGAATGACAGCAGCTATTCTGATGGGAAGCGTAATACATTCCTTATTACAGATGGTACCCCACTGTGAGATCTCCCCCGACTGCCAATCAATGATGGGATTATGAAAGGCCAGCCAAGGGTGACCCAGAACCACTGGAACTGCTGGGCAATGGGTAAGGAAAAATTACATTTTTTCGGAATGAAATGCTCCTACCGAAAATAGTACAGGAGGTGTACACAGAGAAATAACCCCATTGGACAAGGGACTCCCATCTAAACCATGCATGGTGATACACCTACCCAAGGCTAACTGAGGAATACCTAAGGCCTTGGCCCACGTTAAGTCCATAAAGTTCCCTGCAGCTCCACTGTCAACAAAAGCCGACACCGAGGAACAGAGGCTGCCAAAGGAAACTTTATGTCACAACTGAGGGCCTGAGCTGACGGGAGGCAGCCTCAGTTGTAGGGGCTGAGATGTACCGGAACCTGGGAGGTTGTATCAGACCCCTGGACATGTAAGTAACATGAATAATAACTGCCCGAAGGCGTGACCACGACAACTTGGATAAAAGTCAATGATGTTTATTATGACAACTCCGCAACACAGCAGCAGTAAAAGAAAACGTAAAAGTCAGCAAATAATAAATACAGTTCCTGGGTACTACAGGATGGCAGGAGCCACAGGGCACTGGTAGTGTGAGATAGTTCTTATGATCTTCTAGATGGAAAGTCCTTACCAGGCCCGACTGTAGCAATGGAGATAACCCAGGATTGTGCCAGCTGGTGTTCCAGGAAAAGCTGGGTTGCTGAAGGTAAAACAGCTGCTGTGGATACTGGCTGGAACCAGACTGTTGTTAGCACGGAGTGGATACTGGCTGGAACCAGTTAAATAATAAATGAACTTGGGAGCGATGAAATATGAACTGAAATGTAGAACTTGAGAGCGGAGAAATAATAATACCGGTGGAGAGTGGTAAAGTGTAGAAAGGACACCGGCCCTTTAAGGAAAGCTGTACTCTGCTGGAAGCTGAGCTGGAAGCAGGAAATGTTGTAGCTGGAAACAGATGAATCCACAATGGATTGGAGAGTCAGGCTACACCGCAGGTGGAATGCTGGTGCGGGTCTCTATGGTGGAAGTCTTGAGACAGGAGCTGGAACCTGGAAGACAATCACAGGAGAGAGACAAACAGGAACTTGGTTTGACAACCAAAGCACTGACGCCTTCCTTGCTCAGGCACAGTGTATTTATACCTGCAGCAAGGAAGGGATTGGCTAGGCAATTATGCAGATTAACAATACTGACAACAGATTGGAGGAAATGATCAGCTGACAGAATCCAAGATGGCTGCGCCCATGCAGACACTTGGAGGGAAGTTTGGTTTGTAATCCATGTGGTAATGAAAACAGTAATGGCGGCGCCGGCCACTGGAGACAGGAGACGCCAGGCTGACAAGTGCACATCCAACCACGCGGACACAGCGGAGGCCGCGGCTGACGTAATCGCCACTCTGACACTCTGCATGCAGAAGCTCAGGGACGGCGGCGGAGGCCGCGGGAGACGCCATGCCAGATGTAATAAGGCGTTACTGTGACAGCGTCTCAGAGAGACAGGAGAGGATGCAGGAATGTGAACATTAGGATAACAGATGGGATCCGGTCCTGGAGCGCTGAGCCAGCCTTAGGAGGCATCTGATGGGTAAGAAATGGCGTCCAGATACCCAGATCGTGACAGCACCCCCCCTTTAGGAGTGGCCCCAGGACACTTCTTTGGCTTTTGAGGAAACTTGGAATGGAATCTCCGGACCAAGGCAGGAGCATGGACATCAGAAGCATTGGTCCATGAACGTTCCTCAGGGCCGTAACCCTTCCAGTCAATTAGATACTGTAGTTGACCGTAACGGTGACGTGAGTCCAGGATCTTGGCCACTTCATACTCAACGCCTCGTTGAGTTTGGACTTTCGGAGTTGGAGGAAGTGAGGAATGAAACCGATTCAAGATCAGCGGTTTCAACAGGGAAACATGGAATGTCCTGGGTATTTTTAAGAAGGGAGGCAACTGGAGTCTGTAAGCAACAGGATTGATGACTTGTTCAATTTTGAAAGGACCGATATAGCGAGGTGCAAACTTCATACTGGGAACTCTTAACCTCAAATTCTTCGTGGATAACCATACCCGATCACCCACCTTGAGAGCAGGAACTGCTCGACGCTTCTTATCCGCAAACTTCTTGTACCTGAACGATGCCTTGAGCAGAGCTGATCGTACGCTCTTCCAGATATTGGCAAACTGATGCAAGGTGATATCCACTGCGGGAAGAGAAGTTGCTGGAAGCGGTTGGAACTCAGGGACTTTAGGGTGGAATCCAAAGTTAGTGAAGAATGGTGTTGAAGCAGATGAAGAATGATACTGGTTGTTATGACAGAACTCGGCCCAGGGAAGTAATTGAACCCAGTCATCTTGAGAGGAGGACACATAGATGCGGAGGAAGGCCTCCAAGTCCTGATTCACCCTCTCGGTTTGACCATTGGTCTGAGGATGGTAAGCCGTGGAAAACTTTAGCTTGACTTGGAGGACTTGACATAAACTTCGCCAGAATTTGGCTGTGAATTGAACTCCTCGATCTGAGATAATTTCTTCAGGAAGACCGTGGAGTCGGAAGATCTCTTGTATGAATACTTGAGCCAACTTGGAAGCTGACGGAAGACCGGTGAGAGGAATGAAGTGTGCCATCTTGGTGAACCGGTCAACTACCACCCAGATGGTATTGAACTTGTTGCACATGGGTAAGTCTGTAATGAAATCCATCGACAAGTGGGTCCATGGTCGACGGGGAACGGATAGTGGAACCAGTTGCCCCGCAGGCGACTGGCGGGATACTTTATGTTGGGCACACTTTGGGCAAGATGCAATAAACTCCAAGACGTCCTTTTTCAGAGTTGGCCACCAATAGGACCTAGAGATAAACTCCAGGGTTTTTTGGATACCTGTATGTCCGGCAAAACGGGAAGCATGGGCCCAATGCATGAGCTTCTTCCTTAGCATCGGCTTCACAAAACTTTTCCCTGATGGGGGCGTAGAGTCCATCCCTACCGTGGAGAATGCCAACGGATTTATAATAGGATGCTTGTCTGAAGACTCTGACTCATTTTCTTGCTCCCATGAGCGGGAAAGGACATCGGCCTTGCGATTCTGAGAGCCCGGACAGAACTGGAGTTTAAAGTCGAACCTGGAAAAGTGCCCATCTGGCCTGACGAGGGTTGAGACATTGTGCGCCCTTCAGGTATAAAAGGTTCTTGTGGTCTGTAAGTATGGTGATTGAATGAGAAGCTCCCTCCAACAGATACCTCCACTCTTCTAGAGCGAGCTTGATGGCTAGCAACTCCTGGTCGCCAATAGCATAGTTGCGCTCAGCTGGGGAGAACTTCCGGGAGAAGAAACTGCAAGGGTGTAAATGGCCATCTTTAGCCCTCTGAGATAACACCGCTCCTACTCCAACGGAGGAGGCATCCACCTCTAAGATGAAAGGAGAGTCGATGTCAGGCTGTTTCAGAACAGGCGCAGAGATGAACCTTTGTTTTAAAAGATGAAATGCTTGCATGGCTTCTTCAGACCACTTGGACGGGTTAGCACCCTTCTTAGTGAAAGCAGTAATAGGCGCCACAATGGTGGAAAAGTCTCGTATAAACTTTCGGTAATAGTTGGCGAACCCTAAGAACCTCTGGACCCCTTTGAGGGTTAAGGGTACCGGCCAATTTTGGATTGCTTGTAGTTTCTCAGGATCCATCTCTAGTCCGGAACCGGACACAATGTACCCTAGAAACGGAATGGACTTGACTTCAAAGACGCATTTTTCTAATTTGCAATAGAGATGATTGACACGGAGACGGGACAGAACCTCTTTAACCCAAAAACGATGTTCCTCTAAATCGTTGGCAAAAATGAGGATATCGTCTAGATAGACCACGACATGACGGTATAGAATGTCTCTGAAGATCTCATTGACAAAATGCTGGAAGACAGCTGGAGCATTGCTCAATCCGAAGGGCATGACGAGGTACTCATAATGTCCGTCACGGGTGTTAAAGGCGGTCTTCCACTCGTCACCCTCACGGATCCGGATGAGATTGTATGCACCTCGCAAGTCCAGCTTTGTAAAGATGGTAGCTCCGCTAACTCTGTCAAAGAGCTCAGTAATCAGGGGTAAAGGATAACGGTTCTTGATGGTAATGTCGTTCAAACCTCTGTAGTCGATGCACGGCCGCAGACCACCATCTTTCTTTTTTACAAAAAAGAAGCCTGCGCCGGCTGGGGAAGAAGAAGGTCGAATGAACCCCTTTGCTAGGTTCTCTTTAATGTATTCCTCCATAGAATGCGTCTCAGGCAGAGACAACGGATAAGTTCGGCCTCGAGGTGGAACCTTCCCTGGAACGAGATCAATCGGGCAGTCCCATTCTCTATGAGGAGGAAGGATATCAGCAGAAGCTTTACTGAACACATCCGTGAAATCTTGATATGGAGGAGGTGGAACATCAGACGACCTGGGGGAGGAAGAACAGACAGGCAATACTTTAAACAAACATGTCTCTGCACAGGAGGAACCCCATGCCAGGATTTGCGTAGTCGTCCAATCAATTGTAGGATTGTGAAGACGGAGCCATGGAAGGCCCAGGACCACAGGATGTGTGGCTCTTGGAATCACTAAAAGTGAAATAAGTTCGGAATGAAGAACTCCCACTCTCAGACGAACTGGTAGAGTCCTTAGAGCAATAACAGTATCAAAAATTTTACTGCCATCCACGGCAGTTAAGGAAAAGGAGGAAGGAAGTCTCTCGGTGGGTAGGGACCACCGTTTAACATAGGCTTCAGTAATAAAGTTCCCAGCTGCTCCGGAATCAAGGAGGGCAATGACGTTCCGATAACGTTGAGCAACTTGAAGCGAGACTGGGAGATTACAATCATGAGGAGATGGAGAGGAGATCATTACTCCTAGCCGGCCCTCTCCTGGGCGAGCTAGGGTTTGGAGTTTTCCCGGACGTTCGGGACAGGCATTGATGGTGTGAGACGGAGCTGCACAGTAAAGACAAAGAGACTCAGAGAGACGTCTTCGGCGCTCAGCAGGAGTTAAACGGGAACGGCCAATTTGCATGGGCTCATCTTTAGATGGTGACAGTTGACGAGGAGGAGGAGCAGAAGATTTTGGAGCAGATGATCTTCCACGCTCAGTTGCTCTCTCTCTGAAACGTAAATCAACTTTCGTGCAGAGTGAGATTAGCTCATCTAACTTAGAAGGTAAGTCTCTGGTAGCTAACTCATCTTTAATAAGCTCAGATAAGCCATGCCAGAATGCAGCATACAGGGCCTCGTCGTTCCATGCCAGTTCGGATGCCAGGATCTGGAACTGTATCAGATATTGTCCTACAGTACGTGACCCCTGGCGTAAACGGAGAATCTCGGATGAAGCTGAGGTTACCCGGCCTGGCTCGTCGAAGATGCGCCTGAATGTTGACACGAATGCAGTGTAAGAAGATAGCAGGGTGTCGGACCTCTCCCATAACGGTGATGCCCAGTCAAGGGCGGAGCCACTGAGAAGAGAGATGATGTAGGCAATTTTTGTACGGTCACTGGGAAAATTGCCAGGTTGTAGCTCAAACTGAATCTCACACTGGTTGAGAAATCCCCTGCAGAATCTTGGAGATCCGTCAAATTTTGCTGGCGTTGGAAGATGAAGACGTGGAGCAGAAATGGGTAAGGTGGGTGGGGTTATAGCTGGAGTCACTGTGGTTGACGCACCAGATGCGCCTGATCCACGGAGAGTTGTCTGAATCCCATCCAGCCGAGTAGAGAGATCCTGGAGACAGCGGATGATGTGGCCCTGTGCAGCCTCCTGATGTTCTAGTCGGGCTGCCAGTTCTTGCATCGGCCTGGCCGCTTGATCCTGGTCTCCGGCTGGATTCATTAGGTCAGTGCTTACTGTCACAACTGAGGGCCTGAGCTGACGGGAGGCAGCCTCAGTTGTAGGGGCTGAGATGTACCGGAACCTGGGAGGTTGTATCAGACCCCTGGACATGTAAGTAACATGAATAATAACTGCCCGAAGGCGTGACCACGACAACTTGGATAAAAGTCAATGATGTTTATTATGACAACTCCGCAACACAGCAGCAGTAAAAGAAAACGTAAAAGTCAGCAAATAATAAATACAGTTCCTGGGTACTACAGGATGGCAGGAGCCACAGGGCACTGGTAGTGTGAGATAGTTCTTATGATCTTCTAGATGGAAAGTCCTTACCAGGCCCGACTGTAGCAATGGAGATAACCCAGGATTGTGCCAGCTGGTGTTCCAGGAAAAGCTGGGTTGCTGAAGGTAAAACAGCTGCTGTGGATACTGGCTGGAACCAGACTGTTGTTAGCACGGATTGGATACTGGCTGGAACCAGTTAAATAATAAATGAACTTGGGAGCGATGAAATATGAACTGAAATGTAGAACTTGAGAGCGGAGAAATAATAATACCGGTGAAGAGTGGTAAAGTGTAGAAAGGACACCGGCCCTTTAAGGAAAGCTGTACTCTGCTGGAAGCTGAGCTGGAAGCAGGAAATGTTGTAGCTGGAAACAGATGAATCCACAATGGATTGGAGAGTCAGGCTACACCGCAGGTGGAATGCTGGTGCGGGTCTCTATGGTGGAAGTCTTGAGACAGGAGCTGGAACCTGGAAGACAATCACAGGAGAGAGACAAACAGGAACTTGGTTTGACAACCAAAGCACTGACGCCTTCCTTGCTCAGGCACAGTGTATTTATACCTGCAGCAAGGAAGGGATTGGCTAGGCAATTATGCAGATTAACAATACTGACAACAGATTGGAGGAAATGATCAGCTGACAGAATCCAAGATGGCTGCGCCCATGCAGACACTTGGAGGGAAGTTTGGTTTGTAATCCATGTGGTAATGAAAACAGTAATGGCGGCGCCGGCCACTGGAGACAGGAGACGCCAGGCTGACAAGTGCACATCCAACCACGCGGACACAGCGGAGGCCGCGGCTGACGTAATCGCCACTCTGACACTCTGCATGCAGAAGCTCAGGGACGGCGGCGGAGGCCGCGGGAGACGCCATGCCAGATGTAATAAGGCGTTACTGTGACAGCGTCTCAGAGAGACAGGAGAGGATGCAGGAATGTGAACATTAGGATAACAGATGGGATCCGGTCCTGGAGCGCTGAGCCAGCCTTAGGAGGCATCTGATGGGTAAGAAATGGCGTCCAGATACCCGGATCGTGACACTTTAGCTGGGACTAACAGTGAATTATTTGAGGAGATAAGCTGCGGACCAAAGTGAACCCCCTCACAATTCACTTGGTCGAGGCGTTTCCCGACTTGTTCGGACAATTACGGGCAAAATGTCCCTTACTCCCACAGTACAAACAAAGACCAGAATTTTGCCTTCTGGTTCTTTCTTCAGGAGACAGCTTGGAGAGACCTATCTGCATGGGCTCCTCTATGTCCACAGGAATGGAAAAAACACCAGGAGTAGACCCGACAGATGCTCCTTTTTCAGCCCTCCGCTCTCTGAGACGACGATCAATCTTAATAGAAAGCTCCATGAGTTTATCAAGAGTCTCAGGAGCGGGATACTGAAGGAGACTGTCTTTTATAGACTCAGATAAGCCGAGGCGAAACTGACTGTGCAGGGCTGGGTCATTCCATCCACAGTCGTTCGACCAACGGCGAAACTCCGTACAATAAATCTCTGCGGGATTCTTACCCTGTCTGAGAGCACGCAAATGACTCTCGGCGGATGCCTCTCTATCAGGGTCATCATACAATAGCCCTAAAGACCCCAGAAAGGCGTCTACAGACAACAATGCCGGATCGTCAGTTCTTAAACCAAAAGCCCAGGTCTGGGGATCCCCCTGAAGTAAAGAAATAATAATTCCGACCCGCTGAGATTCCGTACCTGAGGAGACTGGTCTTAAACGAAAATAAAGTTTACAAGACTCTTTAAAATTAAAAAACTGCTTTCTATCCCCAGAAAAACGGTCAGGCAAATGCATTTTTGGTTCAGGAACGACCCTCGGTGAAGTCCGTAACAGATCTTCCTGTGACCTCACCCGAAGGGATAGATCCTGAACCATCTGAGTAAGTTCTTGAATCTGACTAACTAGAAGCTGGCCAGGATTTGGCCCTACACCAGTGGGATTCATGAGGCCGACAAATCTTCCAAACTGAAATAAGGGAAAAAATCAAACCCTGTTTAATTTTAAATTTTAGTCTGGCCGGTAATAATGTTATGATACCAGTACGTCTGACCAGAGGTGATCTTATGACGGAGGTCAGAGTACTGGAATGGAATGCTGGTTACGGGAGCAGGAAAGCCTAGTAACCCCTGGCGCCCTAACTCCGTTGTCTCGCCCGTGTTATCAGAAATCCCCTGCGAGACTATGGTTGCTTGAGCCCATGGCAGCCGCGTTTGAAGGGCGGATTATGTCTGCCCAACTCCGATGCCCCCTCAGGTCTTAATGGGAGACAAAGGGAAATCCGAGACAGGGTGATAACAAGGGGCCCTCTGACTAAGCAACCAGGCCAGGGGCTACAAGCTAACTAACTTAAACCAGAAGTATGTGCGGACAAACCGCCAGGGAAAAGGACAACCAAAAATCCACGAATCCGTTACTCCTATCCAGCACCGCTGGATACCAGAGTGGATTTGTGGGAGCGGAATCCTCCGCAAAAGCTCCGAAACACAATATAACCAAATAATAAATAGTAAGCGGTCAAGCCGCAACACACGGCTACGCCGCGACTCACGAACACCACAGGATGTTAAAGGTGCTCGGTCAGGACTCCAGGAAAAGATGACAACTTCCGAGTATTGGACCACTGAGGACAGGAACGACCGGATAGACAGGACTGGAAAACTCTCTGCAACAGACACAGCAAACAGGAAGCTATTACCGGCGTCTGTGAAAAGTCCAGAGAGTGCTTTTAACTGGGAGCTCTCCAATCAGGAGCCAGACAGGGTAATTAACAATCATGCCGTGCAGCTGCATGCTGCACGGCCAGGATACCAATGAGGTGATTAATCTAGACCCAGCAACGGGGAACGCGGTCCGACAGTGGCGTCCCCGTTGCTAGGGTCTGAGCGGCTCCGTGCGCCCGGCGTCTAGCGTTGCTAGGGAGCCGGCGGCTGTCCGCATGCGGCGTCCCTAGTTGCTAGGCGCCGGGCCGCACTGACGGGCGGACCCTCGGCGCCTAACATTCTAGTCCTGGGAACAGCATCCCTCCGCAACAACAGCAACACAGTGACATGGAGGAGACAAACATCTTAGAAATGCAGACATTAAGGCAAGGAATGAGCCCCCAAGCACCTGTGAGTACACCACCACAGCAAAGCACATGACCACCACAACACAGCCCAACAACACCAGTAACACAAGGCCCTGATCAGGTGTTTTGTTCCATTTGGGCTAGACAGCAGGCCACTAATGAAGATTGCCTGCGTAGGCAGACACAAATGTTTGCAAGCCTACCATCTCACCTCAGAAGAATATCAAGAAATCTGAGTAGACAAAATGAACAAACAACCAGAATAGGCAATACCATGGAACTCATGCGTACAGACATTACACAGGTCATGGGCAACTTACAACGCATAATGGAAGAACAGCACAGACTAATGGAAGAATAGCACAGACTAATGGAAGAACAGCACAGACAACAGCAAAGTTATATGAACATTTTTCAAAACAATCAAAAGATTAATGAAAGTTTATTCCGAATTGTAGACAATCAAAATGCTGCTACACGTGAACTAAATGCCTCCCTAACTAACCTGAATGAAACACTCAGATGCATGCACCAACAGCAAACAAGCAGCAGTTCTGGTACGACTACTCCAAATATCACGCCAGTCTCATCACCACCAAGACGCTCCACCAGAGCACGACAACATGACAGTGCTAAAGGCAAAGGGCAGGACAAGCAGCCACCAAAAAAAAACGTGAAAATAATACAAGTTAGACATTTGTGATAAGTAACTCAAAATAGTTAGTAAGTGTATGTTTGGCAAAAAATATATAACACTTAGCTCCTTGACAATTTTTACAACATCATTAATTATAAGTGGTACAAACAACAACATAAAATTTTTACGCACATTTATTCTTTACCATTTTTTTTGTATTGGAGGAGGGAAATGTTGATGGAGCCGCACATACATGTAAGCAGGAAGTAAACTGACCACTTGATTTTTTTCTAATCATTACTCTTTCTAGATTCCAATCATTCTCTTTTCCTGCAGACACAATAATTGGCAGCCTGGCAGAATGTCTTTAGCAGGAAGTAAACTGACCACTTGATTTTTTTTCTAATCATTACTCTTTCTAGATTCAAATCATTCTCTTTTCCTGCAGACAATCCAAATTACAATGTTATTGATACATATTTTAGCTTTCTTCTCTATACAACATTACAAGAAGAACACAATTGAGTTGCGTAAAAAGCTTTTAATATGTTGGCATTGAATTTTTAACAAAACATTGACAAAATGAATGTCAGTATTGTTGGGACATGTTTGTGTGTGTTACAAATTAGTAAGAATGTTATTACACATGATGCAGAAACCAACAAATAAGAACTTTTTAACCAAAAAACAAAGAATGTGTATAATAATGTATATATGTGGCAAACTGTGTATTAACTTACACATCATAGAGTTTACTGCATCAAACATTAGGAAATACATTATTCCTGATTACAGTAAGTTTGTGTCTCTTAAATATGATGGAGCATCACACATAGGGACACATGTATTCCTGAAGACTAACATATTATATGTTGAGGAGTGTATTTTGGGAACACAGGTTCTCAAACTCGGCCCTCAGGACCCCACACAGTGCATGTTTTGCAGGTCTACTCACAGAATCACAAGTGACATAATTAGCTCCACCTGTGAACCTTTTAACATATGTCTGTGAGTAATTCATACACCTGTGCTTCTACTGGGTTACGTGAAAAACATGCACTGTGTGTGGTCCTGAGGGCCGAGTTTGTGAACCTGTGCATTAGGATGTTACACACAATGATAAAGTGAAATACTAAATGGATTATGTGGGCTTGTAATAAATTAGCACTGCAAGTTTACGATCACTTATCCAGACTTAATGCATGCCACTCATAATCTGTTGTTTTGACTTTAAAAATACACACAATACACATGCAACATTTGTTTTGCATAAAGCGAGGGTATGTTTGTATGTGTCAAGGAGACAGACACATTCTGAGTAATGGTTTTGCCAATAAAAATGGCAAAACATCTATTTATGATTAAACAACAAATGAAATAAGCAAACCAAACTTACCTTAGAAATAGCGAGTGATGAGCTCTTGCCTAACCTGCCTCCCTACATCTGTACTCCAAGTATCACCAGATGTCTCTAATTCCTCTGCTTGCTGGCTGCTTTCTTCCTCCTCCTCCTCCTCCTCCTCATGTGGCAGATGTTGTTGCAAACACATGTTATGAAGAAAGCAGCAGCAGAACACAATTTAAGTCACCTTGGAGGGACTATACAACAAAAGGCCACCAGACTTATCCAGACACCGAAACCTAGATTTCAGCACACCAAATCATCTTTCTATCACATTCCACGTGGACTTATGTGCATGATAGTAATTGTGTTCAGCAGGGGTATCAGGTCGGGACAATGGAGTTAGAAGCCAAGAGAAACAGCCATATCCTCCATCACCTAAAAGACAGATATAGTAACGTGATTCATATTAAGATACAGCAACACATAAGTAACACACTGTGGGGCAGATGTATTAACCTGTAGAAGGCATAAGGAAGTGATAAACCAGTGATATGTGCAAGGTAATAAAGGCAGCAGACAATCTGTTCCTAAATGTTCATTTACATATTGGAGCTGATTGGCTGGTGCCTTTATCACCTTGCACAGATCACTGGTTTCTCACTTCCTTATGGCTTCTACAGGTTAATACATCTGCAACTGTATTTGGACAAAGTATACGCAGGCCTACACATATCAAATTACATACCCAGCAGCCATCCATCTGGCATTTGTCCAAACTTATCAAAGAGGGATGACTGACTGAGGATGAAGGAGTCATGGCAGCCCCCAGGGTAACCAGCAACAACACTCATTATTTTGAGATTTGCATCACAAACCACCTGCACATTTGTGGAGTGTTCGAAATGGCGATTAGTATATATGTGCTGCCTGCCCCTAGGTGGTCTCAGCTGAATGTGTGTGCAATCTATGGCTCCAAGCACATTGGGCATGCCAGCCAGCTCATAGAAATCTACCCTGACAGCATGCCACTGAGACTCCTGGGTAGGGAAGCAGATTGAGGCCTCGATGTGGGGCTTCAAAACAGCCAACACCTGTGTGTATATTTTAAAGAACAATAAACATGAGATTTTAGGACAGAACTGGCCACCGAGAAATTAAAACAAACAAAAAACAGAAGAAGTAGTTAGGTATACATCACCTGTGTTAAGATTCTGGAAAATGAGGGCTGTGAGATTCCTATGACCTCCCCAGACACAGCCTGAAAGCTGCCAGTAGCCAGAAAGTGCAGCACAGCCAGGAGTTTGTGCAGGCCTGAGACAGAGCGAGAGCGTGCTGTCTCAGGGTCTAGGCCCAGTTTGACAAGGTCATACAGACGGAAAATGTTGTTACGATTTAGACGGAACATCTGTATGACCTTATCATCGGACAATGCGTTCAAGTTTAAACGCCCCCTAAAAAAACGAGGCCTGCGCAGCCTCCGCGGAACCTGTACAACCTGCTGACCATGTTCAGTTTCTTGGCCCTGGGTACTTACAGGCTGATGTCTGAGTCTGAGGAATCCCACAGCACACAAAAGATCACTGGCCCACAGTCCTGCTGCCATTTCTGAGTGTAGGTGTATTGAAATGGGCCTAACATCCTTTTAAAGGCATCCTAATTTAGGTGTGAGTGATTTTTTATTTGCAACACATGTAAACACGCCTGAAAAAAGCAGGTCTATTTTTTTGCCGCTTTTTTTTAACGAATCGCAAAAAAATACGACCGCATTTGAGCACTCAGAGACTAACACCCAAATACGAATGAATAGTGAATTCCCGTATTCTATGTAATAACAGCCGAGTTTGACCGATGGTCTATTCATTCGTATTTCGGGACGTTGTCATTCAAACCATTACGAATAGTCCAGACACTGCCGACATTGGTGCTTAGTGAATTCCCGGATTGGGGAAAAACACAAATCGGACAAACTCGGATTTTTAGTAAATACTGGCCAATGTCTCCAAATGGATTAAATGAGCAGATTCCATGGAATGTTTTTCTGTGATCTCAATGGACAATGGTGTCTCTATTGTTAAAGCTATCTAAAACATTTAGAATATTTAATCACACGGCCCTGAAATCGGTGTCAATATATTCAGCAATGATTTATGTTTGTGCACTCATTTAAGAGGGCAATAACTGGTGCCATTACCCAGTGTGAAGGGTTGTGCCCATCGCACTTGTTAATGGCAACTGTAGTATTTCTTTCTACCGTATAATTGATGCCACCCTGCACCCTGAGCACTAAGTATTATCCTCTTGGGTGAGCTCCAATTTATTATTAAAAGTTGTATTTGATAACGTTTGAAACAAATAAGTGTAATCAGCGCTGCAAGTGTGGTGGGACGGCGCACCGGTAAGAAATTACCAGCCGGTACGCCATACCGCCAGGCCGTCCACCATACTGCATCCCGCTGGCTTCGTTCTGTGTGAGGGTAGGAGAGCACAGCGCCTCTCCTGCCCCTCAATTCTCTTTGATGCCCGGTCTCACTCTCCAGCGGCGGCGGCATCAATCTGAATAAGGCACCGGTTTGCTAGCCATCAGAGCTCGCGGACCGGCAGCTGCGGCTCCTGATTGGCTGCCGGTCCGCAAGCTTTGATTGGCACATGAACCAGTGCCTCATTTCAGATTGACCCCGCCACCGCTGGAGAGTGAGACCGGGCATCAAAGAGAATTGAGGGGCAGGAGAGGGGCTGCGCTGCGCTCTCCTCCTCTCACATAGAAGAAACAGAGCCAGCGGTAAGGGGTGAAGGGGGGGGGCAATGAGCGCACAGTGGGGCAATGTATATCTGGCACAGGGGGGCACTGTATATTTGGCACTGTGGGGGCATTGTATATCTGGCACAGGGGGCCATTGTATATCTGGCACTGTGGGGGCAATGTATTTCAGGCACAGTGGGACATTGTATATCTGGCACAGTGGGGGCATTTGTGTATCTGGCACAGTGGGGGCATTTGTGTATCTGGCACAGTGGGGGCATTTGTGTATCTGGCACAGTGGGGGCAATGTACATCTGGCACTGTGGGGCAACGTGTATCTGGCACTAATGGGGTCATATGTGTATCTGGCCCCCCATATGTGTATCACACCCCCATTTTAATTGGCCACGCCCCATGTGGCATTTGACCATGCCCATTTTTTGGCACGTGCAAACAGTACCTATAAGACCTTTTTTCTACTTGCACCACTGAGTGTAATCCTCAGGGTTCTAATGGTTACAGCATTTATCTTTATCACCTATGCACTAGGATAGCTGCCAGATCTGGCACTGTGGGGTCATCTGCACTGTGGGGGCACTGGCACTGTGTGGGGGCATATCTGTCACTGTGGGGTCATATCTGGCACTTTGGGGTCATCTGCACTGTGGGGGCACTGGCACTGTGTGGGGGCATATCTGTCACTGTGGGTTCATATCTGCACTGTGGGGGCATTTATGTATCTGGCACTGTGGGGGCATTTATGTATCTGGCACTGTGGGGGCATTTATTTATCTGGGACTGTGGGGGCATTTATTTATCTGGCACTGTGGGGGCATTTATTTATCTGGCACTGTGGGGGCATTTATGTATCTGGCACTGTGGGGACATATCTGCACTGTGGGGGCATATATTTATCTGGCACTGTGGGGGCATATATTTATCTGGCACTGGGGGCATTTATTTATCTGGCACTGTGTGGGTATTTATGTATCTGGCACTGTGGGGGCATATCTGAACTGTGGGGGCATATCTGCACTGTGGGGGCATTTATGTATCTGGCACTGTGGGGGCATTTATTTATCTGGCACTGAGGGGGCATTTATTTATCTGGCACTGGGGGCATTTATGTATCTGGCATTGTGGGGGCATATCTGCACTGTGGGGGCATATATTTATCTGGCACTGTGGGGGCATTTATTTATCTGGCACTGTGGGGGCAATTTTGTATCTGGCACTGTGGGGGCATTTTTTTGTATCTGGCACTGTGGGGGCATATCTGCACTGTGGGGGCATTTATGTATCTGGCACTGCTGGGGGGCATATCGGCACTGTGGGGGCATTTATTTATCTGGCACTGTGGGGGCATTTATTTGGCACTGTGGGGGCATTTATGTATCTGGCACTGCTGGGGGGCATGTCATGTGTAGCTGGCACTGCTGGAGGGCATGTCACGTGTATCTGGCACTGCTGGGGGAATGTCACGTGTTGCTGGCACTACTGGGGGGCACGTCACGTGTATCTGGCACTGCTGGAGGGCATGTCATGTGTATCTGGCACTGCTGGGGGGCATGTCACGTGTTGCTGGCACTGCTGGGGGGCATGTCATGTGTTGCTGGCACTGCTGGGGGGCATGTCATGTGTAGCTGGCACGGCTGGGGGGCATGTCACGTGTAGCTGGCACGGCTAGGAAGCATATCATGTAGTGTTCTCGCTAGGCGTCTGTGGCTAGGCAATGTGTCTCAGTGCTCTGCCTGGCGCAATGTGTCTCAGTGCTCTGCCTGGCGCAATGTGTCTCAGTGCTCTTCCCGGTGCAATGTGTCTCAGTGCTCTTCCTGGCGCAATGTGTCTCAGTGCTCTACCTGGCGCAATGTGTCTCAGTGCTCTTCCTGGCGCAATGTGTCTCAGTGCTCTTCCTGGCGCAATGTGTCTCAGTGCTCTTCCTGGCGCAATGTGTCTCAGTGCTCTTCCTGGCGCAATGTGTCTCAGTGCTCTGCCTGGCGCAATGTGTCTCAGTGCTCTTCCTGGCGCAATGTGTCTCAGTGCTCTTCCTGGCGCAATGTGTCTCAGTGCTCTTCCTGGCGCAATGTGTCTCAGTGCTCTTCCTGGCGCAATGTGTCTCAGTGCTCTGCCTGGCGCAATGTGTCTCAGTGCTCTTCCTGGCGCAATGTGTCTCAGTGCTCTTCCTGGTGCAATGTGTCTGACGTGCTCTGCCTGGCACAATGTGTCTGACGTGCTGTGCCTGGCGCAAAGTGTCTAACGTACTCTGCCTGGCGCAAAGTGTGTAGGAGGTTCTACCTGGTACAATGTATATTAGCTGCACTACTGTGTGGTGTAATACGAATTGCCACTATTATGTGGCCACGCACCTTCCCCACGAAGCAACGCCCCTAAATTTTTGCTGCGCGCCTTCGCCGCGCACTGTCCATGCTCTGGCATGTGGGTAGGTGAGCACCAAGCATTACAGTATGTACATAATTTCGCCCTCCTAACTTAAAAATGTGCCCTCCCTGTGATCAGCACCCTGCCCTAAAAAGTGAGCACTATCATGTGTAGCTGGCACTGCTGGGGGGCATATTGTGTGTAGCTGGCACTGCTGGGGGGCATGTCATGTGTAGCTGGCATGGCTGCGGGGCATGTCATGTGTAGCTGGCACTGCTGCGGGGCATGTCATGTATAGCAGGGAGTGCTGGGGGGCATATCATATCTATCTGGCACTGCACATTATGTATATCTGGCACTATACTGGAGACATTGTGTGTAAGGAACACTACTGTGGCTGTTATGTGTAAGGCTGCTAATTGTGTGCGTAGAGGGGGTGTGAAAATATATTTACAGTCTGATAATATACGAGGCCACGCCCACTTTTCTGGGAGGCCACATCCACTTTTCCTGGAGCGCGCCTTTGGCGTGCGCATAGGGGTTTGGGGAGGGTGCTTTTATATTTTCTCGCTCAGGGTGCTAGTAGGCCTGGAGCCGGCCCTGCTCCTACTATATACTGCTCACAATAATGCAGCACAGAGATAGTATACTTGACACAGAGCTGCAAGATACAGCAATAGCCTACTGTACTGTACTACTATAATTATATACTGGTGGTCCCCAGTCCCCACAATGCAGCACACTGAGCACAGATATTTGCAGCACACTGAGCACAGATATGGAGCGTTTTCAGGCAGAGAACGTAGATATTTTCAGCACACTGAGCACAGATATTTGCAGCACACTGAGCACAGATATTTGCAGCACACTGAGCACAGATTACGGAGCTTTTCAGGGAGAGAACGCAGCCACGTCCTCTCCGTTCAATCTCCAATGCACAAGTGAAAATGGCGGCGACGCGCGGCTCTTTGTATAGAATACGAATCTCGCGAGAATCCGACAGCCGGATGATGACGTTCAGGCGCGTTCGGGTTAACCGAGCAAGGCGGGAAGATCCAATACTGCCTCGGACCCGTGTAAAATAGGTGAAGTTCGGGGGAGTTCGGATCTCGGAGAACCGAACCCGCTCATCTCTAGTTAAAATCAAAGAAAATATAAATTTGCTCTACCGCTGGTACTATGTCCCTTCTCTGTTCCCTGATGCCTCTTATAGGTGCTGGAGGGGATGTGCAGATGTAGGCTCTTTTTTGCACATCTGGTGGTCCCGCTCAAAAATGTTTAAAATTTGGCAGGAGCTTTTTACCCTGCTCCCGCACCTCTTCGAGACCTCTATTTCTCCTGACCCTCAGTATTTTCTGCTCCCCTTGACTCTCCCTACCCTTAATCGGCCCCAAAATAAATTGATTCGGCAAGTAGTTTGTGCTATGATGTACCAAGTAGAAATGGACTGGAAAAACCTAACCCTCTCCCCTATGCAGGTGATAATTTCCCAAATTTGGTATATATACAAAATGGAATTTATGGCTGCTTTTATCCGTAATTCCTCTAAACAATTTGACAAAGTTTGGGCTCCCTGGCTAACCTCCCAACAGGATTCCTCCCCATTTGTAACCTGATAGCCTAACATTGAGGCCTCTCTAACTTCTTGAATCTGGGGGCCACCCTTCTGCTATTGTATCTGTCTCCCTTTCCAGTTCCTTCAACTTAACTAGTTCTCTCTCTCCCTCCTCCTTACTTTTCTCTTTTCTTTCTCCGACTGTTATTCTTTCTCCCATTCTCTGTTACCAGCTCTCTTTGATGGACTGCCACACCGTCGCCGAGAGGAATCCTTCTTGCTACTTTAAACTTCAAAAAATTGGATCCAATTTGTTGATGTTATAATTCATCGAAGATATTTCTGTAACCTAATTACTCAATGTTCTCGGTATGACTTGTTTACTGTTATAATTCTGAAAAAAATGGGTTTAAAAAAATAAATAAAAAATAAATAAATAAATAAAAAATTAACATTAATGTCATACATCATTACGAATCCCGATCACATATTCATATATGCTTTTTTTCTAAAATAAATGTTGGTATGCCATAAGCACAGCAGAAACAACTTAATTTCAATATAGTTTAATAATATCACAACACTGCATGAGCTATGCCATATGCTCTTACAATAAAAATCTGCATAACATTGCACTATATTTAGCTCTATTAATTGAGCTACAGTATACCACTATGCACCAGTAAGCAAACATAGCACTAAGGGAAAGTAGGCTGCAATACAGATGTATCCTCATACAACTAGAGTCTCAGAGAAAGAATCAAGATGGCCTGGGGCATGCACATGAACACCTGCTACGGGGATGGAGAACATTAAGGGCACAGGCTGTGACCGCAACAGACAATGGACCTTATTCAGATTTGTTAGCAAACAAAAAAAGTAAGCATTTGGGCAAAACAATGCTGCACTGCAGGTGGGGCAGATGTAACATGTGCAGGGTGATTTAGATTTGAGTGAGTTGTATTGTTTCTGTGCATAGTAAATACTGGCTGCTTTTGCATGTAGCCCACAAATGTTGGACAGCTTAATTTTTACACTGAAATTTAGATATCAGTTTAAACACAGTACCCAAATCTAACTCTCTCTGCACGTGTTATATTTGCCCCACCCGCAGTGCAGCATGGTTTTGCCCAATTGCTTACTTAATTGGTTTGCTAACAAAGCTGAATAACCCCAAAAGATTCAACAAAATCTTAGTTCATACTACGGAAGTGGGAGCTGACACCGCAATCACCACACCCATACAACACTGGCCACACCCATGCATCCCTGGCTACACCCCCAGCACCTTTCACAACAGGCCCTTCAGAATCGGGTCCTACTCCCATATTATGTACACTGGAAAAAAAATGAATATACAGTATTCACTAATATGCAGAGTTGCATGCATCTAGCAGTGCTTCTGCCCTCTATCTATACACCATCATAAGTGCACACTTGCTAGCCTATACTTGGTTCAACTGGAATGTTTGCATAGCCTGCAGATGCAGTGATCATCCTTATTGAACTGTGGGCCTAATTCATGTTTACATAGTTGCTTCTGTTCATGCAATGGAGCAATTATCAGCAGACTATGCATGCGCAGTGATCACACTGCATGCGTTAAACTACCTTTGTACTTACGCTCCCAGTGAGGACATAATCGCAGAGTGATTGACAGGAAGAGACCGGTGGGGGAGTTAAGTGGTGGCAAAAACACAGACGTGTCATGGATGTTTTCGGGGTATGTATCTGCATTCAGTTGTGATCATGTACGCAGAGAAACATGGTGCCAGTGTCACAACTGCCGCACCCAGTCTGCATAACAATAGGGCTACACTTACAGTCGCTGTACCTCGGTATTGGGTATAGACTGCAAATGTGTACGCAGCTGCAAATGAGTTTGCGATCGCTTCGGTGGGTGGCTCTTCATTTCAGGGCAGCACTTGCTAACTTTAGCAGTTCCATAGCCTAGATAATAGCACATGAATTACAGTAGGCCCTATGCCTGCATGAGAACACACCATTACAGCCCAGTTACTAACCGTCAATGTCGATGGCCATCCTAAGATGGAAGTGATATAGACCAAAGCATAGTTACCTACTCTCCCGTATTCTGTGGCAGACACCCCGCAGCACTGGAAGAGTGTGTACCCCTCCCGCATTCTGCCCAATTCCTAATGGGAGCCTAATGATGCAATTAAATGCTAACAGTATTATGTTAGCACCGCCTCTATGCAAATATTGCCCAATCGCGTACTTTTCCCAGAGAGTGCACGGGGCCTAATGACACGTTTAGCTTGGCCCCACCCCCATCACCACCCACCTGCTTATCCTCTCTGGGCATCTCCCGGAGAGGAGATTAGAAATGTAGGTAAGTATGGACCAAAGTCAGGTGCTCCTTTGTTTTGTCTTTATGGAAGGAGTCATATGAAGGAAATGGATGTCTATCTTACAAACTGCTTTCTCTGTATATTTGGGACAAAGGCAAGATGGTTAATTCCATTCCATTCCATGTTGAATTTTAGGTTCCAGAACTAGGTTTAACCACTTTGAGAGGGGTGGGAAATGCACTCTTTAAAACCCCGCACCCAAAAAACGAATAAAATAAATAAATAAATAAATAAATAAATAGAGAGCAGTATCTTCAGAAGTCCACTACTTCAAAGAGCAATTGAGTAATTGAGTGTGCGGGTTCTGATATATCTATTAAAACCACTTAACTGAGGATTTTTTCCTTCAAATCTGTTAATAACATTGTTTTTTTTAATTTATTTTATTTAATAAAGTTTAAAAAGTATTTTTCTAAATATTTAAACATTATATTATGCACATCTGCAGAATGGATCTCCTCATCAAAAACGGGGGGACAGGGTGGGACGGCGCAGTCGCATGAAATCTGACCATGCCAGTTAAGTGGTTAATTGTTCCCCTGAAAAATCCCCTTTTTCGCACTTTAATCTACTGCCGAATTTTCTTTATAGTCTGCAGCTTTTTTTTGTTTTCTAAAAGTAGAGTATCTGAGTATTGACATTCAAATTTATTTTCTCATACGTCCTAGAGGATGCTGGGGTCACTTCAAGAACCATGGGGTATAGACGGGATCCGCAGGAGACATGGGCACTCTAAGACTTTCAAAGGGTGTGACCTGGCTCCTCCCTCTATGCCGCTCCTCCAGACCCCAGTTTAGAATCTGTGCCCAGTGAGACTAGATGCACAACTGAGGAGCTCTACTGAGTTTCTCTGAAAAAGACTTATGTTAGGTTTTTTATTTTCAGGAAGAACTGCTGGCAACAGTCTCCCTGCTTCGTGGGACTTAGGGGAGAGAAGTCAGACCTACTTCTGTGAGTTTCAAGGCTCTTCTTCTTTGGCTACAGGACACCATTAGCTCCTGAGGGTTTGATCACTAGGTACGCCTAGGGGCTCATTCCCAAAGCCGGCCGTCACCCCCCTTGCAGAGCCAGAAGTCAGGTGAGTAGAAGAAGCAAAGAAGACTTCAGTGACGGCTTCTGAGGTACCGCACAGCGATCGCACACTGCGCGCCATGCTCCCAATCACAGAGGCACTACAGGGTGCAGGGCGCTGGGGGGGCGCCCTGGGCAGCATATATACCTCAATATAAGACTGGCAACAGGGGACATAGGTGCCGGGGCACTGGCCTAACCCCCGCCAGTATAAAGATTTTTAACAAAAATAGCGGGATTGTAGTGCGCCATTACGGGGGCGGGGCTTAGCCCTCACAGCTCACACAGCCAGTGCCATTTTCTCTTGCAGAGATGCTGGTCCTTCCTCACACTGCTGAAAGTATCAGGGTGCAAAACGGGGGGGGGGGGGGGGGGACAGTAAAATTGGTGCAATATATGTTTAATATAAAAGTGCTGCAGGTTTGGGGCATTTTACAGTGTTCAGAACTGTTGATTAAGTGCTGGGTTATGAGCTCGCAAACTCTATCTGTGTCTCTCTGACATGTTTGGTACACGTGTGTCGGCATGTCTGAGGCGGAGTGCTTCCCACAAACGGCTGTGGGCGGGACCCTGTCAGCACCGCCGACTCCTGATGGTACTTGGTACATGTGTGTCAACATGTAGGTGGGTGAATGTTTTTCCCAAGAGAAAACTATATTAGGGACACAGACGTGGGTGGGTGGCCCTGTCAGCACCACCAATATATGACTGGGTAAAAAATGGCATATTAATGTGATGCATATCAGAAAGGGCTATTCGATAATTTCTGCACGTAACTAATTATTCTCCAACGTGGCTCAATATGTGGACAGTTTCTTGCAGATCTGTGTGAAGGAAACCAGTAGTTATCTAAAAGATATGGGTGACTTTTTGAGACTTTTGAACTTACTTCCATATGCTGATCAGAGGATTCTGGTCACCCTGGACGTTACGTCCCTCTATACTGTGATCCCCCATGGTGCTGGCTTAGCCGCCACTAGGAGGGCTCTGATTAATTTACACACTGGGACTCCACCGACTGAGTTTTTGATGGAGCTACTTGAGCTAATCTTGACATGTAACTATTTTCGCTTTGGGGGGCGATACTATCTCCAAACGGCGGGTACAGCTATGGGGAGTAATATCGCCCCATCTTATGCTAATTTATATATGGATGAGTATGAGAATGAGAACATCTTCCCGCTGTTTGGGGATAGTATCGCCTTCTATCGGCGATTTATTGATGATATCTTTTTGATATGGAATAATACTGAGGAATCCCTTCTTGGGATGTTGAAATATCTCAACCAACTTGACTCCCCGATTAGGTTCACTATGCACTTTAACAGGGAATCTATTGACTTCCTGGATGTAAGCGTCTATACCACTGAGTCAGGCTGTGGTTACAAACTGTTTAGAAAATTGACCGATAGGAATACATTATTATCTTTTGATAGTCACCATCCAGGATCATTAAAATGTAATTTACCTGTTTCTCAATTTATGAGGGTCCTTCGGAATAACTCGGATCCTAATACAACTATTATACAGTTGGAGGATATGAAGAATAGATTTAAGGCCAGGGGCTATGATAATCGTACTATCATGAACTGCCATGAGAAGGCAAAGAAAATCCACGCAGGGCACTCACCAAAGAGGGCTATTGAGAAAAACCCTTTTGTTGTCTCGACTACTTTCAGTACAGCTGGACCTGTCATACGAAGAGTGGTTAACAAACATTGGCCAGTGGTCAAAATAGATCCATCATTAATAAAGAGACTGCCCAATAGACCTCTATTGAGCTTCAGACGGGCACGCAACCTGAAAGATATTCTAATGCAGCCTGATAGACCAATGAGCTCCACCTCGGATATGTGGTTGGTACCTAAGAAAATGGGATGCTATAGATGCACGAACTGCACCACTTGCCGGAGTATGACAAGTGGAGAGTACTTTCACCACCCACATACTGGTGCCAAAATATTTATCCGCCACAGACTGAGCTGCACTTCTGACTTTGTTGTCTACATTTTGACATGTCCTTGCTCTTTAGTCTACAGATGTAGCCACCTTTATCTTGACTGGCTGAGGCGTTTGTCCCGATCGAGCATACGCAGCGTAGGGAGGCGCGCCTAGTCACAGAGAGGCGTACCTAATCGCACGGAGGCAGACAGAGCGTTTGGCGTTACCTTTACGTGTAATACCTGCGATCATCCACCAGATGTCGCCTTTTACAATCACCACTGCGCATGCGTGTGGTCTCCCGTAAAATACAATACTGAAATATATAATAAGGACTACTTTACTAAGCGTCTCATTACGCTGCATACAGTAAATACTCATTACGCTGCATTATTTAATACAGTAAATACTCATTATGCTGCATTATTTAATACAGTATATACGGTACAGACGCAAATAGTACAGCATACAGTATATGATCCATCTACAGTACTTTATGAATATGTGAGCGTCCAAGTCCCGCAGACAAAACAACATAAAACCAGTAGTTTACACTGTCGCAAATAGACATGTTAGAAGTTCACTATTTTGTACAGTATGTTAGCGTCCTAATCCCATAGCCATTACAGCATAATCAAAACCAATGGATTTATTCATCTGTCTGCGGCGAAGTGGTGAAGTGTTCCGCTTCCTATACTCAGAGTCCCGAGTTAGATTTCTAAAGTACGAATGCATGTTAGTTTTTTCCAGACACTTTATTATTTTTTTATTCACATAAACCAGGGCAAAGCTGCAGGAGCGGTTCTGTTAAGGTTCTATGCACCGTACAGTACACATACAATTCTGTAGCAGGGCAGACTCAATTGAAATGGCTACCACCTATGACTCCTTGCTCCACGGAGGCCCTAGGCTACGGAGCAAGTAACAGTCCAGATTGTGCAGGCTATGGGGCAATGCTGAAGGAGCGTCACAATCCCCTAGCTAAAATACACAGGGGCGATAGGACTAAGCGAGGTATATGCACATAACGATACACTGCAAAGTTCCCCATGGTTTTAATTATGCCTTTTCTTTGAACACAGTATTTTCGACTGCCTCGCCCTACACCCATCCCACTTTCCCCTTCCCCCCTGGGAGCCTGCAATGTACATGCAGTAGACAGGGAGGGAGTTCCGATCAGGTTACAAGACGTGCAACAGTATACTACTGTATGTAGGAAAATCTCCCGCCCACTCTGATTTATGTGAAACCTGTGTGCACCCTTCCATTGAATGTATAACAAAGAAAAAAAAATAATAATAAAGTGAATGTTACAGGAACACATTAAAAAAAGGTTGGCACTTCCTTCCCATTGGTGTTGGTTTATGCCTTAGGGGACTCGGACGCAAATACTTGTATTTGAAAAGCACGTATTTTCCACTGCCTCTCCCTACCCCCATTGCCCTTCCCCCCTGGGAGCCTGCACAGGTCATGCAGTGGACAGGGAGGGAGTTCAGGTCAGGTACAATACACAAATGCCGACAATCTACAGTACTGTGTTGCTCAGTTAGTTGCGTCGGAATACACTAGTTTATACTCATTACCGCTGTGTATTTGTATATAGCGGAATGAATCGCTGCTGCAGATTTACTTTGATTTATGTGAAACCTGTGTGCACCCTTTCATTGAATGTATAACAAAGAAAAACAATAATAAAGTGAATGTCACGGGAACATATAAAAAAAAAAAAAGGTTGGCACTTTGGGGCTCAAAGCTGGGACTCTCAGTGTGGGACGTAAGAGCCTTCATCGCTAGGTTGGTATGGAAGAGGAGACAATTAGCTACCAGAGGGTACCAACTCCAAGTTTCTGTGACCCCCACAAGGCTCATGGCAAGCGTCGGAACCCATGGTGGGTCTGAATTAACGGGCCCATTATAGTCTATGGGAAAATGAGTCCACTTTGCGTACTGATATCTCTGGTTCTGGGTGTCCCAGAGACTCGGGACTGGTACCATTTAAAAGAGGAGACTCTTGGCTTTCAGGGCAGACCAACGACTAGTTTATGTGACACTGGAAAGGGAAACAGTAAGCAACCGTATATCGGGTCCCCTCCAGTTGTCCGCCTAGCTTGCACAGGATGCAGGGTTTCTGGCTAGCTAGGAAATACTGTACAGAAATGCTAAGCATGGTAATTTGACATCCAGGAACATAGGGAGGAGTTTATCTCTCTCCATTATACTTAGAAAAATTACACTTGCCACTGTACGTTACAAGCTGTTCGTGCTAATTAGTACAATAGTAGAACATACTGTACAGAGATACTAAGTACAGTGATTTGGCATCCACAAACTTAGGGAGGAGCTTTAATCTCTCTCCATTGTAATCTTTCTAAGCATAATGGAGAGAGATAAAAGCTCCTCCCTAAATTCCTGGATGCCAAATTGCCATCCAGAGTATCGCTGTACTCTATGTTCTACTAGTGTACTAATTAGCACGAACAGCTTGTAACATACAGTGGCAAGTTTAATATTTCTATGTATAATGGAGAGAGATAAAAGCTCCCCAGTAAGTTCCTGGATGCCACATCACTGTACTTAGTATCTCTGTACAGTATTTTCTGTTAGGGTACTAATTAGCTGTTCGTGCTAATTAGTACCCTAATAGAACATACTGTACAGAGATACTAAGGACGGTGATTTGGTATCCAGGAACTTACTGAGGAGCTTTTATCTCTCTCCATTATACATAGAAAGATTAAACTTGCCGCTGTATGTTACAAGCTGTTCGTGCTAATTAGTACCCTAATAGAACATACTGTACAGAGATACTACAGACAGTGATTTGGCATCCAGGATCTTAGGGAGGAGCTTTTATCTCTCTCCAATATACTTAGAAAGATTACAGCGGAGAGAGATAAAAGCTCCTCCCTAAGGTTCCTGGATGCCAAATCACTGTCTGTAGTATATCTATACAGTATGTTCTACTAGTGTACTAATTAGCACGAGCAGCTTGTAACGTACAGTGGCAGTTTTGATCTTTCTATGTATTATGTAGAGAGATAAAAGCTCCTCCCTCAGTTCCTGGTTGCCAAATCACCATCCTTAGTCTCTCTGTATAGTATTTTCTATTAGGGTACTAATTAGCACGAACAGCTAATTAGTACCCTAATAGAAAATACTGTACAGAGATACTAAGTACAGTGATGTGGCATCCAGGAACTTATTGAGGAGCTTTTATCTCTCTCCATTATACATAGAAAGATCAATCTTGCCACTGTACGTTACAAGCTGTTCGTGCTAATTAGTACACTAGTAGAACATACTGTACAGAGATACTACATACAGTGATTTGGCATCCAGGAACCTTAGGGAGGAGCTTTTATCTCTCTCCATTATGCTTAGAAAGATTACAATGGAGAGAGAATAAAGCTCCTCCCTAAGTTCGTGGATGCCAAATCACTGTACTTAGTATCTCTGTACAGTATGTTCTACTAGTGTACTAATTAGCACGAACAGCTTGTAACGTACAGTGGCAAGTTTAATCTTTCTATGTATAATATAGAGAGATAAAAGCTCCTCCCTAGGTTCCTGGTTGCCAAATCACCGTCCTTAGTATCTCTGTATAGTATTTTCTATTAGGGTACTAATTAGCACGAACAGCTAATTAGTACCCTAATAGAAAATACTGTACAGAGATACCAAGTATAGTGATGTGGCATTCAGGAACTTACTGAGGAGCTATTATCTCTCTCCATTATACATAGAAAGATTAATCTTGGCACTGTAGGTTACAAGCTGTTCGTGCTATTTAGTACACTAGTAGAACAGAGAGTACAGCGATACTCTGGACAGCAATTTGGCATCCAGGAATTTAGGGAGGAGCTTTTATCTCTCTCCATTATACTTAGATAGATTACAATGGAGAGATTAAAGCTCCTCCCTAAGTTCGTGGATGCCAAATCACTGTACTTAGTATCTCTGTACAGTATGTTCTACTAGTGTACTAATTAGCACGAACAGCTTGTAACGTACAGTGGCAGTTTTGATCTTTCTATGTATAATGTAGAGAGATAAAAGCTCCTCCCTCAGTTCCTGGTTGCCAAATCACCATCCTTAGTCTCTCTGTATAGTATTTTCTATTAGGGTACTAATTAGCACGAACAGCTAATTAGTATCCTAATAGAAAATACTGTACAGAGATACTAAGTACAGTGATGTGGCATCCAGGAACTTACTGAGGAGCTTTTATCTCTCTCCATTATACATAGAAAGATTAATCTTGCCACTGTACGTTACAAGCTGTTCGTGCTAATTAGTACACTAGTAGAACATACTGTACAGAGATACTACATACAGTGATTTGGCATCCAGGAACCTTAGGGAGGAGCTTTTATCTCTCTCTATTATGCTTAGAAAGATTACAATGGAGAGAGAATAAAGCTCCTCCCTAAGTTCGTGGATGCCAAATCACTGTACTTAGTATCTCTGTACAGTATGTTCTACTAGTGTACTAATTAGCACGAACAGCTTGTAACGTACAGTGGCAAGTTTAATCTTTCTATGTATAATATAGAGAGATAAAAGCTCCTCCCTAGGTTCCTGGTTGCCAAATCACCGTCCTTAGTATCTCTGTATAGTATTTTCTATTAGGGTACTAATTAGCACGAACAGCTAATTAGTACCCTAATAGATAATACTGTACAGAGATACTAAGTATAGTGATGTGGCATCCAGGAACTTACTGAGGAGCTTTTATCTCTCTCCATTATACATAGAAAGATTAATCTTGCCACTGTACGTTACAAGCTGTTCGTGCTATTTAGTACACTAGTAGAACATAGAGCACAGCGATACTCTGGACAGCAATTTGGCATCCAGGAATTTAGGGAGGAGCTTTTATCTCTCTCCATTATACTTAGATAGATTACAATGGAGAGATTAAAGCTCCTCCCTAAAATTCGTGGATGCCAAATCACTGTACTTAGTATCTCTGTACAGTATGTTCTACTAGTGTACTAATTAGCACGAACAGCTTGTAACGTACAGTGGCAATTTTAATCTTTCTATGTATAATATAGAGAGATAAAAGCTCCTCCCTAAGTTCCTGGTTGCCAAATCACCATCCTTAGTATCTCTGTATAGTATTTTCTATTAGGGTACTAATTAGCACGAACAGCTAATTAGTACCCTAATAGAAAATACTGTACAGAGATACTAAGTATAGTGATGTGGCATCCAGGAACTTACTGAGGAGCTTTTATCTCTCTCCATTATACATAGAAAGATTAATCTTGCCACTGTACGTTACAAGCTGTTCGTGCTATTTAGTACACTAGTAGAACATAGAGTACAGCGATACTCTGGACAGCAATTTGGCATCCAGGAATTTAGGGAGGAGCTTTTATCTCTCTCCATTATACTTAGATAGATTACAATGGAGAGATTAAAGCTCCTCCCTAAGTTCGTGGATGCCAAATCACTGTACTTAGTATCTCTGTGCAGTATGTTCTACTAGTGTACTAATTAGCACGAACAGCTTGTAACGTACAGTGGCAATTTTAATCTTTCTATGTATAATATAGAGAGATAAAAGCTCCTCCCTAAGTTCCTGTTTGCCAAATCACCATCCTTAGTATCTTTGCATAGTATTTTCTATTAGGGTACTAATTAGCACGAACAGCTTGTAACGTACAGTGGCAATTTTAATCTTACTATGTATAATATAGATCGATAAAAGCTCCTCCCTAAGTTCCTGGTTGCCAAATCACCATCCTTAGTATCTCTGCATAGTATTTTCTATTAGGGAACTAATTAGCACAAACAGCTAATTGGTACCCTAATAGAACATACTGTACAGAGATACTAAGTATGGTGATTTTGTATCCAGGAACTTATTGAGGAGCTTTTATCTCTCTCCATTATACATAGAAAGATCAAACTTGCCGCTGTACGTTACAGGCTGTTCGTGCTAATTAGTACCCTAATAGAACATACTGTACAGAGATACGAAGTATGGTGATTTGGCATCCAGTTAAAAGCTGTTCGTGCTAATTAGTATACTAGTAGAACATACTGTACAGAGATACTAAGAATGGTGATTTGGCATCTGGGAACTTCCAGAGGAGCTTTTATCTCTCTCCATTTTACATAGAAAGATTAAACTTGCCGCTGTACTTTACAAGCTGTCCGTGCTAATTAGTACCCTAATTGAAAATACTATACAGAGATACTAAAGACGGTTATTTGGCACCCAGGAATTTAGGGAGGAGCTTTTATCTCTCTCCATTATACTTAGAAAGATTACAATGGAGAGAGATAAAAGCTCCTCCCTAAGTTCGTGGATGCCAAATCACTGTCCTTAGTATCTCTGTACAGTATGTTCTATTAGTGTACTAATTAGCACAAACAGCTTGTAACGTACAGTGGCAAGTGTAATTTTTCTAAGTATAATGGAGTGAGATAAAAACTCCTCCCTATGTTCCTGGATGTCAAATTACCATGCTTAGCATTTCTGTACAGTATTTCCAATCTAGCCAGAAACCCTGTATCCTGTGCAAGCTAGGCGGACAACTGGAGGGGACCCGAAACACGGTTGCTTCCCGTTTCCTTTTCCAGTGTCACATAAACTAGTGGTTGGTCTGCCCCGAAAGCCAAGAGTCTCCTCTTTTGTATGGTACCAGTCCTGAGTCTCTGGGACACCCAGAACCAGAGATATCAGTATGCAAAGTGGACCCATTTTCCCATAGACTATAATGGGACCGTTAATTCAGACCCACCATAGGTTCCGACGCTTGCCATGAACCTTGTGGGGGTCACAGAAACTTGGGGTTGGTACCCTCCGGTAGCTAATTGTCTCCCCTTCCATACCAACCTAGTGATGAAGGCTCCCACCTCCCATGCTGAGAGTCACAAAGTGCCAACCTTTTTTTTTCTATGTTCCCGTGACATTCACTTTATTATTTTTTTTCTTTGTTGTACATTCAATGAAAGGGTGCACACAGGTTTCACATAAATCAAAGTAAATCTGCAGCAGCGATTCATTCCACTATATACAAATACACAGCGGTAATGAGTATAAATTAGTGTATTCCAACGCAACTAACTGAGCAACACAGTACTGTAGATCGTCAGCATTTGTGTATTGTACCTGATCTGAACTCCCTCCCTGTCCACTGCATGACCTGTGCAGGCTCCCAGGGGGGAAGGGCGATGGGGGTAGGGAGAGGCGGTGGAAAACACTGTGCTTTTGAAATACAAGTATTAACGTCCGAGTCCCCTAAGGCATAAACCAACACCAATGGGAAGGAAGTGCCAACCTTTTTTTAATGTGTTCCTGTAACATTCACTTTATTATTATTTTTTTTCTTTGTTATACATTCAATGGAAGGGTGCACACAGGTTTCACATAAATCAGAGTGGGCGGTGGATTTTCCTACATACAGTAGTATACTGTTGCACATGTCTTGTAACCTGATCGGAACTCCCTCCCTGTCTACTGCATGTACTTTGCAGGCTCCCAGGGGGGGAAGGGGAAAGTGGGATGGGGGTAGGGTGAGGCAGTGGAAAATACCGTGTTCAAAGAAAAGGCATAATCAAAACCATGGGGAACTTTGCGGTGTATCGTTATGCGCAAAGACCTCACTTATCCCTATCACCCCTGTGTATTTTAGCTAGGGGATTCTGACGCTCCTTCAGCATTGCCCCGTGACCTACCAAATCTGTGCTGTTACTTGCTCCATAGCTGAGGGCCTCCATTGGGCGAGGAGACACAGGCGGTAGCCATTTCAATTGAGTCTGCCCTGCTATAGAATTGTATGTATACCATATGGTGCATAGACCCTAAACAGTACAACTGCTCCTGCAGCTTTGCCCTAGTTTATGTGAATAACTCCCTCCCTGTCTACTGCATGACCTGTGCAGGATCCCAGGGGGGAAGGGCGATGGGCAAGCGGGAGGCGGTGGAAAATACTGTGCTTTTGAAATGCAAGTACTGTATGAGTCTGAGTCCCCAGTAGCCTCCTGCTAGCCTATTGCCCTTCCCCCCTGGGAGCCTGCACAGATCATGCAGTAGACAGGGAGGGAATTCAGGTCATGTGCAATACACAAACGCCGAATATCTACTGTATAGTACTGTTTTGCTCACAGTAGCGTCAGAATACACTCATTTGTACTCATTCCCGCTGTTTAGTTGCATTTATCGTAAAGAATCGCTCCTGCAGATGTACTCTGATTTATATGTAACTTGTGTGCACCTTTCCATTGACTGTCTTACAATGTAGATAAAATAATACAGTGTATTATTACAATAAAAAAAAAAAAAGAAGGCACATCACGTCTCGAACCCTGCACCCCCAGCGTGGGAGGTGGGAGCCTTCACCCCTAGCCCACGACGCCTCATGAGAGACTCCCAATTTCATGTGTGAAAGTACTGCAAACAGCGCCCGGCCCCCACCCCATTGGTGTTGGTTTATGCCTTAGAGGACTCGGACGCTCGCATTTGTAAAGCACGGTATTTTCCACCGCCTCCTGCTAGCCTGTTGCCCTTCCCCCCTGGGAGCCTGCACAGATCATGCAGTAGACAGGGAGGGAATTCAGGTCATGTGCAATACACAAACGCCGAATATCTACTGTATAGTACTGTTTTGCTCACTTAGTAGCGTCAGAATACACTCATTTCTACTCATTGCCGTTGTGCAGTTGCATTTAGCGTAAAGAATCGCTCCTGCAGATGTACTTTGATTTATGTGAAACCTGTGTGCATCCTTCCATTGGATGTATTAGAGAGAAAAAAAATTTTTTTTAAATGAATGTCACGGGAACACATAAAAAAAATGGTTGGCATTTCCTTCCCATTGGTGTTGGTTTACAGTATGCCGTAGTGGACTCGGACGCTCATGTAATTGCATTTCAAAGGCACAGTACAGTATTTCCCATCGTCTCCCCCTACCCCCATCGCCCTTCCCCCCTGGGAGCCTGCACAGGGAGGGAATTCAGGTCATGTGCAATACACAAACGCTGAAGATCTACAGTACTGTTTTGCTCAGTTAGTAGCGTCAGAATACCCTCATTTCATTCCCGCTGTTTAGTTGCATTTAGCGTAAAGAATCGCTCCTGCAGATGTACTCTGATTTATATGTAACTTGTGTGCACCTTTCCATTGACTGTCTTACAAAGTGGATAAAATAATACAGTGTATTATTACAATAAAAAAAAAAAAAGAAGGCACATCACGTCTCGAACCCAGGACCCCCAGCGTGGGAGGTGGGAGCCTTAACCCCTAGCCCACGACGCCTCATGAGAGACTCCCAATTTCATGTGTGAAAGTACTGCAAACAGCGCCCAGCCCCCACCCCATTGGTGTTGGTTTATGCCTTAGAGGACTCGTACGCTCGCATTTGTAAAGCACGGTATTTTCCACCGCCTCCTGCTAGCTACTGTAGCCCTCCATTCCCAGACGCTCATGTATTTTAAAAGCACGGTGTTTATACATTGTCCTGTACATTCTTCCTTTTACACAATTACTGTAGTTGCGTCTCCATACACATACAGTACTCCATACTTTTTCCACCGCCTCCCGTTACGCCTACAGTATTGCCAGAGCTGTAGATCAATCCGCCGCTATACTGTACGATCGAAAGTACTGGATTAGTGGAGCATTAGCCACACAGTGGTGGAGATGTGTAATGCATGATGAGTATCTAGATCGCCTCAACGCGCCTACCTGTGATTAAACTCAGCTATCGCCTTAGCGTGACTAAACGCCCGTCTCGGCGGAGAAACAGTCAAGATAAAGGTGGCTACATCTGTATGTGGGCAAAACAATTCGCCCCTTTCGTGAAAGGATGGCAAACCATCGACTGTCTGTTAGAGAAGCTTTGATAAGTGGCAATTCAGATAAACCGGTGGCCAGACATTTCTACGAGGCACGTCACCCTCTTGCTACATTGAAGAGTATGGTGATTGATAGAGTAGCACCACTGAAAAGAGGTGGAGACCGTGCAAAGCTCTTGCTGAAACGTGAGGCGGCCTGGATACACCGCTTAGATACCATAAGACCCCGTGGCCTTAATGATGGAATTCACTATAGCATTTTTCTAGAATGAACTATGGTCCTCACTCCAATATAATGTTTCCTTATTTTTTCATATTTTAATTTTTTGTCTCACTTAGAGCCTGTGATGGTGGCTTATCTGTAGTTGTTTTTTCTATTTTATTCATTTTTTCATTTTTTATGTATTCCTATATACGGTCTAAATCTTCTTACAATAGTCTGAATATATGTGTGTTTTTTTTAAGAAACAATATTTATGTTTATGGAATTTTCTTATAGGTGTTGGTATATGATTGAACTGGTCCTGCGGGTTGTCTATGTGTACATATGGATGCATATGTGTACTTACGTGTGTATACATGTGCATATATATATATCCAACATCAGCCGGCACTCAATAAAATCAGCTTCCTCAGGTGCCAGAATGAATAAACAGATAAATATCCAAAGAAAAACGGCACTCAGAGATATAAAGTGAAAAAACTGGATGTATTAAAATGTGTATATATATATAACTACTTAGCCTCCCCTGATACCAATATCGCCCTGCCTATCCAGTCCTGATATCGGATATACTTTTTTTATTTGCCGGTTGTGATCTGGATGCGTAAATTTAGCATTCCTTAATGTATACGGCAAAGTTGCTATAGCAACGCGTCACTTCCGGTTGACGGACCTATGATTTGTACTTCACGATCCTATACTACGAGTGGTGAAGGCAATACTATTAAACGTTAGGACTATATGATTCTTGTGGGAGCCTGTGCTCCTAATATATCTATGAGGATGTGCCGAACTCGGCGCTGTCTAGTCTCGATGTTTTGTTGTCATGGTAGCGCTTGACTTCCGGTCAGCTGATGCGCACCATTGACAGGAAGTGAGGACGCTGATGGAACGCACGCCGGAGCACTATGGCCACAAATGTATCTTTATTTGCCTATGTACGATCGGTGTTTGCAGTCACGACTGGAATTGGGTAGGGTGATGATTGGTGTTCTGATAGTTGCTTTTATACATATTTTATATATATGTACGGTGTTGATATGTCTATTATTACTTTTTTTTTTTTGTATGGGGTGTGGGGGTGTTGCTCTGATAAATTGGTGGGTGGGTCTATGTAGGGTATATAAGGGTGATTCCTTCAGTATATAGCTATCTTGACAAAGGTCTACATATAGACCGAAACGTTGATCTTATCTTTACATTGATGGTCTGATTAAAAACCCTTTACTGCTTTGAAGACTGGTGAGTGCTCCTGCTTTTCTTGGATTTGTGTTAGAGTGGGATTTTTTCACATCTATCTGGATGCCACCCCAGCAAGTTTATATGCAACACGTGAGTGTGGACACTGTCCTTGTATATATATATATATATATATATATATATATATATATGTATATAGTAAGGTTGCATAAATCGGTGTAATAGACACAATCGTAGAAATATCTATGGATGTCTTGTTCATAGCTATATTTCCCTCAGACCCCTCGGGGTCGCAAACAGGTTATTTTGCCCAGTTACTACTCCCTGATACCGACACAGATGCTAATTCCTATGTCGACCATAATGTTTCCTGATGAGATTCGGAAAAAAAAAAGAGCATTTTGTACATGATTAGTGCATAATAAGGACGTATTAACGTCAATGTGGACCCTGCTGTTCCGAACAAAGGGGTCTATGTGTGTATATATGTATATATTTGTATGTATGTGAATATATATATATATATAAATTTATAATAATGCTGAAGTACCATTCTTCATTTTCATGTGCTGAACGCTCTGTTTGAGAAAGTCTGGGTCAGCCCTGACAAGATGGTTTCAAATCCTCAAGAGGATTTCGATTGTTTATTCTTTTCCCGCTGTGGATAGAATAAAGTGTTAGTCACCCCCTATTCTGCACGGGGCCCCGTCACAAAGCCAGCGGATCATATGTAGGAAGCTACGTTATATTCTAGTTATGTGTCCACGCGTACGTCAGTTAGACCTGCCATTACATGCGCATGGGGGAGTAGTAGTATTCAAAAATGGTCGGTTGCCTGGTCATCTGTTATAGATACCCTGGGGAGAGATGGGATACTCCTTACGTTGAGTCATATCAAGGACGCTGCAGCATGCTTTCGTGTGACTGCAAGGGATAGAGGACTCTTGGGTTCACAGGCCGATTCCATGGCGGTCTCGGCTAGGAGGGCGTTGTGGATTCACCAATGGAATGCTGAGGCTGACTCCGAGAAGATATGGAGTCTCTTCCCGATGAAGGTGAAGCCTGGTTTGGTGACGGCCTAGTTAATTTGATCTCGGCAGATGCCGCTGGTAAGTCTACCTTCTGGGCCTATGTTCCCTCACAACGGATGATGACGCATAATTGTCAGATGCAGTCATGTCGGCCCAATAGATACTGATTCCCCTTTTTATTTGCAGGTAGAGGAAGGAGAAAGGGGAAGAGGTCAGCAGCCTCTTCAAGGTCACAGGGGCAGAAATCATCCTCTGTTTCTGCCAGATTCACCGCATGACGCTGAGACTCTCTTGCGGGAGCCCACACCGGTGGGGCTACGTCTAAAACTTTTCAGTCAGTCCTGGAACGGACCTGGACCCATGAGTTTTATGAATAGTGTCCCAAGGGTGCATACTGGAGTTTCCAGTCGTTTTCCCTCACCAATTCTTCAATATTACCGATTCTCCTCCGGACGGGGAGGTAGCATGCGACGCAACACAAGAGTTGTGTCAGGATCAGGTCATTGTCCTGGTGTACCCTGTCACAATAGGGAGAAGGCTGTCATTCAAGCCTCTTCGTGCTCCCGAAGCCAGACGGCTAGGTCAGACCAATCCTAAATCTGACATCCCTCAATTTCTACTTAAAGAAATTCAAATCCAAGATGGAATCTCTCAAGACAGTGATATCCAATCTGTAAAAAGGATAAAGGAGGTCTAATTACATTTTCCTCTGCATTAGATTTACCTGAGGTTGTTATTCAGGATGGTCATTACCAATTTCACCAGGGTAATGGTGGTAATGATGGTTCTCCTTCTCTAGTATGGAGTCACATTTATCCCATACTGGGACGGTCTCCTGATAACAGCGAGATCAAGAAACCAGTTGGTGAAAAACGTTACACTCTCCCTGACAGTTCTTCAACAACAGGGTTGGCTCCTGAACTTGCCAGAATCACTGATGGTCCCATCGACGCGGTTGTCGGTTTTGGGAATAATACTAGATACTTCAGAGAGTTTTTTCTTCCAGTGGAAAAGGCTCTGGAGATCCAGAGTCTGGTCATACAAAAAAAAAGTCACATGGTATGTGACGAAACGCGTCAGGACCCCGCCTTCATACACACCTTGCTCAGGTACTACATCAGGTGTCACTTGCACTGACTAGATTGGATCCCTATCTGGCTGCTAAATCTACTGAGAGCGACCGCTGGACGATACGCCTCTACAGTCAGCTACTACATCAAGTGATCCTCGATTTCCTCCCCGCTGCATTGTGGATGTGGGCACTGCAGGACTGACAGCCAGGGACGCCCGGCTCTCGACCAGCCCACTGGAGAGGTAACACCATCTGCACGTTACACCTGATGATTATAAGCACTCCGCTATCTGGAACTGTTTGTGCTGCAGTGCATTTACTTTCAGCCTAAGCCACGGCTGACAGTTCGTGGAAAACTGACTTTTACCATCATCTTGTCCTTTCCATTCAATTGTTATATACTATAGGAGACATCCTACATCCTGAGAGTATCAAGGTGTGATTATTTTTATTGGCTTATATATGTTTGCTTATTGCTCATCTTTTTAATTTATTAAATATTACACACTCTTTACGTCGGCTCTCTTTTTCTTATTCATCATTTCCTGACATACTGTACAGCGCAGCCGTTTTTTCTTGTTATACAAATTCCGAGACCAGCATGAGTGTCAATCCATCAACACATTAGAAAAGATGGTTGCGGCTTACAAGGCCATTCAGTTGGCAGGTTCCTTGCCAGGGTGTTCTAGTGGGTCCTATTGGACAAGTGGTCCAGTTTCCACCTACACATGCACCGGAGGATAATCCTGTATTCCAGGACCACAGTCTTACTCCTGTGGTGGCAGCACAGTTCTCACCTCCTAGAGGGGCGCGGGTTCGGGATCCAGGAGTGGATCCTAGTGACCACGGATGCATACCTCCGAGGCTGGGGAGCAGTCACACAGGGCGGAAAACTTCCAAGGAAGATGGTCAAGTTAGGAAACTTGTCGCCACACAAACGGTATAGAGGTAAGGGCTGATTACAGCGGTTTTCTACAAATGAAAAACAGAGCAGCAATAGCAGAAGCCACAAGGTTATTCCGCTAGTTAAAAAAAAAACAGACAAGCGCTCTGTCAGCGATGTTTGTTCCAAGAGAGGACAACGGGGACGCAGACTTCATCAGCAGACACGGTCTCCATACAGGAGAAGGGGGACCTCCTCTAAGTAGTCTTCGAAGAGGTGACATGTCGCTGGGATTTCCTCAAGTAAGCATGATGGCATCTCGTATTCACAAGAAGCTTCAGAGTCCAGGTCAAGGGACCCTCAAACGATAACAGTGAATGCTCTGGTGACACCGTGGGTGTTATTTAGTCGGTATATGTATTCCCTCCGGTTTCTCTCATTCCAAAGGTTCTGGGATTATAAAAAGTACAGAAATTCGAGCGAGCCTCATTGTCCCAGACTGGTCAAGGGGAGCTTGGTATCCAGATCTAAGATCCTTGGCCTTTTCCTTTGTGCGAGGACCGTGCGTCTATTAGGACGACATGGCGGTTGAACGCTAATTCCTAGTCCGTAAGGGTATTTCCACGGAAGTAGTTCCCACAATTATTCGGCTAGAAAAGAGGTAACGTCTAAAACATTACAACCGTATTTGGAGAAAATAAGTTTCTTGGTGGGAGTCCAACGGCAGAGTTCAGCTAGGACGTTTTCTCCATTTTCTACAAGCAGGGTGGATGCGGGCCTTAAGTTGGGCTCAATTAAAATCGGCCTTATTGGTTTTCTTTCAGAATCATTTGGACTCCCTTCAGGCTGTCGTGTAGGGCGTGTTGCACATCCGACCTCCTTTTGTGCCCCAGTGGCACCATGCGATCTTAATGTGGTGTTGCAGTTCCTTCAATCACATTGGTTTGAACCTTTATGTAAGGTGGAGTGTAATTCCTCACTTGGGAAGTGGTCATCAGGTTGGCCTTGGCATACGCAAGGCGAGTGTCTGAGTTAGCGGCCTGATCTCACAAGAGACCTTATTTGATCGTCCATGAAGATAGAGCAGTGTTGGTAACTCGTCAACAATTCCTACTGAAGGTGGTTTCTTCCTTCTACATGGATCAACCTACTGTGGTGCCTTCGGTGAGTCGAGGTCTCTGGACGTGGTTAGAGTTTGAAGTTTTGTCGCCAGGACGGCTCAGATTAGGAAAACAGAGGATCTGTTTGTCCTGTAGGTTCCCGACAAAGATCGAGGGTCCTGCTTCTAAGCAAACCTTTGCGCGCTGGATCTGTGATGCGATTCAGCATGCTCATTCCACGGCTGGATTGCCGTTACTGAATTCGGTGAAGGTCCATTTTTGCTAGAAGGGTGGGCGCGACCTGGGAAGCTGCCTGGGGGATCTCGGCATTACAACTTTGCAGAGCAGCTGTTCAGTCGGGTTAAAACACTTTTGCAATGTTTTACAAGTATGATAGCCTGGCCGATGAGGACCTCATGTTTGGTCAATCGGTGCTGCAGACTTATCCGCACTCTCCCGCCCGTTTTAGAGCTTTGGTATAACCCCATGGTTGTTGAAGTGACCCCAGCATCCTCTAGGACGTATGAGAAAATAGGATTTTAATACATACCGGTAAATCCTTTTCTCTTAGTCCGTAGAGGATGCTGGGCGCCCGTCCCAGTGCATACTGTATCTGCAGTTATTGGTTGTGGTTACACACAGGTTGTGTTACGGTTTTTGTCAGCATAGTGCTGAAAATTCTTCATGCAGTTGGCTTGTGTTCTATTGAATGCCACGTTCTGCGGCATGCTTAAGGTGTGAGCTGGTAAGATGCTCACTGTGGTTTAACAATAAATCCTTTTCCTCAAAATGTCCGTCTCCCTGGGCACAGTTTCCTTAAGCTGGGGTCTTGAGGAGGGGCATAGAGGGCGGAGCCAGGTCACCCCCTTTGAAAGTCTTAGAGTGCCCATGTCTCCTGCGGATCCCATCTATACCCCATGGTTCTTGAAGTGACCCCAGCATCCTCTACGGATTAAGAGAAAAGGATTTACCGGTAGATATTAAAATCCTATTATTATAAGCACTTCACTGCCAAAGCACGATTAAAGGTATTAAAAAATGACAGTACATTAAAAATGTAGAAGAATCCAATACCCCCTTCACACCGCAGCTTGTACCCGGTAATTTGCCGTTTTTACTGGCTTCCTAAACGGTTCGAGCTGCGATGTGAAAGGGTCACCTTCAAATTACCGTTTACAAAATACCGGTATTTTGAAACGGTAAAAAAGCAGGGTCCTACCCGTTTCAGACCCGTTTAATTGTGCAGTGTGAAAGGGTCTGAAACGGTATTTGCAAGCCCCAGAAGGTGATAGGCTGTCTCCATGTGTGATCTCACCAGGCAGAAGCAGGAAATAAACATTTGAAATGACAACCACTGTTTTGTATGGGTGAAACGGGTTCAGTGTGAAAGGTACCAAAACGGTAATGAAATGGTAATATACTGGTTACAACATGCGATGTGAAGGGGGTTTAACTGCTCAGACCCGTTTTAAGAACCGTTTAAAGAACCGTTTCAAAAGCAGGTTTTGCGATGTGAAAGCAGCACAAGTAAACCGAGTGATAGGGATTTCCAGCTTCCATCTGCAATGCACTACATTCTGATCTGCAGTAGAGATGAGCGGGTTCGGTTCCTCGGAATCCGAACCCGCCCGAACTTCAGCTTTTTTTACACGGATCCGAGCGACTCGGATCTTCCCGCCTTGCTCGGTTAACCCGAGCGCGCCCGAACGTCATCATGACGCTGTCGGATTCTCGCGAGGCTCGGATTCTATCGCGAGACTCGGATTCTATATAAGGAGCCGCGCGTCGCCGCCATTTTCACACGTGCATTGAGATTGATAGGGAGAGGACGTGGCTGGCGTCCTCTCCATTTAGATTATAAGAGAGAGAGATTTACTGGAGTTTAGGACTAGGAGGAGTACTGTAGAAGTGTAGAGAGTGCAGAGAGTTTACTAGTGAGTGACCACCAGACAGTGCAGTTTATTTAATATATCCGTTCTCTGCCTGAAAAAAGCGATACACACAGTGACTCAGTCACATACCATATCTGTGTGCACTGCTCAGGCTCAGCCCAGTGTGCTGCATCATCTATATATATTATATATCTGTCTGACTGCTCAGCTCACACAGCTTATAATTGTGGGGGAGACTGGGGAGCACTGCAGTGCCAGTTATAGGTTATAGCAGGAGCCAGGAGTACATAAGATTATATTAAAATTAAACAGTGCACACTTTTGCTGCAGGAGTGTCACTGCCAGTGTGACTGACCAGTGACCTGACCACACTGACCACCAGTATAGTTAGTAGTATACTTATATTGTGATTGCCTGAAAAAGTTAAACACTCGTCGTGTGACTTCACTTGTGTGTTGTTTTTTTTTTTATTCTATAAAAATAAAACTCATTCTGCTGACAGACAGTGCCCAGCAGGTCCGTCATTATATAATATATAATATATACCTGTCCGGCTGCAGTAGTGATATATATATATTTTTTATATCATTTATCATCCAGTCGCAGCAGACACAGTACGGTAGTTCACGGCTGTGGCTACCTCTGTGTCTGCACTCAGCAGGCAGTCCGTCCATAATTGTATACCACCTAACCGTGGTTTTTTTTTCTTTCTTCTTTATACATACATAGTTACATAGACATCTCTTTATCAACCAGTCTATATTAGCAGCAGACACAGTACAGTACGGTAGTTCACGGCTGTGGCTACCTCTGTGTCTGCACTCGGCAGGCAGTCCGTCCATAATTGTATACCACCTAACCGTGGTTTTTTTTTCTTTCTTCTTTATACATACATAGTTACATAGACATCTCTTTATCAACCAGTCTATATTAGCAGCAGACACAGTACAGTACGGTAGTTCACGGCTGTGGCTACCTCTGTGTCTGCACTCGGCAGGCAGTCCGTCCATAATTGTATACCACCTAACCGTGGTTTTTTTTTTCTTTCTTCTTTATACATACATACTACTACGACATCTCTTTATCAACCAGTCTATATTATTAGCAGCAGACACAGTACAGTACGGTAGTTCACGGCTGTGGCTACCTCTGTGTCTGCACTCGGCAGGCAGTCCATAATTGTATACTAGTATCCATCTCCATTGTTTACCTGAGGTGCCTTTTAGTTGTGCCTATTAAAATATGGAGAACAAAAATGTTGAGGTTCCAAAATTAGGGAAAGATCAAGATCCACTTCCACCTCGTGCTGAAGCTGCTGCCACTAGTCATGGCCGAGACGATGAAATGCCAGCAACGTCGTCTGCCAAGGCCGATGCCCAATGTCATAGTACAGAGCATGTCAAATCCAAAACACCAAATATCAGAAAAAAAAGGACTCCAAAACCTAAAATAAAATTGTCGGAGGAGAAGCGTAAACTTGCCAATATGCCATTTACGACACGGAGTGGCAAGGAACGGCTGAGGCCCTGGCCTATGTTCATGGCTAGTGGTTCAGCTTCACATGAGGATGGAAGCACTCAGCCTCTTGCTAGAAAAATGAAAAGACTCAAGCTGGCAAAAGCAGCACAGCAAAGAACTGTGCATTCTTCGAAATCCCAAATCCACAAGGAGAGTCCAATTGTGTCGGTTGCGATGCCTGACCTTCCCAACACTGGACGTGAAGAGCATGCGCCTTCCACCATTTGCACGCCCCCTGCAAGTGCTGGAAGGAGCACCCGCAGTCCAGTTCCTGATAGTCAGATTGAAGATGTCAGTGTTGAAGTACACCAGGATGAGGAGGATATGGGTGTTGCTGGCGCTGGGGAGGAAATTGACCAGGAGGATTCTGATGGTGAGGTGGTTTGTTTAAGTCAGGCACCCGGGGAGACACCTGTTGTCCGTGGGAGGAATATGGCCGTTGACATGCCAGGTGAAAATACCAAAAAAATCAGCTCTTCGGTGTGGAGGTATTTCACCAGAAATGCGGACAACAGGTGTCAAGCCGTGTGTTCCCTTTGTCAAGCTGTAATAAGTAGGGGTAAGGACGTTAACCACCTCGGAACATCCTCCCTTATACGTCACCTGCAGCGCATTCATAATAAGTCAGTGACAAGTTCAAAAACTTTGGGTGACAGCGGAAGCAGTCCACTGACCAGTAAATCCCTTCCTCTTGTAACCAAGCTCACGCAAACCACCCCACCAACTCCCTCAGTGTCAATTTCCTCCTTCCCCAGGAATGCCAATAGTCCTGCAGGCCATGTCACTGGCAATTCTGACGATTCCTCTCCTGCCTGGGATTCCTCCGATGCATCCTTGCGTGTAACGCCTACTGCTGCTGGCGCTGCTGTTGTTGCTGCTGGGAGTCGATGGTCATCCCAGAGGGGAAGTCGTAAGCCCACTTGTACTACTTCCAGTAAGCAATTGACTGTTCAACAGTCCTTTGCGAGGAAGATGAAATATCACAGCAGTCATCCTGCTGCAAAGCGGATAACTGAGGCCTTGACAACTATGTTGGTGTTAGACGTGCGTCCGGTATCCGCCGTTAGTTCACAGGGAACTAGACAATTTATTGAGGCAGTGTGCCCCCGTTACCAAATACCATCTAGGTTCCACTTCTCTAGGCAGGCGATACCGAGAATGTACACGGACGTCAGAAAAAGACTCACCAGTGTCCTAAAAAATGCAGTTGTACCCAATGTCCACTTAACCACGGACATGTGGACAAGTGGAGCAGGGCAGGGTCAGGACTATATGACTGTGACAGCCCACTGGGTAGATGTATGGACTCCCGCCGCAAGAACAGCAGCGGCGGCACCAGTAGCAGCATCTCGCAAACGCCAACTCTTTCCTAGGCAGGCTACGCTTTGTATCACCGCTTTCCAGAATACGCACACAGCTGAAAACCTCTTACGGCAACTGAGGAAGATCATCGCGGAATGGCTTACCCCAATTGGACTCTCCTGTGGATTTGTGGCATCGGACAACGCCAGCAATATTGTGTGTGCATTAAATATGGGCAAATTCCAGCACGTCCCATGTTTTGCACATACCTTGAATTTGGTGGTGCAGAATTTTTTTAAAAACGACAGGGGCGTGCAAGAGATGCTGTCGGTGGCCAGAAGAATTGCGGGACACTTTCGGCGTACAGGCACCACGTACAGAAGACTGGAGCACCACCAAAAACTACTGAACCTGCCCTGCCATCATCTGAAGCAAGAAGTGGTAACGAGGTGGAATTCAACCCTCTATATGCTTCAGAGGTTGGAGGAGCAGCAAAAGGCCATTCAAGCCTATACAATTGAGCACGATATAGTAGGTGGAATGCACCTGTCTCAAGCGCAGTGGAGAATGATTTCAACGTTGTGCAAGGTTCTGATGCCCTTTGAACTTGCCACACGTGAAGTCAGTTCAGACACTGCCAGCCTGAGTCAGGTCATTCCCCTCATCAGGCTTTTGCAGAAGAAGCTGGAGACATTGAAGGAGGAGCTAACACGGAGCGATTCCGCTAGGCATGTGGGACTTGTGGATGGAGCCCTTAATTCGCTTAACAAGGATTCACGGGTGGTCAATCTGTTGAAATCAGAGCACTACATTTTGGCCACCGTGCTCGATCCTAGATTTAAAGCCTACCTTGGATCTCTCTTTCCGGCAGACACAAGTCTGCTGGGGTTCAAAGACCTGCTGGTGACAAAATTGTCAAGTCAAGCGGAACGCGACCTGTCAACATCTCCTCCTTCACATTCTCCCGCAACTGGGGGTGCGAGGAAAAGGCTCAGAATTCCGAGCCCACCCGCTGGCGGTGATGCAGGGCAGTCTGGAGCGACTGCTGATGCTGACATCTGGTCCGGACTGAAGGACCTGACAACGATTACGGACATGTCGTCTACTGTCACTGCATATGATTCTCTCAACATTGATAGAATGGTGGAGGATTATATGAGTGACCGCATCCAAGTAGGCACGTCACACAGTCCGTACTTATACTGGCAGGAAAAAGAGGCAATTTGGAGGCCCTTGCACAAACTGGCTTTAGTCTACCTAAGTTGCCCTCCCACAAGTGTGTACTCCGAAAGAGTGTTTAGTGCCGCCGCTCACCTTGTCAGCAATCGGCGTACGAGGTTACATCCAGAAACTGTGGAGAAGATGATGTTCATTAAAATGAATTATAATCAATTCCTCCGCGGAGACATTGACCAGCAGCAATTGCCTCCACAAAGTACACAGGGAGCTGAGATGGTGGATTCCAGTGGGGACGAATTGATAATCTGTGAGGAGGGGGATGTACACGGTGATATATCGGAGGGTGATGATGAGGTGGACATCTTGCCTCTGTAGAGCCAGTTTGTGCAAGGAGAGATTAATTGCTTCTTTTTTGGGGGGGGTCCAAACCAACCCGTCATATCAGTCACAGTCGTGTGGCAGACCCTGTCACTGAAATGATGGGTTGGTTAAAGTGTGCATGTCCTGTTTTGTTTATACAACATAAGGGTGGGTGGGAGGGCCCAAGGACAATTCCATCTTGCACCTCTTTTTTCTTTTCTTTTTCTTTGCATCATGTGCTGATTGGGGAGGGTTTTTTGGAAGGGACATCCTGCGTGACACTGCAGTGCCACTCCTAAATGGGCCCGGTGTTTGTGTCGGCCACTAGGGTCGCTAATCTTACTCACACAGTCAGCTACCTCATTGCGCCTCTTTTTTTCTTTGCGTCATGTGCTGTTTGGGGAGGGTTTTTTGGAAGGGACATCCTGCGTGACACTGCAGTGCCACTCCTAGATGGGCCCGGTGTTTGTGTCGGCCACTAGGGTCGCTAATCTTACTCACACAGCTACCTCATTGCGCCTCTTTTTTTCTTTGCGTCATGTGCTGTTTGGGGAGGGTTTTTTGGAAGGGACATCCTGCGTGACACTGCAGTGCCACTCCTAGATGGGCCCGGTGTTTGTGTCGGCCACTAGGGTCGCTAATCTTACTCACACAGCTACCTCATTGCGCCTTTTTTTTTCTTTGCATCATGTGCTGTTTGGGGAGGGTTTTTTGGAAGGGCCATCCTGCGTGACACTGCAGTGCCACTCCTAGATGGGCCCGGTGTTTGTGTCGGCCACTAGGGTCGCTAATCTTACTCACACAGCTACCTCATTGCGCCTCTTTTTTTCTTTGCGTCATGTGCTGTTTGGGGAGGGTTTTTTGGAAGGGACATCCTGCGTGACACTGCAGTGCCACTCCTAGATGGGCCCGGTGTTTGTGTCGGCCACTAGGGTCGCTTATCTTACTCACACAGCGACCTCGGTGCAAATTTTAGGACTAAAAATAATATTGTGAGGTGTGAGGTATTCAGAATAGACTGAAAATGAGTGTAAATTATGGTTTTTGAGGTTAATAATACTTTGGGATCAAAATGACCCCCAAATTCTATGATTTAAGCTGTTTTTTAGTGTTTTTTGAAAAAAACACCCGAATCCAAAACACACCCGAATCCGACAAAAAAAATTCGGTGAGGTTTTGCCAAAACGCGTTCGAACCCAAAACACGGCCGCGGAACCGAACCCAAAACCAAAACACAAAACCCGAAAAATTTCAGGCGCTCATCTCTAATCTGCAGTACTGGCCCTGTAGACCAGTGTATGGATTGCTTTTCATAGGGTGGCCAAACTAAAGCTGGGGACAGTATTTAATTGGAAAATGTGGAACTCCTACATGTACTATACAATAGCTAATATGTCCCCACTGGAGGGAAGATATTCAATTGTCAGTGTGCGAAATTAGACCTCACCAAGTGTCTAGACCACTACCAATTCCCCATAATTTTTGGGGTCCAGGAAGGAGGTCTCCCCACTTTTTCCCAATTTGCTTTTTGGACAAAATTTGCAGAACCTCACTGCGAGTAGTGCAAATTGGCATTTCTAAATGAATTGTGCAAATCTCGGGTGCAAAGTGTGCAAGTTTAACTAGGCGAGTCTGCCTTCTGCAAACTCGCACCTAACTGAATTCCCCCCATAGTGCTCTAATTCTTCACACTTGTTTACCAAATAAAGAAGTCTTTTCATATTAAGCATATTAAGAAATTTTGCCTTATGCAAAATGCCTTCACACAGATGTCCTGCCTTTCCAGTTCATATCAAAGTGCACTCTTTCTTTTTTCGGCAAGTGTGCGACATAGCAGAAGTAGTATAAAAATTCTGCAACCATGGCCTCAGCTCCAGCCTGGTTGCCTTACATTGCGTGACAGGTCATCTTTAACCTGCTGCAGCCAGCGTCCCACACTGCTTCACTGCTTACATACTCCCCTTCTCAACACTTGTTCCTGGCTTACACCCTCAGCTTTGAGGACTTCCTCTGGTCAGTGCTTCTTCAAGTGTAAGTCCATCACAATTTTTCTTTATTGACCCCTTCATTGTGGAGCCTGCACTACTTCTCTTCAGCTCAACAGCTGCACCCCCAAAGTTATGAATCCCTGAGCTGCCTGGCTTGCAAAATCCTTGGCTGGCTGACATTGCCTTCTGCTGATTAACATTTGTCCTGTGAACACTACTTGCTCTTCATCTTATCTCCTGCAGTCAGTTTCTATAATCTTGGTGGGAGCCATTCTCTGCATTAGGGAACTCGCTTATTCTCTGGTTTACCCTGTCAATTGTAATTATGGAGGTAATTCAGACCTGATCGCTTCTGTGCGTTTTCGCTCAGCGGGCGATCAGATCGGAACTGCGCATGCACCGCAAAGCGCCGGCGCGTCGGATGACTGCACCGGGCATTGGTGCCCAGCGACGAGATGGTGCGAAAATAGTGATCGCACGGGCGATCTCTATTTCAGTGACGGGATGGTGCGAAAATAGCGATCGCACGGGCGAGGTTTGTGCAGCTCTGCTCATGAAGCGAATGCACACTTGCACAGCATTTTCCCCTCCCCCTGTAGGCGGCGACTATCTGATCGCAGGGCAGCAAAAAACGCAGCCCTGCGATCAGGTCTGAACTACCCCCTAAGCCTTTACATTGAGAGTCACCTGAACCTGTGAAGGAGTTTTGCCTGCACCTCCGGCCTCTGTTTCGCTAGTATCATCTATTAAAGGTGAAGACCAACAGCTGGCCCTGTTTACTATGTATATTTCTCTCACTGTGACACAGGATCTGTGTTGATGTCTTAAGCCAAGTCACTATGGGCCATATGACCTGACATAAACCGCGGATCTGTGCCTTATTTGTCTTATCTATCTCATCGTATATACAGTATACACAAGCTTATCTCTACAGGGGCTTCCCTAATTTTTTGACCAGTGTCATGTCTCATAAACACAAGAAGTACACATTTAGCACCACATCGAGTATATTTAACACTAGACTTAAATCATCAGCACAACCTATTAAACAGTCTGAATCCTCTTCAGAGATGGAAATAGACCTGATAATACTAGCGGTTTTTTATTACTAATCATAGGTGTGCGCAGCACATTTTATTAGGGTGTGCACCGCTAGAGGGGTGTGTTTAGCACCGCCTATTGGGTGTGGCTAGCACCACCGAATGGGCGTGTCTAGCACCACGTACTGGGAATGTCTAGCACAACTTTAAAATTAGTGCAAGTGGGAGAGATTAAGAATGCAAAAATAATGGGGGAGGACTGAATGGGATGGATACGTTGGATCGACCCTAAGTCAATCCCAGAATGCAAGCACTAGCCTGTGAACAAGGATAACATTACTTAGAGCATTTTAACTGGATCGGCATTACAACAGTAAACATGCTGGGTAGGCAGTATGTATAAAGTGTTACTCTTGATCTAGTTAACATGCTGTAAGTAGCATGCTGACAACATACCGGCACCTACATTCTGGAATTGACATATTCACTGTCCATCCTGTAACTACTTCCTGCACACACCTTATCCCATGTGCAGTTCTTCCCCCTGACACGTCTGATACCTGATGCAGTTCTTTCCTCTGACACGTCTTAGGCTGGGGCCACACATAGCAGCCAAGCGGGTCCCTCTGAACGGGACCCACTTAGCCGGGAGGGGGGTTTTGTCTGCACACAGATCCGGCCAGTGACACATGGAATGCTGCGGTTGGATCCTGCGGCGGCGGGACTGACGCAAGTGTGGGCGCCTGCATAGGCACCCCTATGCAGTCTCCTTGCGGCCAAGCAGGTCCCGCTGAATGGGACCTGCTTGGCTGCTATGTGTGGCCCAAGCCTAATATCTGACTCTGCTCTTCTCCGACACATCTTATCCCTCACGCATCTCTTGCCGCTGACACATCTTATACCTGACGTAGCTCTTCTCCGACACATCTTAGCCCTCACACAGCTCTCCCACCTCAAATTTCTCCCCGCTCATACAGCTCACCCTCCCTTACACAGCTAATCTCATACCCCATACAGTCACTGGCGTGCGCAGCACATTTTATTAGGGGGTGCACCGTCGGAGGGGTGTGTCTAGCACCACCTTTTGGGCGTGTCTAGCACCATCTATTGATGGTCAACGCATATAAAATATCCACCTTTGTACCAATCCTAATAAAGCAGATACATTGTCAGATGTTGTGGTGTGCACCAAACACCCCTGATGGCACTCACTGCAATTACAGTGCTCCTCCTCAGCCTGGTCTGGCTCCCCCTCTCTTTCCCCTGCAAGCTGCAGCAGCTTACTTACAAGTCAGTCACTCACTGACACTGACAGTCGCAGACTAGTTACTGCTGCTGCTGGAAAAACGAGTGACGTGTCAAAGCTGCTGCCGGCCGTCTGCCAGTATTGAATTTGTCTTCCTAAGAGGAACGCTGGCTGCATGCTGCTCCTCATCAGTGGCTGGCGTTGGCATAGCATAGAAGGAGAGAGGTGGGCGTGTGACGGATGGACGTGCGAGCAGCATGATGTAATCACATCACATCACACTTTTGTATATGAAGGTGGAGCTGGGAATTTGAATGCCGGTGGCAGTGGCACCCTTGATTAACCCAGGCGTCCGGTCAGTAATGCAGTCCTGCAGGGTGCAGCGCAGAGGGGACAGTAATCAGCCTGCTCGGCAATCGCTGCACCAGGCATGTGAGATCGGAGTGCCAGACATTAGGGGGTGCCTGTGCGCACCAGGCACCCCCCCTGCGCACACCTATGCATACAGTTTCTCTTCTTATGTGCCCCCCCATGTAGCTTATCACACCTCTTGTGTCTCCCACTCCCCTCATGCAGCTCATCTCCCCCCTTGTGTCTCCCACTCCCTGCATGCAGCTCATCTCCCCCCTTGTGTCTCCCCCTCCCCTCATGCAGCTCATCTCGACCCTTGTGTCTCCCTCTCCCCGCGTGCAGCTCATCTCCCTCCTTGTGTCTCCCCCTCCCCTCGTGCAGCTCATCTCGACCCTTGTGTCTCCCCCTCCCCGCGTGCAGCTCATCTCCCTCCTTGTGTCTCCCCCTCCCCTCATGCAGCACATCTCCCTCCTTGTGTCTCCCCCTCCCCTCGTGCAGCTTATCTCCCCCCTTGTGTCAACCCCTCCCCTCATGCAGCTCATCTCCCTCCTTGTGTCTCCCCCTCCCCTCGTGCAGCTTATCTCCCCCCTTGTGTCAACCCCTCCCCTCATGCAGCTCATCTCCCTCCTTGTGTCTCCCCCTCCCCTCATGCAGCTCATCTCCCTCCTTGTGTCTCCCCCTCCCCTCGTGCAGCTCATCTCGACCCTTGTGTCTCCCCCTCCCCGCGTGCAGCTCATCTCGACCCTTTTGTCTCCCCCTCCCCTCGTGCAGCTCATCTCCCCCCTTGTGTCTCCCACTCCCCGCATGCAGCTCATCTCCCCCCTTGTGTCTCCCCCTCCCCTCATGCAGCTCATCTCGACCCTTGTGTCTCCCTCTCCCCACGTGCAGCTCATCTCCCTCCTTGTGTCTCCCCCTCCCCTCATGCAGCTCATCTCCTTCCTTGTGTCTCCCCCTCCCCTCGTGCAGCTCATCTCGACCCTTGTGTCTCCCCCTCCCCGCGTGCAGCTCATCTCCCTCCTTGTGTCTCCCCCTCCCCTCATGCAGCTCATCTCCCTCCTTGTGTCTCCCCCTCCCCTCGTGCAGCTTATCTCCCCCCTTGTGTCAACCCCTCCCCTCATGCAGCTCATCTCCCTCCTTGTGTCTCCCCCTCCCCTCGTGCAGCTCATCTCGACCCTTGTGTCTCCCCCTCCCCGCGTGCAGCTCATCTCCCTCCTTGTGTCTCCCCCTCCACTCGTGCAGCTTATCTCCCCCCTTGTCTCCCCCTCCCCTCATGCAGCTCATCTCCCCCTTGTGTCTCCCCCTCCCCTCATGCAGCTCATCTCCCCACTTGTGTCCCCCCCTCCCCTCATGCAGCTCATCTCCCCCCTTGTGTCTCCCCCTCCCCTCATGCAGCTCATCTCCCCACTTGTGTCTCCCCCTCCCCTCATGCAGCTCATCTCCCCACTTGTCTCCCCCTCCCCTCATGCAGCTCATCTCCCCACTTGTGTCTCCCCCTCCCGTCATGCAGCTCATCTCCCCACTTGTGTCTTCCCCTCCCCTCATGCAGGTCATCTCCCTCCTTGTCTCCCCCTCCCCTCGTGCAGCTTATCTCCCCCCTTGTGTCTCCCCCTCCCCTCATGCAGCTCATCTCCCCCTTGTGTCTCCCCCTCCCCTCATGCAGCTCATCTCCCCACTTGTGTCTCCCCCTCCCCTCATGCAGCTCATCTCCCCACTTGTGTCTCCCCCTCCCCTCATGCAGCTCATCTCCCCACTTGTGTCTCCCCCTCCCCTCATGCTGCTCATCTACCCACTTGTGTCTCCCCCTCCCCTCGTGCAGCTCATCTCCCTCCTTGTGTCTCCCCCTCCCCTCATGCAGCTCATCTCCCCACTTGTGTCTCCCCCTCCCCTCATGCAGCTCATCTACCCACTTGTGTCTCCCCCTCCCCTCATGCAGCTCATCTCGACCCTTGTGTCTCCCTCTCCCCTCGTGCAGCTCATCTCACTCCTTGTGTCTCCCCCTCCCCTCATGCAGCTCATCTCCCCCTTATGTCTCCCCCTCCCCTCATGCAGCTCATCTCCCCCCTTGTGTCTCCCCCTCCCCTCATGCAGCTCATCTCCCCCCTTGTTTCTCCCCCTCCCCTCATGCAGCTCATCTCGCTCATCTCCCCCCTTGTGTCTCCCCCTCCCCTCATGCATCTCCCCCAGTTGAACTTTCTTACCTCTATTTTGAGATTCTCTGTGCGTGCAGTCCTCCTCCACCTCTCTTTTCAGTATCCTTTCTAGGCTTTGCGGGCTGCGGGCCGCGGCTCCTCTTCCCGCGTCAGCGCTTACAGACGTGCGGCTATGACATCACTGCGTCATCACCGGCAATGTCTGAACGGGGACAGAGGGAGGCGGGGTTAGGGGAGACCACTGCCGCTGTCTAGCACTGCCCACTCGCCACAAAATGATGTGGGAAATGTGATGGCGGGCCACTTCTTTAATTCAGTGGGTTGCAGCAGCGGACCTGGCGTGTGGGGTGTGCCCGACATTAGGGGGTGCCTGTGCGCACCAGGCACCCCCCGTGCGCACGCCTATGTTACTAATCTTGTGGATGGGATCAAACTAACCTTTCAACAGGAGCTGAAGTGGGCTGTTGACTTCAAATCTGACATCACTGCAGCAGAAATTTCTTAAAGACCTCTTCACATACATACTGCCAGATCATGATGAGCATGATTTCCTTCTGGATAGAGCACACTGAGCATTATGTTCTAAACCACCCACTGGTCAAGTTCCACGGAATATTATCACAAGACTACACTACTACAGTACCAAGGAAAAGATCAGTGCAGCAACAAGGGACAATCTCGTCATAGATGATTGCAAAATGCACATTCAGATCTTTCAGGACCATGCCCCATCCACTATACAGGAGCGCAGAGACCTACAACCCATCACATGGGTGCTCCCATAATATAACATCAAGAATTGTTTGAATTTTTCTTTCCAGTTACAGGTCATGTCGGATAACACATTACATTTTGCCAAAACTTTGGAGCAGGGTCAAAAACGTTTGGCCATGCTCAGGACTCTTCCAGAGCCTTCTGCTGCTTTCGCCTCAGATGGATCTTTGAAACCACAAAGATTACGACCTCCGGCTCCTGCGTGGTAGACAGATGGGAGTTGGCACAAATAAGATTTTAAACCTACCGGTAAATCTTTTTCTCGTAGTCCGTAGAGGATGCTGGGGACTCCGTAAGGACCATGGGGAATAGACGGGCTCCGTAGGAGACATGGGCACTTTAAGAAAGACTTTAGATCTGGGTGTGCACTGGCTCCTCCCTCTATGCCCCTCCTCTAGACCTCAGTTAGAGAAACTGTGCCCAGAGGAGACGGACAGTACGAGGAAAGGATCTTTGTTAATCCAAGGGCAAGATTCATACCAGCCACACCAATCACACCGTATAACTTGTGATAAACTACCCAGTTAACAGTATGAAACATAGCATCAGTTCAAAACCGATGCAACTAAAACATAACCCTTATTTAAGCAATAACTATATACAAGTCTTGCAGAAGTAGTCCGCACTTGGGACGGGCGCCCAGCATCCTCTACGGACTACGAGAAAAAGATTTACCGGTAGGTTTAAAATCTTATTTTCTCTTACGTCCTAGAGGATGCTGGAGACTCCGTAAGGACCATGGGGATTATACTAAAGCTCCCAAACGGGCGGGAGAGTGTGGATGACTCTGCAGCACCGACTGAGCAAATAGGAGGTCCTCCTCAGTCAGGGTATCAAACTTATAGAACTTTGCAAAGGAGTTTGACCCCGACCAAGTAGCAGCTCGGCACAGCTGTAGTGCCTAGACCCCTCGGGCAGCCGCCCAAGAAGAGCCCACTTTCCTAGTGGAATGGGCCTTAACCGATTTTGGTAACGGCAATCCAGCCGTAGAATGCGCTTGCTGAATCGTGTTACAGATCCAGCGAGCAATAATCTGCTTTGAAGCAGGGGCACCAATCTTGTTGGTCGCATACAGGATAAACAGTGCTTCTGTTTCTCTGACTCTAGCCGCTCTGGCCACGTAAATTTTCAAAGCCCTGACCACATCAAGGGACTCGGAATCCTCCAAGTCACGCGTAGCCACAGGCACCCCAATAGGTTGGTTCATATGAAAGGATGAAACCACTTTTGGCAGGAATTGAGGACGGGTCTGCAATTCCGCTCTATCCATATGGAAAACCAGATAGGGGCTTTTATGTGACAAAGCCGCCAATTCCGACACTCGCCTTGCCGAAGCCAAGGCTAATAACATGACCACCTTCCAAGTGAGATATTTTAACTCTACCGTTTTAAGTGGTTCAAACCAATGTGACTTAAGGAAACTTTACACCACGTTAAGGTCCCAAGGCTCCACCGGAGGTACAAAAATGAGGCTGAAAATGCAGCACTCCCTTCACAAAAGTCTGAACTTCTGGGAGAGAAGCCAATTCTTTTTGAAAGAAAGTGGATAGGGCCGAAATCTGAACCTTAATGGAGCCTAATTTTAGGCCCAAATTCACTCCAGTTTGTAGGAAGTGAAGGAAACGGCCCAGATGGAATTCTTCCGTAGGAGCACTCCTGGCCTCCCAAGAAACATATTTTCGCCATATACGGTGATAATGTTTAGAAGTCACGTCTTTCCTAGCCTTTATCAGCGTAGGAATGACCTCATCCGAAATGCCTTTTCTGCTAGGATCCGGCGTTTAACCGCCATGCCGTCAAACGCAGCCGCGGCAAGTCTTGGAACCGACAGGCTCCTGTTGCAACAGGTCCTGTCCTAGAGGAAGAGGCCATGGATCTTCTGTGAGCATTTCCTGCAGATCCGGATACCAGGTCCTTCGTGGCCAATCTGGAACAATGAGAATTGTTCTCACTCCTCTCTTTCTTATTATTTTCAACACCTTAGGTATGAGAGGAAGAGGAGGAAATACATAGACTGACTGGAACACCCACGGTGTCACTAGGGCATCTACCGCTACTGCCTGAGGGTCTCTTGACCTGGCGCAATACCTCAGTAGCAATCTGTGCGAAAACTTCCTGATGAAGTCCCCACTCTCCAGGATGTAGGTCGTGTCTGCTGAGGAAGTCTGCTTCCCAGTTGTCCACTCCCGGAATGAACACTGCTGACAGTGCGCTTACATGATTCTCCGCCCAGCGAAGAATTCTGGTGGCTTCCGCCATCACCACTCTGCTCCTTGTGCCGCCTTGGCGGTTTACATGAGCTACTACGGTGACATTGTCTGATTGGATCAGAACCGGTTGGTCGCGAAGTAAGGTCTCCGCTTGACGTAGGGCGTTGTATATGGCCCTTAGTTCCAAGATGTTGATGTGAAGACAAGTCTCTTGACTTGACCAAAGAGCTTGGCAATTTCTTCCCTGTGTGACTACTCCCCAACCTCGGAGGCTCGCGTCCGTGGTCACCAGGATCCAGTCCTGAATGCCGAACCTGCGGCCCTCTAGAAGGTGAGCACTCTGCAGCCACCACAGGAGATATACCCTGGCCCTGGGGGATAGGGTGATCAACTGATGAATCTGTAGATGTGACCCGGACCACTTGTCCAGTAGGTCCCATTGGAAAGTGCTCGCTTGGAACCTACCGAAGGGAATGGCCTCGTATGATGCCACCATCTTTCCCAGGACTCGAGTGCAGTGATGCACTGACACCTGTCTTGGTTTCAACAGGTTCCTGACCAGAGTCATGAGTACCTGGGCCTTCTCTATCTGAAGGTAAACCCATTTCTGGTCCGTATCCAGAATCATACCCAAGAAGGGCAGACGAGTCATAGGAACCAACTGTGACTTCAGGATATTGAGAATCCAGCCGTGTTGCTGTGACACCTTCAGCGAAAGTGACACACTGTTCAACAACTGCTCTTTTGATCTCGCCCTTATTAGGAGATCGTCCAAGTATGGGATAATTGTGACTCCTTGCTTGCGTAGGAGCACCATCATTTCCGCAAATTACCCTGAAATTGGTAATGACAATACTGTACCGCAATTCTCAGGTACGCCTGATGGGGTGGATAAATGGGAACATGAAGGTATGCAGCCTTTATGTCTAGAAACACCATAAAATCTCCCCCTTCCAGGCTGGCGATGATCGATCTGAGCGATTCCATTTTTAATTTGAACCTTTTCAAGTATAGGTTCAGAGATTTTAATTTTAAAATAGGTCTGACCGAACCGTCCGGTTTCGGGACTACAGCCAAGGTTGAGTAATATCCCCTTCCTTGTTGCAGGAGGGGAACCTTGAGCACCACATGTTGGAGATAGATACAATGTGTGAATTGTTTTTAATATTATCTCCCTTTCTGGGGGAGAAGCCGGTAGGTCCGATAAGGAAAACCGGCGAGGAGGCACCTCTTCGAATTCCAGCTTGTAACCCTGAGATTTATCGCCCAGGGATCCACCTGTGAGTGAATTCAGATGTGGCTGAAGAGTCGAAGACGTGCTCCCACTGGGGCGAACTCCCTTAGCGGAGCCCCAGCGTCATGCGGTGGATTTAGTAGAGGCCGGGGAGGACTTCTGTTCCTGGGAACTAGCTGTGCCCTTACCTCTGGTAAGAAAGGACGCTCCTCGTACCTTCTTGTTTTTCTGCGACCGAAAGGACTGCATTTGATAATGTCGTGCTTTCTTAGGCTGTGAGGGAATATAAGGCAAAAGATCAGAATTACCAGCTATAGCTGTGGAGATCAGGTCCGAGAGCCCTTCTCCACACAATTCCTCAGCCTTGTAAGGTAAAACCTCCATATGCCTCTTTTAGTCGGCATCACCTGTGCATTGCATGTTCCACAGGACACGTCTAGCAGAAATCGACATAGCGTTGACTCTAGAACCCAGTAGACCAATGTCTCTTTGGGCATGTCTTATATATAAGACGGCATCTTTTATATATATATATATATATATATATATATATCTCCTAGGGTCAATAACATGGTATCCTTATCTAGGGTGTCAATCTCCACTGATAAGGTATCTGTCCACGCTGCTACAGCTCTATAAACCCATGCTGACACAATCGCCGGTCTGAGTAGTGTACCAGAATGTGTGTAAATGGACTTCAAAGTACTTTTACTGCATGCTATCTGCAGGATCCCTGAGGATAGCTGTTAAGTCAGCGCTACCTTTTGGGTAAACGTGTCAATGCCTTGTCCACCCTAGGGGAATATTCCCATCGTATCCTGGCCCTAGCAGGGAAAGGATACGCCATGAGAATTCTTTTTGGGAATCTGCAGTTTCTTGTCTGGAGATTCCCGCTCTTTTTCTTCATGAGAGGAGGGAAATTTACCTCAGCTTTCTTCCCCTTAAACATGTGTACCCTCGTGTCAGGGACAGATGAGTCATCAGTGATATGCAAAACATCTTTTATTACAATAATCATATATTGAATACTTTTCTGCCAGTTTTGGCTGTAACTTTGCATTATCGTAGTCGACACTGGAGTCAGACTCCGTGTCGGTATCAGTGTCTATTATTTTGGATAGTGGGCGTTTTGAGACTCTGAAGGTCCCTGCGACATAGGGACAGACATGGGTAGATTCCCTGTCTGTTCTCTAATCTTTTGTGCAATAAATTTACCTCAGCACTTAATTCCACATATCCAGTCAGGTGTCGGCATTGTCGACGGAGACACCACACACACATTTGCTCCATCTCCTTCTTAGGAGAGCCTTTTACCTCAGACATGTCGACACACGCGTACCGACACACCACACACTCAGGGAACCCTCTTATCTGAAGACAGTTCCCCCACAAGGCCCTTTGGAGAGACAGAGAGAGAGTATGCCAGCACACACCCCAGCGCTATATGACCCAGGAAAAAAACACAGTAATTTAATGTTTTACCCAGTAGCGCTGTTATATATTATCTGCGCCGAATTATGTGCCCCCCCTCTTCTTTAAAACCCTCTTTTCTACCGTGGTATAAGCAGGGGAGAGTCCGGGGAGCTTCCTCTCAGCTGTGCTGTGGAGAAAAAATGTCGCTGGTGAGTGCTGAGGGAGAAGCCCCGCCCCCTCGACGGCGGGCTTCTGTCCCGCTCAAATATACTGTACACTGGCGGGGGCTCTTTATATATACAGTGGTTAGCTGTATATATCCTATTTTGCCAGAAAAGAGGTTTACATGCTGCCAGGGCGCCCCCCCCCCTGCGCCCTGCACCCTTACAGTGACTGCCGTGTGTGAGGTGTATGTGAGCAATGACGCACAGCTGCAGTGCTGTGCATTACCTCAGTGAAGATCATGAAGTCTTCTGCCGCCTCTGAAGTCTTCTTTTCTTCTATACTCACCCGGCTTCTATCTTCCGGCTCTGCGAGGGGGACGGCGGCGCGGCTCCGGGAAGAACTCCAGGGTGAGACCTGTGTTCTGACTCCCTCTGGAGCTAATGGTGTCCAGTAGCCTAAAGGCCCCCATCCACTAGTCCGATTTGGGCAGTTTTCTTCAGATTTCGACGCATCTGACCATCAAATCTGAAGAAAAGTGTCACATCGGATGGCTCTTCCGATCCGATGCGCACTCCCGTGTCAGATTTGTCTGAATTAGAGATCTCTGAGGCTGCCCCAACTATTTATCTGAATCTGAAGAAATCAGGTGCACATCGGAGTGTTTTTTTTACTTCAGATGTATCTGATCAGATTCATCTGAAGCGTCACTTGACTGGCATCTCCCTGGCCACTCCCACCAACCACGAGGACTCGGCAGCAGCAGCAGCAGCAGCAGCAGCATCAGACGCCAGCATCAGACTGCAGCACAGACAATTTGGACCTGATTCCTTTGATTTTTGGTATGTGAAGGGCACACTGCCCACCAATGGTTTGTTTTCCTACTTTCCACCAATGGTTTGTTTTTCAGAGATTTTTTCCTACTGCCCACCAATGTTTGCTGTATAATCACACTGCCCACCAATGTTTGCTGTATAATCACACTGCCCACCAATGTTTGCTTTTTAATCACACTGCCCACCAATGTTTGCTGTATCATCACACTGCTCACCAATGTTTGCTGTACAATCACAATGCCCACCAATGTTTGCTTTTTAATCACACTGCCCACCAATGTTTGCTGTATCATCACACTGCCCACCAATGTTTGCTGTATCATCACACTGCCCACCAATGTTTGTTGTATAATCACACTGCCCACCAATGTTTGCTTTTTAATCACACTGCCCACCAATGTTTGCTGTATCATCACACTGCCCACCAATGTTTGCTGTATAATCACACTGCCCACCAATGTTTGCTGTATAATCACACTGCCCACCAATGTTTGCTGTATGACAGATTGCCAGCAGCGGGCCGGGCACCGAAGTGCCCATTGCGGGCTTGCTTTATATTCTCCCTACAGGGGTGTCGTAGGGAGAATATGTGATGGTCCCTGTATTTATATGCCCCTGCACCCCAACTGTGTGCCAAAGTGCACTTTTACTTGCTGAGACACTCCTGTATGTATATTGTGTATTTATTTCATGAACACAAATTAAATTGTACAACGCTTATAGAACATTAACATATGAACCTTTATTTAAAATAAAAACATTAACATATTTGTGCATATTTTTTATTATAGACATGTCTTTGGATTCAAACCGTGACTTTATCCATGGCTTTATCGAGCAATACCAATCTCACGAGTGTTTATGGCGGATTAAGTCAAAGGAATATTCCAATAAAATTAAAAGAAATGCAGCTTATGAGGATTTGGTGGCCTACAGCAAACCATACTATTCAGAGGCAACCTCCGAGTGAGTTAGAAAGAAAATCAACAATCTCCGCACTGTGTATGTGAAAGAGAATAAAAAGATTGCGGAATCCAAGTCATCTGGGAAGGGCGCAGATGAAGTTTACACCACAACCCTGTGGTATTATCCACTTCTCCACTTTATCCTTGACCAGGACCCTGTAAGGACTGGAATGGCTTCCTTGGCCCGTAATTCTGAAGACCAGGCAGAAGTGGGTGAACCATCTCTGCGTTTACATGTAAGTACTTTGTCATGCTTTTTTAAAAGTCCACAATAGTTTGTTTAAATGTCCACATTAGTCTATAAACTGGCCCACATTAGTCTTTTAAAATTTAAAGTCCCCTCCACTCCACTTTATATATGCTCCTCCTGCCATTGTATTGCACCAGCTCCATTAAAATAGGCCAGGTATTCATTCCTGATCTGGTTAGCCCGTGCAGTCCCCCTGAGTGCAATTGGAGGTGGTGCCACAGATGAAATCTGCGTCTTCTCTTTAGGAAGGTCTGGGTCGTCTGGTGTAGCTGTGCCCACTGGCCTATGCTGGGTGGCTTTGTGGCGCAGTAAGTTATATAGGGCACAGCATGCAGTCACCACCCAGTCAATCTTTTCCACCTGCAAGTTTATTGCAGTGTGGAATATTCGGAATCGGTTTGCCAAGATCCCAAAGGCGTTTTCTACAATCCTGCGTGCCCTGGAAAGCCTGTAATTGAAGATCCTCTTCTCCTTCGATAGGTGTTTTTGGCCATACGGCTTCATTATGTGTTCATGAAGCGCAAATGCCTCATCCGCCACAAAAACAAAATTTAGGCCATACTTTGTTTCCTCCCTAGAAGGCAAATTCAGGCTCTTGACGAAGAGCCTCTCATAGAATATGGTATTCTTGAGGGACCCACCATCCGCTGCACGGCCATTTTTACCAACATCAATGAATAGAAATTGATAGTTGGCATTCACCACGGCCATTAGAACTATGCTAAAATAGCCTTTGTAATTGTAGTAATATGACCCGCTGTTGAGTGGTGGCACTATGCGGATGTGCTTCCCATCGATTGCACCTCCACAGTTAGGGAAATGCCAAGTAGTTTCAAATTCCTCAGCGATGGCTTTCCACTCTTCCACACTTTTAGGGAACTATAAAAAAGGAAAGAAAGAGATTGATTAATATATGTTCATCACGTTGTAATTTTTCCCTACAGAGTACTCCAAGTAAAGGGGATATACCGTCTACCCCAGACATGAGCCTCATTTCGGAAAGCACTTGTGAAGAACATGAAGTCTCCCATACTCCCGTGCCTCAACCAAGAAACATAGAACCCCCAAAAAAGAAAACAAGAAAACGCAAACACACACAGGAGGAAGAAGATATATGCTTTGAACAAATCAAGCAGGTCCTTGCAAAGCCCAGCGATCGCTTTGATCAATACGCCACATATATTGCCAGCACCCTGCGTGAATTAATACCAGAAAAGCAGATAATATGTGAAAAACTCACAAGTGAAATGCTGTGTCTGGGGAAACTAGAGCTATTATCTTTCGACACTATACTTGGCCGCCGTTCTCAATTCGTAGCAGATCAAGCCACCCAATCTCGGCCTGCCCCCCCATCCACCTATTCCTCAGGAATGTTCAGCGCAATGCTACAAGAGGCAGATAATTTGCCCATTTACTCGCACCTTTAAATACATTTTTTTAAATCCCAATAAATATTGTGGAGTTTATCATATCATATATCATACCTCCCTGTTTTTTGGGCGAAACCTGAACAACTGCTTCTGTCCCTCCTGGAGGACCAAAGTATTTTACTGCACCATTTTTATTGGGATTTGTTAAAACTTCACATTGAACCTTGTTGACTGTTTTATTTTTATTTTAGATGTGTGTAAAGCCATGTTGGCTTGAAAATTTGTGATTTATGCAATGTTGGCTTGAAAATTTGTGATTTATGCCATGTTGGCAAAATGTGCATAATACTGTTTCAATAACAAAACAAAAAAAAGTAAAAAATATACTTTTAACATAAAAGTTGAGTTAGTTAACTACACGTGTGGTGTTTTTTTTTTTTCATTACCTTGAAATACTGGTCCAGCAGCACATTCACGATTGCCTTGCAGGTCTCTGGAATGATACGACCCAAAGTCTGCGCAGAAATGAGGGACCCAAACTTGAGATCTTCCAGTGACCGCCCTGTAGCTAGGAACCTCAAGGTAGCCACCAGCCTCTCCTCAGCAGGGATGGCCCTCCGCATCTTCGTATCCTGCTTCTGGATATAGGGAGTCACCAGGCTCAGTAACTCCTGGAAGGTAGCATCATCCATCCGAAGGAAGTTACGAAAGTCTTCTGGATTGTTCTCCTTAATCTCCATTAGCAGCCACATGTAGGACAGAGTGTCCCTCTTCTTCAACCACTCCTTTGTCCAGCAGGACATCACCCTCCTCCTCTGATTCCTCTCACATCTTTTTAACTTCAAATAGCCATAGGCTAGCAGAAGCTTTGAGCGATAGGAATTCATCACAATCAATCACAGGTAAAAGCACTTTAAGACAAGCAAAACAAAGCAGTGCACTGTAGCAATGTGGAGCGTTCAGTTGGAATACACCAAGCCTCACTAATCACAGAGGAGAAGTGTGCATAGAGTAAAATGGTGCCTGCTTTATAAACCCCTCTGATAGCCCAGCCTACTATATTTAAATATCGCATCAGATCAATCGCATGTAGCATGTGTGCATCAGATATATCTGATGCGATCTGTCAGCACATGATAGATCGCATCAGATACATCTGAAGTGAATGTAGTGAAAATTAAGCCCAGGGTCAGATCCGATTCCCGTTGAAGCTCCCGGGAGAGTTCAAGAGAAATCTGATGAGATCTGCAGTTCAGACAAGTCTGAGTAGTGGATGGCCACCTTAAGAAGCAGAGCCTTGAAACTCACAGAAGTAGGTCTGCTTCTCTCCCCTCAGTCCCTCGATGCAGGGAGTCTGTTGCCAGCAGTGCTCCCTGAACATAAAAAACCTAACAAATATACTTTCTGACAGGAAACTCAGGAGAGCTCCCTGAAATGCACCCTATCTCCTCTGGGCATGGTAGTAAACTGGAGGAGGGGCATAGAGGGAGGAGCCAGTGCACACCTAGATCTAAAGTCTTTCTTAAAGTGCCCATGTCTCCTGCGGAGCCCGTCTATTCCCCATGGTCCTTACGAAGTCCCCAGCATCCTCTAGGACGTAAGAGAAATCGAGTTTCCCCTGACCTCCTCTATTATCAAGACCAAAGGCCTGTTTTTGCTCTTTCTCCCTTCAATGGGAGGAAAGCGGACTCTCTATTCCTACTTTGGCCTTAGGTGGACATTCCGAGTTGAACGCTCGCTAGCAGTTTTTAGCAGCCGTGCAAACACTATGCCGCCTCCCACTGGGAGTGTATTTTAGCTTAGCAGAAGTACGAACGAAAGGATCGCAGAGCGGCTACAAAATTATTTTGTGCAGTTTCAGAGTAGCTTCAGACCTACTCAGCGCTTGCGATCACTTCAGACTATTCAGTTCCTGTTTTGACGTCATGAACACACCCTGCGTTCGCCCAGCCACACTTGCGTTTTTCCTGGCACGCCTGAAAAGCTTCGCTAGACCTTGTGTGAAACTACATCGTTCGTTGTAATAGTACAACGCGCGTGCACATTGCGCCGCATACGCAGAAGTGCAGATTTTTTGCCTGATCGCTGCGCAGCAACCGAAAGCAGCTAGCGATCAACTTGGAATGACCCCCTTAGAGAGAATATACAGTATGCATTAGGAGTGCCTGACCTTGTGGACAAAGATGCTACTACCCTTGTGGCTCAGGGACTTTCGTTACTCGCAAATGGGATGGAGTATACTGTTTCATTAATTACTGCATGTATTTATTATTCATTGTATGCTGGTGTGAACTACTATTCCAGAGGGTGTGCTATTAGATATTATTTAGCTTCTCGCTTTTGGTTGGATGCTTCGAACATCTTCTGTTATATTGGGTCAGCCCTTCTGGTTTCCCGAGTTTGGTTTACTACACTACCTATAATGTTTATGACTCCCCATACTCTGTTACCTTTGCTTTCCCGCTACACATTCCAAAATATAATATATGCCCCCCTCTAGTTTTAAATTGGCTATACTGACACTCCCACTATTTTAGATCTTGCTGCATTGACTGTGCTGGCCTTCCGTGGCTTCACGCAGTCAACCCAGTTAGTTTCTATAGGCATCTGTTAGGCCTACATTAGCTTCTTGCCAGGGAGTTTGTTACTTGCAGTGTTTGTTCTGGTTTCTTATCTGTATTTTGTTTCATAGGACTGTTTAACCGTTCATATTCTTTTAAAGATGCAGTCCTCTTACCGTCCTCCCCTTGTGTTCCTGTATTCTTCCTCCCTGTGGTTCTCTTTTTTGTTTTTTATCTGACCTTCCTTCACCTCACACTTGCTCTTTTAACTTTCTGTGCCACCTGCACCTCTCTCTAATCCTCACGATGAGACATTTACTAGATCGCACGGATCCATTCCTAAACATTTAAACCTGGACATCTTTTGTCAGTTCATTAGGGCGCTAGGTCTTGGATGACCTTGGTTAACTTTTCACCTACCTCCCATGCACCCTCATTTTTATACTTACACTACTATTATTGCTGAATATGAGGCCTAACCTTTAAGGATCTGGCCTTATTAGGCCTTCGTCTACCTTACTTTTTGCTTCAATGTGGCATTTCTCCCTTTTCTGTTCTTTGTTCTCTCACTCATTCATCTCGACTAAAGTGGAACTTCCCTCTCAGTCAGTATCAATAGCCCCTGGATTGCGCGCACTGGTTTTGGGGACTTGCAGACAAGAAAAAGACATTGTGCTGCTTCAGGAGTAACCACTCTTTTTTGAGAGGGAATCAGTTCTGCAAAACATATTTTGCTTCTGCTGACTTAAGCGGGGGGTGGAGATCTTGATTAGCAGTAAGGTTACCTTTGTGATTTCTAAATCAATAGCCAACCCGATGGTCCATAATTTCATCCTCCTGGGCACTATTCACTATTTCCACTAATTTCCACTATTTTGCTAATCAGTACAGTATCTATGCTCCAAATAATGGCCAAGGTGCATTTTTGTTATGGGTATCCCAATCACTTACTCAGATGGTCACCACACTCTCATTGACTGACCATGCAGGCGTCTATTTGCATCTTGATCATTCTCGGAAGGTGGCGACTGGATGATACATCAATTCTAAATCCTACTACTCAGAAAGAAATCAAATCAGTCATCTCAGAGTATTTCCAGTTGAACTCCTCAGAGGAGATATCTCCAGGGATGACATGGCAGGCCCATAAATCCACAATACGGGGGCGACTCAAAGCCTGTCTTGTAGCTGAAATCACTAAACTGTTGTCTCTGCATAAACAATCCCCTAACCTGGATAGACACTCTCAGAGGCCAACTGAATACTATGCTGTCATGCCAATCTGTCTGTCTTTTGCAAAAAAGCACACTATTGGGTAAAACCATGCTGCACTGCAGGTGGCAAAACAGCTGTAACATGTTGAGAGAGATTTAGAATTGGGTGGAGTGTGTTTAAACTTAAATCTATATTGCAGTGTAAAAATAAAGCAGCCAGTAAAAACCCTGCATAAAAACAATATAACCCACCTGAAAAACCCCTAAAGTGGATTAGGCATTCTCAGTCCTGGCGAGCAAACTCAGATCAACAAACTCAAAGTTTGTAAAACTGGAAGGGTTATATACAGTGCATCCGGAAAGTATTAACAGCGCTTCACTTTTTCCTTATTTTGTTATGTTACAGCCTTATTTCGAAATTGAATAAATTCATTTTTCCCTCAAAATTCTACACACAATACCCCATAATGACAACGTGAAAAAAGTTTTTATGTGATTTTTGCAAATTTATTAGAAATAAAAAATGAAGAAATCACATGTACATAAGTATTCACAGCATTTGCCATGAAGCTCAAAATTGAGCTCAGGTGCATCCTGTTTCCTTTGATCATCCTTGAAATGTTCCTACAGCTTAAGTGGAATCCACCTGTGGTAAATTTAGTTGATTGGGCATGATTTGGAAAGGCACACACCTGTCTATATAAGGTCCCACACTTGACAGTGCATGTCTGAGCACAACCCAAGCATGAAGTCAAAGGAATTGTCTGTAGACCTCCGAGATAGGATTGTCTCAAGGCACAAACCTGGGGAAGGGTAGAGAAAAATATCTGCTACTTTGAAGCTCCCAATGAGCACAGTTGCCTCCATCATCCGTGAATGGAAGAAGTTCAGAACCAGCAAGACTCTTCCTAGAGCTGTCCTGCCATCTAAACTGAGCAATCGGGGGAAAAGAGCCCTAGTCAGGGAGGTGACCAAGAACACGATGGTCACTCTGTCAGAGCTACAGCATTCCTCTGTGGAGAGAGGAGAACCTTCCAGAAGGACAACCATCTCTGCAGCAATCCACCAATCAGGCTTGTATGGTAGAGTGGCCAGACGGAAGCCACTCCTTAGTAGAAAGCACATGGCGGCCTGCCTGGAGTTTTCCAAAATGCACCTGAAGGACTCTCAGACCATGAGAAGCAAAATTCTCTGGTATGATGAGACAAAGATTGAAGTATTTGGCGTGAATGCCTCATCACCATGCCAATACCATCCCTACAGTGAAGCATCGTAGTGGCAGCATCATGCTGTGATGATGTTTTTCAGCCACAGGAACTGGAGACTAGTCAGGATAGAGGGAAAAATGAATGCAGCAATGTACAGAGACATCCTGGATGAAAACCTGCTCCAGAGCACTCTTCACTTCAGACTTGTCACGTCTAGCAAAGTTTGAGGATCCGGCAGCTGAGATTTGCCCGAGGAGGTGGCAGGCTGTGAATGAACAAGATGAGGGGGCTGGATATAGTTCCTTTGCATGGGACAGGGAGCAATGAAGAACGTAGATGGGGTTTGAGAGTCAATGGAAAGTATTTATTATGTACAGGGTTGAGGTAGAGAACCGCGGCTGGAGCACGATGGTTAAGGAACGTAATTGCGGATAAAGAACTGCGGGTTGTGGCTTGAAAGACGAGGTTGTGATTAATGAGCTGCGGAACTGTGGATAGTGGTTAAAGACGTGGCTGGAGGCGAAGAACTGTGGACTGTGATTGAAAGACGAGACTGTAGATGATGAACTGTCGAACTGTGGATGGTGGTTGAAGACGTGGCTGGAGACAAGGACTGTGGACTGTGGTTTGGAAAACCAGGCTGAAGATCCGGGGCCGACTGTGCCCACAGAGTCTTACTGGACCGGGTTTTCCAGGAGCGTTTCAACAGGCAGTAGCAGGCTAGAAACGGCAGGGCTGCAGCAGCAACAGAGAACCGACCAAGCAGGATCAGGAGGAACCAGAATACAGAAGGAATCCTGGGAGCACAGGCTCAAGCACCTACAACAGGGTTGTAACTTGAAGCACTGGCGTCCCTGTCCTAAACCAGCCCCCTTTTATAGGGAGAGCTTCCCCTGGATTGGTTGGAAGTAACAGGAAACAGGAACTATGCTTAAAACTTGGTCTCCAACATGGCGGCGCCCAGTAATGCAGACCTTTTTGCAAAGCCACATTGCTCACTGCCCCTGGTCTCCTAGCAACGGCTCAGCAAGAGCGACCCACTGTAGCGGCGTCCCGCCGCCACGAGCGGACCCCCTCACTGCCGCTACTGCTGCCCACGGATCCGGTGCAGCAGCCCACCTCCGCCGCTGCCCGCACATCGCCAAGGAAGCCAGCCCCGCGGCCCCAGTATACCAGTAAGACTCCGGACGTTGACCAGACTGGGGCGACGGTTTATCTTTCAGCAGGACAATGACCCTAAGCACTCAGCCAAGATATCAAAGGAGTGTCTTCAGGACAACTCTGTGAATGTCCTTGAGTGGCCCAGCCAGAGCCCAGACTTGAATCCGATTAAACATCTTTGGAGAGATCTGAAAATGGCTGTGCACTGATCCTTCCCATCCAACCTGATGGAGCTTGAGAGGTGCTGCAAAGAGGAATGGGGCGAAACTGCCCAAAGATAGGTGTGCCAAGCTTGTGGCATCATATTCAAAAAGACTTGAGACTGTAATTGCTGGTAATTGCTGCCAAAGGTGCATCAACAAGGCATGGTTTTACCTTGTAAGTGATTGTCCCTTTGAAAGAAAAAGTCTGAGTTCAGCCGTTGTCCCGCATGGCCACCGGAATTGGGCGGCATTACATCCTGCTGATGGTGTAGGTGGCCAAAGCTCACTACCTTTTGGAATTACATTAGTTCTCTAATCCACTCCAATGTTGGCTTGAATATGTCTCTAACTCCTAAAAACGTTCTATTACCATTGAGTCCCCCTGATGCCACTCGCTATCAGCATAAGCTTACCAAGCACATTCTGTCAGCGGCTATATGTCAGCTGGCAGCAAACTGGAAACAAACAGTAACTCCTCAAATAGGGGAGAAAATTGGCAATGTATGGCACATATATACTATGGAACACATGACTAGCATACTGTGTAGCTCCTCCAAGAGGTTTTCTAAAACATGGGAATGGTGGTCAACTCATTTTTATGTCTCTCCAGCATTTTTCTGATATATCTGTTAAGGCCCATACACACAAGCCGATTTTGAGCTCAAAGTAGCTCACTTTTGGCATTTTGAGTTACCTTGAGCTCAAACTCGGCCAGTGTGTATGGCCGGGTGATGAGCGGTGAGTGCTGATGCGTGCTCCCGCATCATCACTGGCCGCCGCCGTCCGTCGGGCTGTTTTAACAGGCAAGTGAACCACTTTCCATAGTCTCCTACTGTGGAAAGTGGTTCATCCCTGTGAACATCGCTGGGCACAGTGAAAATCGCTCAGTGTGTATGCACTGGGCTATTTTCCTGCCAGTGTGTATGCACCTTTAGTCTTCCAACAAGTTGTTTTTTTTCACTTTCAGACCTCTCTTGTTTTTGTAGCCCAACAGAGCTTTAGGATGGGTCCAGTGGGACTAAAACCTGCCCTCTCCCCTTCCTCTAGACCCCCCCCCCCCCCTTCATGTTCCTTTCTAAGCAGCTGGAAACCCTGTGCCCTTTCTTTGCATCCTTCTCTTCTGTTTCTTTCGTTTTTCGTTTTCTCCTATTTTATCTTTTAAGGGAAAAAAATAACATAACATCGGATAAGTTGATGAGTTCATCATTCTTCCTGGTTACATTGTGGTGATTCTGACAATGCTTTAGAAATATCCTCTACTCCAGAGGTAGCCAACCCTGGTCCTCGAGAGCTACCAACAGTTCATGTTTTCCAGGCCACCTGTGAATCTGCAGAATATGTCAGTTAGGAATGAATGCGCACGTTTGAAAATGTGACAGTTAGTAATGACTGCACCTGTGCACCAGCAAGGTGGTTTGGAAAACGTGAACTGTTAGTAGCTCTCAAGGACCAGGTTGGCTACCCTTGCTCTACTACATTTCTTTTCAGATTGACATTATGTCATTATATCACTTCACCATGCATATTGTATGTTTACTTATATGCTTTTCTGTATTGGTTGACCTCTATGTTGGTGTGTTTTACCTAGACTCTCATTCTTTGAATAAAACTAAAAAAATAAATAAAATAAAACTCCAGAGCTTCACTCTGCAAAACTACAACGCACTAAAATCCAACATACTACCACTTTAGTTTTACGCCTTTCCTAATAATAATTATTCAGTTGTTCTCCCAAAATATTGCTTAGTTTGTGACCTAAACTAGAGTAAAGGTGCATACACACTATGGGGTAAATTTACTAAGGTGGGAGATTTTTAGAACTGGTGATGTTGCCCATAGCAACCAATCAGATTATATCTATTATCTGCTAGAAGCAGCTAGATAAATGGTAAGTAGAATCTGATTGGTTGCCATTGGCAACATCACCAGTTCTAAAAATCTCCCACCTTAGTAAATTTACACCTGTATGTGATTCCCATTAAACTCCCCGCAGCCCAGAACCACCAATTTTGACTATATACAATTTTGACCTTACCAGAAACTAGATTGTGCACAATATAGTCAATATTGCCATGTCTGCACAGTCTATTTTTTCTTGCGAAACCGACCCCACGGGAGCGCGCATCGGTATCACAAGCTGTATACACAAGGTGCGATATGTGCTAACTTTTCTTACAATTTTGACTATATAGTCAAAACCATAAGCACACATTGCACCGTGTGTATGCACCTTAAGGGGACATTGGGAATGTTTTTATGACATGCGCCAGTTCTGTGTTTGCAAAGCACATTAATCATAATTGCACTGCGAGGTAATCACATTTCATTGAATTCTCCCTAAGTTTTTGCATTTCATACACTTGAGTGATATGGTTCTTTTTCGACAGTAGGGAATCTAGGGATGTACAGTATCTGTTCTTCAAGAAAATGATTCTGGAATTCTGCCAGGTACAATAGTACCGGTAATTATGCATTTAACAGTACAGCAAAATTCTTATACTGAATTTAAAACGAAAAATAAAATCAACATTTATACTAACAACTTTCTATCATACATATACTTTACAGTTAGTACAATTAAAAGTATTATGTAATGTATTATAACAAAACAGTGATGTTTAATTTAAAAAAAGCTATATAGCTATATTGACGCTTATAGAGTAAAAAAAAATAATCGTAATTGGCAGAATCACTGCATTATGTTAGTGAGGGCATAAAATAATAATACCAATAAAAGTCAACACTTTCCGTGACAGACTTAAACACTTTTACCCTTACTTAAGATGGCTATCGGAAGTCAGATCACTGAGTGACTCATAAACCTATCCTGACACGTAATGACACATCAAGCCCTTATACGCGGCTGCCCCTGCCGCCTGTATATACATAGAACGTATATGCCGGTTTTTTAGTTTAATAGAACGGCACTACTCTTTAACATATGTTGCTATATTTTAATAATAAATGTATAGGTGCAGATATGTGTGTCGCTACTACAGTTTGTGCAGCATTCTCACACAGGCATTGGTTAGGGCAGCTCTTTTGCTGGTGACGTCCGTACCGGTGTGGCTGCTGCTGCATGTTCTCTGGGTTCAGTGATTGACAAGTTGGGCTGAGGAGCTCGCATTCTGCTCCGTACAAGATGTAAGTAGTAGTAGGGCAGGCACAGTTATATTCCTCCTGCTGTGTGAGTAAGTCTGAGGGCTGAGTCACTGGCTTCTATACTAAACCCTCACACATCTCTCTACCTAACATGTTCTTGAATTATATTATTATTAGAGTGTCTGGAAAGCACAGAAAGGTGAAGTGTCACTCATCAGAAATTAAAATAACCTTCCTGGCTGCAGTCTATTATTCTGATGGTAGCCATTAGTTTTGGTTACACAGCTGTAACAGAACTGCAAGTCCCAGCATACCCAGTCAGCTGATGCCTGCTGTTTACAGCTTTGCAGCTGTACTGGGCTAGACAGAATTGTGAAGTCAGTTCAGTTAGGGCTGAGTTGTGAAATGATGGATGCAATGTACCATTGTGATGGCTTTGTAAAACCAGCAAATGCCCAATAAAGTGTCCTTAAAAAGCATAATTTAGTTTACTGCCCTGCCCTGTAGTTGTGCTTATTAAAATATGCAATTTAGGGTCTGCCGTAGGTACGTGATTGGCATTGCACTTAATTGAATTACACATTAACATCAGAAACCTTGTGTGATGTGTGTTGGTAATTACTGGAGGAAAACCTTGCTTATTTTTGCTTGTATGTCTATGCTGATTTTAACGTGAAGTTCTGTTGACTTGTTAAAATTATAATGTTACTGTTTATTTCTCTGGCATAAGAAACAATCAGCCAGTGACCTCTTTTTTAATTCATGGTCACTGAATTTTAAACTAACCAATTTTTCCGTTATGTGCGTGCCAGACATTCCATATTTAATTTAAATATATTTAAAAATTGCTTTTCTCTGACGTCCTAAGTGGATGCTGGGGACTCCGTCAGGACCATGGGGAATAGCGGCTCCGCAGGAGACAGGGCACAAAAGTAAAAGCTTTAGGATCAGGTGGTGTGCACTAGCTCCTCCCCCTATGACCCTCCTCCAAGCCTCAGTTAGGTTTTTGTGCCCGGCCGAGAAGGGTGCAATCTAGGTGGCTCTCCTAAAGAGCTGCTTAGAGTAAAAGTTTTATTAGGTTTTTTATTTTCAGTGAGTCCTGCTGGCAACAGGCTCACTGCAATGAGGGACTTAGGGGAGAAGAAGTGAACTCACCTGCGTGCAGGATGGATTGGCTTCTTAGGCTACTGGACACTAGCTCCAGAGGGACGATCACAGGTACAGCCTGGATGGGTCACCGGAGCCGCGCCGCCGACCCCTTGCAGATGCTGAAGAGAGAAGAGGTCCAGAAATCGGCGGCTGAAGACTTCTCAGTCTTCATGAGGTAGCGCACAGCACTGCAGCTGTGCGCCATTGCTCTCAGCACACTTCACACCAACGGTCACTGAGGGTGCAGGGCGCTGGGGGGGGCGCCCTGGGCAGCAATGAAAGTACCTATACTGGCTAAAAATACATCACATATAGCCTCTGGGGCTATATGGATGTATTTAACCCCTGCCAGGTTGTCAGAAAAACGGGAGAAGAAGCCAGCCGAAAAGGGGGCGGGGCCTATTCTCCTCAGCACACAGCGCCATTTTCCCTCACAGAACTGCTGGTGGGAAGGCTCCCAGGCTCTCCCCTGCACTGCACTACAGAAACAGGGTTAAAACAGAGAGGGGGGGCACTTATTTGGCGATATGATTATATATTAAGATGCTATAAGGGAAAACACTTATATAAAGGTTGTCCCTGTATAATTATAGCGTTTTGGTGTGTGCTGGCAAACTCTCCCTCTGTCTCCCCAAAGGGCTAGTGGGGTCCTGTCCTCTATCAGAGCATTCCCTGTGTGTGTGCTGTGTGTCGGTATGTGTGTGTCGACATGTATGAGGACGATGTTGGTGAGGAGGCGGAGCAATTGCCTGTAATGGTGATGTCACTCTCTAGGGAGTCGACACCGGAATGGATGGCTTATTTAGGGAATTACGTGATAATGTCAACACGCTGCAAGGTCGGTTGACGACATGAGACGGCCGGCAAACAAATTAGTACCTGTCCAGGCGTCTCAAACACCGTCAGGGGCTTTAAAACGCCCATTTACCTCAGTCGGTCGACACAGACACGGACACTGACTCCAGTGTCGACGGTGAAGAAACAAACGTATTTTCCTTTAGGGCCACACGTTACATGTTAAGGGCAATGAAGGAGGTGTTACATATTTCTGATACTAGAAGTACCACAAAAAAGGGTATTATGTGGGGTGTGAAAAAACTACCTGTAGTTTTTCCTGAATCAGATAAATTAAATGAAGTGTGTGATGATGCGTGGGTTTCCCCCGATAGAAAATTATTGGCGGTATACCTTTTCCCGCCAGAAGTTAGGGCGCGTTGGGAAACACCTCTTAGGGTGGATAAGGCGCTCACACGCTTATCACAAGTGGCGTTACCGTCTCCAGATACGGCCGCCCTCAAGGAGCCAGCTGATAGGAGGCTGGAAAATATCCTAAAAAGTATATACACACATACTGGTGTTATACTGCGTCCAGCGATCGCCTCAGCCTGGATGTGCAGCGCTGGGGTGGCTTGGTCGGATTCCCTGACTGAAAATATTGATACCCTTGACAGGGACAGTATTTTATTGACTATAGAGCATTTAAAGTAGGGGTGGGCAACAGGCGGCCCGCGGGCCGGATGTGGCCCGCGGACCGATCCTGCCTGGCCCGCTGTGCCCCACCAGAGTGCAATGACAAGCGGCCCGACAGGCCGCTTGTCATTGCACTGCTCTCAGACGCGGCGCCGCTGAGGAAATCCCGGTCACGTCACAGAGTCAGCTGACCGGGATTTCCTCTGTTAGCTGGGCGGCACGGGGAGCGGGCACTGCAGTGACCAGGAGCGGCGGCCTGTGAGGAGGAGATTAAGCGGTGGCCAGTGAGGAGAAGCGGCGGGCAGCGAGCCGGAGCAGGAGAGGCCACATCAGTGGTGACTCCGGCCAGCAGCAGCGCGGATCTTCGGACAGCGGGGATCGTTTGTGTCGGTGACAAACAGGTAAACCCCCTGTCCAGCCAACCCCTGGATCAGTGCTTAAGCTGCCATATAGGTTTAGGGGTGGGGAGGGAGGGGGATTAAAAACTGCAATATGGGTTTAGGGGAGGGGAGGAAAGGGGGGTAGGGACTGTCTGCCTTAATGTGTAAAAATGGGGGATGCTGTCTGCCGTAATGTGTAAAAATGGGGGTGCTGTCTGCCGTAATGTGTAAAAAGGGGGACGATGTCTGCCGTAATGTGTAAAAAGAGGGACGCTGTCTGCCGTAATGTGTAAAAAAGGGCACGCTGTCTGCCGTAATGTGTAAAAAGAGGGACGCTGTCTGCCGTAATGTGTAAAAAAAGGCACGCTGTCTGCCGTAATGTGTAAAAAGAGGGACGCTGTCTGCCGTAATGTGTAAAAGGGGGACGATGTCTGCCGTAATGTGTAAAAAGAGCACACTGTCTGCCGTAATGTGTAAAAAGGGGACGCTGTCTGCCGTAATGTGTAAAAAGAGGGACGCTGTCTGCCGTAATGTGTAAAAAAAGGGCACGCTGTCTGCCGTAATGTGTAAAAAGAGGGACGCTGTCTGCCGTAATGTGTAAAAAGAGGGACGCTGTCTGCCGTAATGTGTAAAAAGAGGGACGCTGTGTGCCGTAATGTGTAAAAAAGGGCACGCTGTCTGCCGTAATGTGTAAAAAGAGGGACGCTGTCTACCGTAATGTGTAAAAAGAGGGACGCTGTCTGCCGTATTGTGTAAAAAAGGGCACGCTGTCTGCCGTAATGTGTAAAAAGGGGACTCTTTTTGAGTATTTTGTGTGTGGCCCTCGAATATTCGCTGGAAGTGTTAAGCGGCCCCCCAGCTGAAATAATTGCCCACCCCTGATTTAAAGGATGCATTTCTATATTTGCGAGATGCACAGAGGGATATTTGCACTGTGGCATCAAGAGTAAGTGCGATGTCCATATCTGCCAGAAGATGTTTATGGACACGACAGTGGTCAGGTGATGCAGATTCCAAACGGCACATGGAAGTATTGCCTTATAAAGGGGAGGAGTTATTTGGGGTCGGTCCATCGGACCTGGTGGCCACGGCAACAGCTGGAAAATCCACCTTTTTTACCCCAAGTCACATCTCAGCAGAAAAAGACACCGTCTTTTCAGCCTCAGTCCTTTCGTCCCCATAAGGGCAAGCGGGCAAAAGGCCAGTCATATCTGCCCAGGGATAGAGGAAAGGGAAGAAGACTGCAGCATGCAGCCCATTCCCAGGAACAGAAGCCCTCCACCGCTTCTACCAAGTCCTCAGCATGACGCTGGGGCCGTACAAGCGTACTCAGGTGCGGTGGGGGGTCGTCTCAAGAGTTTCAGCACGCAGTGGGCTCACTCGCAAGTGGACCCCTGGAGCCTACAAGTAGTATCCCAGGGGTACAGATTGGAAATTCGAGACGTCTCCCCCTCGCAGGTTCCTGAAGTCTGTTTTACCAACGTCTCCCTCCGACAGGGAGGCAGTATTGGAAACAATTCACAAGCTGTATTCCCAGCAGGTGATAATCAAAGTACCCCTCCTACAACAAGGAAAGGGGTATTATTCCACACTATATTGTGGTACTGAAGCCAGACGGCTCGGTGAGACCTATTCTAAATCTGAAATATTTGAACACTTACATACAAAGGTTCAAATCAAGATGGAGTCACTCAGAGCAGTGATAGCGAACCAGGAAGAAGGGGACTATATGGTGTCCCTGGACATCAGGGATGCTTACCTCCATGTCCAAATTTGCCCTTCTCACCAAGGGTACCTCAGGTTCGTGGTACAGAACTGTCACTATCGGTTTCAGACGCTGCCGTTTGGATTGTCCACGGCACCCCGGGTCTTTACCAAGGTAATGGCCGAAATGATGATTCTTCTTCAAAGAAAATGGACGATCTCCTGATAAGGGCAAGGTCCAGAGAACAGTTGGAGGTCGGAGTAGCACTATCTCAAGTAGTTCTACGACAGCACGGGTGGATTCTAAATATTCCAAAATCGCAGCTGTTTCCGAAGACACGTCTGCTGTTCCTAGGGATGATTCTGGACACAGTCCAGAAAAGGGTGTTTCTCCCGGAGAAGAAAGCCAGGGAGTTATCCGAGCTAGTCAGGAACCTCCTAAAACCAGGAAAAGTGTCAGTGCATCATTGCACAAGGGTCCTGGGAAAAATGGTGGCTTCTTACGAAGCGATTCCATTCGGCAGATTTCACGCAAGAACTTTTCAGTGGGATCTGCTGGAAAAATGGTCCGGATCGCATCTTCAGATGCATCAGCGGATAACCCTGTCTCCAAGGACAAGGGTGTTTCTTCTGCGGTGGCTGCAGAGTGCTCATCTATTAAAGGGCCGCAGATTCGGCATTCAGGACTGGGTCCTGGTGACCACGGATGCCAGCCTGAGAGGCTGGGGAGCAGTCACACAGGGAAAAAATTTCCAGGGAGTGTGATATAGTCTGGAGACTTCTCTCCACATAAATATACTGGAGCTAAGGGCAATTTACAATGCTCTAAGCTTAGCAAGACCTCTGCTTCAACGTCAGCCGGTATTGATCCAGTGGGACAACATCACGGCAGTCGCCCACGTAAACAGACAGGGCGGCACAAGAAGCAGGAGGGCAATGGCAGAAACTGCAAGGATTCTTCGCTGGGCGGAAAATCATGTGATAACACTGTCAGCAGTGTTCATTCCGGGAGTGGACAACTGGGAAGCAGACTTCCTCAGCAGGCACGACCTCCACCCGGGAGAGTGGGGACTTCATCGGGAAGTCTTCCACATGATTGTGAACCGTTGGGAAAGACCAAAGGTGGACATGATGGCGTCCCGCCTGAACAAAAAACTGGACAGGTATTGCGCCAGGTCAAGAGACCCTCAGGCAATAGCTGTGGACGTTCTGGTAACACCGTGGGTGTACCAGTCGGTGTATGTGTTCCCTCCTCTGCTTCTCATACCCAAGGTACTGAGAATTATAAGACGTAGAGGAGTAAGAACTATACTCGTGGCTCCGGATTGGCCAAGAAGGACTTGGTACCCGGAACTTCAAGAAATGCTCACAGAGGACTCATGGCCTCTGCCGCTAAGAAGGGACTTGCTTCAGCAAGTACCATGTCTGTTCCAAGACTTACCGCGGCTGCGTTTGACGGCATGGCGGTGGAACGCCGGATCCTAAGGGAAAAAGGCATTCCGGAAGAGGTCATTCCTACCCTGGTCAAAGCCAGGAAGGAGGTGACCGCACAACATTATCACCACATGTGGCGAAAATATGTTGCGTGGTGTGAGGCCAGGAAGGCCCCACGAAGAAATTTCAACTCGGTCGATTCCTGCATTTCCTGCAAACAGGAGTGTCTATGGGCCTCAAATTGGGGTCCATTAAGGTTCAAATTTCGGCCCTGTCAATTTTCTTCCAGAAAAAATTGGCTTCAGTTCCTGAAGTCCAGAAGTTTGTCAAGGGAGTACTGCATATACAACCCCCTTTTGTGCCTCCAGTGGCACTGTGGGATCTCAACGTAGTTCTGGGATTCCTCAAATCACACATGGAAAGTGACCATGCTGTTGGCCCTGGCCTCGGCCAGGCGAGTGTCAGAATTGGCGGCTTTGTCTCACAAAGCCCATATCTGATTGTCCATTCGGACAGGGCAGAGCTGCTGACTCGTCCCCAGTTTCTCCCTAAGGTGGTGTCAGCGTTTCACCTGCACCAGCTTATTGTGGTACCTGCGGCTACTAGGGACTTGGAGGACTCCAAGTTGCTAGATGTTGTCAGGGCCCTGAAAATATAGGTTTCCAGGACGGCTGGAGTCAGGAAAACTGACTTGCTGTTATCCTGTAGGCACCCAAAAAACTGGGTGCTCTTGCTTCTAAGCAGACGATTGCTAGTTGGATGTGTAGTACAATTCAGCTTGCACATTCTGTGGCAGGCCTGCCACAGCCAAAATATGTAAATGCCCATTCCACAAGGAAGGTGGGCTCATCTTGGGCGGCTGCCCGAGGGGTCTCGGCTTTACAACTTTGCCGAGCTGCTACTGGGTCAGGGGCACACCCTGGCTGAGGAGGACCTGGAGTTCTCTCATTCGGTGCTGCAGAGTCATCCGCACTCTCCCGCCCGTTTGGGAGCTTTGGTATAATCCCCATGGTCCTGACGGAGTCCCCAGCATCCACTTAGGACGTCAGAGAAAATAAGAATTTACTTACCGATAATTCTATTTCTCGTAGTCCGTAGTGGATGCTGGGCGCCCATCCCAAGTGCGGATTGTCTGCAATACTTGTACATAGTTATTGTTACAAAAATCGGGTTATTATTGTTGTGAGCCATCTTTTCAGAGGCTCCGCTGTTATCATGCTGTTAACTGGGTTCAGATCACAGGTTGTACAGTGTGATTGGTGTGGCTGGTATGAGTCTTACCCGGGATTCAAAATCCTTCCTTATTGTGTACGCTCGTCCGGGCACAGTATCCTAACTGAGGCTTGGAGGAGGGTCATAGGGGGAGGAGCCAGTGCACACCACCTGATCCTAAAGCTTTTACTTTTGTGCCCTGTCTCCTGCGGAGCCGCTATTCCCCATGGTCCTGACGGAGTCCCCAGCATCCACTACGGACTACGAGAAATAGAATTATCGGTAAGTAAATTCTTATTATCCCCTCTCCAATGCACAATAAATGCCGTGGGGAGATTGCTCTTCGCACGTCACAGCTAGATCCCACAACTGTCCGTCAAATCAGACTTTCATGGTGCCAATATTGTTTGACAGACTAGTATTATATGGGCAGGAAGTGTGTAATCATCACCTAAACCAGGGGTGGGGAACCTTTTTTCAGCAAAGGGCCATTTGGATTTTTTAAGCATCATTTGTGGGCCCCCCCACCCTCTGGAAAGTAGGCGTGGCCTTACACATAATGCCCACATTAGTACTCCTTACACATAATGGCCACAGTAATAGAGCAGTTGTACAGTATATCACTCATAATCAACCCCACCATGTCCCACACAGGACAGAAAACACACACCCACATTACACCCACAGTGACATAATAAAACACATTGTCCCCACTGGAGAATAATAAAACATATTCATTGCCCACCCTAAAAAAAAAAAAAACTGACCTGGTATGAAGTGAAGGCAAAGATGTGTGGCAGAACTTGCAATAAAGTGGAAGCTGGCTCCTCGGATCCTCATCCACTCCCTCATTCTCGCAGCAGCCTAAGCAGTCTGCACTGGCACTGCAGTGTGTGGGCAGCCTCTCTGCTCCAGCGCTCCTTCCCGCTACTGGTTTAAATGTGTGAGGCTGTGAGTTGCTGAGCCTCTACAGTAGTTCCAGCGTTCTCTCCCGCTGCAGCCTTAGCTCAGTTGTGTGAGCAGTGCTGACGGCTGTCTCCCCCCTCCGCCGATCTCTGTTGATCTGTGTGTGTCCCCCCCTTGCCGATCTCTGTTTAGCTGCCGACTGCCTCCTCATCCCAGCCAATCTCTGCTCAGTTAGGCAGTGCAAAAGCAGAGCCGCCGGTGGGTGCCCCGCAAAGCCATACTCTGCATCAAGGGAGATGTAATTTTCTCACACGGTACACTGAATACTGTAAAGTCTGATTTACTTACAAGGAAAAAAGCAATACCTAATCACACTGTGGTTCGGGTTGCTACACGTAATCAATAACCCTAAGATGTGTATGCACGTTGCGTATACACGCCGACACGCCGTGCACACAATACAGCGACATGTGTGGCTGAATATACCTTATATCCCAAACAAAAATGGAATGTGACACCAGTAGTTAAATGTAATGTTGTGGTCCAACGCATCAACAATATTTACTCAAAAGATAAAAGTAAAAGATACAACAATATTGCAGAGAAGAGCTACAACCAATAGTACATACGTTTGTTCGCCAGGGCTCCCTGATCCGGGCCTCAGTCAGTCTTAGCAAGATGACCTCAAGAGAATAGACTGGTGCTTGGTCAGGGAGCCTTTCTTTTATACAATGGGTCCAAATACAGTGTAATAGGAAATGTAAGCTCTTCTTCCATAGGTCAAGGGGCAGGTCATTTACAGTACATGAGGGGTCATAGGTTGGTTTGAATGAGTGGGCGATGCTTGGTCCAGGTGTGCTTGCAGGTCTCCACCACAGGGTTCCCGCCGAATATCATGAGTACAGTATTTACAGTATTTGTGAAAATTACAATTCTGCGCATATCTGTGTGCAGAAACATGCGATTAACTGCACATAACAACCGGAACATAGATCTCAAAATACTGCACATCTGGATACCAAACACTAAGTCCTAACCTTGTTCTGTCCCTTCACATCCTGTAAAGCTGGATAACTCTATTGTTCTACCCTCTGAGTAAATGTAACTTGCTGGCAATGTGTGTGGAGACTATGTGTAAATTGTGCACTATATGAATTGAATATTGCATATGTCTTTGTAGCTTTTCTGTGCGAATGCGTATGCTACCGTATATACTCATAGTGTTCACTCTAGGGGACGGGCAGGGCGCGGGTCCGTGAGGGGCACAAGCGCGCACACCAAAAGGGGGTGTGGTTATGCAAATAGGGGGCATGGCCATTTGCATGTAATGCAAGTGGGCGGTTCAGTCCACAGACGGGGGTGTGGGCGGCCAGCAGCGTCACTGTTGGGGGCGTGCCCAGCCCCAAGCTCTCTGACAGCGTGAATGGTTGCTGCGCGCATGCGCGCTGCATCTTTACACGCTGAGAGGGCAGAAAGCGGGTGGCTGTTTTAGCAGGGCACCGCAGAAAGGGCAGGGCGGGTTTTGCCCTTAAAAAATCGGGCATGGCGCGGCGCTCTGCTAAAACAGCCTAGAGTGAACACTATACTCATACCACGCGCCAATGTGCAAGGCTTGCGAACCAGTATGCGTACGCACGCGAAAATGCGCACGTACAGAGGCCACTCTGTGTGATGTTTGCACGTGAAGTGTGTGTGTGTGGGTAATATTTTCGACTTCGACAATACAGTGCAGTGTGAGAAAACTACATCTCCCAGGATGCCGTGCGCGTCGGACGGCTTTACACCTTGTCGGCTGCCTTGCGGGCCGGTCAAAATGCTTTGACGGGCCGAAGGTTCCCCACCCCTGACCTAAACAGAAATATTTCTCTTACGTCCTAGAGGATGCTGGGGACTCCAAAAGGACCATGGGGTATAGACGGGATCCGCAGGAGCTTGGCCACACTAAAAAGACTTTGACTGGGTGTGAACTGGCTCCTCCCTCTATGCCCCTCCTCCAGACCTCAGTTAGACTTTGTGCCCAGGAGAGACTGGACACGCACTAGGGGAGCTCTACAGAGTTTCTCTAGAAAGACTTTTGTTAGTTTTTTTTATTTTCAGGGAGACCTGCTGGCTACAGGCTCCCTGCATCGTGGGAGTGAGGGGAGAGAAGTCAGACCTACTTCTTCTTAGTTAAGGGCTCTGCTTCTTAGGCTACTGGACACCATTAGCTCCAGAGGGTTCGATCACTTGGTTCGCCTAGCTGCTTTTTCCCGGAGCCGCGCCGTCACCCCCTCACAGAAGCCAGAAGAAAGAAGCCGGGTGAGTATTAGAAGAACCGAAGACTTCAGTGACTGCAGAAGACTTCAGTAATGAGGTACAGCGCAGCGGTAGCGCTGCGCTCCATGCTCCCACACATGTCACCAACGGCACTTGCAGGGTGCAGGGCGCTAGGGGGGAGCGCCCTGGGCAGCAGTTACTGGGGTCGGTGGCTGGAAAAAAACGGAATATACGGTGTCCGGACACCGTATAGAGTACCCCCGCCAGTGTACAGATATTTGAATTTTAGCGGGCTACATCACGCCGGAAAGGGGCGTGGCTTAGCCACACATTGCTCACCAGCGCCATTTTCTCCTATCTCTACAGTGCTGCAGAGACGCTGGCACGGACCTCCAAGCTCCCGCAAGTAACAGGGAGGAAAAACGGGGGAGGGAGGGGGCACAGAAAATATGGTGCTTTCATTTATGTTAAGACAACGCTGATCATATTTACTATTCCTTTAGTGTATGGGCGCTGGGGTGTGAGCTGCCATACTCCCTCTGTGTTTCTCCCTACGGGCTTCTCTGTGGGTCTGTCCCCGTGCTTGTGGCCTGTGAGAGTGTGGGTGTGTCGGCTCTAGGTGTCGACATGTCTGAACCTGGGTGTTCCTCCCCAAAGGAAGTTATGGGGGGTGCAGAAAAGGATTTAGGTATGTCCCTGTCGGCACAGCCGACTGCTGATTGGATGACTATGCTGAGTACACTGAATGCGAATGTGGCTTTATTATCTAAGAGACTGGATAAATCTGATTCTTAGACACAAACATGGATACAGTCCGTGGAGGACGCTTTGTCTCAGGTATAGACAGGCTCAGGGTCACAAAAGCGTGCTTTTAACCAGATGGCAGATACAGGTACCGACACGGACTCTGACTCCCATATCGATTTTAATGAGGCTTCTTTGCATCCGCGGGTTGTCGAGAGTATTCAGTACATGATTATAGCCATTAAAGATGTTTTACGTATATCTGAGGAACCTGCCGTTCCTGACACAAGAGTTTGTTTATTTAAAGGGAAAAGACCTAAGGTAAAATTTCCCCCCCTCTCACGAAATGAATGCGCTTTGTGAAAAGGCTTGGGAGTCGCCTGAAAAACGGTGGCAGATTTCCAAGAGAATTTTGATGGCATATCCTTTCCCCTCTGACGATAGGGAAAAATGGGAGTCGTCTCCAAATGTGGACAAGGCTCTCTCGCGATTGTCCAAGAAGGTGGCGCTTCCGGCTCCTGACACGGCTGCTCTCAAGGATCCGGCGGATCGCAAGCTGGAGACGACATTGAAGTCCATTTTCGGCAATACTGGCTTCTGATATGGATGCTCTTGATAAAGATAATATTCTTTTGACTCTTGGTTATATCAAGGACGCTGCAGATTACCTAAAGGATGGGGCGAGGGATGTTGGCCTCTTGGGATCAAGAGCCAATGCCATGGCGATTTCGGCCAGGAGGGCGCTGTGGGTTCATCAATGGAACGCTGATGCCGACTCCAAGAAGAATATGGAAGCTCTCCCTTTTAAAGGTAGTGTCTTGTTCGGTGACAGCCTGGCTGACCTGGTGTCGACCGCTACTGCGGGTAAGTCATCTTTTCTTCCCTATGTTCCCACACAACAGAAAAAGGCACCCCATCAGCAGATGCAGTCCTTTCGGCCTAATAAATACAAAAGAGGTAAGAGCTCGTCCTTCCTCGCTTCAAAGGGTAGAGGAAGGGGAAGGAAGTCGCCTGCAGTGTCAGGCACCCAGGACCAAAAGTCCTCCCCCGCCTCTACCAAGTCCACCGCATGACGCTGGGGCTCCCCTGGGGGAGTCCCTACCGGTGGGGGGCCGTCTCCGATTCAGTTTTGGGTTCGTTCGGCTCTGGATCCTAGGGTCTTAGACATAGTGTCCCAAGGGTACAGACTGGAGTTTCAGGAGATGCCCCCCAACCGGTTTTTCGTGTCGGCCTTGCCAGCTTCTCTTCCCGAAAGAGAGGTGGTAAGGGATGCGATACAAAAGTTGTGTCAACAGAGGGTCGTGGTGCCGGTTTCCCCGTCAGAACGGGGGGAAGGGTTCTATTCGAGCCTCTTTGTGGTGCCAAAGCCGGACGGATCGATCAGACCGATTCTGAACCTAAAATCCCTCAATCCATACTAGGGAGGCCAATCCCGGGCCGTTTTTTCAATCCCGGGATTCGGGATTAAAAAACGGTCAATCCCGGGATTGCAGTAGGGATCAAAGAAAGTTGTAGGGAGCTGCGCTGGAGGGAGGGTGTAGGTAGCGATAATGGAGGTAGGGAGGGTGTAGGTAGCAGTGCAGGACTCAGGAGGGAGGGTGTAGGTCTCGGCAGGGAGGGCTGGTAGCGGCGCGGGAGGGAGGAAGGCTGTAGGGAGCACCACTGAATGCACGGAGGGAGAGAGGGTGGGTGTAAGGAATAGTACTTACTATTAGGCGGGCTGCAACCATTAACACACTGAACGCGGCGGCATTTCAAATGAAGCGCCGGCCGCCAGCCAACCAGAGCTGGCGGACCGGCAGCCAATCAGGGAAGCGGCCACAGCAGTCGCTCCTGATTGGCTGCCGCTGCAGCAGCTCTGATTGGCTGCCAGTCCGCCAGCTCTGATTGGCTGGCGGCCGGCGCTACATTTGAAGTGCCACCGCGTTCAACTTGTTCATGGCTGCCGCCCCCCTAATATTAGTAAGTACTATTACTTACACACCCACCCTCCCGCCGCCGCGCATGCGCAGTAAAATCCAGTGAATCCCGGGATTGGATGCTCCAATCCCGGGATTCAAATCCCGGCATTTTTGGGCCCAAATCCCGGGGACCCGCCTCCCTAATCCATACTTGAAAACTTTCAATTTTAAGATGGAGTCTCTTTGAGCGGTGATCTCCAGCCTCGAAGGGGGGGATTTTATGGCGTCAGTCAACATAAAGGATGCTTACTTACACATCCCGATATTCCCTCCTCATCAGGGTTTTCACCAAGGTAATGGCGGAGATGATGGTCCTCCTTCGCAAGCAAGGGGTCACAATTATCCCGTACTTGGACGATCTCCTGATAAATGCGAGGTCCAAGGAACAGTTGTTAAGAAATGTGTATCTCTCCCTGTCTGTTCTGCGACATCACGGTTGGATTCTAAATTTGCCAAAGTCTCAGTTGATCCTGGCCACTCGGCTGCCCTTCCTGGGCATGATCCTAGACACGGAGATACAGAGAGTGTTTCTTCCGGAGGTCAAAGCTCTGGAAATCCAGACCATGGTCAGGGAGCTTCTGAGGCCGACAAGTGTGTCGATTCATCAATGTACTCGGGTACTAGGGAAGATGGTTGCGGCTTACGAAGCCATTCCGTTTGGCAGGTTTCATGCCCGGGTGTTTCAGTGGGATCTGCTGAAAAAATGGTCCGGGTCTCACCTTCTCATGCACCGGAAAATAAGTCTATCTTCCAGGGCCAGGATTTCTCTCCTGTGGTGGCTGCAAGGCTCTCACCTTCTAGAGGGACGCCGATTCGGAGTCCAGGACTGGGTCCTGCTGACAACAGATGCAAGTCTCCGAGGCTGGGGAGCAGTCACGGAAGGAAGAAATTTCCAGGGAAAATGGTCAAGCCAGGAATCTTGTCTCCACATAAATGTTCTCGAGTTGAGAGCCATTTACAACGGCCTGCTGCAAGCAAAGAACCTTCAGGGTCTCCCTGTCCTGATCCAGTCGGACAACATAACAGCGGTGGCGTACGTAAAAACCGCCAAGGCGGAACAAGGAGCATGGCAGCAATGGCGGAGGCCACAAGAATCCTTCGCTGGGCGGAACAGCACGTGAGCGCTCTGTCAGCAGTCTTCCTCCCGGGCGTGGACAACTGGGAAGCAGACTTCCTCAGGAGACACGATCTCCATCCGGGGGATTGGGCTCTTCATCAAGAGGTATTTGCAGAAGTGAAAAGGCGTTGGGGAATTCCTCTGATAAACATGATGGCGTCTCGCCTCAACAAGAAGCTTCCGAGGTATTGTTCCAGGTCAAGGGACCCCCAAGCCAGTGCAGTGGACGCCCTGGTGACTCCATGGGTGTTTCAGTCGGTGTATCTGTCCCTCCGCTACCTCTCATTCCAAAGGTGCTGAGTATCGTTCGACGAACAAGGGTTCAGGCGATACTCGTCGTTCCAGATTGCCCACGGAGGGCCTGGTATCCGGATCTTCAAGAATTACTAGTGGAAGATCCCTGGCCGCTTCCTCTAAGAGAGGACCTGTTACTGCAGGGGCCCTGCGTGTTTCCGAACTTACCACGTCTGCGTTTGACGGCGTGGAAGTTGAGCGCCAAATCTTAGCTCGGAAAGGTATTCCCGGGGAGGTCATCCCCACTCTCCTCAAAGCTAGGAAGGCGGTTACGGCGAAACATTATCACCGTATTTGGAGAAAGTATGTTTCGTGGTCTGAAACCAAAGCAGCTCCTGCGGAGGAGTTTCACTTGGGTCGGTGTGACAGGACGGTACCGTACGGAAGCACTCGCCGCTTGCCGCGTCCCGTCGACTGCGCACAGAATGGAAGGTCAAGCCGCACGAGGCCTGACCACATAGGGGATTCCCGCTTACCGTCAGTAACCGCCTGTTACTGACTCCACCCACCGCTGTGGGCGGGTTCTCGCTGCCACCACCAAACTCCTAACCTGCCGTGGCGTTTGGAACCACGGTTCTGCTCTGTATGTGCCGACGCACTGCTTTACCACAGCTGTGTGGTGCTGACGAATCCCCACTAGCCACTTGCTAGGCCTCTACCGGTAGCTGGCGGAAGGCGGAGCTTGGAGACGTCAGGTGCTTCCCTGGACAGCCGGAGAACGGGGCTAGGTTTGGCCTAACCCTATAGGTCACAAGATGAAGCAGTCTTCTTGAGGCAAAGGTGTTTATTGCTCAAATAACCTTTAAAAAGGCTCCTCCCTATTGCTAGGGGCAACAGCATACAATCAAGATGTTTTCAGCAGAAGAAGATGTTACAATACCAATCCTATGGGCCAGCTGCCCTTCTTTTATCCCTCTCCAAGACCCCTTACCACAGGGGGTAAGCCCGCCCTGTGGTGCACAACCAATCAATGTTTACCCATGAGCTGTGCATGCTCTGGTCTCATGCACACCTAACATTGTTCCCTATGGACAGTGGGGAGTGGTCGGTCTCCTTGGACTCTCCCATCTGGGAGAGTCAGGATACTCCCCGGTGCCGTTCAGTCTGGCTGGGGGGAAGTTTTCCCTCCTAAACTGATTTCCAGAAACCTGCCCGGGACCCCTCTCACTGCCTGCAGCCTGGACCTGGGCTCCAGAGCTGGGCAGCCTGGCTCCCCGGTCCAGGCTTCCCGGCACTACAGCTGGTCTCCATGGAGCTCCAAGAAACCACCCAGCCCGTTTCACAGCCAAGCTGCTTCTCTCTCTCCCTGTGCTCCCCGGAAATGTGAGGCCGGATGGGAAAACACTCCGCTTTTGGGGAAAAGGTCCGGGAGAATCCATCAGCCTGCACAGCCATGGATTCCCCCCTCCTGGGACACACAACCAAGTAAGTGCAATTTATCTTTAAATACATTACATTTAAATCACACTGTACATTTCCCTGTAAATATACACTGAGCCTGTGCCCTGCACAGACTCTACATACTCAGGCACTGCAGTGCCTTACAACACACTGTATGTCATTATTTAACTACTGTGCCCAGCGCTCAGCGCTGGGCTTCCCTAGCCCTGCAGCCTGGCTGCTAGGGCTCTCTCTCAGTGCTGGAGGTATGGGGCTGGCTTCCCCCATCCTCCAGCCTGCCTTCCTGCCTCTGGGGTTCCAGGGAGCTGGCTCTCCCTGTCCCCCCAGTGTGGCACTAACCAGTGGCCTCGCCGCACGCAGCGGCGCACCCCCCTGTACCGAAGTCCGGCGGCCCGGGACACTTGTCCCGGCCGCCGTGACACTTGTCCCGGCCGCCGTGACACTTGTCCCGGCCGCCGTGACCCTGGCTTGTTTCAGCGCTGAGGCGCCGGGAGCGTAGCTCCCGGAGCCCAGCGCTTCACCATCCTGCTCGGCAGCCTAATGTCCCCCACACCGCTAGGGAGCCGGCTAGCCCGGTCCCCCGTGAGCGGCGCTGACTGCGTCCGGCGGGGAGCCGGGCTGCGGCGCACCCCCCTCGCCAGCTAGCAGCCCGGGACGTCCGTCCCGGCTGCCGCGGCTGGCCACCTCCGACGGGCTGAGGCGCCGGGAGCAGAGCTCCCGGCCCCCAGCGGCGGCTCTCACGGAGAACACTGCAGCGGGAGCCGAGCTCCCAGCCGCAGCGCTCACCCTTCTCCCCGGCGCGCACACTCCAGTGCGCCCGGGGCTACACTGACCGCTGCTGGGAGCGGAGCTCCCGGACTCCGGCAGTCAGCGGCTGCCTCCTCTCCCCCGGCGTGCACACTCTGCTGAGCGCGCCGGGGAGCTGTCCTCCCTGCCGTGGTCTCCGGAGAGGTCCGGGACCACGGCACAACCAAAAAAAAACACATTTTTTTTTAACATTAATAAAACACGGCGCCTAGCGCCCACAATACATTTTTAAATCTGGCGCCAAGCGCCCATTGTCTTTGCAAATGGCGCCGGGCACTAGGGGTTAACCCCTTCAGTGCTGCGGCGGCCATTTGCCTCGTGGCTGGGGCTCTCCGGCCACACTCCTCCCCCCCCCATTCAAGCGGGTCAACCAGGGACCCATGTCCCAACGATTTGGGTCCTGGTCCCGCAGTCCGTTGGGGTGAAGGGGACGCTACCTGGGGGGTGTAGGCTCTGGCCTAGACAGTTCATCCATAGTGTAGTGGGCCTCTCTTCGTGGGTGCACAATTTTCAAATAGTCCACCTGAAGTCCAAGTTCAAGGCTCCACCACAAAAGTCTGTCCAATTCCCCCAAGGTAGGTTGCAGCCACCTAACAGGTAGGTGGTAAGTCACCACGGTGGGGGGCCGGTTACAAACAAGTGCCACCCACGGTGTCCCAACTGTGGCATACCCCACCTCCCACAATAGCAGTGTACTGCTCAACCAGGCCACAGGGTGCTCCTGCCCATATGGCTCTTTCTGGCTCGGTACTGCTCCCAGTCCGTGCAGTGGTGCAATAGTTCGTAACACACAGTCCTGGTCAAGAATGTGCGCCATCAGCACTGGAGCGGGTACCCGAGCTTCCTTCAATGACTGGAATGCCAACTCGCAAGCGGGTGCAAAGTCCACTGACTTGGGAATGCCCTTCCTAGCCATCTCTGTCAAGGGGTTCACTACAGGACTAAAGTCAATGACAACATGTCCGTAGGGCCTTACAGGTTCTAAGGTCAGTACCGGTCTGGGTGATGTGGGTCAGGGACAGCCTCTGGTTGCCTCCACCCCCTCTGGGTTGGGCCTACCCCTGTCTCCTCCCACATGGTGCCCCAGGCACTGCACCTTCGTCATACCTATCTGGCAACTGTCTGCCCTAACTGTCAGACCTGCCCTCCAATCCTCCTCCGTCAACCTATGACTCGGGAAACCTACCCTGTCACCTAGGCCTACTCCTTCCTCCTCGTCCGCTACCTGTGCCACAGTGATGGCGGCCAGACCACCAGCCTCTGGATCCTGTGTGGCATCCACTACTGGGAGGCTGCGTGTCTTCCCCGATCTACTGTGCACAGGCAGGGGACCTGCTATGTCCACAGCAACTTGCTGCAAGGGTTCTCCTATGGGCAGAGGCCCAGAGACAACACAACCGCTGGAGTGCCCCGGCTGCCAACGCATGGCACCAGCCTTACATTTGGTCTGGGCGTCATCCGACATTCCAGACCAGGGTAAGCTCTGTGTCAGGCACTTCAGGGTACGGTCTGTCTCCGGGTTGCTGTCCAAAGGGGTTTCGCTGGCAACCGACACCGGTTGCGCAGGAACGTTCCCTGAGGGGACCAGTTGGACACATTCCCTATCTGGTCTATCCCCTCCCACTTTCCTGGCTACCCTGTACCTTAACCCTTCCCGCCAGGTCAAACTTCCTGCCCCAACCCTGTCAAGGCTGCTGCCAGAGTGGCGCCTCATGCCTTTTGGGGATGGGTCAGAGAGTTGAGCCTCCCTAACCTCCTGCCTGTGGCCCTCAATCTCTCCTAAATTGAGACACCTTGTGCCCACTCTGCATGGAGAGGCCTTGGAGGCCTATCGAGGAGTGGCGACGGAGAAAACACTCCGTTTTTGGGGAAAAGGTCCGGGAGAATCCATCAGCCTGCACAGCCATGGATTCCCCCCTCCTGGGACACACAACCAAGTAAGTGCAATTTATCTTTAAATACATTACATTTTAATCACACTGTACATTTCCCTGTAAATATACACCGAGCCTGTGCCCTGCACAGACTCTACATACTCAGGCACTGCAGTGCCTTACAACACACTGTATGTCATTATTTAACTACTGTGCCCAGCGCTCAGTGCTCGGCTTTCCTAGCCCTGCAGCCTGGCTGCTAGGGCTCTCTCTCAGTGCTGGAGGTATGGGGCTGGCTTCCCCCACCCTCCAGCCTGCCTTCCTGCCTCTGGGGTTCCAGGGAGCTGGCTCTCCCTGTCCCCCCAGTGTGGCACTAACCAGTGGCCTCGCCGCACGCAGCGGCGCACCCCCCTGTACCGAAGTCCGGCGGCCCGGGACACTTGTCCCGGCCGCCGTGACCCTGGCTTGTTTCAGCGCTGAGGCGCCGGGAGCGTAGCTCCTGGACCCCAGCGCTTCACCATCCTGCTCGGCAGCCTAATGTCCCCCACACCGCTAGGGAGCCGGCTAGCCCGGTCCCCCATGAGCGGCGCTGACTATTAGCCTCGCCGCAGCGTCCGGCGGGGAGCCGGGCTGCGGCGCACCCCCCTCGCCAGCTAGCAGCCCGGGACGTCCGTCCCGGCTGCCGCGGCTGGCCACCTCCGACGGGCTGAGGCGCCGGGAGCAGAGCTCCCGGCCCCCAGCGGCGGCTCTCACAGAGAACACTGCAGCGGGAGCCGAGCTCCCAGCCGCAGCGGGAGCCCTTCTCCCCGGCGCGCACACTCCAGTGCGCCCGGGGCTACACTGACCGCTGCCGGGAGCGGAGCTCCCGGACTCCGGCGGTCAGCGGCTGCCTCCTCTCCCCCGGCGTGCACACTCTGCTGAGCGCGCCGGGGAGCTGTCCTCCCTGCCGTGGTCTCCGGAGAGGTCCGGGACCACGGCACAACCAAAAAAAACACATTTTTTTTTTACATTAATAAAGCACGGCGTCTAGCGCCCACAATACATTTTTAAATCTGGCGCCAAGCGCCCATTGTCTTTGCAAATGGCGCCGGGCACTAGAGGTTAACCTCTTCAGTGCTTCGGCGGCCATTTGCCTCGTGGCTGGGGCTCTCCGGCCACAGTCGGTTTCTCCATTTCTAGCAGGCAGGCGTCAATGCAGGCCTGAAATTGGGTTCCATCAAAGTGCAGATTTCGGCTTTATCTATTTTCTTTCAGAAGGAATTGGCCGTCCTTCCAGAGGTTCAGACTTTTGTGAAGGGAGTACTGCATATCCATCCTCCTTTTGTGGCGCCGTGGGATCTTGAAGTGGTCTTGCAGTTCCTTATGTCTCACTGGTTTGAACCTTTGCGTAAGGTTGAGTTAAAGTTTCTCACTTGGAAAGTGGTCATGCTTTTGGCTCTGACGTCTGCCAGGCGAGTGTCAGAGTTGGCGGCCTTGTCTCACAAGAGCCCTTATTTGATCTTCCATTCGGATAGAGCGGAATTGAGGACTCGTCAACAATTTCTGCCGAAGGTGGTTTCTTCGTTTCACATTAATCAACCTATTGTGGTACCTGTGGCTACGGATGCTGTGGCGGTTCCAAGGTCTCTTGATGTTGTAAGAGCTTTGAAAATTTACGTCGCCAGAACGGCTCTTACCAGGAAAACAGAGGCCTTGTTTGTCCTGTATGCTTCCAACAAGATTGGAAATCCTGTTTCTAAACAAACTATTGCTCGCTGGATTTGTAATACGATTCAGCAAGCTCATTCTTCGGCTGGGCTACCGTTGCCGAAGTCAGTAAAGGCTCATTCTACCAGAAAAGTGGGCTCATCTTGGGCGGCTGCCTGAGGAGTCTCGGCACTTCAGCTTTGCCGAGCAGCTACGTGGTCGAGTTCAAACACTTTTGCTAAGTTTTACAAGTTTGATACCCTGGCTGATGAGGACCTCATGTTTGCTCAATCGGTGCTGCAGAATTGTCCGCACTCTCCCGCCCGTTCTGGAGCTTTGGTATAGACCCCATATGGTCCTTTTGGAGTCCCCAGCATCCTCTAGGACGTAAGAGAAAATAGGATTTTAATACCTACCGGTAAATCCTTTTCTCCTAGTCCGTAGAGGATGCTGGGCGCCCATCCCAGTGCGGACTGTTACATGCAGTTGTATTATTACTGGTTATATTTGTTTACACGTGGGTTGTGTATTAGTTGTATTCAGCTTGTTGCTGTTGTAAATTCATACTGTTATCTGGTTTGCTGCTACTCCGGTTGTACGGTATGTTTATGGTGTGGGCTGGTATGTTTCTCGCCCTTAGTTTAAACAAAAATCCTTTCCTCGACATGTCCGTCCCTCCTGGGCACAGTTCCTATAACTGAGGTCTGGAGGAGGGGCATAGAGGGAGGAGCCAGTTCACACCCAGTCAAAGTCTTTTTAGTGTGCCCAAGCTCCTGCGGATCCCGTCTATACCCCATGGTCCTTTTGGAGTCCCCAGCATCCTCTACGGACTAGGAGAAAAGGATTTACCGGTAGGTATTAAAATCTTATTTTCTTAATTCTGGTTTATTTTCAATAGAACACCAGTAAAAAAAGTTTGCCCAATATTATCGTACAGTAGATTTACTTATTATACAATCTAACTGGGAGCGAGGTTACAGAGGTGTGCTCATATACCTATCATTTTTGCTCCATATGATGTGACTTAGATTCTCTGCTACAGGTAACAAGTAATACCTGAGTTCTTCTCTTGTTCCCAAATTTTTGCTTCCTAATTCGCTAATAGGGCCTGATTCAGATGTGGTTGGAGTTACTATTGCTGTTTACACAGAAACAACAGCGATAGCACTAATGTGGTAATGCAGCATCACGCCTCCTGCTGCATTACTAATCCGTGTTGGGTCCTAAGACGCAGTATCGGATCATCACCAACACCATCAGCCAGCTGCGTGACCCATGAGTTCATGCAAGTCAGCTGCTACAGGAGATACAAAGAGGCCAGGAAATCTGCATCCTCTGATGGCCTACGTTTTCAGAAACTAAGGCTGTTGCCACCCTCTCCCTGCTCTCCAAACAGCAGCAGACTGTCAATCACTGACAGTCTACTACCATCCTGCTTCACAGGATCCATTCGTGCATACACGGAACGGATCCTGCGTATGCTCAAAGTACCGGCTATTGGTACTTAGCAGAGAAGGACGTCAGTCTGTCCACAGGCCCATAGTACTAATGGGGAAATGAACCAAGCAGTGAACACTGGAGAAGTTGCCAATACTAACCAATCATCTTTGAAGTAGTATTTATCAAGTACATTCTAGAAAAGGATTAGTGGAAGCTGATTGCTTGCTGTGGGCAATTTCTCCAATCGTCCATGTCTTTTCTCTGCTTGCTACATCTTTCCCTGTGTACTGTATTTAGGATTCATATTTTTGTTGCAAAGGAATTGGAAGAAAGTAGCAGATGAAGCATCATACAGGACCATATAGGACCTCCGGTTTTTGCCTTTTCACAGACTGCGTACTTTCCCCCAAATTTTGCCGCTTAATTCACTAATAGTGTACTAAGTACATAGGTTTGGTATTTTTGTCCTGAAATAGTTGCTATATAAAAGCAGATAAAGATGCGTATTTGTAGAAAGTCGCACAGTTTGTTTAAATTGTGAAGATCATTATGTGCCAAACTGGGCTATTTGGCACAGTTTGAGGATAAGTGTATGTGGAGACATCTGTAGTTGGGAAACCAGATTATTTGGGTAATTGAGCAGGCAAGTGGCAGGTTGTGGTCGGGATTCCGGCAGTCACCATACCGACGCCGGGATCAGCGGCTGCCAGGATGCCGGCAGAGGGAGAGAGAGCACCGAAGCACCTTGCGGGCTCGCTACGCTACGGACTCTGTGGCTCGCTGCCCTCGCCACAGGTTTTATTCCCACGGGTGGGAATAGCCCTGGGCACCCTGCCGGCATTCTGGAGGTCGGGATCCCGGCATCGGTATGCTGACAGCCGGTCACCTGACTACATCCCCAATAAATTATGTATACAAGTGAGTTCGGTTATATATGTTTTTTCTTCAGAGTTCATAGGCTTCACAGGATTACCATGGGGTTTAGGCGGTTTGGAACACACCGGGCACGAAACAGTTAAAGCTTTTCGGTCCCAGAATGCAGCTATAACCTCTCCCCAGCCCCAGGCCATTGTTTTGTTTTGGTGGCGGCAGCAGCTGGATACACTTTTTTTGTTTCGTTTTTTTTACCGAGACTGCTGTTGCAGCCTCAATTTTTTTTTTTATGTAACAGAGCTGACAGGTGGCTGATGGAACAATGGTACTGCAGCTCCATCACTCGCGCCACGACACTGATTATGAGGTCCAGTGTTTCGGCGGGCGCAGGTAAAGCATATGCTAGCTATCGCTTTTCCGGGCCCAGGACCGCAGCCAGACAGAGGGGGGGAAGGTAAGTAGCAGCTCAAGACCTCCAGAGTTGGAGACGCTGTGAAGGCACTTATTGCGGAAACTGGGTCTCTCGCGTCTTCCGCTAGACTACCAGGGCATATATATATACTAGCACGGGGACGCGTATAAGCTGGTAGTCCTGGTGGGGAATATCACACTAGGGGAGGTAGGCTCTCCCCGTTAGCCCCTCCTTCATGCCAGGGCGTGATTCTTTGAGATTTTTCTGGTCTGTCGAATACTACCCTCCTCCTCCCCCAGTGAGACACTCAGACAGTGCCGGCTTCAGAGGTCTCAGGAGCTCGTGTCCAGTCTCACTGTATGCCTTTTCCTGGGGACAGGTTATACAGTACTTACCCTACCATCCTTTGAGGTTGTGTAGTTGAGTCAGTGCCCAATGTTATATGCATTGTGTGTGAATTGTTGCTAGCTACTGCTGTTTGTGTTCAGACTCTGCTGTGTTTGTTATACTGTGCCTGTAGATCAAGGTGGAGTCTGGGGCTTCTGTACTGGTTTCTTGCAAGACCTGCTCAGTCAAGTTAGACGTGCTTTTATTTTGTGAAAAAGGGTCTCTGTTTGAGGTGTTATGCTGCACCATCACTCAATACGGTGACTCCAGCACCTGTCCTAGAACCGCCATGGGTGGCTTCTTTGTCTCGGCTTATGACTCAGTAGAACGCTTGCCCGTGCCTACTCTCACTCTACAGCACGGGTTGCCTCAACAGTCTCAGGCTTCGTCGTTGGCCCATCCTTTGCAACCTCCTTGGATGGACATGTGTTCACAATCTAGCTCAGACGTCAGTCGTGATTAAAGATATGTTACGGAGCGACAGATCAGGGCCCACTAAAGCATCTAGACAAGTTACATCCTCATCTCCTTCGGCGCAGGCCTCGGATTCTGAGACTGATTCTGATCAGTAGGAAGATGATGTCTCAGACTTTGGTTTTAGTCCATAACCGCGCGTACTAAGAGGCAGATTCAGCGTGAATCTGAGAAGTGCAGAAATCGCTATTTGGCAATTTCTGCACTTCTGCTCATTCGCGAGGAAGTCCCAGCGGGGACAGAGGCTGTCCATTTTGGATCTTGGATTGGATACTACTGGCCACAGATGCCAGTCTCTGGGTGTGGGGAGCAGTGACCAGCCAACAATCCTTGCAGGGACATTGGACAGTCCTCGAGAGTCGCCTATCCATCAACATACTGGAACTCAGGGCAGTGTTCAGGGCACTCCGTCCGATGCAGGACCTTCCTCAGGGTCAGCCAGTGCAGGTCCAATCTGACAATGCGACTACAGTAGCTTACCTCAACCATCAAGGAGGCATGCAACGTTTAGCCACTATGAGAGAGGTGACGCACATCCTCACGTGGGCAGAACGTCTTCTTCCAGTAATGTCGGCCGTGTTCATCCCAGTAGTTTTCAATGGGGAAGCGGACTACCTAAGCCGACAGGACGTACACTCAGGAGAGTGTCCTCTACATCCAGAGGTCTTTCAGGATCTAGTGGACAGATGGGGTCATCCAGAAGTGGAACTCATGGCATCACGCCTCTAGCACAAACTACTAGTATATGGGTCCAGGACCAGGGATCCTGCAGGCGCCATTTGTAGACGCTCTGGCAGTACAGTGGGACTACAATCTGGTATACATCTTCCCTCCAGTTTCACTTCGTCCAAGGGTGCTTGCAAGTTCAAGCAGGAGGGAGGCACAATGCTTCTCACAGCTCCAGACTGGCCGAGGCGTCCTTGGTTTGTAGACCTGCAGGGTCTGTCAATCGACGCTCTTCAGACTGCATTTAAGGCAGGATCTGTTAACACAGGGTCCTTGTCTACACCAGGTCCTGACTCTGCTGTTTTTGACGGGCGTGGCTCTTGAGACACACTTAAAGCACGCAAGCCTGCCTCAGCAAGGATTTGGCACACTTATTTCCAGTGGTGTTCACCGAGGAACGACAATCCTACTTTCAGAGTGGCAAGCGTACTTTCTTTCCTTCAACCATGATTGTTCTTAGGTCTTCGACTAGCGTCCCTCATGGCACAGGCATCTGCCTTGTCCATGTGGTTTCAGAGAAAGATTGCTTCTCTGCCAGATATCAGAATTTTGTTTCAGAGGATCCTCCGTATTCAGCCTCCATTTGTCCCTCCGGTGGCTCCATGGGACTTGTCTCTGGATCTAAAAGCGTAATAAGCAGCTGCATTTGAACCATTGGACTTCGGATTTAAAGAGGCTGACAGAAAAGTCTCTCCTCCTCCTAGCTATTGCCTCTGCTCGCAAAGTGTCTGATTTAGCGGCACTTTCGTGTATCTCTGCTATTTTTGATTTTTCTTCTAGAACAGAGCTGTCCTTAGGACCAGGTCTGGATACCTTCCTAAGATGGTCTCCAAATTTCATATCAATGAGGAAACTGTGGTTCCAGCCTTTCAATCTCCAAACCCTTCCAAAAGATTGTTGGATGTGGTGCGAGCACTTCAGATTTATGTGGAGCGAACTAAATCTATCCGTAAATTTGACGCTCTTTTTCTTTTGTACAGTTTTCACAAAAGAGGCTGGCCTGATAACAAGCAGACCTTGGCTCGATGGCTTCAAATGACAATTGCTCTGGCATTCATGGAAGCGGATCTACCTGTTCCTGTGGTGCTCAAGGCTCTGTGGGGCCTTCATGTGTGGCTAGTCGTAGAGTATCTGCCGAACAGTTGTACAGAGCAGCCACCTGGTCTTCTGTCCATACTTTCCTCCGTTTCTATTTATTCAATACTTTTGCATCCCAGGATGCTACATTTAGGTGATGGGTTCTCCGTTCTGCTTAGGCGCGTACCCTTCCTTAGGGGATACTGCTTTAGGACATCCCCGTGGTAATCCTGCGGATCCTTTGGATCCTGAAGAAGAAGAGAATAAGAGTTATGATACACTCACCATAGTTAACTCTTTTTCTCTTATGTCCTAGAGGATGCTGGGGACTCCGTAAGGACCATGGGGTATAGACGGGCTCCGCAGGAGACATGGGCACTATAAAGAACTTTAGATGGGTGTGCACTGGCTCCTCCCTCTATGCCCCTCCTCCAGACCTCAGATAGATCCTGTGCCCAGAGGAGACTGGGTGCATTACAGGGGAGCTCTCCTGAGTTTCTCTGAAAAGAATTTTGTTAGGTTTTTTATTTTCAGGGAGCACTGCTGGCAACAGGCTCCCTGGATCGTGGGACTGAGGGGAGAGAAGCAGACCTACTTAAGTGATAGGCTCTGCTTCTTAGGCTACTGGACACCATTAGCTCCAGGTGGTCGGAACGCAGGTCTCACCCTCGCCGTTCGTCCCGGAGCCGCGCCGCCGTCCCCCTCACAGAGCCGGAAGATAGTAGCCGGGTGAGTATCAGAAGAAAGAAGACTTCAAAGGCGGCTGAAGATTTCAGATCTTCTCTGAGGTAACGCGCAGTGGTAACGCGCAGCGCCATTGCTCCCACACACAGCGGGCACTGACGGGCGCAGGGGGGGCGCCCTGGGCAGCAATATTAAACCTTTTGGGACTGGCTAAAGTATATAGATATACTGGGGAGGCAGTATATAAGATAATCCCCCGCCCAGGATTGTGAATTTGAGCGGGACCGAAGCCCGACGCTGAGGGGACGGGGCTTGATCCTCCAGCACTAACCAGCACCATTTTCTCCACAGCACACTGCAGAGAAGCTGGCTCCCCGGACTCTCCCCTGCTGAACACTGTGACAGAGGGCAAAAAAGAGGGGGGGGGGGCACATTAGATTGGCGCAGTGAGTGTATATACATATATTGGTATAAAAGCGCTGTTTAACTGGGAATTCTGTTCCCAGAGTCAAGGGGCGCTGGTGTGTGCTGGCATACTCTCTCTCTCTGTCTCTCCAAAGGGCCCTTAGTGGGGAATTGTCTCCATATAAATATATCCCTGAGTGTGTGGGGGTGTCAGTACGTGTATGTATAAAGGATGTTTTACATATCACAGATGACCCCTCTGTCCCTGACACGAGGGTACACATGTTTAAGGAAAAGAAACCTGAGGTAACCTTTCCCCCATCTTATGAGCTGAAAGAGTTATTTGAAAAAGCTTGGGAAACTCCAGACAAGAAACTGCAGATTCCCAAAAGAATTCTTATGGCGTATCCTTTCCCTGCGCAGGACAGGTTATGGTGGGAATCCTCACCCAGAGTGGACAAGGCGTTAACGCGCTTGTCAAAAAAGGTGGCGCTGCCGTCTCCAGACACAGCAGCCCTTAAGGATCCTGCTGATCGCAGACAGGAAACTACCTTAAAATCAATTTATATGCATACGGGTGCTTTGCTCAGACTGGCAATAGCATCGGCTTGGGTTTGTAGTGCGGTAGCAGCTTGGACAGATACCTTGTCAGCTGACATTGATACCCTAGATAGGGATACCATTTTATTGACCTTAGTCAATATTGACCCGCAGTCTTATATATGAGAGACGCTCAGAGAGACGTTGGGCTACTAGGTTCAAGAGCCAACGCCATGGCGATTTCTGCTAAGCGAGCCCTGTGGACCCGCCAATGGACGGGTGATGCCGACTCAAAGAAGCATATGGAAGTTTTACCTTACAAAGGTGAGGATTTATTTGGGGAAGGTCTCGCGGACCTGGTTTCCATGGCTACCGCGGGTAAATCTACCTTTTTACCTTATGTTTCCCCACAGCAAAAGAAAACAACGCATTATCAGATGCAGTCCTTTCGGTCGCATAAGTCCAGAAGAGGTCGGGGTTCTTCCTTCCTCGCCAGAGGTAAAGGTAGAGGGAAAAAACTGCCGGCTACGGCTAGTTCCCAGGAGCAGAAGTCCTCTCCGGCTTCTACTAAATCCACCGCATGACGCTGGGGCTCCACTGAGGGAGTCGGCGCCGGTGGGGGCACGTCTTCGACTCTTCAGCCACTTCTGGGTTCAGTCAGATGTGGATCCTTGGGCGATGGAAATTGTATCCCAAGGTTACAAGCTGGAATTCGAAGACGTGCCTCCTCGCCGGTTTTTCAGATCGGCTTTACCAGCTTCTTCCGCAGAAAGGGAGATAATTTTAGCGGCAATTCAAAAATTGTGTCAACAACAAGTGGTTGTCGAGGTTCCCCGGGTTCAACATGGAAAAGGGTACTATTCAACCCTATTTGTCGTCCCGAAACAGGATGGCTCGGTCAGACCCATTCTAAATTTAAAATCCCTAAACCTGTACTTGAAAAAGTTCAAATTCAAGATGGAATCGTTCCGGGCAGTAATCTCCAGCCTGGAAGGGGGGGATTTTATGGTGTCACTGGACATAAAGGATGCATACCTTCATGTCCCCATATATCCCCCTCATCAGGCGTACCTGAGATTCGCGGTACAGGACTGTCATTACCAGTTTCAGACGTTGCCGTTTGGGCTTTCCACGGCCCCGAGGACTTTCACCAAGGTAATGGCGGAAATGATGGTGCTCCTGCGCCGGCAGGGAGTCACAATTATCCCGTACTTGGACGATCTCCTGATAAAAGCGAGATCGAGAGATCGGTTGCTGAAAAGTGTGGCGCTCTCCCTGGAAGTGCTGCAGCAACATGGCTGGATTCTAAATCTACCAAAGTCACAGTTGGTTCCAACAACTCGGCTATCGTACTTAGGCATGATTCTGGACACGGAACAAAAGAGGGTTTTTCTCCCAACGGAAAAAGCCCAGGAACTCCAGAACATGGTCAGAGACCTGTTAAAACCGAAAGTGTCGGTCCATCAATGCACTCGAGTACTGGGGAAAATGGTGGCGACCTACGAGGCCATCCCCTTCAGCAGGATTCATGCGAGGACTTTTCAGTGGGACCTTCTGGACAAGTGGTCCGGGTCCCATCTCCAAATTCATCAGAAAATACGCCTTTCCCCCAGGGCCAGGGTGTCTCTCCTATGGTGGCTGCAGAGTGCTCATCTTCTAGAGGGTCGCAGGTTCGGCATTCAAGACTGGGTTCTGGTGACCACGGACGCGAGCCTCCGAGGTTGGGGAGCAGTCACACAAGGAAGAAACTTTCAGGGGATATGGTCAAGTCAGGAGGCTTGTCTACACATCAACGTACTGGAATTGAGGGCCATATACAACGGCCTACGTCAAGCGGAATATCTTCTTCGCGACCTACCGTTTCTGATTCAATCAGACAACATCACAGCCGTGGCTCATGTAAACCGCCAAGGCGGAACAAGGAGCAGAGTGGCAATGGCGGAAGCTACCAAGATTCTGCGCTGGGCGGAAAATCACATAAGCGCTTTGGCAGCAGTCTTCATTCCGGGAGTGGACAACTGGGAAGCAGACTTCCTCAGCAGACACGATCTCCATCCAGGAGAGTGGGGACTTCATCAAGAAGTTTTTGCAGAGATAACAAGTCAGTGGGGACTTCCTCAAATAGACATGATGGCTTCACACCTCAACAAGAAGCTTCGGAAGTATTGTGCCAGGTCGAGGGACCCTCAGGCAGTAGCAGTGGACGCCCTGGTGACACCATGGGTGTTTCAGTCGGTCTATGTGTTCCCTCCTCTTCCACTCATCTCAAAGATATTGAGAATCATAAGACGAAAAAGAGTACAGACAATACTCATTGTTCCAGATTGGCCTCGAAGGGCCTGGTATTCAGATCTTCAGGAAATGCTCACAGAAGATCTGTGGCCTCTTCCTCTCAGAGAGGACCTGTTGCAACAGGGGCCCTGCGTGTTCCAAGACTTACCGCGGTTACGTTTGACGGCATGGCGGTTGAATTCTAGCTGGGAAAGGCATTCCGGAAGAAGTCATCCCTACTCTGATAAAGGCTAGGAAGGAAGTGACGGCGAAACATTATCACCGTATCTGGAGAAAATATGTATCTTGGTGTGAATCCAAGAATGCTCCTACGGAAGATTTCCATCTGGGCCGTTTTCTCCACTTTCTACAGACAGGAGTGGATATGGGCCTAAAATTAGGGTCCATTAAGGTACAGATTTCGGCTCTATCAATTTTCTTTCAGAAGGAATTGGCTTCTCTCCCAGAAGTCCAGACTTTTGTAAAGGGAGTGCTGCACATACAGCCTCCTTTTGTGCCTCCAGTGGCACCATGGGACCTTAACGTGGTGTTACAGTTCCTGAAATCTCACTGGTTTGAACCTCTTCAAACGGTTGAGTTAAGATTTCTCACTTGGAAGGTGGTCATGTTGTTGGCCTTGGCATCTGCAAGGCGGGTGTTCGAATTGGCGGCTTTGTCGCACAAGAGCCCCTATCTGATTTTCCATGTGGATAGAGCAGAATTAAGGACTCGTCCTCAATTTTTGCCTAAGGTGGTTTCATCGTTTCACATGAACCACAACCTATTGTGGTACCTTTGGCTACGAATGACTTGGAGGATTCCAAGTCCCTGGATGTAGTCAGGGCCTTAAAAATGTATGTAGCCAGGACGGCTAGGGTTAGGAAAACAGAGGCACTGTTTGTCCTGTATGCAGCCAACAAGGTTGGCGCTCCTGCTTCTAAGCAGACTATTGCTCGCTGGATCTGTAACACGATTCAGCAAGCTCATTCTACGGCTGGATTGCCGTTACCAAATTCGGTAAAGGCCCATTCCACTAGGAAGGTGGGCTCTTATTGGGCGGCTGCCCGAGGCGTCTCGCGTTACAACTTTGCCGAGCGGCGACTTGGTCGGGTTCAAACACTTTTGCAAAATTCTACAAGTTTGATACCCTGGCTGATGAGGACCTTATGTTTGCTCAATCGGTGCTGCAGAGTCATCCGCACTCTCCCGCCCGGTCTGGAGCTTTGGTATAATCCTCATGGTCCTTACGGAGTCCCCAGCATCCTCTAGGACGTAAGAGAAAATAAGATTTTAAACCTACCGGTAAATCTTTATCTCCTAGTCCGTAGAGGATACTGGGCGCCTGTCCCAGTGCGGACATTTTTTCTGCAAGGCTTGTATATAGTTATTGCTTACATAAGGGTTATGTTACAGTTGAGATCAGTCTTTGGCTGATGCTGTTTTGTTCATACTGTTTACTGGTGGCGTATATTCCATGTTATACGGTGTGGATGGTGTGGGCTGGTATGAATCTTGCCCTTAGATTAACAAAAATCCTTTCCTCGTACTGTCAGTCTCCTCTGGGCACAGTTCTCTAACTGAGGTCTGGAGGAGGGGCATAGAGGGAGGAGCCAGTGCACACCCATCTAAAGTTCTTTATAGTGCCCATGTCTCCTGCTGAGCCCATCTATACCCCATGGTCCTTACGGAGTCCCCAGCATCCTCTACGGACTAGGAGAAAAATATTTACCGGTAGGTTTAAAATCTTATTTTCTCTTACATCCTAGAGGATGCTGGGGGTCTACATTAGTACCATGGGGTATAGACAGGTCCACCAGGAGCCATTGGCACTTTAAGAGTTTGAGAGTGTGGGTTGGCTCCTCCCTCTATGCCCCTCCTACCAGACTCTGTTTAGAAAATGTGCCCGGAGGAGCCGGTCACAGCTAGGGGAGCTCTCCAGAGTTTCCTTAGTAAAAGTAATTTTTTAGAGTTTATTTGTTTTACAGGAGGCTGCTGGCAACAGCCTTTCTGCAGCAAGGGACTTAGGGGGGGAGCAGTGTCCACCCTGCGGGGTCTGAGCCACTGTCTCCGCTGACTGGACACTGAGCTCCAGAGGGAATAGATCGTTCCCCGCCACAGGGGATCGCTCACCCCAGCAGCATGCCGCCACCCCCAAACAGATCTGAAGAATCGGTGGCGAGTGAGGCACCGACCCCCCTAGCAAGTGGGTGGCCGGTGTGAAGATGGCGGCATCTGGGTAGGAGCGCAGTATTAACTGCGCTCCAGGAGGCTCAGCGGTATACTGTGCGGCGCTGTGAGTGGCACCATGAGCCAACGCCTACACCCTGCACAGGTCACACAGCCTGTCGGGGTCCCAGGATCTCAGCCAGCATCAAACCTCAGGCCAGTATAATCTTATGAAGAGCGGGAAGACAGCGCCACTATGGGGGAGAAGCTTCTCCTCAGAGCGGAACCAGCAGCGTTCAGCGCCATCTTCCTGCCTGCACAGCGCTGTCCAGGAGGAAGCAAGCCCCTCCACAACAACTCCAGCTATCTCTCACGGTACCAGGGGGTTGTAGAAGGGGGGGGAGGGGAGGGGAGGGGAGGGGGGGGGGCTGCAAAACGACTGTGTAACCTATTAAGGTGCACAGTCGGCGCTGATAAGGAGTCTCCCTTTGTGTTAAAAGGGCTGTGTGTGGGTTGGCTCCAATCTCTGTGTCTCTTTTGCCATCCTTGGGGGTAAACTCTGTCTGCCCTCCCGTGTGTGTGTGTGTGTGTGTGTGTGTGTGTGTGTGTGTGTGTGTGTGTGTGTGTGTGTGGAGTGTCTGTGGTCTCCATTAAGCAATGTCCAGAGTCTCTGTGTCATATGCTGCAGAGGATATGTCCTCTCAGGATGATCCCATTCCATGTAATCAGGATAGCACTGGTTTAGCACAGATACCAGCAAGGGAACCTGAGTGTTTTTCCTCTATCGAATCTGTGATTTCGCAGACTTCTAATAGAGCTGCACAATCTGAGTTTGCACCTCAGACTTTACAGGACTCTATGGCAGTCTGGCCCAGTTCTGTCGCCTCAGGGCCTTCCTCTGTATGTTTCCAAACACGTGTTCTTGCACAGATTAGACAGGTTGACACTGGTACCGTTTCTGACACTACGGACAGTGATGGGGGGTATGTTTGCGGGGACTGCATATCTTACACAAGTGCAGTTAATGATAGAGGCCATTACAGTTATGTTGAGTATTTCCGAGGCTTCCTTCACTGATAAGGGAACCTCGCTAACCTTCCCTGCGTCAAAGGCTTTATATGCTATGTTTGAAACAGCATGGGTTAATCCTGCGAAAAATTCCAGATTCCTAAGAGGATCCAAGTGGTTTTTCCTTTCCCTGTGGAGGATATGACTGAGTGGGAAACCCGACCAGTATTGCAGACGGCTGACCGTAAGATTGATAATACGCTCAGATCAGTGTGCACGGCTTCAGGGGCGATGTCAAGTCCCACTATTGCCAGTACATGCATTGCCAAGTCCTTAGTGAAGTGGTCAGGCACGTTACTTGAGGATTTGGATAAAATGGACAAAAAGGATGTTAAATTGTTTTTGCGTAACATTCAGGGTTCGGCAGGTTTTCTGGCTGAATCCATGAACGACCTGGGTTCCATGTCTGCAGGAATTTCTTCCATGTATGTCTCCGCTCGTCGTCGACTGTGGCTACGTCAGTAGTCTGCCGACGCAGAATCCAGGAGAAGTGTGGAGACCCTACCCTACACAGGTCAGGCTCTCTTTGGGGAAGCGCTAGAAGCGTGGATATCCACGGCTACAGCGGGCATGTCACCTTTTCTTCCCTCAGCTACGCCTGCTCCGAAGAAACCCTTTTCTTCAACTGTATGACAGCCCTGTGGGGCTGCCAAACCAGAGAAGCCAGGCCATCCAACGTCTCCTTTCGGGGAGGTAGGCCCAGGAACAGAAGCCTGCTTTAGGTGCACTAAAGTCCTCCGCATGACGGTGGACTGCACGCCCCGGTGGTGGGGCCGGTGAGAGCGCAGCTCAGATGTTTCAGTCATGTCTGGGTGTCGTCCGACCTGGATCCCTTGGTGCAATATATTGTGTCCCAGGGATACAGGCTGGTATTTAATTTCTCTCACCGGTTTTCAATTCAGGCCTGCCAGCTCTGCTGGCAGACAGGACTGTCCTGCAAGACGCCGTCCAGACGTTGGTGGAGGCGCATGTTCTTGTGCCAGTACCACCTCCATATGCAAAACAAAGGTTTCTATTCGAACCTTTTCATATACCGAAACCAGATGGTTCGGTCAGACCCATTCTTAACCTAAAAAACCCTTTTCTGAGGGAGTACAAGTTCAAAATGGAGTCTCTAAGGGCGGTAATATCAGGAGAAGGGGTTTTCCTGGTATCCCTGGATATTGAGGATGCATAACCCCACAATCCATTTTGGCCACTGCGTCAAGAAATTCTCCGATTCGCTCTGTTGAACTGTCATTTCCATTTCCAGGACCTGCCATTCGCCCTCTCCACAGCACAGCAGCTTGGTAAGCCAGCAACATTATCCATGGTGTCACTAATATGTCTCTCAGCCTCTGAGACTCTACCAGATAGAACCTGCATTTGGTTAGTAATGTCAGACACCACTTTTTGCAGCAAAGGTGCCATGGTAGATTGAAACACTGAGACCATTTCTTCATAGGAAGAAGAAATGTTACCTTTGTGGGCAAGTATCACATCCGAGTCTGGAGGAAGGACAGCTATGGGTTTTTTGTTAGCCTGTGTTTCCAGGGCGCTGTCTGTACCCAGCGCCATATTGTGATCTCCCCATCGCTTCTCCTGGCGTGGCAGCTGAGCTGGCGCAGTCACTTTAGGGACATAGGGTGCACCCAGAAACTTCATTTTCTTCTCATTTCTGCGTGGAGACCGGGAGTGGTGTTTTCCTGTTGTAGACAGCGTGTTGGCGGTTAGGGCTGGCGTGAGGAACTTAGCTGACGTGAGAAGCTGCTCACTCTCACATGCCGAATCTGGAAGTCTCAAATGAATGCTGCTTTTAAAAGAATAAGCAGACACGCTAGAATCTTTCTGATGACTGCTTATCGCAGGTTATTACATTTCTGCTCTTGGTGTACCTTCCACCTCTGACATACAAAAGAGATTTGCTATCTCCACTAATTGCTTCTATCAATATCTAATCTGGGCATTTCTTCTACAATATGGATGCCAATATATCTAGCAGGCCTTCAACCACATTTGAGTCTCTATATTTTAGATGCTTTCTCCATGGGCTAAATATCCACTATATACTTGACTTTCTCCTGCCCTTTGAAATATCACCAAATAGTCAAATGGGCAACTGATTTAGGTGAAACTTCAGTTGGCGATGAATGGGAGGACATTTTGGACAACATTGCTTTTAGCTTGATCTGCACTGGGATCAAAGAATATTCATGTCAACTATTATACCATCAGTTTATGGGATATGTTCTGATCAACCTTCACAATATATATGCACCTGATTTTCACGTGTTAGAGATGCTGCTTATCTGCATGCTGTTTCCTACATACAGTACCTGCTAGTAATGAGTTTTCTCTAACGTCCTAGAGGATGCTGGGGACTCCGTAAGGACCATGGGGAATAGACGGGCTCCGCAGGAGATAGGGCACTTTATGAAAGCTTTGGATTCTGGGTGTGCACTGGCTCCTCCCTCTGTCCCTCCTCCAGACCTCAGTTTTACACTGTGCCCAGAGCGAGATGGGTGCACTGCAGAGAGCACCCTGGAGTTCTCTGCCTAGGAAGCATTTTTGTTTGGATTGTTTCTACGTTTTTACAGGGAGCACTGCTGGCAACAGGCTCCCTGCATCGAGGGACTGAGGAGAGAGGGGCAGACCTTCTTAATTGATAGGCTCTGCTTCCTCGGCTACTGGACACCATTAGCTCCAGAGGGGGTGAACACAGGTTCTTACTGGGCGTCCACCTCCAGAGCCGTGCCGCCGTTTTCCTCACAGAGCCAGAAGAAACGAAGTCAGAAGACGTCTCAGGCGGCAGAAGCCTTCAGAGCTTCACTGAGGTAACGCACAGCACTGCAGCTGTGCGTCATTGCTCCCATACACTTCACATACTCCGGTCACTGTAAGGGTGCAGGGCGCAGGGGGGGCGCCCTAGGCAGCAATATAACACCTCTCTTATGGCAAAAGACAATATACATGTACAGGTGGGCACTGTACATGTATATAAAGAGCCCCCGCCATTTTTTAATAACTTTGAGCGGGACTGAAGCCCGCCGCCGATGGGGTAGGGCTTCTCCCTCAGCACTCACCAGCGCCATTTTCTCTCCACAGCACCGCTGAGAGGAAGCTCCCCAGACTCTCCCCTGCTTACACACGGTGAAGGGGTGTTTAAAAGAGAAGGGGGGGCACATAATTGGCGGATAACATATTATACAGTGCGGCTGGGGAAAAAACATTTTGTGTTGGTCTCCAGGGTCATTGCGCTGGGGTGTGTGCTGGCATACTCTCTCTCTGTCTCTCCAAAGGGCCTTAAAGGGGACACTGTCTTCAGAAAACAGTTTCCGTGTGTGTGTGTGTGTGTGTGTGTGTGTGTGTGTGAAGTGTGTCGGTACGTGTGTGTCGACATGTTTGACGAGGAAGGCTCGCTTAATGTGGAGGGGGAGTGCTTGAATGTCATATCGCCGTCGCCAGCGCCGACACAGGAATGGATGGATATGCTGAATGTCTTAAATGCAAATGTCAATCTATTGCATAAAAGGTTAGACAAGGCTGAAGCTAGGGATCAGTCAGGTAGCCAGTCCATGCCTGTCCCTGGGGCGCCAGGCCCTTCGGGGTCTCAGAAGCGCACCATATCCCAGATCGATGACACAGATACCGACACAGATACTGACTCTAGTGTCGACTATGAAGATGCAAAATTACAGCCGAAGGTGGCAAAAGGTATTCGGTACATGATTATTGCCATTAAAGAGGTTTTGCATATTACTGAGGAACCCCCTGTCCCTGACACGAGGGTACACATGTATAAAGGGAAAAAGCCTGAGGTCACCTTTCTGTCCTCATTTGAGCTGAGCGAATTGTGCGAAAAGGCTTGGGAATCTCCAGATAGGAGACCACAAGTTCCCAAAAGGATTCTTATGGCGTATCCTTTTCCACAAACGGATAGGATACGATGGGAATCTTCGCCTAAAGTAGACAAGGCGCTGACACGCTTTTCCAAAAAGGTGGCACTGCCTTCGCAGGATACGGCTTCCCTCAAGGATCCTGCTGATCGCAGACAGGAAATTACCATGAAGCACATTTACACTCATTCCGGTACTATTGTTAGACCGGCTATGGCGTCGGCCTGGGTTTGTAGTGCTGTCGTGGCATGGGCAGATTCTTTATCTACGGAGCTTGACACCTTAGATAGGGATGCCATTTTAATGACCATAGAGCATATCCGGGAGGCTGCCTTGTATATGAGAGATGCTCAGAGACATTTGTTTACTAAGCTCCAGAATAAACGCTATGTCTATTTCTGCTAGGCGGCTCTTGTGGACCCGACAGTGGACGGGAGACGCCGATTCAAAGCGGCATATGGAGTCCTTGCCTTACAAGGGGGAGGAGTTGTTTGGAGACGGCCTCTCGGACCTTGTCTCTACTGCTACGGCTGGTAAGTCAAATTTCTTACTTTATGTCCCCCCGCAGCATACAAAAAAGGCACCTCATTATCAAATGCAGTCCTTTCGTTCCAATAAGAGCAAGAAGGTACGGGGATCGTCCTTTGTTGCCAGAGGAAAAGGCAAGGGAAAAAGGCTGCACATAGCAAGTTCCCAGGAGCAGAAGTCCTCCCCTGCATCTGCAAAGACCACCGCATGACGCTGGGGCTTCCCGGGGGGAGGCAGATCTAGTGGGGGCTCGTCTTCGGTGTTTCAGCCACGTCTGGGTTCGCTCGCAGGTGGATCCCTGGGCATTAGAGATTGTTTCTCAGGGATACAGGCTGGAATTCGAAGACTTGCTCCTCGCCGGTTTTTCAAATCGGCTCTGCCGGCTTCCCCGTCAGAGAGGAAGCTAGTGTTAGCAGAAATCCAAAAATTGTATGTTCAACAGGTGATTATCACAGTTCCTCATCTCCAGCAAGGAGAGGGATATTACTCAACCCTGTTTGTGGTCCCGAAACCAGACGGTTCGGTCAGACCCATTTTAAATCTAAAATCCCTGAACCTGTACTTGAAGAGGTTCAAGTTCAAAATGGAATCACTCAGGGCGGTCATCGCCAGCCTGGAGGGGGGGGATTTGATGGTGTCCCTGGACATAAAGGATGCTTACCTTCATGTTCCGATATTCCCCCCTCACCAGGCGTTCCTGAGATTTGCAGTGCAGGACTGTCACTACAATTTCAGACGTTGCCGTTTGGGCTTTCCACCGGCCCGAGAATTTTCACCAAGGTAATGGCAGAAATGATGGTGCTCCTGCGCAGGCAGGGTGTCACAATTATCCCATACTTGGACGATCTCCTCATAAAGGCGAGATCTCGGGAGAAGTTGCTGGACAGCGTGTCTCTGTCCATGAAGACGTTGCAGTTACACTGCTGGATTCTCAATATACCGAAGTCTCTGCTAGTCCCTACAACGCGTCTGACCTTTTTGGGCCTGATTCTGGACACAGACCAGAAATAGGTTTTTCTTCCGATCGAAAAGGTTCAGGAGCTCATAGCCCTGGTCAGGAACCTATTAAAGCCAAAAAAGGTTTCAGTGCATCATTGCACACGGGTTCTGGGGAAGATGGTAGCTTCATACGAGGCCATCCCCTTCGGCAGGTTCCATGCGAGGACTTTTCAATGGGACCTCTTGGACAAGTGGTCAGGGTCCCATTTACAAATGCATCAAAGGATCACCCTGTCTCCCAGGACCAGGGTATCTCTCCTGTGGTGGCTGCACAGTGCTCACCTACTAGAGGGTCGCAGATTCGGCATTCAGGACTGGGTCCTGGTGACCACGGACGCAAGCCTCCGAGGCTGGGGAGCAGTCACACTGGGAAGAAATTTCCAAGGTCTCTGGTCAAATCTAGAGACTTGTCTCTACATCAACGTCCTGGAGTTGAGAGCCATATACAACGCCCTGCGTCAAGCGGAGGAATTGCTTCGGGAAAAACCGGTTCTGATTGTCAGACAATGTCACGGCAGTGGCTCATGTAAACCGCCAAGGCGGAACGCGAAGCAGAGTGGCCATGGCAGAAGCGACCAGGATTCTACGCTGGGCGGAAGGCCATGTAAGCGCACTATCGGCAGTGTTCATCCCGGGGGTGGACAACTGGGAGGCGGATTTCCTCAGCAGGCACGACCTGCATCCGGGAGAGTGGGGACTTCATCAAGAAGTCTTCGCACAGATCACGGGTCGGTGGGGGCTGCCTCAAATAGACATGATGGCGTCCCGTCTCAACAAAAAGCTAAAGTGATATTGCGCCAGGTCAAGGGACCCTCAGGCGGTAGCGGTAGACGCTCTGGTGACACCTTGGGTGTTCAGATCGGTCTATGTGTTTCCTCCTCTTCCTCTCATACCCAAGGTGTTGAGAATAATAAGAATAAGCAGAGTCAGAACAATCCTCATTGTTCCAGATTGGCCACGGAGGACTTGGTATCCGGAGCTGCAAGAGTTGCTCACAGAAGATCCGTGGCCTCTTCCTCTAAGGCAGGACCTGCTGCACCAGGGGCCCTGTCTGTTCCAAGACTTACCGCGGCTGCGTTTGACGGCATGGCGGTTGAACGCCGGATCCTAGCGGAAAAAGGGATTCCGGATGAGGTCATTCCTACCCTGATCAAGGCTAGGAAAGACGTGACGTCGAAACATTATCACCGTATATGGCGAAAATATGTTTCTTGGTGTGAGGCCAGAGCTGCTCCTACGGAGGAGTTCCAGTTGGGCCGTCTGCTTCACTTCCTTCAAACGGTAGTGAATTTGGGGCCTGAAATTAGGGTCCATAAAGGTTCAAATTTCGGCCTTATCCATTTTCTTTCAAAGAGAATTGGCTTCTCTTCCTGAAGTACAGACTTTTGTGAAGGGCGTGCTACATATTCAGCCTCCCTTTGTACCTCCGGTGGCGCCTTGGGACCTTAACGTGGTATTAAGTTTCCTCAAGTCACCTTGGTTTGAACCACTCAAAACAGTGGAGTTGAAATACCTCACTTGGAAAGTGGTCATGTTGTTGGCCTTAGCTTCTGCAAGGCGGGTTTCGGAATTGGTGGCTTTATCATATAAAAGCCCATACCTGATTTTTCACGTGGATAGGGCAGAGTTGAGGACTCGTCCTCAATTTCTGCCCAAGGTGGTCTCATCTTTTCATATGAACCAACCTATCGTCGTGCCTGTGGCTACACGGGACTTGGAGGATTCCGAGTCCCTGGATGTGGTCCGAGCTTTGAAGATTTGTGACCAGAAAAGCTAGGATCAGGAAGACCGAAGCTCTGTTTGTTCTGTATGCGGCCAACAAGGTTGGCGCTCCTGCTTCAAAGCAGACTATTGCTCGCTGGATCTATAACACGATTCAGCAGGCGCATTCTTCGGCAGGATTGCCATTGCCTAAATCGGAAGGTGGGCTCTTCTTAGGCGGCTGCCCGAGGGGTCTCCGCACTACAACTGTGCCGAGCTGCTACTTGGTCGGGGTCAAACACCTTTGCAAAGTTCTATAAGTTTGATACCCTGGCTGAGGAGGACCTCCTGTTTGCTCAATCGGTGCTGCAGAGTCATCCGCACTCTCCCGCCCGTTTGGGAGCTTTGGTATAATCCCCATGGTCCTTACGGAGTCCCCAGCATTCTCTAGGAGGTTAGAGAAAATAAGATTTTACTTACCGGTAAATCTATTTCTCGTAGTCCGTAGAGGATGCTGGGCGCCCGTCCCAAGTGCGGACTTCTTCTGCAAGACTTGTATATAGTTATTGCTTACATAAGGGTTATGTTATAGTTGATCGGGTTTGAACCGAGGCTATGTTATTGTTCATACTGTTAACTGGGTAGTTTATCACAAGTTATACGGTGTGATTGGTGTGGCTGGCATGAATCTTGCCCTTAGATTTACAAAAATCCTTTCCTCGTACTGTTCATCTCCTCTGGGCACAGTTTCTGTAACTGAGGTCTGGAGGAGGGACATGGAGGGAGGAGCCAGTGCACACCCAGAATCCAAAGCTTTCTTAAAGTGCCCTATCTCCTGCGGAGCCAGTCTATTCCCCATGGTCCTTACGGAGTCCCCAGCATCCTCTACGGACTACGAGAAAAAGATTTACCGGTAAGTAAAATCTTATTTTTAGGGCTATCGGAAAACAGATCCTTCATATTAACCACATGCACAGGCAAACTTCTCCAACTATTTTTTTGTTCCATTCATAACATAAACAATTTTTCATATAACATCCTTCAGTTGATCTATGACTAAGGCAATTCACCTTCATATCACCAATGAGCCTTGCATAAAATCTATCATGTTTATCATACAGATTACATGATCTGCTTCTAGAAACTCCTCTACAGCTTTATTTAAAACTTTGGAACCTGGTGCTGATTACTGGAACCTTAGGCTATCACTACATGGGTAGTAGGCTCTACTGAACTGACAGTTTCTTTGGGATTTTTTTTTTTGTGATACCCATAATTACATCTTATAAATCATTTATTTTTGGCAGCATATTTAAATAGTGTTTCTAACCCCAACTTTGCATAATAACAAATATCAACGACACACCAGGCAGTTAGCTATGGAATCATGAATAAAACGTATCAAGTAGTTTGAGCAATGTTGACATTACTGTTTAGAATCATACTACAGTGGCAGCAGAATCACCTAGCATGAATGAAGACCATTTCATGTGTGCTACTTCTGTTCGCTTTAAACTTTAGAATTAGCAAAATAATACCCCTTTCACATCGCACAAATAATAATAATATTGCTGTGTCGACACGGGTCAGTGTGCGATGTGAAAGCACTTTCAGAGAATTAGCGGGTCGTCTGACCCGGTAATTCAACCCGGTTTAAAAGAAAGATTATACCCGGGTTGAATACCGGGTCAGGTGCAGTGTGAATGGGAGCCGCGTCGATGCGACACGGTTCCCATTCACAGCAGAGGGAGAGGCGGCGCAGGAGATGAGCTCATCTCCCAGCGCCGCCTCCACCCCTGCCCCTGCTGCTGCTGCGCCCCCCCGCTGCTATGGCAACCGACCCGGTATATTATCGTGTCGGAAAGCCAGCAAAGGATCGCAAATGCCGGATCCCACCAGGTAAGGACACGTTTCTTTTACCGGGTGGGATCCGGCATTTGCGATCTGAATGCGGTATAACAGATGTATACGTTATCTATCTAAAGAGCCAACCTGCCGTATAATGGGGATGAATATTTTTCAAAGAATGTAGGCCACTACAAAAGACTTATTATTGCATCTTGATATTTTATTGTTGTAAACTCCAATTTGGACCAAGGTAATTCTAAAGAAAGATTGTCTGTAAAATGTTGTTCCATCACGGACTGTGTATTTTTCTCAATCATTTGATAGTTCAATGTCAGCTGCTTGTAACGCTTTGGTATATAAGTGTTCGAAATGGAAATGTCAACACAGTAATTACTACTTTTTCTGATTATAGGTCAAAGGTAACGTTTAAAATTACGCTTACAGCAGATCCTCGACTTCCATACAAAGTGTAAGTATATTTCATTCCTATGATGTTATTGACTTCCCAACACAACTGTACCTATGTATGTAGAGTAGTGGAAAACTCCGAAGAGGAGGACCGTGCAAAAGGCCAACATCCTGCCACTTAAGTCATCAGTTTCATTACGAAAGACTTCTGTTCTAAAATAGCTTGGCTTCACTTATGCTATAATTTAATGAGAGGGAGTTGGTTTTGCCTTGTAAATGATTGCCGCTTTAAAAATACGGGCAATCTCTGCAAAATCCCCGACCTCCAGAAACTCAGACAATGTTTTATTTTCCCGCTGGTGTGTTTGAAGCTTTGTTTAACATTTGGCCAAGTTCTTTGTCATAGTGCAAATACTGTAGAATGCTTTGAATTTATCCCATTTAACCCTCAGACGCAGCTGGCCTGACAGGCGCCGCAAAGCTGTTCTCGCTCCCCTCTCCGCCCCAAGGGGGCGCAGGGGCCTGTCCCTCCTAGTACCTTCCTATCTCTTGGTGCTGTTCGAAACCCTCCTAGTCGGTTTTCCTGCCGCCTGTGTGAAGTGCAGTAGTGACCCTCCTGGCCACTCAGGCACACTGCGCCCAAACTCCTCCGACTTTTGAAAGTTTGTTTTTCCTTTTATTTTCATCTATTAATTATTTTGCTCATTTTATGAATGAAAATTACAAAGGTTGTGGATATTTTGCGGAAATATGTAGGTTTGTCCAGGGTGTCCTCTCAGGCACACTGCGCCCAAACTTATACTCATGTTCGTGTTTTTCTCTTTTTTGCTTCAGATTTTCTGCTGAAATGGCCCGTAAAACCTACGATTTCTCTTTGTACATTCTAATGAAGGTCACTGATCACTTTAAGAGAGTTAGAATTGAGTTAATTAGGTGCTAATGACTATTTTCTAACAGGCGCCTGTCAGACGCACTGCGCCTGAACCCGGGAGTCCCAGAAGTGCACCTGACGGAGGGTTGATGGTATAGGAAGAAACTTTAACCATCTCAAAGCTAAAGCATGTTACTGTGTCACTTCTATAAATGGTCCCTGTCCATCTATGCTGGGTTTTTTTTGTTATCTTGCTCTTGCTCTTTGTTATAAAGGGTGCCCTTATAGCTAACATGACGTGGTTGTTTATTGCAAGGAGTTACACAGAATTTAACAGTTAATCTTGCCCTCACCTTGCACATAGATTATAGATAAGCTAAATCGCCCACAAAGTAATTTTCTCACACCCATACACACCTGTTATATGCCACCAGTTATTGAATGAGGGCAGTAGGACCACAGAACACTTACAGATGGAGCTGCTCTTATCTAGAGCGGCTCCATCGCAAACGTGCACTCCCGGTGTGACTAGGCAATCCGTCCGCCTAATCACGCCGGGAGTGCACAGAGACTCTTCCCATTCTGAGCGTCTCTGCCTGGGTTCGCTCGCCCGGACGTAGACTCTCTCCATTCAAGTGAATGGGGCGCGTTTCCATCATGGGCGCACGCGGCCAACCAGACGGAGACGCTCACAGCGTCCAGGGGCGCGCCTAGTCACAGACGGAGCCACGACTAGCGTTGCTCAATCTATAGCTACACACATTTACTCATTAATACACACTATGTTCTTATTTAACACATTGGCATTCAGTGCATGACAACAGACTGTCCTAGCATCCAAAGAGTTAATACAATCAAACTACAGCATAGTGTGGTCATGATTATTCTATTCATAAAGGCTATGGGTTCATTAGAGTAACTAAGGACAAAACATGTAAAATTTTAGATTTAATATAACGGTACAGGGTATTGAATGTAATAAAAACAAATGCCACACAAGTGCAAAAACTGTCCTGTAAAAGGATAAAAGAGGATTTACATAGTATAAACTTAATGCCATGAACAAGTCATAATAAAATAGACACTACGTCAATTTAGATTACGTTCCCAGATCATCTACAGTGTATGTAAACATTTTCCACATGGCAGGCAATAAGAAAGGCATTCTAATGTGAGGGAGTCATTTCCACTAGCTGTGAATTAAAGTTGATCAGGTATTACTCAAAAATCAATATATAAGGCATAACCTCCCACACCATGTAATTGGGCAGCATGGTTGGCGTAATGGTAGGCATTACTACCTTACATCACTGAGGTCATGGATTCAATTGGCAGTCGGTGCTTGTGTGGGTTCTCCAGTTTCTTGTTGCTAGGTTAGTTAGCTGTTGACAAAGAATTAACCCAGTGTGTGTGTGTATCTATGTGCTAGGAAATGTAGATTGTAAGGCACAGTAGGGCACAACTCGATGTCAATGACTGCAGAATATATATGCACTGTATACACATTTTTTAATAAATATTACTGTACATTCCCTAAATGTCCTTTTTAATTCATCCACTTTATGCATTTTTTTGTATTTGGCCTGAAATTGGCATCCTGATTGCCCAATTCCTGAATCGTGTTTTCTCTAATGAGTGTTTAAGGCTCCGTATTATGTGTATTTACTCTGAGTGACATCATTTACTAATTGGCAGGAATGACACTTGCTGATAATCCTATAGTCACAGATTAAGGAAATTGATTTGAGATTCACAGGCCTGTGTCTATATGACCGATTGACACAGATATGAGGACAATTAAGACTTTGTGACTGTTAATGGTATTGTGACATTTAAATTTAATCTGGTTCCCTAGAACCCAAGTGAGTTCTTTGAAAGTAGTAAGCATTCATTTAACTCCTGAATTGCTGGGAGACAGGTAAAATAAAAACATCCTTGAAAGGGAATAATTGATTTGTGCTCTATTTCCTGTGAAGGAATATTTTATGCCTGGTTATATTTTTAATCGTAAATACTTAATTGGACTTCTAGTCACAGCACTCTGCAAAATGGGACCTAATGTTTGCACTGCTCCGCCAAACTGCACACCTGGTGTGGACACTGTAAGAGACGCTGCCACCCAGCCGGGTCCTCCTATCCACTGCAAACACAAGTGGTTTTATGGATTTTTGTTCTGAATAAAAATGTAGCAGAGTTTTAAATGCAAATATACTTAAAAAGAATTTTCCTGTGCAACATATATTTTTTCATTGTCCTTCTTCCCTAGAATAGTCACTCCCATTATCATAGCAGAACAGGTCCACATACTGTAGTGCAGGGGTGGCCAAACAGTCGATCGCGATCGACTGGTCGATCGCGGACATGCGACCAGTCGATCGCGATCCGCCGCCCAGCCACCCGAAGCCTCGCCTCTCCTGCCTGCTGCTCTGCCTCCTCAGTGACTGCAGAGTGTATAGCTCAATCAGGTGCCGGTTCGTTAGCCAATGAGAGCTCGCGGACCGGCGCCTGATTTGAGCTATACACGCTGCCGTCACCGCCGGAGATTAGACTGAGAAGCAGGGCGGAACACAGGAGAAGCGCGCGCTGCGCTCTCCACTCCGGTGAGCTCTACTATGGGGGCATATCTGGCATTGTGGGCACATGGCTCAGTGGGGGCATATCTGGCAATATGGGGCATATCTGGCACTGTGGGGTCATATGTGGCACTGGGGGCATATCTGGCTCTGCGGGCACATGGCACTGTGGGGGCATATCTGGCACTGTGGGTACATGGCACTGTGGGGCAAATCTGTAATCTGGCGCTGTGGGGGCATATCTGGCACTGTGGGCACATGGCACTGTAGGGGCATATCTGTATCTGGCACTGTGGGGGCATATCTGGCACTGTGGGCACATGGCACTGTGGGGGCATGTGTATCTGGCACTGTGGGGGCATGTGTATCTGGCACTGTGGGGGCATATGTGTTTGAGGTTTTTACCTGTGGGGTCCAATGTGTTGTTTTGTGTGAGGCAGTCATTACACTCTGTGCAGCAAGGCTATGTCCCTTTTTTTTGTTATACCACGTCCACTTTTTGTTATACCACACCCACTTTTTGTTATGCCTCACCCCTTTTATTTGCGCGCGCGCCTGCGGCGCGCACTATTATTCCATCTAGGTAGATCACAAAAGCTTTTTAGCTTTCAAAGTAGATCGCCAACTCCAAAAGTCTGGCCGCCCCTGCTGTAGTGCATATACGTTACAGCCAGATGCTGTTTGGAGGAGCTTCCCCAAGGAGGACAATTCCCAAAAAATATATACATTAAAATTGAGACCTACTTTAAGTAAATACAGTAATAATGATTACACATTTCATAGGTTTCCCTTATTTTTAACACCACTTCAATTTACACTGAACTAGAGTCAGTATTGATATATCCAGCCATTCCTATGAGATTCATTTCAGCATTGATCTTATAGTTCTTTCCATGAGAACCTGATTTAGGTCTCCGCAATCACAAAAGCCGACCTAGTGTGGCAGCCCTTTGTAAACTGTATTTCTATATTAAGAAAATAGTGTTTAGAACATAACATGGCGCAATTAGCTGCCATATACATCGAGGTGGCGCTCACAGAAGCTGCTTTCATATGTATAAATGTCATGCTGCAGTGTCGTGCTACAGAGCATAACATTTATACCTGACATTTTGCAGGAGAGTGTAAACTATACAAATGCTCTTTCTCCTAAGATTTTATCGATGTTCTCTGTACGAACCTGGGGCCAGTTATTTTTTAATCTGCTCTCGAATTCCAGGTAGTTTGCCTTGAAGTTCTAAATATATAAATACAATATTTCTATAGTACCATTTTGTCTTCTTATAAGTTATTAAAATGATTACAGATGAAGCACTTTAATGTAATGCCTCTGTGTAAACACTTATAAATAATGTGATGGACGCCAGGAATACAAAGGTATGTTTACTGTGGCTCTGTCTAGTACAAGGTAACAAATGCCTTTATACAGTGGTGGCAGCCTTTGTGTATTCACCAGTAGCCAGTGAGCTCATTGGGGCATTTTTTCCTTTCTTGGGTTACGAGCGTCTATTGTGTTTATTTTGTTTTATCAGCGATGTCAGCGTGTAAATATCAATAAGGTTGTGTGGCTATAGCCAATGTATTTGCCAGTGAGTGCAGTAGACTGTCATAGACCAGTCTGGGCTCTATTCATGAAGCAGTGGAAAGAGTGGAGAAGTGAACCTGTGGAGAAACTGCCCATGGCAACCAATCAGCTGCTCCGTACAATTGTATAGTATGCAAATTATAAATGTTACTTCAATGCCGATTGGCTGCCATGGGCAACTTCTCCACTGGCTCTCTTCTCCACACTTTAAACTGCTTCATGAATAGACCCCTGTGTCCCCTGTCTCCGTTTTATATTGTGGATAGGCATAGACCAGCCTAGAACCAACCAAAGCATTAGAATGTTCATTTATATTACTCATGGTATAAATTGTGATTCTAATATTATTCTGTAAAATATTGCCTTTGAAGATTTTTTTTTCATGTCTTCTGCACAGGCTAAGCGTTCCTGAATGTACACCATTCACAGCAGTTCTAAAGTTTGCAGCAGAGGAGGTAAGTGTTTTTAAAACAATACACCTGATCTCTAGGTATTTACTTTGGAATATTGTATTGTCTTGCAGGGCACATGAAAGAGATATGAGACCGCACACCACCATGGTTGCAGCCTATCACAAAAGTACAACCAAGCACTACCACAAAAATAAACCTGAGGAATAAAATGAATATAGAAGTACAAAACTATTCTCTTGATGCTGGCCATCACTGATATTTTTTTTATAATGCTCACATGGGTATATATAACAAAAAGAATATAAAGGCCCCCATTTATCAAGCCTTGGAGAGTGATAAATAGCACGGTGATAAAGTACCAGACAATCAGCTCCTAACTGACATGTCACAGGCTGTGTTTGGAAAATGTCAGAAGCTGATTGGTTGGTACTTTATCACTGTGCTATTTATCACTCTCCAAGGCTTGATAAATCTGGGCCAAAGTCTGAAAGAATAGTACTGGTTTTTTTATGTATGTGTCAAGAAAGACCCATATAATATGGCCACAGAATACTGCAAGAGTGGCAGATACATTAGACCTTTGAAGGGATAAAGAGGAGAGGTTGCCCATAGCAACCAATAAGCTGCCGTTATTTTATAGACTGTGCCAGATAAATGATAGCTAGAAGCTGGTTGCTAGGGTCAATGGGCACTTGATCTCTCTCAGTAGTTTGTTAAAGCCCCCCTTTAATGTGAGCGCATCATCGGAGTTGGATTATTGTAATAAATGATGCAGAGGACTTTACAATTAGCGCCTGCTTTCTTTGTTGTATGAGGTTTTGAGATAAACTTCTGGAGGTCTAAAGAAATATAATTGACTGTAAGTGACCCCTTCTGTAGTTGAGTGGATACGCACCTGTTTGCCTGCACACTGGGGGTTTTTCTGTGCACGTGTCTGATTCTTGTATCAAACAAACACTTCCTACAGGACCTCATTTTCTTTTTGTTGTATACAGTACAATCATTTGATCATTAAGTAGAACATTTTATACCTCAGATTTTTTTTTCTGGTAACGCTGGGGAAAGGAACATTTATTGATCCAGATGGGTATGATATGACACTTTATCTTACCTGCTGGAGACTCTCTTTATTTTTTATATTTTTTAGATTCCTACATTTTCTTTTATCTTTTTTACATTGTATTGTTTGTTGCACAAATTGTTATTGTTGCACAAATTGTTTTGTAACATCAGGTTTGGTAATTTGATTCAATCGGTTGTTATCACGAGAAACTCATGGTTCCATTGCATTTTCAATATGATCAATTTATCAATTTGGAGGATTATTTCCTATTATATATTACGATTGTCTTAGTTGGACCAAGTAATGAGGGAAGTAAGTCTTCTGCACAACATCGGTGTGTCCCCCCCCCTTTCCCCCTCTCCCTCTTCCCCCAAACCACCACCCCCCCATCTGATTAATATGTTCATTCAGGAGTAGAGTTTCCATGGTAACTCCTATTGTGGCAATGACAGGCAGATCCCGGACTGATTTCCCTTTCACTCATCCTGGATTAGAGTTTATGGCTTTGTTATGCTGTACTTCATTTTTTTCCTATGGTATTGATATGACAAACTCACTGTCTTATCTATAATAAAAGAATATTACAACATATTGTTTAGGGCTCCTTCTTCTGTTGTGATACAATACTACTGCCATTATGGGGTCATGCATCATGTTTTTATCATATTCATGAGGAACTGTTGCTTTGTGAGTTGAGAGATTTATTATGAATATTATTTATTGTGGACCTGATTCAGAGATGGAAGCAGATGCATATGCAGCCAGATCTGCATCCATTTCCTCACATGCTGGGGGCCGCCCAGCATGTGTAGCACCGCCCCACGATTGCGGAGGCATCAAACTAGACGTCCCGCTGCCATTTTTTTAATCGGAGCAGCTGCATGTGGTGTCATCACGCAGCTGCCTCGAATACGATTCTGTAATGCCCTCGTTCATCCCACCACGCCTCCCCAGCGCTGTTCCACCATCCCGCGAATGCATGCTGTTTTAAATCACACTGCGGCCACAATATGTAAGGTCGCACACGTACACTGCGCCCAGTGCGCAGTCCACCAGAATGCAGCCGCTTTGTACAGATGCCCTTTATTCACTTGCACCCAGCTGCTGTAAATATGCATTTTACCATTCTGCCTTTATGCCTGGTGACCTGATAAAAACCCATGGTAAAATAGTCATACTGTATTTACCAGAGGAAAGGATTTGAAGTTTGGTACGCTCACCCATTCTGCATGACATTGCCACCGGTTGCATGGGTGATAATACACAAAAACTGCTTAATCTGAAACCACCCTAAAAGTGTCTCCACTTTGTCTGCCCATCCCATAAACCTGGCGATGGGTGTACACTTGTTTTGCCAGCATAATATTAATGAAATGAAAAAGATCCAATATATTGCTAATCGAAAGCTATATCTGGCCTAGGGCAAATGGAAAAATATAAAGTTACTCCCACTGAAACTGATGCATTACATAAACATACAATAATTGGTTTGGTCATGATGGGTCTTGACTTTTAAAACACTTTTCCTTCTTTTTAGTTTAAAGTACCTGCAGAAACGAGTGCTATAATAACGAATGGTAAGTAAGGTTCTGTTCCTTCTAGTCATTCAACTGGAAATAAGAAAGAGAAATGTCTGTTTCACTTTTTGCTACTGTACTACTTTCATTGAAGTTGTTGCAATTTGGCCTCCAGGGAAACTGCCGTCTCCAAAACTGGATCTTAAAATAGATTGACAAGCAAAGGAGAGGGATCCGTCCTCTTCTCCATTATAAAGGGCTGTGTGATCGATTTGATGATTTTGTTTTAGTCAGAAATACTTAACAGCTGTGGTCCGAAATTCTTTGCTGATGTTCAAGACTTATTTCTGGTTCCGGCTGTAAAATTGCAACATTTTATTCCCCAACTCCCCTTATGACACTCATTAGGTTGACATTGACATGGACAAAGGGTAGACACATTAAAAAGGACGACATGAGTTTTTTTTTTTAAATATATATTTTTTTGGAACTTTTTCATACTTTACGATCCACGTGGACTACGATTGGGAACGGTAACCTGTGCCGCATGTCGACCTTTTCACGTGTCAACCTTTTGTCCATGTCGACCATGTCAATGTCGACCAATAGTGGTCGACCTAATGAATGTCAACCTTAACATTGTCGACCATACATACCGGAAAAGCCTAGATCAGCCATTGAATCTGTATGCAGCTGGTCTCTGATCACCTCGAAAACGGGACCGACACCCCTGTTTTTAAGAACGCTGCCCATTGCCGTCACAATGTGCATTAGAGATTTACGTAATCCATCCAGTTTGGGAACATCTCTGAAATAGGCCCGTTATTAGCAAAAAAATATTTATGCATCGATATTTTAGAGACCGCCCAGCAGCTTCCCGGGTGGCAAGATCACATACGATACATTGTATGCTGTCCTTTTGCATACGATATATCGCATGCGATCCCAGCCATGCCTGCTGAATCCGACATATCTATAGTGCAGTACTTCCGATCTAGGGACTCCGATCCGATGCTCACGGGACCGCGGATTGGATCGGAGGTAAAGCAAATGGGATTTGCCCATTTTCATCCGATTTATTGTCCTGAAACGTCGGAATCGGATGAAATCGGGCAAAATTGCACTAGTGTTTGGGCACTTTAAGGCAGGAAAATATATTGAAAAAAATAATTAGCTTTTAAAAGTTTTTAGATGATGATAATATGCGGAGTCTCCACTCGCTGTCCCTTTTTATCATGTACAGTTTGCTCACTTGTTGCTTTTAATCTAACCTATTTCATTTCTTGCCATAATAGATGGAGTAGGATTAAATCCCGCGCAGACAGCTGGTAAGTGAGAGTGGTTGGAAGATACCATTTTTATTCTGATTTTCTAATCTGTTATTTGGAATGCTTTGTGACTTGAGGCATTTCCATAATTTTATTGTTTTTTCAGAATTTTCTGGCTAGCCGGTTTCACTAATATGTGGCACATACTTATATCAGTACCAGGTGTTTTCTTTGTATGATATTTCTCCGTATTACACTTTTTAACAGAGGAATTACAGATATATCCCATTACTTTTGCTGCCTACTGTACATGCTTTATACAGTGGGGAGTTGATGCACACTTCTTGGCAGGGGCATTGAAGTTGACACTGAATGTAATTTAAGCTCCTATGTTGAGACATTGGTATCTCAAAATTAGGGCCATAACAAGGGCAGAAGTCGAAGGGGTTGGCGTGCTCACTACCCTATGAAAATCCACAGCCATCTTGGTGCTCCCCTGTCACTTGCTGTGTGACCATGTGATATGAGCTGAGGGCAGTGCGTCCCAGACCAGGAAGAGCGTTTGTATTCCCTGCTACAGCACTGCTGAAGATGTGTACAGCTCTGCATAACTAGTATACAGATATGTCCTCTTACATCTTTGCTGTAGTCAGCTAAACAGCCCTTCAAGTCGTGCCATTCTGTGGCGGGACTCCGTAGCGCTGAGCATCTTTTTGTTTTGCGTCTTTTGTCTTGTACGCAATGGAATGCAATAGGACGCACGGGCAGCTTCTGCTGATTAAAATGATATGCAACATGCCTATATTTTGTGTGTAATAGCGACTCTGTCTGCATCCAAACCAAATCGTTGGTGTTTTCCAGCAAAACACTGTAGCATAGCATTTTGTATGCCAATACAGTCGTAGTGACACACAAAATATAGGCATATCATTTTAATCAGCAGAAGCTGTTCATGCCTCCTATTGCATTACATTGGGGTATATGCAATTAGCGGCGAATCGCGGCAATTTTTCGGCCGTTTTTCAATTCGACACAATTCGACAGTCTAATTTCGGCAAGTGGCTGCCGAAATTGACCATATTCAATAAAAAACGGATTCGACAGTCCTGCTGACGAAAAACGGCCGATTTGACGGATTTTGTTCCGATTTTTTAAAAACGGGGAAAAACACGGAAAAAAATGGCGTGGGGTCCCCCCTCCAAAGCATAACCAGCCTCAGGCTCTTCGAGCTGGTCCTGGTTCTAAAAATCTGGGGGGGAAATGGACAGGGGATCCCCCGTATTTTTAAAACCAGCACCGGGCTCTGCTCCTGGTGCTGGTGCAAAAAATACAGGGGACAAAAAGAGTAGGGGTCCCCCGTATTTTTTTACACCAGCATCGGGCTCCACTAGCTGGACAGATAATGCCACAGCCGGGGGTCACTTTTATACAGCGCCCTGCTGTATAAAAGTGATATCACAGCAATATATAACAGTTCTCCTCAGTCCTGCAGCAATCACATACTTTACCACTCAAGCAGAATGGTAGATTTGCACTCTCCAGCTCTCCTGATGTTCAGGCACATGGAATGGAGATCACCACTGTGCACGGTGAGGGCGTTCGTCTGCAGCTCCCAGCTCAACCTCTATAACCATGCAAACTCTGCTCCCTCTGATCAGTCACAAACAAACGAGTCAGGCTGTCACTGGCCTCTGGGGTTTAGCAGAGAAAAGCTGGCATGGACCATACCGATAATGTCCCAGTCCATTACCTCCCAGTGTTCCTTCTCCAGGAGTAAGGAGGGGCAGATGTTGGATCTGCATATGGACATAGATGTTTGCTTTTTTTGTGGTTATGTGCACTACTGTATATAAGTATGTTATGCTGATCTAATGAGCGTACACCCAGCATCGGCCCATAGTTTTCACAGTTTGTGTGATGTTTTTATGAAGAATCAATGTAAATGCACACATGCATATTCAATTACACTTTATGCAAAATTGTAAACTTCTGGTTGCTTGTCTGAAGACAAACTGACTTTACACCAGACTATTCCAGTGTTCGCACCAGCTGAGAAATTAATTTAAGACCTTTTGATCCTCAGTAATTTCAAATTCACACCGATGAGCATTGCACGTTCTATTAAATATTTAGTCCCAGCAACTGTGGGCGAATAGCTCTACAGAATGTATTAAAGTGAAGATCTAATTTTAACATGCATGAACCAATTAATTGAGATTTCTTACTGTGTAATTAATATACCTGTCACTTTCTTGTTTAATGAACAGTACCAGTATTAAATGTTCTGTAACCAAGTCCAATTTCTTTCTTGGCGTTCTTCTGAAAAGTAGAAAAACAACAATTACAATAAAATACTTTACATGCCAAATGGACAAAACATATATATATTAATGGCTTATAACTATTGATTTAATAAAACTGAAAAAGATTTTGTGTCCATGAAAATGGCGAATCTTTAAAAAAAAAAAAAAAAACTTCAGTTTAAATATAATTTTTTATGGCTAGTTACATTTGTATATTTCTTCAAGGACCGAATATTTTTAGATAATAATAATTTTGTATTTTGTTTTCTCTTCAGGAAACGTATTCCTTAAATATGGCTCAGAACTTAGACTCATTCCCAGAGACCGAGTGGGCAGCTGTTAATCTACAGGACATCTCACTATGTGGAACTATATATATTTATTGAGAGCCTTAAAAAAAAGAAAAAAAAGATCAGACTATGAATTCTAAGTCGGTTTTAAGATTTAATTCAGTTGGGCCCCTTTTCCTTTAAAATCAAAGTGACTTTGAAGATTAAAGATTTGTAAGATTTAATTATTGCTTCAGATGTCCTTTAAAATCATATAGCCGCAGCAATTCCATGGATACAGTCTGTCACTTCTGAAGTGTATACAGTTCATTGTGTATGTGTATATTAATATGAAAGTTACAGCAAGTTTATATTTTTTCTTGTATTTTTATTTTTGGTATAGTCACTTGGGTTACAAAAAGATATAATCGGAAAACTTTTTTCATTATTAATATGAGAACGTTTTGTAGTAAGTCCTCTGTGTATTTTGTCAATATTGCTGGGGGCGCTGTTTAACTATTTTACTGACACACTACAGGTTGAGTATCCCATATCCAAATATTCCGAAATACGGACTTTTTTGAGTGAGAGTGAGATAATGAAACCTTTGTTTTCTGATGGCTCAATGTACACAAACTTTGTTTAATACACAAAGTTATTAAAAATATTGTATTAAATTACCTTCAGACTGTGTGTATAAGTTGTATATGAAACATAAATGAATTGTGTGAATGTACACAGACTTTGTTTAATGCACAGTTATAAAAAATATTGACTAAAATTACCTTCAGGCTGTGTGTATAAGATGTATATGTAACATAAATGCATTCTGTGCTTAGATTTAGGTCCCATAACCATGGTATCTCATTATGGTATGCAATTATTCCAAAATACGGAAAAATCCCATATCCAAAATACGTCTGGTCCCAAGCATTTTGGATAAGGGATACTCAACCTGTATTAAATTGGGATCACTCACGTTTTCTCTTAGTGATTTGAAAAACCAAACAAAGAAGAATTAACCAGAAGAGTATAGCTTTGCTCAAGGAGAAGACCAAAATAAATTTGTTGTCATAAATGCTTAAAAGGCATGCAGCAACATCCATCTTCTTGTATGTATGTATGTATGTATGTATGTATGTATGTATGTATATATATATTAGTATTTAATTGAAAGTGAAAGAAAAGAGTAGGTGTAGTATTTTGTAGATTATTGAAGACTTTGAAAACTTTTGGTTCTAACATTTATTTTATACTTCATGTATTTTTGGAGGGTTTAGGGAGGGTTCAAAAGATCTTTAACAAACATAGGGGCCGATTCAATTAGAGGCAACATACTGCCTTGATGTTCTGCAGCACACATTCTGTATTTGCCTATTGCGATAGGCTGAACATCGCTAGGTTTCCCGCACATTTCCATGGACTATGAGTAAAAACTAGCGATGTTGTTGTCCACGACATGCCATAACAGAATGGTGCATTGCACCCAAGCCGCTAATTGAATGTGTACCCATAGGGTTACGGTGCTCTTTAACATACATAGAGTGTAATCCAATTTAGTGATGCATTTTCTCAGGATTTTACTGGCACGAAACATCACTTCTTTTTGCTAACATCGCAAAAAAAAAAAAAAAACACACCCATGTTTACTGTACCGTAATACCCATAGTATGTGCAGGACCTTGAACTTAATTAAATGTGCCCTATAGTCTAATTTGTTTGGCTGTATCACTAAAGGCAGACTCAGTCCTGCATCAATATTCATGACAATTTAATCTGTCTAATCGCCTGGAATTAGTGGCACCAATATGACTGAGACACAAAATTCTATTCAGTTCACACAGTGGCTGCCTCCACTTTGTATAAATATTAGGTACACACACATGCTACAGACAGCCTTGGTCTTATCGAAAGAAAAAAAAACTGATCAAAATACTCAAATAACATAGGGAAAAATAAATAAGAGCTCATTTATTAAATTATTTCTATTTTTGTCTTATGAATGTGCCTACATTTTTTCCCAAGTTCGTTGCATTAAGCTGTTGTAGATGGCAGGTGTAATCCAGGGACGTGCGGTGCATGTCACTGGTGTAATCTAGTCACCCAAACAAGTCAAGACTGGACTGCAGAGAAGGTAGAATGGCAGTCTGCTTTAAAAAAAAAAAAAAAAGCATGTAATCCTCTCAGTAGTTTCCAGTATAGTGCCAGTCATACTATATTTAGCCTTTGGATTTTAGAGATCCAAGTGCATTTTTTTTTCTCCATTTTTTGGCATTAAACTGTAATTGCCACGCTTTTGCCCATTTCTCTAGTATACATAGATCATCAATAATTTGTTTTACCACTCCTGGTATGTCTACCCTGTTGCATACTTTTGTGTCATCTGCAAATAGGCAAACTTTTCCTTTAATACCATTGTCACCAATAAAGATTTATAAAAGCATCGGTCCAAATACAGGACTCTGGGGTACGCCACTGGTAACATTTCCCTACTGTGAATGTACTCCATTTACTACAACTATGGTGGTCATTCCGAGTTGTTCGCTCGCTAGCTGCTTTTAGCAGCATTGCAAACGCTAGGCCGCCGCCCTCTGGGAGTGTATCTTAGCATAGCAGAATAGCGAACGAAAGGTTAGCAGAATTGCTACTAAATAATTCCTTGCTGTTTCTGAGTAGCTCCAGACCTACTCCTAGATTGCTATCACCTCAGTCCGTTTAGTTCCTGCTTTGATGTCACAAACGCCCTGCGTTCGGCCAGCCCCTCCCCCGTTTCTCCAGACACTCCTGCGTTTTGCCTGACACGCCTGCGTTTTTTAGCACACTCCCGGAAACGCTCAGTTACCACCCAGAAACGCCCCTTTCCTGTCAATCACTCACCGATCAGCAGTGCGACTGAAAAGCACCGCACGAACAACAGCAAAACTGCAAAGTTTTTAGTTAAATAACTAAGCGCATGGGCGCTGCGTACCATGCGCATGCAGCAGCAAATCGCAGCATTGCGAAAATCGGCAACGAGTGAGCAACTCGGAATGACCACCTATGTTTTCTATTCTGCAACAAAGATCTTATCCATTCAACCATCTTAGTATCCATTCCCACACTTTTGAGTTTATTAAGCAGTCTGTGAATGCATGGGATTGGCTACTAAGATGATAACAATAGGCTAGCTCGGCTTTTCTGTAAAGTAAAAATGCTTTGCAAACCATCATGCAGCTTGATGAAACCTTTTCCAGTGAAGATGAAATGAGTTGCAAACTTTGTCAATAACATATCCTCCATCTGGGCTGGAATGCCAACTGTGCCATCAAATGAGTGCCAAGGCTCCAAGCCTGTGAAAGGAAGTCCCCTGTCTTTATGGATCAGCTTTGACCCGATGGATGTAGAAGACCTTGCTGATATCATGCCTGGATGCCTGCCTGACCAATTACAGACCAGTATAAAAAAAATTCTTTTGAAGAAAGGTTATTGAGAAAATGGTTGCAACGCAACAGGAAATCTGCCTGTAGACCCATGATATTTTTGATCCATTCAAGTCAGGTTTCAGTGGAAGACATAGCACTTAAACAACCCTGGTATGTATGCTTAATGATCATCTGATGGCAAGAGACAGTTCAGTTTTAATCCTGTATCTCTCTGCAGCATTTGATACTGTAGACCATGGAATTCTAATTCAGTACCTGAAAAATGTCTGTGGACTGGATGGCAAAGGCTTTAGTTGGTTCAAATAATTTCTCACTGTCAGTTCACAGCATTTCTTCTGGAGTATACTCATCGACAACAGTGCCACTGCCATGTGCTTCAGAAGGTTCTATCCTATCTCCTATGTTTTTTGCAGTATACATGCTATGACTGGGTGAAATAATCAGATGCCATGTCCTGGTCACTTATTCTACTGCAAGGCCCTTGGTCTCCCTGCAGAAGAATTGTACCGCTTGCAGCTGGTACAAAATGCAGCAGCCAGGCTCATTAACCAGCCCTGCCACATAACACCCATTCTCTACTCTCTTCACTGGCTGCCTCTAAGATGACAAATCTATTTTAAGATGGGCTTTCTATCAAAGCCCTACATCATCAAGGCCTAAAGCAGCTTCTTATTCCGTACTTTGATCTGTAGATGAAGGCCTATTAGCAGTACCTAGGACCGTCCTTAATTAATTTGGCAATCAAGCTTCTAGTTTTGTAGCTCTGACTCTATGGAACTCTCTTCCTCACACAGTTCAAGAGGCCTCCACTCTAGAACCCATCAAAAACTGAAGACATACCTGTTTATTTTCTTAATGTGCCCATAGTTCCCAAAAAAATACAACCCAAATCTTTTATTCTTTCTCCTGTTAAGCTTATTTAATTTGGAAAAAAGAATTGGGGAAATATGGGCGCTTCACTGAAGCCAGCTGCTGAATCTCACCAACACTTGAGGATCTGTTCCAGAGATCAAAGAAACATGTTTTGGTATAGTGCAGGAGATGGAGCAAAGTCATGTGGATTAATCTATATATTTGTATGAAATGCACAAAAACAATAAATATATTAAAATGTGTTCCGAGTTAACTCTTTTCTTTTTGTGTCATTCGTGACAGTGTTGGAATGGTGCTTTTTCATAAATACATGAAAATAAAAGAAATGCCACAATGTGTAGTCCAGTACATTAAAAGAATAATTGCAGTGAGGTACCAATAAAACCAATAGGTACGTGGAGTGCACCCACCTCACTAGGCAGAGCAGGGACTGACTCTTATAAAGGTATCTTTGTGTACTTCAATGACACATGGTAATACAGGTAACAAATAATCCTCAGTGGTGCTCTTCTATGGAATATCTGCATGCAGGAGTTTGTAGTGATAAACCAGATTATGCAGTATTGAGGTCACATACCTAATTTCACCTGATAAAAATGGTGTTAAAGCCGATACAGGTTTCTTTTGTAGAAGGTCTAGTGCTGCGTACCGATACTCCATGATAAATATATTGTCGGACGTATAAAGGTTTCTTGAAACTGCTTGGATTTTCTCTTCCCAAGTGTATAGGGGTTGATACCGGGTGAGGTCACCATCCCAACGCAGGGACCCTGTTTGTCAGATGGCGGTGGCAAGCGCAACAAAGCCCCTTGCTGGCTCGCTGCACTCGCAACAGGTTCTATTCCCACTGTAAATATACAATAGATGAAATAACCCTATTTAGGGATACTTCAATACAGGCGCTTTGAAAAATTAAAATATAACCACACAAAAGATTAGGCGACTCCCACTCAGTGATCTGAAATCACCGAAGGTATATAAATGAACAATATAGAATACACTATACAAGGGAGCGCATAAATAAAAAATGAACAATTTATTATTATATTAATATAGATACTATAGTATCTTCATAAAACATTAATATAACCACATCAAATGACTTCAACCATTCTATGTGCCGACATTCTAATAAATAATAGTGCAATGCCAGTTGAGATGTATTAGGAGTAATCTTAATATTCCTGTAGACACTATTGATGTCCAAACGTCCTGATTGAATATAAATCACTGTAGATTCCACATACTATGTATGATAATCACAATGCGGCGTGGACTGTTAGGAACAAGATAGTCCTTTTATGTATGAGATTATCCTGTCCCAAAATGAGCCTCATTAAACAACAATGTCTCACCACTCTTGGACAATATGAGGGTATTTTAACCGGGCTGTGTTAGTTGTAATTCTCACCAGTATTGTTTACATACCCCACTGCGTCCTTATTCCGGACAATGGTCAATGCTGGAAGGCGCTGCCGGACCCTATAGCACAAGGGTGACGGCAGACAGATGAACAACGGAGATGAAGCGGCAAGCAGCCGTAGGAGCAGTGAGGCGTCCCGTGCTGAGATGGTGACGCTACAAGCGGCAATGAGGGTGGAGGACTGCGGCCGACAGCCGCGAGGCAAACAGCAAATCCCAAACTAGGACAGAGCAAGGATGTGGGGCACTAACGGTCTATACCAGAAGTTGCAGATTGGTAAGGCTGATCCGTCAATAATGATGTGGCTCCCACCTTAACGCGTTTCTCCGGCGTAGGGAAATGCCGGTTTCTTCAGAAGGTATAACAAATACTCAGGAATCCCAGGTATTTAAAGAAAATGTCCACCAATGAATGCTTCCATTTCCTGCATTGTAATTGACTGCAGGTATTCCCCACACCTGCATCTAAAGACTCTGCAGGTGTGCATCATGCATTTAATTTTAACTATGTGGCTACATTGTAATGTTACTATCTTTCTTAAGATTGAACAATAATATATTTCTACTTATAAATTCACATAATAAAAAGTACATAGTACATATAAATTTCTTATTAGCATTAAAATAATTTAATTTACAACATATTCAACTCTTTACAAAACAATAAAGGCACTAAGGAGAGATAATCTTAATATCAATTTAATAGATTTTTACGAGGCCAAGTATAACTTCCAGCACACACTCTATATATTGTCTCTGTGGCTCAGTGCACTAATGACCAGTGTTACTAAGTACTGAGACCTGGGTACGAATCCCACCCAAGGACACTTTTTTAAAAAGCATTTTTTATATTAAGAATTACTCCTAATACATCTCAACTGGCATTGCACTATTATTTATTAGAGTGTCGGCACATAGAATGGTTGAAGTCATTTGATGTGGTTATATTAATATGTTTTATGAAGATACTATAGTATCTATATCAATATAATAATAAATTGTTCATTTTTTATTTATGCGCTCCCTTATATAGTGTATTCTATATTGTTCATTTCTATTCCCACTGGGATGCCGGCGATGGTATTGTGACCGGCGGGGTCACATAACCGCATCCCGTGTATAGCACGAGGCCCCTCCAGACAATACCTCCTCAAGCCAATGCGTTTCGGGGTCTTGAGCCACTGACTCTGCTGACTTTCAATTGAGCTCCAGAGGGGACAGGTCGCGCCCCACCACAGGGGAACGCTCACCCCGGCAGCCAGCCACCACCCCCTTACAGAGCTGAAAGTTGTATGCCAGTCACTGTCCCCCCTTACAAGCGGGAGGTCAGTGTGAAGAGGACGGCTTTAAGGGTAGGGGCGCTCTGAGCCAGCACATAACCCTACTCTGACAATTTCCAGCCTGTCTGGGTCTGCGGATCTCAGCCAGCAAACAAATCCTCAGGCCAGTGTAATCTTACAAGAGCGGAAAGACGGCACCATTGAAGGGGAGGAGCTTCTCAGAGCGGACCCAGCAGCGTTCAGCGCCATTTTCCTGCCAGCAGCTCACGGCCAGTGGATGAACAGGTCCCTCCAGAGCACCTCCAGCTATCTGTACGGTACCAGGGGGTTGTAGAAGGGAGGGGAGGCTGTGTCACCTATTAAGGGACACAGTCAGCGCTGGTTGGGGTCTCCCTATACCTATAATAGCGCTGTGTGTGGATTGGCTCCAATCTCTGTGTCTCTGCCATTCTTGGGGGGGAAACTCTGTTTACCCAGTACCCTGTGTGTTTGTGGGGTGTTTGGTGTGCATGTGACAACATGTCTGGGGACACTTTCATATGCTGCAGAGGATTTATCTTCCCAGGAAGACTCCATACCATGTAATCAGGATTGCACTGTTGTAGCGCAGATCCCTGCTAGAGAGCCAGAATGGTTAGCCTCTCTGAGGGGGGACTATTTCTCAGCTTTCTGATAGGGTTGCTAGGACTGAGCATGCCACTTGCCAAACTTATGCAGGATGACACGGACACCGCTTCTGACACTGCAGACGGTGACGGGAATGTGTCGAGGGGGACGGTATCACTTTCTAAGGGGGTGCGGTTGATGATTGAAGCTGTAAAGGATGTGTTACACATTACTGACACAGCTCCTGAGCAGGTGGAGGAGGCCTTTTTCACAGACAAAAAAAAGCCCCCCCTCACCTTCCCGGCATCCAAAGAATTGAATGCTATCTTTTTGAAAAAGCCTGGGAAAATCCGGAAAAGAAATTCCAGATCCCTAAGAGGGTCTTGGTTGCTTTTCCCTTCCCAGAAGATGATAGAAAAAAATGGGAGTCTCTGCCGATAGTTGACGCCTCTGTCTCCAGGCTGTCCAAACAGGTGGTAGTACCAGTCCCTGGATCTACCGCGTTGAAAGACCCGGCAGATCCCAAGGTGGATGCTACGCTGAAATCCATTTACACGGCTTCAGGGGCTATACTGCGGCCTACTATAGCAGGTGCTTGGATCGCAAAAGCTATTGCCAGGTGGTCAATCACTCTGCAGGAGGAATCGACTACGATGGATAAAGGTGACCTTGATTTATTTTTACGCAATATTGAGGATTCTGCAGGATTCCTGGTAGATTCCATGAAGGACCTGGGTTCCATGGCTGCGGGGATCTCCTGCATGTCCGTCTCTGCTCGCAGAAGTCTCTAGCTGCGCCAATGGTCTGCGGACGCGGAATCCAGAAAGAGTGTGGAGGGTCTACCTTATACAGGTCAGGCTCTCTTTGGGGAGGCGCTATATACGTGGATTGCCACGGCTACAGCAGGTAAGTCTCCTTTTCTCCCCTCAGCTGCATCGGCTACTAAGAAGCCTTTTACACCAGCCACGTCACAGCCCTTTTCGGCCCGCGAGGCCTAGAAAGAACAAGCATTCGAACACCTTCGGAGGTGGTCGTGCTAAAGGAAAGAAGCCTGCTCCCGCTGGCTCCCAGAACCAGAAGCCTGCCCAAAGAGCCCAAAGTCCTCTGCATGACGGACAGCTAAGCCTGGAGGAAGGTCAGGTGGGGGCGAGACTTTGGCATTTATGTCACGTCTGGGGGGTGTCATCGGGTCTGGACCCCTGGGTACTGGATATAGTGTCCAGAGGGTACAGGCTAGAGTTTCAAGATCTCCCGCCTCACTGTTTCTTCAAGTCCGGCTTGCCAGCTCTGCTGGCAGACAAAACAATTCTTCTGGACGCTATCCAAAAGTTGGTGGTGTCCAGGGTCATTGTTCCAGTTCCACCTCATTAGTGGAAGAAAGGTTACTATTCAAACCTTTTCATGGTACCGAAGCCGGATGGTTCGGTACGGCCAATTCTGGACTTGAAATCTTTGAACCCCTATCTCAGGGAGTTCAAATTCAAAATGGAGTCTCTGAGAGCTGTCATCTCAGGTCTGACGGAGGGGGAGTTCCTAGTGTCCCTTGACATCAAGGATGCGAACCTCCATATTCCCATCTGGCATATCCGGTTTGCTCTGATGGACGATCATTATCGGTTTCAGGCGCTGCCGTTTGGCCTCTCCACAACACCGAGGGTCTTCTCCAAGGTGATGGTGGAGATGATGGTTCTCCGCAGCAAGTAGGGGGTGAACATAATTCCGTATCTGGACGATCTCCTGATCAAGGCGTCGTCCAGGGAGAAGTTGCTGTGATCCATTGCTCTCAAGACACATCTGCTCAGGGAGCACGGTTGGATCCTGAACCTTCCAAAGTCTCATCTGGAGCCGACAAGGAGGCTGTCTTTCCTGGGAATGATCCTAGACACGGAAGTGCAGAGGGTGTTTCCTCCGGTGGAGAAAGCATTGGTGATTCAATCAATGGTCCGGGATGTCTTAAAGTCTACCCGGGCCTCGGTTCATCAGTGCATCCAGCTTCTGGGGAAGATGGTTGCCTCCTACGAGGCTCCTCAATATGCAAGGTTTCATGCTCGATCCTTTCAGCTGGATCTCTTGGACCAGTGGTCGGGATCTCACCTACACATGCACCAGAGGATCCGTCTGTCTCTGGAAGCCAGGATTTCGCTCCTCTGGTGGATACAACTCCCTCACCTTCTGAAAGGCCAGAGGTTCGGAGTTCAGGACTGGATCCTTCTAACCACAGATGCAAGTCTAAGAGGTTGGGGAGCAGTCGCTCAGGTGGAAACCTTCCAAGGACGGTGGTCGGATCAAGAATCCCTTCTCCCGATAAACATTCTGGAGCTAAGAGCCGTGTACAACGGCCTTCTACAAGCAGCACACCTTCTACAGGATCAGGCTGTTCAGGTGCAGTCGGGCAACGTGACCACAGTGGCCTACATAAACCGACAAGGCGGAACGAAGAACAGGGCTGCCATGTCAGAGGTGTCAAAAATCCTCCTCTGGGCAGAAAGGCACGCCGTGGCGATGTCAGCAATCTTCAGTCTAGGTGTAGACAACTGGGAAGCAGACTTCCTCAGCAGACACAATCTCCATCCAGGAGAGTGGGGCCTCCATCCGGAGGTGTTCGAGGAGGTAACCGGTTGGTGGGGGGTTTCTCACATAAACATGATGGCCTCCTGCCTCAACAAGAAGCTGCGGAGGTACTGTTCCAGGTCGAGAGACCCACAGGCAGTGGCGGTGGACGCACTGGTAACACCGTGGGTGTTCACGTCAGTGTATGTGTTCCCTCCACTTCCTATGATACCAAAAGTTCTTCGACTAGTAAGAACAAAGGTTCTGCCAATCCTCATTGCTCTGGACTGGCCAAGGAGGGCTTGGTACGCGGATCTACTGGATCTTCTGCAGGAAGATCTAAGGCCGTTACCTCTTCGGGAGGATCTGCTACTGCAAGGGCCGTTCGCTTATCAAGACTTACCACAACTACGTTTGGCGGCATGGCGGTTGAATGCCAGATCTTCGCTCGGAAGGGTATCCCGAGTGAAGTCATTCCTACCCTGATACAGGCTGGGAAGGGGGTAACGTCTAAACATTACCATTGCATTTGGAATAAGTATGTTACTTGGTGTGAGTCCAAGAAGTTTCCTGCGGTGGAGTTTCAACTTGGACGTTTTCTCCTTTTCCTGCAAACGGGTGGATATGGGACTGAGATTGGACTCCATCAAGGTCCAGATCTCTGCTTTGTCCATCTTCTTCCAAAAACAATTGGCTGTCCTCCCTGAAGTTCAGACCTTTTTGAAAGGGGTTCTGCACATCCAGCCTCCCTTTGTTGCACCAACGGCATCCTGGGATCTTGATGTGGTGTTGCAGTTCTTGCAATCTGCTTGGTTTGAGCCGCTACAGGAGGCTGATCTCAAGTTTCTCACGTGGAAGGTGGTCACTTTGTTGGCCTTGGCTTCTGCACGACGCGTGTCGGAATTGGGGGCTTTATCTTGTAAAAGCCCCTATCTGATCTTCCATGAAGACAGGGCGGAACTTAGGACTCGTCCACAGTTCTTGCCTAAGGTTGTATAGGCTTTCCATATCAACCAACCTATTGTGGTGCCAGTGGCTACTGACTCCTCAATTGCTTCAAAGGCCTTGGATGTAGAGAGGACTTTGAAGATTTATGTGAAGAGGACGGCTCGTCATAGGAAAAGTGACTCTCTGTCCTCTATGATCCCAAGAAAATCGGGTGTCCTGCTTCTAAGCAGTCGATCTCACGCTGGATCAGGTGCACTATCCAGCATGCTTATTCCACGGCAGGATTGTCGTGTCCAAAATCTGTAAAGGCCCACTCTACTCGTAAAGTGGGCTCTTCTTGGGCGGCTGCCCGGGGTGTGTCAGCTGTACAACTCTGTCGAGCAGCTACTTGGTCTGGGTCGAACACGTTTGCCAAGTTTTACAAGTTCGATACTCTGGCCTCTGATGACCTCAGGTTTGGTCAAGCAGTGTTGCAGGAGCCTCCGCGCTCTCCCTCCTTTACTGGGAGCTTTGGTTCATCCCCATGGTACTAATATGGACCACAGCATCCTCTAGGACGTAAGAGAAAATAGGATTTTGGTTACCTACCAGTAAATCCTTTTCTCGTAGTCCGTAGAGGATGCTGGGCGCCCGCCCAGCGCTGCATTTTTCTGCTTTGGTTTTATAGTTCAGTACTGCCTGGTTCCTAGGTAAGTTTTGCGAGTTGTTCCGGCATGTTAGCCGGAATTGCCTGTTGTGTGAGCTGGTATGAATCTCGCCACTATCTGTGTAATACCTTCTCTCGAAGTATGTTGTCTCCTCGGGCACAGTTTCTAGACTGAGTCTGGTAGGAGGGGCATTAATCTCTTCAAGTGCCAATGGCTCCTGGTGGACCCGTCTATACCCCATGGTACTAATATGGACCCCAGCATCCTGTACAACTACGAGAAAAGGATTTACCGGTAGGTAACCAAAATCCTATTTTATTGTATTACAAATATTCACAGGTTTTAAAAAGGATCTCAACATATGTTCAGTCATTAAAATCTATTCACACTTCTTAATTTGGTATGTGAGTATTTCATACTTCTGTTACCATTCTCCACAGGATGTAAAATACCTCAATGGTAGCCTAGTATTTTTGTGAGAGCAATATCAGTAAGATAACAGAAATACTGTATTATTAATTTCACTTTCATATGGGTTTACCAACTATTGTATGAAACATCAACAGATTTTATTAGTTGTAGGATAAATTACATGCCATTTTTTTTCTATACTGGTCCACCTTTCTTGTCTCTTGGGAGGGGCATCCTTATAATTTTACTTTTCTCCGGCAGGGTCCACAGGTTATCCACAGAATGAGGAAAGGTTATTGAGAAAGTGGTTGCAAATCAACTGGAAACTTGCCTGACAACCCATGATATTTATGAGCCATTCCAAACAGGATTCAGGAGAAGACATAGCACTGAGACAGCCCTGGTGTGTGTTTGTTAAATGATCTTCTGATGGCAAGAGACAGAGGTGACTGTTCAATGTTAATCCTTCTGGAGCTCTCTGCAACATTTGATACCGTGGACTTCTGATTGAGCGACTGATAAATTTTTGTGGACTGGATGGCAAAGTCCTAAGCTGGTTCAAATCATCTGGAGTATACTCATCACCATCAGTGCCATTGCCATGTGGTGTCCCACAAGGTTCTATACTATCCCCCATGCTTTTTGCAGGTTACATGGTCCCGCTGGGTGACATAATCAGGCGCCATGGCCTGGTCTACCATTGCTATGCAGATGATACATAACTGTACTTGTCCTTTGCTCCGGTCACTGATAACCCAATAGCAACCCTAAATGGCTGTCTAGCTGAGCTTCAGGAGTGGATGAGCACCAGTTGGCTGTGACTGAACCTGGATAAAGCTGGATAGAACCGCAACATCAAAGTACAAGACTGCAGCATAGCCAACCAACTGGACTTACACTCGGGGCTTCAGAATTACAAACCACTGATCGTGTGCGGAATCTTGGCGTTGTCCTGGATGGTGGCTTGACACTTAAACATCAGATATCAGCCACAATCAAATCCTCATTCTTGCACCTGAGGAACATAGCCAGAATCAAGAACTTTATTCCCTCAGGTTATCTGCCAAAAGTCATACATGCATTTGTATCATCTCGATTAAACCACTGGAATGCCCTCTACCTTGGTCTCCCAGCAAAAAAATTGCACCGCTTATGACTGGTGCAAAAAACAGCTGCCAGGCTGTTAACCAAACAGCTTCATTCTAGCCACATACCACCCATCATTTACTCCATTCACTGGCTGCCTGTAAGATGGCAAATCATCTTCAAGATTGGCTTACTGAGTTTCAAAGCACTACATGACCAGGGCCCAAGGTACCTGAAGCAACTTCTGATCCGATACTGTCCACTCGACTACTGCGATCTGTAGATGAAGGACTTTCTCTTACGTCCCGGAGGATGCTGGGGTCCACATTAGTACCATGGGGTATAGACGGGTCCACTAGGAGCCATTGGCACTTTAAGAGTTTGAGAGTGTGGGCTGGCTCCTCCCTCTATGCCCCTCTTACTAGACTCGGTTTAGAAAATGTGCCCAGAGGAGCCGGTCACAGCTAGGGAAGCTCTACAGAGCTTCTTTAGTAAAAGATATTTTAGAGTTTTTTTTGCTGGCAACAGCCTCCCTGCTTCGTGGGACTAAGGGAGGGGGGGGGGGGGGGCGGAGAGAGTATTGTCCACCCTGCGGGGTCTGAGCCACTATCTCCGCTTACAGGACACTGGGCTCCTGAGGGGATAGATCGTTCCCCGCCACAGAGGATCGCTCACCCCGGCAGCATGCCGCCATCCCCTTACAGAGCCAGAAGATCAGTGGCGATTCAGTCCCCGGCCCCCCTAGCAAGCGGGGAGCCGGTGTGACGATGAAACAGGGTATGGAGTACAGTACTAACTGCGCTTTGGGGCTCAGCGGTACATAGTGCGGCGCTGTGAGGGGTGCCCTGAGCCAGCACTTACACCCTACACTGACCTCTCAGCCTGTCAGGGTCCGGGGATCACTGCCAGCATAAATCCTCAGGTCAGTATAATCTCATGAACAGCGGGAAGACAGCGCCATTAAGAGGGCGGAGCTTCAGAGAGCGAACCCAGCAGCATTCAGTGCCATTTTCCTGCCTGCAGAAATGCTGTCAGTGAAGTGCAGTCTCTCCAGAGCAACTCCAGCAATTTCTTACGGTACCAGGGGGTTGTAGAAGGGGGGGCGAGGCTGTGTAAAGACTGTGGAACCTATTATGGTAACAGTCAGCGCTGGTTTGGGGTCTCTCTATACCTTGAAAGCGCTGTGTGTGGGTTGGCTCCAATCTCTGTCCCTCTTGCCATTCTTGGGGGTGAAACTCTGTCTAGCCTCCCCTGTGTGTCATATGCTGCAGAGGACATGTCCTCTCAGGATGATCTAATTCCATGTAATCAGGATTGCACTGTTTTAGCACAGATACCAGCAAGGAATCCTGAATGGTTATCCTCTATCAAATCTATGATTTCTCAGATTTCTTCTAGGGTTGCACAGAATGAATCTGCGACTCAGGTTTTACAGAACTCTATGGTAGTTTGGTCCAGTTCTGTTACCTCAGGGCCCCCCTCTGTAGGTTTCCACAAGCGTGCTCTTGCACAGATTATGCAGGATTACACAGATACTGATTCTGACATGGCAGACTGTGATTGGGATGTGCTCAGGGGGGCCACATCTCTTGCTAAAGGGGTGCAGTTGATGATAGAGGCTATAAGGGATCTGTTGAATAATGCAGATACAACACCTGAGCAGGTTGAGGAGGCTTACTTCACTGACAATAAGAAAGCCGCGCTAACCTTCCCTGCGTCCAAATAATTGAAGACTATTTTTGAAAAAGCATGGGAAAACCAAGAGAAAAAAATCCAGATCCCTAGAAGGGTTCTGGTTGCTTTTCCCTTCCCTGAGGATAGGAAAAAATGGGAAAACCCACCCATAGTGGACGCGTCTGTATCCAGACTCTCTAAAAAAGTGGTTTTACCTGTTCCAGGATCTACCACCTTAAAAGAGTTTGCTGATCGCAAAATTGATACTACGCTCAAATCCATATACACGGCCTCAGGGGCGATACTACATCCTACTATTGCCTGTGCATGGATTTCCAAAGCTATAGTAAAGTGGTCAGGCACGTTACTTGAGGATTTGGATACAATGGATAAAAGTGACGTTGAATTGTTTTTCCATAACATTTAGGATTCTGCAGGATTTATGGTGGAATCCATGAAGGACCTGGGTTCAATGGCTGCAGGAATTTCTTCCATGTCTGTCTCCGCTCGTCGAGGACTGTGCCTGCGCCAGTGGTCTGCCGACGCGGAATCCAGGAGAGGTGTGGAGACCCTACCCTACACAGGTCAGGCTCTCTTTGGGGAAGCGTTGAATGCGTGGATCTCCAGGGCTAAAGCGGGTAAGTCACCTTTTCTTCCCTCAGCTGCACCTGCTCCAAAGAAACCTTTTACTTCAGCTGCATCACAGTCCTTTCAGGTTGCTAAACCAAGAAAGGCCAAACCGTCCAACACCTTCTTTAGAGGAGGTCGACCAAAATCCAAGAAACCTGCTGCTGCAGGTTCCCAGGAACAGAAACCCGCTTCAGGTACACCAAAGTCCTCAGCATGACAGTGGACAGCGTGGCCTGGAGGTAGGGTCGGTGGGGGCGAGGCTCAGACATTTCAGTCACGTCTGGGTGTCATCCGGCCTGGATCCCTGGGTACTGGATATTGTGTCCCAGGGGTACTGGCTGGAATTTCAAGCTCTCCCTCCTCACCGGTTCTTCAAATCAGGCTTGCCAGCTTTGCCGGCAGACAGGGCTACCCTACAGGGAGCCATGCAGAAGTTGGTGGAGGCACAGGTTATTGTACCAGTTCCTCCCCAGATGCAAGACAAGGGTTACTATTCAAACCTTTTTGTGGTACCGAAACCGAATGGTTCGGTCATGCCCATTCTGAACTTAAAATCATTAAACCCCTTTCTGAGGGATTTCAAAAGGGAGTCTCTAAGGGCAGTGATATCAGGTCTGGAGGAGGGGGAATTCCTGGTATCCCTGGATATCAAGGATGCGTACCTCCACATTCCGATTTGGCTACCGCATCAAGCTTATCTCCCGCACTGTTGGACTGTCAATTTCAGTTCCAGGCCCTGCCATTCGGCCTCTCCACAGCACCGAGGGTATTCACCAAGGTGATGGTGGAAATGATGGTTCTCCTCCGCAGACAGGGGGTGAACATAATTCCATATCTGGACGATCTGCTGATAAAGGCATTGTCCAAGGAGAAGCTTTTACGGTCCATAGCTCTCATGACACAGCTTCTCAGGGAACATGGTTGGATACTGAATCTTCCAAAATCACATTAGGAACCAACCAGGAGGTTGTCCTTTCTGGGAATGATCCTCGGAAGTGCAGAGGGCGGTTTTTCCAGAGGAAAAAGCGTTGGTGATACAAATAATGGTCCGGGATGTCCTGAACCCAGCCCAGGTGTCGGTTCATCAGTGCATTCCCCTTCTGGGGAAGATGGTGGCCTCTTACGAGGCTCTGCAGTACGGGAGGTTTCATGCTCAGTCCTTCCAAATGGATCTCCTGGACAAGTGGTCGGGCTCCCATCTACACACGCACCAGAGAATACGTCTGTCGCCAAAGGCCTGGATTTCACTCCTCTGGTAGCTGCAATTACCTCACCTTCTGGAGGGCCACAGGTTTGGGATTCAGGACCGAATCCTTCTAACCACTGATGCAAGTCTCTGGGGCTGGGGCACAGGGGAAACCTTCCAAGGAAGGTGGTCAAGTCTGGAAGCCGGCTTGCCTATAAACTTTCTGGAACTAAGAGCCGTCTCCAACGGTCTTCTCCAAGCGGCCCATCTTCTGGGAAATCAGGCCATTCAAGTACAGTCAGACAACGTAACGATAGTGGCTTACATAAAGTGACAAGGCGGAACGAAGAGCAGAGCTGCAATGTCAGAGGTAACTAGAATCATCCTCTGGGAAGAAAAACACGCGTTGGCGCTGTCAGCAATCTTCATTCTGGGAGTAGACAACTGGGAAGCGGACTTCCTCAGCAGACACGATCTCCATCCAGGGGAGTGGGGTCTCTATCCGGAGGTGTTCAAGGAGGTAACAGAGCGTTGGGGCATACCCCAGATCGACATGATGGCCTCTCGTCTCAACAAGAAGCTTCGGCGGTATTGTTCCAGGTCGAGGGACCCGCAAGCAGTGGCGGTGGACGTCCTAGTGACTCCGTGGGTGTTCCAGTCAGTGTACGTGTTTCCTCCACTTCCACTCATTCCAAAAGTTCTCAAACTCATAAGGAGAACAAGAGTTCAGGCGATACTCATTGATCCGGACTGGTCAAGAAGGGATTGGTACACGGATCTTCTGGATCTACTGCTAGAAGAGCCAAGGCCTCTTCGGGAGGACCTGCTGCAGCAGGGGCCGTTCGTCTATCAAGACTTACCACAGCTACGTTTGATGGCATGGAGGTTGAACGCCAGATACTAGCTCAGAAAGGCATTCCGAACAAGGTTATTCCCAACCTGATACAGGCTAGGAAAGGAGTAACGTCAAAACATTACCATCGTATTTGGAAAAAATATTTATCTTGGTGTGAGTCCAAGAAGTTTCCTGCGGTGGAGTTTCAACTGGGATGTTTTCTCCTCTTCCTGCAAGCAGGTGTGGATATGAGCCTGAGGTTAGGATCCATAAAGGTCCAAATATCGTCCCTATCCATTTTCTTCCAGAAACAGTAGGCTGCCCTCCCTGAGGTTCAGACTTTTTTGAAGGGAGTTCTGCACATCCAACCTCCCTTTGTACCACCTACGGCGCCTTGGGATCTTAACGTAGTGTTGCAGTTCCTTCAGTCGGACTGGTTTGAGCCTCTACAGGAGGTTGAGGTCAAGTTTCTCATGTGGAAGGCTGTCACTTTGTTGGCCTTAGCTTCTGCTAGACGTGTGTCGGAGTTGGGGGCTTTGTCATGTAAAAGCCCATACTTGATCTTCCATGAAGATAGAGCTGAGCTTCGGACACGTCAGAAGTTTCTTCCGAAGGTTGTGTCGGCATTTCATATCAACCAACCTATTGTGGTGCCAATTGCGACTGACTCCTCAATTTCATCAAAGTCCTTAGATGTTGTAAGGGCTCTAAATACCTATATGAGGAGGACTGCTTGTCACAGAAAATCGGACTCTGTCTTGATCCCAAGAAAGTTGGGTGTCCTGCTTCTAAGCAGACGATCTCTCGCTGGATCAGGTTCACTATCCAGCATGTGTATTCTACGGCAGGCTTGCCATGTCCTACATCTGTTAAGGCCCACTCTACTCGTAAGGTGGGTTCTTCATGGGCGGCTGCCGGGGTTTCTCGGCATTACAACTCTGCCTCTGAGGACCTTAAGTTTGGTCAATTGGTTCTGCAGGAGCCTCCGCGCTCTCCCTCCCATTCTGTGAGCTTTGGTACATCCCCATGGTACTAATGTGGACCCAGCATCCTCTAGGACAAAAGAGAAAATAGGATTTTAATTACCTACCGGTAAATCCTTTTCTCGTAGTCCATAGAGGATGCTGGGCGCCTGCCTAGCACTTTGTGATCCTGCAGTGGTTCTTTAGTTCAGTACTGCTTAGTTCTAGGTTAAGTACTGTTTTGTTACTAGGTAAGTAATCTTGTTCAGCCGTTGCTGATGTTTCAAGCTAGTTAGCTTGGTTTGCCTTGTGTATGAGCTGGTGTGAATCTCGCCACTGTCTGTGTAAAATCCTTCTCTCGAAGATGTCTGTCTCCTCGGGCACAGTTTCTAGACTGGTAGGAGGGGCATAGAGGGAGGAGGCAGCCCACACTCTCAAACTCTTAAAGTGCCAATGGCTCCTAGTTGACCCGCCTATACCCTATGGTACTAATGTGGACCCCAGCATCATCTACGGACTACGAGAAAAGGATTTACCGGTAGGTTATTAAAATCCTATTTTTAGCAGTACCTAGAATCTCCAGTAATTCATCTAGGGGTTGAGCTTTTAGTCATGCGACTCTATGGAACTCACTTCCCCGCACAGTGCGAGAGGCCCCAACTATAGAATCCTTCAAAAGTAGACTCAAGACTTTCCTGTTTACTCAAGCATTTCCATAATGTCCCTTTAGTATCTTTATGCTTCTGTATTTTATGAAAAGCTGTTCTGTGCTTAATTATTTTCTGTACTATATTATGCTATGTCAAAGTCAGAAAAATATCTCTATGCACACTACCATATTTGCACCTCACACAGGTCCGTGCTGCGCATGCGTGCGCTCTCCCGTACGTGCGCATACTCACAGTCGCGGGCACCCGCAGGCGCACGGTATGCGTATTTACGGTAGAGTTTATGTGATCGTAGCGTGCGACTCAATCGTTACATATTTTCAATATATAATGTATTTTGTAGATCATGGTCCCTTTGATAGATTCTGAAAGTTTAGTTAACATAGCATGTTCCTGAACAGAGAGATCCCTCTTTGTATTGTACGAAGGGTCTAACAGGGGTCATACAGTGGTGTTTGGTACCCATCGGAAGAGTATTTAAATAGCAATATTCCGGTGTTGGTTTGGAGCGGATTAATCGCTCGTGCGAATAGTTATGGACATAAGAAGTTTATGTCCATTTACTATTATTTGTTCTTATTTAGTCATGCGGCGGGAAACTCAGTGTCCCACCCACCTGAACAGTTGGAAGCAGTCACAGCCCACCTGTATGAATCAACCTATGACCTTTTGTTATAATGCGAAGCCGAATTCCTGTGTCCAATGAACAATGAGATTGTAGGGACCATTGAATTGTATTGTGTGAGGGGCATAAATAGGCAGGCCGACCATATCCAGTTCACTCTCTTCAACGGTTCTCATTGCTGATAATCGGGAGCTGGATATCGAGGCGCATGCGATCGTTTCCCCTTGTGCGTAAGTGTTTCTCCGCAACCATATTGATCTTCTTGTTATTATGAGCCATTTCTCTCTCTCATCTCTTTCTCTCTTATTTTCCCTTAGATAGTAATTGTATTGTATTTCCTGTGTAGTTATCTGGTTAGGTAGTCTATGTTATATTGTAGTGTATGATTTGTATTTGTATTAATTCTTTTGCAAGTATATCATTCATAATATATATATTAGGCGTTGGACCCTAAGCCCAGGTATCTGTGTATTTCTTATAGTGTCTAGTATTCTCAGAGCGTCGGTGACGCTCAAACAGCTTTTAAGTTAATAAGGTTACACTAGGTTGCATCTACACCCTATCTCTACACTAAGGTTTTACAGCATATTACATTGTTTCTGGTTTAGATATAAAGGTTTAACATGGTGAGCGTCAGCGCCGCTCGTGATCTCCTCGTGGTCTTGAGCGTCCGCTACGCTGATAGCGTAGCATTACGGTAGTCGCTCACCTATAAGTGTGCCCGATACCAACAGCGTATTCTCGTGAGCGTCTGTATCGCTCGAGCAGCCCGCTCCCGATACAGCGTCCGTTACGCTATAGTGAACCATTACGTTAGTCAGCAGCCAATAGCGTGCCTGCCTGTGATCTCTTGGCCGTGAGCGAACGTGACGCTTGAGCGTCTCGACTACGGCTAAGCGATTGTTACGCAACGAGCGTACCCTTACGGTACTTCATACGTAAATAGCGTACAGTGTTCTTAGACCTCACAAAGGGTTTTTATATACGATAAATATTCAGCTTTATCAATTGGCGGCTCGCCCGTCCTTCACATATCTGCACTAGGTAGATACAGCAGACATTATCCATCAGCAAAGGGCGGGAGGTTATATTCCTCGTAGTGCTGTCGGGATAAGCGTCTGCTTCTCTTAGTAAAGGGTGCTGAAGGAATCCGGGACCGGAGGTAAGAACAAAACGATAGTCTCTTTTAAAACTGTTTATTTTTCTGTCTTGCGTACACACGCACGCACATATATATCTGCATTTCTTTTTCATTTGTGTATTTTCGTATATCACTCTTCTGTTTGCCTTTTTATAATTGATAAACGTGCTGAGAGAGATTTGCCGCTATTTCAATAGTTTGAGTAAAGGTAATATAGTTAAAGTATAGACAAACACAGCTGTGCCTGAGAGACAAGGAGGTCAGTGTGGTGCGCGGTAGATGATCGAGGATCATCTACATTGATAAACGTATAAGTTGTGTTACGGTGGATCTTTGCTTTGCGTACACGTGTCTCTAACAAAGGACTGAGACTTGTGTACGCAATCCAAGGGCCGACGCACGCAGCGTATATTACGCAACGGAGCGTACGGGTACGCCCACGTAACTCAAACCACAAGTGTTATTTTTAAAAGGAGATAAATAGCGCAACGCGGTAAATAACGCAAGGCGATAAATAGCGCAACGCGGTAAATAACGCAAGGCGATAAATAGCACAAATTGATTTCAGTTTTTTTTTTCCAAAACTTAGTTTAAATACCTTACTTTACTGTAACGCCTCTGGGGAGAGCTATCAGACTACGGGAAATGATTTTTCTGATCAGAAAACTATAAGAATGATAGTGGGTTGAAAACGGTATGAGTGTATTGAATCCCGCTTTGTGGACTTTGTGATCTATGTGATAAAACGGTATTGAATTCCGCTTTGTGGACTTTGTGATCTGTGTGATCTTTGGTGGAACGTGATGAGCACGGTCTGAGTGAAAACGTGCAACAGAGTGTGATAAAGTTTTCGTTGTATTACGCTCTGGCTGTTTTGGAGCACAGTAGGGAGACTCCAATGATCCTACCATTTATGGGCAACAAGTGTCTATAAGTGGTACGATTGGACCGCACGGTTGTATGTGTGACCAATAACGCAACGTGATATGAGGTCGTATATCCATGCGTAAATCTTGCCCTCATACGTGTTGAAGGGAGCACATGCAAGCGTGATTTGTGTAAAGAAAAAGGAAGGGAATTTTCTCAGGAAAATCTCTAAGAGATAGGGCCTGCAACGGCTACACGTGTCTGCTAGAAGGCGGACCGGAGATACTCGGAGCAGAAGAAGTTCAGTGGAAGAGCTTTAAGGATTTCCAACGTAAATTTCTGTGTTTGGTGCATTTTAGGAAGTTTTTCTGTGTAAGGTCCACAATGGCAGCCAAGTGCACAACACAGAGACGTTCAGCAGTCAGGATTCAGACTCCAGAGGCTTGCAGACCCCGAGGGTCTGCTCGGTTAGTAATGTGGGGGAAATATGGTCCCCACACTGAGACCTTTTGTGATAAATGGACACGAATGACTGCGGGGGATAAGGCACCATTTCCCGGGATAGGTAGTTTTGACACAGAGGTGTTGCATAATTTAAGGCGGAGGATCTGTCTCATAAAATTCTGGAAACAACGAGTTAAACATTATGATTGTTTGCAGTTATGGCAACAGGAAAGTGAAATGCAAAGAAATGTAACTTACACACCTAACTTTCATCTTGAGAGGAGAGACATGGCAATGGAGAGGATTGTGGTTGCGGAGAAAAGCACAAGGGTGAACAATAAAAACGCTCTTAGCAACTGTAGTATAGATGATAAGAATAAGTGTAATAAATGTAACAATGATAATTATAATGCTGTTGAATGTACAACTATTAACCCATGCAAGTCGCACCCCATGTTAAACTTTCCTCAGGAACAACAACAAGAAAGTGAGCCCAGCACAATGTCGGAGCCTTTTCCAGAAGCCATCACACAAGACATCCAGGTGGACGCGACCAAATCGGTAAAGACTGTAATCAAACCCCCTAACGGAGGGTCAGGTGAGGTCGTGTCCACAGGTACGTATGGTATTATAGTACATCACGCACAAACAAATGTACCTTATATCGTAGAATCAATTCAGAATGACGTTACTGGACTTAATCCTGTCAGGGTAATTGCAGTACCAAATGGGAAAACTGACTCTTCAGGAGTCACTCCCGTCAGGAACATCGCCATGTACTGCCCCTTTTCCCGGACAGAATTAAGAACAATTCTGTCTGAATTTCCTGATCCCAGGAAAGACTTAGTTGCTTGTCAGAAATACATTAGAGTGCTAGGACATACTGCAGAGCCAAATAACAAAGATTGGAGGACAGTTTTGAGGACATGTTTACCCCCCGATGTTGATTCATTGAAATTTATCGCTGATTGTAAACTAGATGAGGAAGTGCCACTAACAGACGAGTATAACCAAGATAATGTAAAAAGAATTAATCTACAGTTGAAAGAATATTTTCCTACAGTAGTAAAGTGGAATAAAATCTTTACAATAAAACAAAAAGAAGGTGAATCCGCATCA